>NC_136888.1:18808712-19408712 GCF_949152265.1 Phoxinus phoxinus
GAGAAAGGAGAACTAGAGAGAGAGAGAGAGAATGTTCTTATTTGTTTTAATTCTTATTCATGTGATATTATACTTTTCTTTTTTTGGGGGGGATTTCAACTTTTATTTTAATAAATAAGTCTTTCGGAAATGTCAAGAATACTCACACAGTCCAGCATCACATACTGAGGTTATTTTGTAATTTCATGCTTCTATGTGGATGATTATTTTTGATTGAAATTTAAATGTGTAAAAAATATACTTTTATCTAAAAATCTGATAATGGTCGTTTAAGTGGATTTTTGCTATAATGTGAGATGGCCGGTATGTAATAATGTTTTGACAGCAGTGACATTTCTTACTTTTTTTGAGGAAAAAAATTAACCTTGGACTTACTAACACTGGAGACAGCAGTCAATTAATAAAAAGATTTGTGAAAATATTGTATCTGAATTGTTCTCAATTACTAATTTGGTAATGAAAACTAAGGAAACCTACTCTCAGATCGACAAAAAAATCTGAAAATGAATCACTTATTCAGAAGTTTGGGGTTGATAAGATTTTTTTAAAAATTAAAGGCTGCCTTTATATGCTATTTTAAAATGTAATATATTTCTGTGGTGGTAAAGCTGAATTTTCAGTGTTACAAGATCCTTCAGAAATCATTATAATATGATTATAATATTTGGCGATTTAAGACAATTTATTTACCACTATCAAACAATTGTGCTGCTTATTATTTTATTTAAAAAAATTCAGAATTCTTTGATAAATATATTTTATTTTGTAATATATAAACACCTTTACGGTCACTTGTGATCTATTAGATGCCTCCTTGCTGAATTAAAAGCTTTCTTCAAAAAAGGCTTACCAACCCCAAACTTTTGAAGAGTAGTGTGTATACTAATACTAATTGTATGCACAAATTATTTCAGTTGAGTCAGAAATATTTTAAGGTTCTTAGGACAGTGCATAATTACATTTTCTTGATGCTTGTCATGCATTTTTTATGGAGTGGGAGTTGAAAAGTCTGGCAAGGCCCATAGAGGCATTCTGTCCAAGTTAACCTTTAAAAACTTTAATTGAACCTCTTCAAAAAATTGTCATTAAACCTCTTTAAAAATTAGGAAAAGGCAATTAAAGTGACACAATAAAAAGTTAAATGCTATTATAATCTATCCTTTACAACAGTTTTTTTCCCTTCAGCATGAATCTGTAGTTTCGTTCTAGACGTTCCTAGTTCACTCACTATAAGTGAAGAATCACGCATATAGAAGAGTAAAGGAGGAATAGAAAGAGAGATGAGTCTGTGTGTGTGAGAGGTGACAGCTGATAATCTCCTACTCCTGCCGAGTCATGTTAAGAGGGCAGTTTTGTCTGTAATCCGCTGACAGGAATTTGGCCCTCTCGGAGGTCCAGCTATCCCATACCTCCCCCACTCGTTTATGTCGTTGTGTTGTGCATGCTTCCCCTCTTCAGGATGCATCGTTTTCAAAGCCGGCAGATGGAGACGTGCTGAGGTGATTATTATTATTTTTTTCTTTTTTTTTCTTCTTTGCAACACAAAAGACTTCATGGATTGGCTCGGTCCAGTTCCTGGGCGGTAGAGATAATAACACTCGTCCTAGTTATCAGAGCTGCGCTGAGGGAGAAATCAATCACACACACCGTTTAAATGAATCGCACTCTTTGCATCTGATGTATTATATTTTGTGAAATGTCAGTCTACCTATGGGAGGTGTTTTACTGTTGTCAAATGAATCTTCTTCAATATGTCTCTGTTTTGAGATGTACAGTGTAATGTACTGTATGTGTGTACTGGTTTAAGAATGGATGTTTTGTTTGTGTACATGCACGCACTAAAAATACACATGTGGCAAGCTAACTAAACAGCACGCTGCATTTCATAAAAAAAAAAGAAAAAAACTCAGCATCTTATTCACTCGCTCCCTGTAGTCCATGTGCTAAATGTGCACTGAGAGTAAGTTATTGTCATTCAGGAGTCTGGATCACAGTGGTGGAGTGATTTACGTTGTTTATCGTTACCTAATTTTCATAATTTGTTAATGTTTTTGTGAATTACCCCAGAACAGAGTGTCCAAACCTGCTCCTGGAGGCCCACTGTCCTGCAGAGTTTAGCTATGGTATCCGCAAACAGTGAACAAAATTCAATGACTTCAAGGCTGTAATGTGATTGGTTATTAAGACACATGTGATCCAAGTTAGCCATTACACTTTCTCCAATGGTAAAGGCACTGACCCTCGTATCTCCCAATAATATAAGACCATCTCTAGTAAGACCATGTTGAGGTGTGTTTAATTGGGGTTGGATCTGACAGTGGCCCTCCTGGTGCAGGATTGGACACCGCTGTCCTAGAATGTACATAAAACTTTGAAATAAGCATGTTGCATTTTACTTTTAGAATTCGTTCAAATTAGGTAATGCATTAGCAGTAGTATTTTAGTACTATTTATATGCTCTTGTCTTTATTATTAATATTTTTAGCTTTTATTTAAATATTTTCAGTTTAATTTTTAGGCTTATATTATTTGTTTTTTTGTGTTTATTTTTTTTTCCTAAATAGTTTTCATTTATTTATAATTCAGTTTATATTTATTTAAATTAGTTGCCAAGGCGATATTTAAGAATTAATAATCTTTTTATTTTATTTCTGCTTTATTTTAATTAAAACAATGGTTTTAATAGTTTGTTTTAGTTAACAATAACGACACTGGTTACCAACAATAAACAATTCTTGAAATGCATTTATTAATCTAGGTCAATGTTATTTTTGCATATTCAGATGTTATTTCAGGTTTACAACGGTTAATGATTTGAACTTTATAAATTGTTACCAATGAAGGAATGAATTATCAGTTCATAAGTGGGATTAGAAAGAAATCATACACATTCTCATTTAAAAGAATATGTTAAAGGGGCAGTTTACCCCAGTTACTAACCCTCGTTTTATACATAAAAGAAGATTCAAACTTTGGTCACCGTTGACGTGTGTGTGTGTGTGTGTGTGTGTGTGTGTGTGTGTGTGTGTGTGTGTGTGTGTGTGTGTGTGTGTGTGTGTGTGTGTGTGTGTGTGTGTGTGTGTGTGTGTGTGTGTGTGTGTGTGTGTGTGTGTGTGTGTGTGTGTGTGTGTGTGTGTGTGTTCGCTTAGTCATGAAGGTGTATGTTGATCCCTTCATTTGATGTCTAGAGGACACAAGAGGCTGTGCTGTGCCATTGCATTATTCATCCACCCTTTCTCTCTCTTTCTTTTCTCTCCATTCACTGCTCATCTGGCTTTGGGAGAGTTTACTAAAAGGATTAGACAGAAAGATTCACCCTCTATTGATAGAACATCTCCCATTGGAAATGTGTGTTTGTGTGGATCTCTATTACACACACACACACACACACACACACACACACAAAAGGTTAAAATTCAAATATATGCCCCAAATACGATTGGCAGTGACACACAGTGCCTGATCTCTCTGAATGAAATATTCTCTATATCTACTATGTCGTTTTTCCATGACATGTCATATTTTTTAGATGTACCCCTATGGTAATCGAACAGCAGCACAGTAAAAAAACGTAATGTACTGTCACTTCACACACTGATGTGGGTGGCTTGTTTCAGAAGCAGGAAAGGCTCTTATAGCACCACTTATTCTGTTGTCTGAAAGGTTAACATGAAGACACAGCAATCAGCTTGTCCTTCAGTCAACACACACACACACACACACACAGAACGTCGCAATCAGTGAGTCGCAGGGTCGAAACATGTCAGGGTGCCACTGCTCTGTCTGCCATCTTGTTAGTGTCTCTTGGTACTGACTGTCCAGTAGCGGTGTGAATGAGAGGGAGAGAGGGAGAGAAGGTTAGTTGTTAGAGCATTCTGGGAGCACAAAGTGTCTCTCATTCTTTTTTGTAATTGTTACGAGCTTTTTAGTTCTAGAAAAATGCCAGCTTTTGTTTTTACTTGCATTTTGATACAGTTTGTCTATTGGTTTACCCAGATTAAATTGTATTGCTCTGTGGATGTTTTTTCAAAACTTTTTTTTTTTCAAGTGACCCAAAAATGAAAACTCCGTCGTTTACTCACCCTCAAGTCGTTCCAAACCTGTATGACTTTACTTTTTTTCTTTCTAATGACATTTGAGAGCAACAGCATGTTGTTTTTGGAAGAACACGAGTAAAGACAAAACGTTCTTACACTATAAAAGTGGATGGGCCGTGGCCCCTATGTGTCTTTGAGAAACAATTGCGATATGAAAGATGTCTCATTTGTGATGTATTTTTTTCCATGAATAGATTTCGTGGCTTATATAAAGCAGCCCATCTCTCTCTCTTTTTGTTATTCGTGTCTTTGTCTTAATCTTTCTTTTCTAGTCCTGGCTCAGTGGAGGTTGTCCTGCTTCATTTCCCTATTTCCACTCTGGCCTGGTTCACAAACGTATTTATAGATGTCTCCTCGGGCCCCTGGCAACACACACGTGTTCCCCTGGTTTTTGTCTTAGATGCACCATCTCCTGATCCTGTAACGTGTATAGCAGGGTTGGATCTGTTTTCGTCTTGCCATGACACAGTAAATGTACTACGCATCAGATCAGATGTTTGTACGCTGTCAGTTGTTTTGTGCAGTGATGTTGTATCATACTGTAGTGTTATATAAGAGCCCCGACAGGTGCAGCCAAGTTTCTTATATTAGAGTGAGAAAGAGAGTGAGAGAGGATATCATGCTGTGCACTGAAAAGTGCGATAAATGCCAAACATTCTCTGATGGAACGCAAGGTAATTATGAAAGCGCAGAGAGGATGCACTCCACGGGGTGCAGGTGTGTGTTTCAGCGCTACCTCCAACATCAAGAGCCGGTTATGTGGACAGGGTTTTTTTGTTGTCTATGTGTAAAACATTGTCCTTACACTACATTTCAAAAGTTTTGTGTCAGTATGATATTTTTTGTTGTTAAATAAATTAATAGTTATATTCAGCAGGGATGCATTTAATTGATCAAAAGTGACATTTGTAATGTTACAAAGGATTTCAAATCAATTATGCTCTTCAGAACTTTCAGAAACATGTATCATGGTTTCCTCAAACAATATTAAGCTGCACATCTGTTTTCAACATTGATAATGATAAAAAAGTCACGAAATATTAGAATGATTTCTGAAGGATCATGTGACACTGAAGACTTGGATAATGAATGCTGGAAATTTAGCTTTGCTATCACAGGAATAAATTACATTTTAAAAACATATTCAAATAGAAAACCGTTATATTAAATAGTAATAATACTTAAATAAATGCAGCATTGGTGAGCATAAAATGTTAAATATAAAAAAAAAATCTTACCAACCCCACATTTTTTTATGGTAATGTATAACCTTTCAAGACAGTCCTACCACGATCTCTGAGATTAATATATGTGTCAGTAGAAGACATAAGTCCGTTTTATTTCAGCTTTATTTCTTCTTCTTTTTAAATCTAAGAACTACAATACCCACAATCATGAAAAAGGAAACTTTTTAAAATCCCCCTGTAGTCAATAATTGTATTCCTTAAAACTCATCTTTGACTCTACACACTTGCCTCATTTATTATACGTGGTTCTATGAATATGCAAATTAGCTCCGCCTCCACTCACTCACACCAGCTCAGAGATCCACACCAAAAGCAGCTAACTCTTAAGAGGCATTAGCAAATGATGTAACCAAATTAGAAAATATATTGCATTTTATACTATAAATCTACAGTAAAACCAAAGTTGAGATGTGGTTCATGATCTTGGTGCTGGTTGATTTGGTTCATGCCTTAGAACTTTTCATTAGCCTGGTTTCCATTACAGATTTGCGCAAAACTTTTCCAATATTTTCTAAATGTCGATTTAAAAAAAACTGTTGTGAAATGACTGCGTTTCCATTAACCGATGCTATGCGACTTAAACGTAATTTCTCTCTTGCGATAAGTCATTCCAAAAATCATGGCAACGGATGGATTATGTCTATCGCAGCCACCCCACTAGCCATTATTTTAAATCGAAAGAAGACGTAGACTTGCTATCCAAGCATTAATGGCAAGGAAAGCCCCACACATATGCCACATATGAAGTGTTTCTCCCTCCTATATGCTTTGAGGTCTTGATAAATTCTGGCATTTCTTTGTTATTTAGAATCCAGTATTCATGTAATTCTTTTGCCTTTTAATAAATAACTTTTACGTATGCCAGGTGACCTGTAAATGCGGAAAAACTGTTTCCATTGCAGTTTTGCAAAATATATATTTTTTTGAATTGTCTGAAAAATCACCTCATATGAGCGTTAAAAAAAATTACGTGTTTGCATTGGACGCATTTTCAATTCGCAATTTCAATTTGCGCAATTAGAAGGGTAATGGAAACGCAGATATTAAATACTTTTTCTCTATGGAGGAAATTAATGGGAAAAATACTTTGGGAACTAAGGCCACTGAAAAAGTGGGCGGTGAATGTTGCACTTTATTGTACATTTAAAAACCAAATATCTTCGGATTGGATGAGAGTGTCACGATTGTTCAAGTTCAGCCTGGACATACAATTTGCCTTTTGCTGAAAACGTGTCACATTGCGCCTTGTCACGTTAGGACACCATGTTAGCAAATCATTTATGTCAGAGCTGTGACCCAGAAGTTAGCTCGGCCACATTGAGGCCGGCACCCGTGCGGGTGACGCACATTTGAATCCTGTTTAAAACTTAAACAATTGTGTACGTGTAACGATACAAATTTCTTTACTGTGATCTTTGTGTCTAAGGGTGTTTATTATTTCAAAAAAGAGTGGAGCTCTTGCTGAAGACTTTTAGGATTTGGTGATGCATTCTGGGAAGCCAGAGGGCACTTAATTCCTCTTCCACTCTTAAAATGAATGACTGCAAGCAAATAGATATCCCAGGGACTATCGCTCTCTCTCACTCTTTTATTTTCTATTGCTGGTCTTATATTTTTCACTCTTATTCATTCACACCTTATTCCCCCATTCTGCTTTTCCATTTTTTGAGGGAGAGAGAGAAATGAGAGAGAACATAAATAATGAAACGGGTTGAAGGGTAGATTCGGTTATCTGGGCAGACAACCCAGCCCCTCAGGATTTGAAGCACACATGCATGAACTGGAACACACACACACACACACACACACACACACACACACACACACACACACACACACACACACACACACAGAGAAACATAGACCATGAAAAGGAGAGAGACACTGTAGGGGTTCAAGACGGTTTAATATAAATCGAGAGCGACAGTTGATGTTGATCATAAGTACAGTATGTACGAGAATGAATTTCAAGATACTAAATGTCTTTTGAAAATGTAATTTTCTGTGAAGAATAGGTTAAGGAGATACTGTAGAACTCCATGTATCTCCGAATAAAAACAGTAAAAGTCAATAGAAAGCTCCCACAGTGATGGAAAAACAAACATGTGTGACTGCATTGAAATCATCTTTAATGTATTTAGATGTATCATGGAAACACTCAGATGCCATAAACGGATAAGAGCCTGAAACCACCGTAACCATAAAAGTTGAACCATAAAAACTGACCAGCTAAGAGTGAGACCACTGAGCAAGACTGAGCAAGCTAACTGAACAAGGCAACCGACTCTTATCTGCTTCTAGAGAGCGTCTGTTGAGGCGCTAACTATTGTTTGTCCTGGCTGATGTTCAAGTCACTTCTAATTGTATCATTGATCTTCAGTTGTTAGCGTTGGAAGAGACGTTCATCGGATCTTCAGCTGTCGGCTGATGTCAGTGAATACAATCAATCATATTCTGTCACATAGAATAAGCCAGGTGTCAACTGCGCATCGGTGAGCAAGTGCTTCAGTTGAGCTGTGCTTTTACATGGATATCATAGTATTGACTGTGACTTATAGTATTATAGTATGATGACTCAAGATGACTAAGTAGATGCCCCCCCCCTTACACCGTGACCACAAGTTAAGTTCACCTGTGCATTTGCATCATTTTGAGCAGATGCAGGTTGCAATGTTGCATTTTTGAAAAATATTGTTGGTACTTTCAATACTCTCTAGGGGACTAACCAGCACACCACCATTTCATGAGGACCAGTAATGCAGGTCTTTTCTGCAGGGCTGGTGGATTTGATCTTTCTTACAGCTAAAATTGGGCTTTGGGGGAGTTGAGGAGGACAAACACTGTTCCTTTACAGCTTTATAACTTTTCAGATACAGACACACACAAGATGAGCATGCAACATAGCATTTACTCAATCACCTGCAAAAACACCAGACTAATACACACACACACACACACAGAGAGAGAGAGAGAGAGAGAGAGAGTGAGAGATACCCTTCTTTCCAGATCTCTGCTAGGACAGTTTTTAAAAAGCTTTATACAAAAATAAGTATAGTCTCTATCAATAAAGTCTGATATGATTCATTTATCAGACTGAATAAGGGGTGGCTCTAAATCTTACTTCCATTACTGATCTGAGGCCAGACGACCATCAGTGCTGCTGTATAATTACAGGAAAGAGCTGCTGCATCCTTTTACTGTTCAATAACACCATTAGATTGAAAAAGTGCTTTCATTAATTTTAAGTCCTCTGGCCGAACTAACTTGCGCCGCATCGCTAAATCAGCAGTAATACCTCCGATTAAACTTCTGAATGTGGATGTTCAGGGGGATTGTTTTAAAATTTGATTGTTTGAACAGATTTGTGGAATATGAGGATTTCATGAGTTGGGCAAATGTTGAAGTCTAGAGTCATGAGTATATCAGCAGTTGTTTTCTGGTGAAGAAGATATTACAACAACAGGAGGAACATTGTAATTTATTTTATAGCTGTCTGTTCCTTTAGCATCCTTGTAACTGCCAATAAAGTGCTATCTTTAGCTAACTCTATTATCTTGAGTTGGTGTAGCCCTACAATAGCTGCAGTGATGTTTATGGGTATAATGAACATTTTGGTATTAAATTGGATCTTTCCGGTGTGCTGTAGAAGGGGGAAATGGGAATAATGTGATACGGAGATGCTATCCATTTAAAGGGTTAGTTCACCCCAAAAATGAATTTCTGTCTTCTGCTAAACAGAAAAGATATTTTGAATGATATGGTTAATAATGTTTTACCAAGTTTTTGAATAAAATGACAGATCTTCCATACCAGTGTTATTTTAGTATTATTTGTATAGTATTGTAGTATTTCTTAAATAATTTGAATTAGCTTTTATTTTTATGTATCAGTTATCATTTTAATTTTAGTTTGTTATAGTTGTTTAATATTTCTATTTTGCTTTTTTATTTATTTATTTTTTACTTTTAGTAATTTTAGTACTTCAACATTTCTCCTTTTCATTTAAGTTTTTATTATTTAAAATTATTATTTTATTTTATGTCTTTATTTAGATTACCAGGTTTTAGTTTTATTTAACAATGTCGACAACAATGAGAATTACATTAGAAATAAACAGAGCAATTCCATAAGGGTCCTCACACCATTGGTGCTCTGGCCCTAATTAGCAAAAGCTTGTCTGAGAAATCTTTGGATGGCAACCATTGTCCAGGTATCATTGATCAGTTATGGCAAGCATCTTTTCTATGAACAGTAACTTTTAGGGTTGAACTAAACCAAGAGGTCATGAGAAGATTCTGTATTGAAATTAAAGGGAAGGTGTGGAGGAAATTGGGATTAGAGTTTGAGATATTTTGGGTTTTCTTAAAGGATTAGGATTAAAGTTAGATTTAAGGTTTTGGGCTGGTTTTGGAATTGACTGAGTGCAATATTAAAATTCAGGGTTAGGGTGAAAGATGAGGCTGGGAATGAGGAAACGGTTAGGATCAGAGGTTAGGATTGGGGATAGAGATTAAATAATGGGTTTAGGTTGAGGACAGAAGTAAGGTTAGGGTGTTCATTGTGTCATTGTCACCCTGGGGATGGTGTAACACAAAAAGAGCAACACTCCGAAAGTGAGAGACTGTGTTTGTTGTGCGTGTGTAGGCAGCTCTGCTCCTTTTATAACTCATTCCCTGCAGGGTGTGGCCAGGACAGGCAAGGACAGCCACCCGCCACACACGCGCAAACACACACACACACACACACACACACACACATTGTGCTCCGGGTCTTGTGTCTGTGGGATCAGAATATTGTCGTGATGGGTTGAGACCTTCAGTCACTCAAACTGCTCTGAGTCAAAAAGCATTCAATGACATAGATATTCCCCCTCTCTCTCTCCTTGCTTAATCTCTATCTCGTTCTCTCTTTCTCGTTTTGCTGAGGGCAGGTTGTCCAGTCCACTAAGAGGACAGAGACACTGATAAGTGTGTGTATCTGTGTGTGTGCGTGTCCTTCCCGATGGTTCCTGTAGTCTGAGGTCTATGTCCAGTTCTGTATGTTAGCTGAGGCTCAGACCAGCTTTAGTTTGTTTAGGCTTTAGATTTGAACTGGAAGTGAAATGTGACTTTACCTTTGATGCAATAACTAAAGAGCAAAGGAAAAATATTGTAATTTTGCTTTTTACTTTTAAACAAGAATATGATAATATTATCACAAATATAATCACTATTTTGTTGTCTTGTTTTATGTATTAAAGCTTTTTTATGCATAGGGATGCACATATTGGTTATTGGCAGAGAAATAATAATTTTCTTTCATTTACCCACATTGAGCTGATATTGGATATTTAATTGTGAATGCTCATTTACCCTATTTTTACATTTAGATTAATTTTGCCATCATCTTATGGTGTCATAGTGTTTGGTTTTTCATGACGAAATTGTGACGAAAGTTATATTGTATAAAAGTGTTATATTGTATTTAATTTCTCAAACCTCGCAGACTTTGTGGAAATCTAGCTGTGAGATGTTCTGAAGTGCGCATTTGTACTCTTTCATCAGACAATTAAAATCTTAATACATGCTCCTGGTGTTGAGCAAGATCAATTTGGGAATAGTTAATAAAAATAAAATAAAAACACTTATAATAAAATCAAATCCCACCCTGCAATATTTTCCTTGATGAATTTCCCATTCCACTTGGAAATACTCAGATATTGCAGGAGAAAGTCCATTGAGAATGCCATTTTGACTTTAAAATGTCACACAAATTGCTGCTTTTCAAATTTAAGCACATTTTCCTATCTGTGGTTACTGAAGTTGACTCAGTCATCAGTCCTTCCATCATTCCTTCCTTTCTGTCTCTCCTTCCTTCTCGAGTGAGAAAACAGCAAACGGATTTACAGCTCCCACAGTAATGAGTGTGAACTGCAGTAAGAGCAGGCCACAGCAGGGGGGAACAGGGGGAGAAGAAAAGAAACTAAGTAGGAGTGAGGGAATAAAGAAAGAGAGAGGGAGAATTAGCATATCCATCTTCGTTTTAGGTTATTAGTGCTGCTACTGTTAGTGGATTCAATGGCTTTGAGTCTGAATGTACTGTAAAAGACTCCTGCTGTCCAGACGAACAGCCCTGGTTCTATCTAAAAGGGTCAAGCTGTTTTTGAACATTAGTTAGGTTATCCAGCTCAATTACGTCTCTACCGATTTAGTCAAGGTGTTCTACTTGCTCTAACTGTACTGATATAGTTTACAAGGTCAAATTGACCGTTTGCAAAGACCCACCCCCTTTAGTTACTGTTGCTATGTCCGACAAGCTAAGCCGCTCTCACGCCACACCATGTTCTCACGCAGTGAAAAATACATCGCGGAGCAGAGAGGAGACTGACAACGCGCTGACAGACAGGACAGAGCAGGTTACTTTTGATATTAAACAATGTCTCACCTTTCAAATTTGGTCATTTTATAAAATAAATGTAAACAATAAATACCGTTTTGTGGCTCTTTAATTTGTCTGAAAGATCGCTGTAGAGCATCAGTTAAAGCTGCCCGTGAACCGATCATCTCTTCCTTCTAGTTAATTTATAGCATCAAATAAACATGAATGAATATCAGAAGGAATGTTGTTTTAACCGCGGAAAGGCGTCAGTACACTCCGTTTTTCAAATTCAAATCCTCCCATGTTAACCTACTAAGGCCCGGATCACACCTGAAATAGCAGTTCGCTGCGGGTTTTATGTTGCTAAGCAACCACCGAGTCAGCTGCCAGTCTAATAGCGAGCGCGCGTGCAAAAAAAACTTTGGTTTGTTGTCAAGTAAACTGTCACATTGTAAACTCGTAGAATCATAGAGCTCCGGGTAACCCGAAACAGCCACCACAAGTTTTTCCTCCATCATAGACTGTGGACGTTGAAGCAACTGTAAACTTCCGTCACGACCAGGAAGGCCCGCCTCTCCATTCATTCGATTGGACAGTGGAAAAAGACGCGATGACGTCGGCCGCTTTTTCCGCTCGGAGTTGATTTTTTTTCAACTTCAAAAACGCGAGGCGCAGCAGTTGCATAAACACCGTGCAGAACGCTCACTGGCATAGAAAAAAGGCACCCCTCACTGCAAAAACCGCGTTAGGTGTGATCCGGGCCTAACTCTCCTGACTGCTTTGTCGGACAAAATGGCGGAAGGCGAAGTATGATTGGTCAGATCACCTGTCAATCAAGCTCCCTTGTTTTGGAAAATAGTTAGGCCCCAATCAACTTAAGGCTGGAATGCACACAGCTTTTACACATATTTTTCCAACTGATTTTCAGTCTGGACGAGTCAATGCTAGTTGTTGAAAGTCAGAGCCATCCTATATATTTTGACCAGTCAAAGTTGACATAGTAATTTCGTAGTAAATTGCATAGTGGGCACAGTTTTTTAGCTTCAGTCCATGTTTCTATCCAGTTGTCGGTTGCAAGCTGATTTTACAACACACTTTTTTAATCTGCCTTGTGTCTCCTAGCAGCAAGCTTCATGTTTCTCTGTGAGTTTGTTCTGTTCGCAATGTCTTGTAGTCTGGTAGTGTGTGATACCTAGTGTTTCGAAAATCTGTTCAGATTTTTAAAGTAGTTTAGTGTATTCCTGCCTTTAGTCAAGGTGGTCTAATTGGCTCTAATTAGGTTAACCAAGATGGTCTTCTAATTAAGCCATCTGCTATTCTAGCTGATCAATCAACCAAACCCCTTTGGACCAGACAGACCATCCCCAAACCTCAAGAAACCATGTAAAATATACCTAGATTTTCCACCTCAACATTTCTGGGATCAGCACTCAAGGTCATTGCAGTGTTTTGGATGGATAATGGGTCTTTCTGGATCTCCTGATGAGATTTGGCTTCTCTTTGCAGTATTTGGATGCCGTTTCACAGAGAAAATGGCGAGGGAGGGCCAGTTAAATGAAAAACAAGAAAGATGGCAGGTGACGCTGAGGGAGATGAGCAAGATTGACGTAAATTGTCAGCATTTGAATCGTTGTTGTCATATTCCAGCACGTTCTCTCCAAATAACCGCTCCCGGTGTGTGTGCGAGCGTGTGTGATCTTTCGGAGTGCGTCACTGCAGCTCTCTGCAATGATGTTACCCAAGGCACAACTCACGTCCCAGAATCCTCTGGTGTTCTGCTTAAGCAACTGTCTTCTCACACACCACACACACACACACACACACACACACACACACACACACACACACACACACACACACGCATACACATTTACATATGTACACACATGTCAGTCTGTGTGAAATTCCCCTGTTTCTCTCTCTCGTATTCCAAAGCCAATTAAACAGCAGAAGAGCTGTAACCCACTCCACTGAACTCATCCCATAATAATTTATCTGTATCTTTTAAAAAATGTGTCTTTTATTATTTAACTGTGTGTCAAACAAGCTCTTGACAAAAGACTTGTCCTGGAACTCTGACTACCGCAAAGGATCAAAAGAGGTTTAGAAATAAGCCGGCCTTAATTATACTAGGCTTGGTTAGTCTGTCGGACTGACTCAGATCAGTTAAACGCCTCCTCTAAGGGCTCTGACATGACGCACAGTATACGGACAGCATTTAGCGGGTTGAGTTGTTCAGTGAGAGACTTGAGTTCATTGATAAAACACGCCTATATTTATTTTTGCACCCTTATTTCTGCTTTGCTCTATGACACACACACATGCGCCTCATCCGTCTGTCTCCAGAAGCAAAGCGTTCTGGTGGGTGGGCAGAGAGGCTGATCGCTGCCGTCGAAACGATGTCTAATTGACAGGAAGTTAGAATGTGTAAGATTGCTGTTGTCCGTTCTGTTGGGCTTATTTTGGCAGGCGGTGAGATGAGCAGCTTGGCTCTATTCAAAGGGGTCCTAGGAGAAGGATGTTTTTCGACGAGTTTTAAGGTGGTCAAGCTGTGTTTTTAAACATTATGGTTAAGCAAGTTAACCAGTTCATACATGTCTCCATTAGTTTACCTCAGCAAAATTTAGCTGGCAAAAACATCCGGTTGTCTATTATCAATAGTGTAGTGAAGCATGAATCACAGCTCATCCCGAAGTCACTTTCAAACCAGGCAGTTTTTTGTTGCTCAACACGCAAATTGAAATTTAGAAAAATTGAAATTCATGAATTAAAGTAAACTACTTGAATTTGGGATGTCCTACAATAACTTTAAAAGGTTGGACTTGATGAATGCTGGTATTGCAGCTGATCAATCAACTAAACCAGCTTAAATCAGCTGGAAATTGAAGCCTACTGCCATCAGAAGCTGGTTTCATCTGGATTTTCTTTCATGGAACTCAAACTTCAACACTTCAGAGAGCAGTAAAGCAGGTCTCAGATCAGCAGTCAAGGTCGGAACCGTGTTTTGAATAAAAAAACAAAGCAATTTACGTAGAAAAGAGGTTTGATTGTAATGGACAAAAGCCCCTGTATATACGTTAGTGTGTCACAAACATGCGCACACACGCTTATCGTACATGTCATCATAAATGCCATGGTCGTTATGGTGAAGCTTTGATGTGCGCATCACATTTGCTCTCTTTTATGTCTTCCCTCCCTCCTTCTCTTTTCATTTAATCGGCTGTGGTTCTTTTCCAGTCACTCTCTCTCTTTCTCTCCTGCCTGTAACAATGCTCTCACACTATAAGAAAGAATATTGGTGTGACCTGAAAGTCACTAAGAAATCTACACCAGAAATTAACTTGTTTGTTTCTGGGTGCAAGTCTGGCACTTCGAATAGGTTTTTTTTTTTAAATAGGGCCAGAAACTCCAACAAAATGGGTACAGAAGTACATCTGATTGTAAATATACTAATTCTCAAAATAAAAACATTTGACAGTAAAAAAAAAAAAGTGTATCATGCGTGTGCGCACACCTCCATATGATTTGCATATACTGTCACACATACAACACTCAGCTTAAATTGCCATCTAATCATCACTGTGAAGTGTCCATTCACTCAGTTTGAACAAAAGGAAATGAAATATTTCTTTGTCTCCTGTTGCCGAGTTATGAATCATATCCTCCCTGCTCCCTGATATTCGTTAATCCTCCAGTCTTAAGGCCAGCCGGCACCACAAATTCTACATGTCAGACCGTATTTTGCCTTTAGAAGGCCAATAAAACTTTGTTTACTTGTTAGTTGGTTTTCTTGCTCTAAAGAAATGAAGCGAAAAACAAAAATACAGCTTTTTTTGTATGCCTATATGAGAAACACATATACGTCTGTACATTTAATTTGATGTTCATCACTAATTGTTGCAATGTTACCTGATTTTTATAATTATTTTAATGAATTGGGTGCTAAAACAATACAGACGCGGTGTACAAATTCATTTTTAGTAACACTTTTTTAATGTTTATTTAGTTATTTAAGTGAAAGGACATTGACAATCAAATCCATTTAATTGTTACTCTGTAACATCCCTCTGTGCAGAAAGATTTATTTGATAAATAAATTCTGTTGATGCATTCATTAGATTCGTGTTTCAGGGACTGATTACATTTGTGCTGGTAGCTGAATTAGCCGTTGCTCTGGTTTCATGGAAAAGAGTCTGGGACATTCTGAGAGGGAATGGAAAATGTCGGAATCCCCCAGGAATGCCCAGACATCCCCTAAACACACACACACACACACACACACAGTTCTCACAGTTTCTTTTAGTACGGCAGAAAAAAAAAATCATGTTGTGTCCGTAATTTTCCCATCTTGTGATAAATTTAGTGTTAATCCAAAGATTATTGTGGAGCAGCAAACCAACTCTCATCACCATTATTGGTATACACTGAAATTACAGAATGTTTAAAGATTACTAACCATGATTAATCTCTCTCTCACTCTCTCTCTCTCTCTCTCTCTCTCTCTCTCTCTCTCTCTGTCTCGCTCTGCGTCTCTCTGTCTCTTGTTGGCACAGCTTCTTGTTTTGAATAGCTACGTAAACTTCAACATTTTTTCCATGACTTCAGTCCTTTTTGTGTACAACACACACACACACACACACACACACACACACACACACACACACACACACACACACAGCCCCCCTGTGAAACTTATTTTTCTGGTCCTGCCCAGAGTGCATGAGTTGAAGTAATGGGGCAATGTCACTCGAGCAACAAGACCCCCCAGAGCCAGTGTGTGTGTCCGTCCTCTGTCCAGTGTTTTTGCCTTATGAAACATGGGATCCAGTGTCATTGCAATATATATACATATATAAAACAAACTAAGAAAAAAAATAACCAAAAAAAATCTGCATTTATTTGATCGAAAATACAGTAAAACTGTACTATTGTTAAGTAATGTTTCTAAGTACTGTTGTTGTTTAAAATGTCATTTATTTCTGTGATGGCATTTTAATATGCTGATTTGGTGCTCAAGAATCATTCATGTTGAAAACGGTTGTGCTGCTTAATATTTTTGTGGAAAGGAAACCATAATACATTTTTTTCAGGATTGTTTTTAACATGACCATCACTTTTGATCAATTCAATGGGACCTTGCTGTATAAAAAAAATCATAGTGACCCCAAACCTTTGAATGGTATTGTTTCTTAAAGGCACACTTTGTAATTTTTCGCCACTAGAGGTCGTTTATTCAAAACAAAGGCGTAGTTTGATGATGCCTTGATTTCGTGGAATCATGGAAGGAGTTGTCTTCACCTCTACAGCCGGTGGAGAATACGACGAGACTCGAGCAGAAATCATATTCATGGATGACCGGTAATGTTCAAAAGATTTATTAACGTTGCAAACGCCGTTGGAGCGTAACGTGGCCGCTGGAGCAACTGCTAATGAGAGTCAAGCACGACACACAGTTTGAGAGAAGTGGAGCTTTTATTATACCGACCGCTTCCGCTTCTTCCGGTCATTCGTATGTGAGGTAACGCAGCGCTGTTATATCATATTAGATAAATTTGAGTGTGATGAAAATTGTTACAATGCTACTCTGTGTTTGCTCGGCGGCTACTATATGAGACACTTGTTGCCCCTATATAATTTGAGTACGATCTGCAGTTATGAACATTCAAAGCACGCAAATGCCTCCTGCTTTTTAAACTGATGTAAAACGCTAAGCCGTTGCTAACCTCATTTTAGTGGTTCCCCAAAACGGCATCTATCAAATCATACAGCTCATACATGCCAGTGTGTGTGTGTGTGTGTGTGTGTGTGTGTGTGTGTGTGTGTGTGTGTGTGTGTGTGTGTGTGTGTGTGTGTGTGTGTGTGTGTGTGTCACAGGTTTACAATCTAATTTAATCTGGTGATGTAGGAGCAGGAGAGATGACAAGACTGTTAAAACGCTCTCAGAGAGTAAGGGCGAGAGAGAATATCCAGTAAGAGTGGGAATAGCAGCCGGAGAGATGGATGGATACAGTGTCATGAGGAAAAAGAGAATCATTTAGGCATGTGGACAGATGAGTAAACGTGCGTGTTGTCCTATAGCTTCTGATGCTGTTTGATCCAGATGGTTGCCTCAGAAATAAAACCCTGCCATGGAAGACAAGCAGAGACAACACATGCAGTCCCCCTAACCCACACCACATAAAATTGGGGTTGAGGCATTGCTGTTTTGTCCATATCAGGCAAACTCTCTCTCTCTGTGTATCCTCCAGTTATCTATTTGTAGACTTCTTTTCATTCCTCTCTCTCTAGTGAACTTTCAGACTCTGTTTGTGGGTCCATGTCGGGAGGATGATGTGCAAGTGTCTGTGTGGTTTTCTTTAAATGCAAAACTGGCAAAATATCAGAGCAGGTTTTCTGAGAGCGAGACGAATCTAATGTTGGGAACTTAAAGAAACCCCCATGAGAAATGATCAGAATAACTATATTCGCACACACAGACCCATACAAAGTTTTGCAGGAATATTGATCGTTTCATCTATTTTTGTACTACATTAACTGTTTGTAGTTTTACGAGTTCATCTGGTTGTGTGCTGTAGGAGAGGCATGCGGAGAAGGATAGATGAGTTTGGGTTAATGTTGTTCAGATATGAGAAACAGTGTTGGGGGTAACACATTACAAGTAACTTGAGTTAGGTAATCAGATTACTTTTTTTTCAAGTAACGAAAGTAACGCATTACTTTTAAATGTACAACAAAATATCTGAGTTACTTTTTCAAGTTACTTTGTTTTCCCATTTATTGACTGACAGCTCTCTTATCCCCAATGTTGAGACAAATCGGGAGTAAGAGCAGGGGTGTTACTGTATGTGCGCTGTGTGAACACTTATTGTAAAAGCTTATTGTAATTCTAGTAGGGGGAAAAATACGATGGAAGTCAATGGGACCTGGTAACTGTTTTGTTACTGAAATTTTTCAAAATATCTTCCTTTGTGTTCAGCAGAAGAAAGACATTCATACAGGTTTGAAACAACTTGAGGGTGAGTAAATGATGACAGAATTTTCATTTTAAAGTGAACTATCCCTTTAGTGTAGCTTTTATTTATTTAGCTATACGTATTGCACAGTTTATTTAATTAGTTATTTAGAATAGTTTTTATAGTTATTTGGTTTTATTTTTATTTGGTTAGTATAGTTTTTATTTAGTTACATAGCTAGCATAGATTTATTTGTTTAGTGGAGTGCTAGTGTATTTAGCATAGTTTTATTTATTTAGTTACTTAACATTTTGGTTTTATTTACTTATTTAGTAAGCATAGTTTTAGTTAATCGGTTGGTTGATTGGTTGGTTAGTGTTAAACTTACATCTCCCATGAAACTAAATTGTAATCACGGTTCAAAGATGAGATTAAAAACAAGCAGTTGAAAAATGTAATTATACATATAAAATGTCAAATATGCACTAAGTACTGAGATTCCGTGGTCAGCACCCTGTTTCTGCCTCTCTTTCTGTCTTGTTTATTCTGCCAAACGTTATGTAGGCTGGTAATTAAATTAAATTAAGGACCTGTTAGCTCAATTATTCATGAAACCCGAGAACATAGAACACAAGTCCAACCAACACACGCACATGCCGGAACCGAAGATGCGACCGCAAGATAGAAAAGCGTGAAGAGAAAGACAAGTGGGGGGGAGGAAGTGGATTTTTTGGATAAGTTTGGTCTCTGTTGGTACAGTGTTAGTCACACTGTTACATATCTTTGTATGTTTTTGTTTTGTGCTATTAGATGTGATTTTTGTTTTGTGTGCCTGGGTTTTATAATTTAGCAGGAATGATGTATTGGTTTAGAGAGGTGTTTGTGTTAGAGAGAGAGAGACTTAATTTCTTGAAGTTATTTTTTCCCCATTAAAGAGACTGATGTTTCTGCCTCTGCTCTCAAAAAGTCAATTAACCAGAAAACAGAACCTATTGGCTGTTGCCATGGAGAAAGGAGGCGGGACTGCAAAGAACAACCCTCATAGGTTGTCCTCTCAACGTGATTAGTTAGACAGAGTTTGACTGATCTGTTGGTCATGGTTTTAATGTTTCGTACTGTGCTTTTGTTAGTGATGTCTGAGGAGATCGAGTCTGAGGAGGAAAGTCCCAGAAACATCCGTCTCTATTTATCTGAGGATGTTCCAGACTTCAGATGTTTTATAGAAAGATATTGAATTACTGCAGACTAATCCTAACCAATGCTAACCCTAAAAGACATTTTATGTTGATATACACAGCGTTGTTGACTCCTACAACTCAAAAGATCACAGTTGACGAGCTTGAGTCGTGTTGTGTGCGATTGGCTTCGATCAACTTGCGCACTGTTACAATTCATTCAAAGCTGTTGAACCGCTATATGTCAACAGTGATCACTAAAGATCACCACACAACAAAAGAGGAGGTACCTCATAGAGAACAACACAGATCCGCCATGTAGATTACGTAAGTACAACAGCCCACAAACACATGAAATTTAACTAGTAGTGTCTGATTTGACAGTCCCAGCCCTCTCGGAGCTTCAGCTGGGCCGTGATTGGCTCAGAGCTGTCATGCAGTGTGACAGCTCCTCCCACTCACCCTCTCCGCTGTCATTGATGCTGTCACACCA
The DNA here is from genome assembly GCF_949152265.1 of Phoxinus phoxinus. Lineage (NCBI taxonomy): Eukaryota > Metazoa > Chordata > Actinopteri > Cypriniformes > Leuciscidae > Phoxinus > Phoxinus phoxinus. Next base: position 18,829,035 of record NC_136888.1, read on the forward strand.
ACAGCCTTGTGGGAAATCTCAGCATCTGAGGAAGTCTGAGGGGTGGTCGCCAGGGAACACAGGGACGGCAGAATGACATGCGCGACAGCGATGAACGGAACGTCGTTTTGCCGAGTGACATTGTGGGGATTTTGTTGCCCTTGATTCTCTCGTCTCTCATATCCAGCATGTGTTTTAAATTGACAGGGGTGTCTGTGGACTCACTCCGGGTGTCGTGTGAGCAGTGTGTGTGTGTGTACGTGAGGCCCTGAGAGAGCAGCCGTGCCATCCGGTTTAGTGGAACTTTAAAGTGCCTGACTGCTTGAGGGATTCTGGGATGAACTTGATCAATGACTTCACACATTAACGTCACACTGACACACACTCAGTCAACGAGGTAGACGCTCCATATCATTCCACAACCATTTCAGTGTTAAATGAGGAAATGTTGAGTGTGTGTGTGTGGGTGTTTGAGATGATATACTGGTTTAATTTCATGGGTTCTCTGTGCCTGGAGCTTCACTGTTGGAGCCAGAGAAGAAAAATAAGAGATGAAATGAAAAGGTCAAGGCGATGCGTAGAGAGAGAGAGAGAGAGAGAGAGAGAGAGCCAGCACACAGTCCTCCTAGATATTATGGGTTAGAATGAGAGCATCTTGTCTCTGGTTAATCCCTAATCTGGCTGCACAAGAGCAGAGCTCACAGTCACATCCTTATCTGTCATAATCGCACACCAGCTTCATATAATCCCATTATACTGAGAATAATCCAGCTGCCTACCGGATCACGGTCTGACCTGTTATTGAGTCTGAGCTATATGTTCAGAATGTCAGCCTGGGTAAATATGTATTCTTTAACTCATGGGTTTTCAACATTTTGATGCCACGGACCACCTACATTAAGTAGTCAGACCCATTAATAATGTATATTATCGGAAATATTTGTGCACTGTTGATAAAGATTTGGGTGTTAGTAAGATATTTTTAAAAGAAATTAATACTTTTGAACAAAGGATGCATTAAACTGATTAAAGGAGACAGTGAAGATGTGTAATGTTACAAAAAAATATATATTTCACGTAAATGCTGTTGTTTTTTACCCATCAAAGAATTTAATGGTATTTCACAATATTACAGGTTTTACTGTATTTTTGATCAAATAGAAACGCACGCATAAAGGTAATGGAACAATTTGAGGCTGAGTAAATGATGATAAAATTTTCATTTTTGGGTGTACAATCCCTTTAACGGAGATGGTTTGCTCTTTTATTAAAGGGATTGTTCACCAAAAAAATGTCATTATATCGTCAACTTTCCAAACCCATCCCCATTTCATGTAAGAAAAAAGCAGCCTGGACATTCTGCTAAACATCTCACTTTGGGTTCTGCGGAAGAAAAGTTAACTAACCCTTGAATTTCCTCATTCAATCAATTTTGTAAGAGTAGCACTATAAATCCAACCATCAAACCAAAAGTCATGAGAGATATTCAAAAGTGACTCCAGCTGTTGGTTTGTTTTAGTAGACCAATTCAAGCCGAATCACAGCAAATAGCTCTCTCTGTACTACTAAATGTTTCTTTCCCCCCGCCCCACCACTACACACACACACACACACATACTCCATAACTCTCTGTGGTATTGTTCATCTCTGCCTGGTTCAATTAAAACGCTGACAGCAGCCACAAAGGAGTGAATTGAATGCTCCAAAAGGTCTTTTTACCATGCCGCCTGAGACACGGCGAGAGATTGAGAGGGAGGGAGAGTCATCAGAAGAGAACAAATCCAAACAGAGTGATTGTGTTTCTCTACAATCGGCCTGATCTCCGCTTCTTATCGCCGTTTGCAGCCATGCTAATGCTTTCGAAACTCTTGATTCATACAGTTCCAAGAATTGAATATTATAAAATTTTAAATTTTTCTGAATGTATGTGTGACCTTCCTTCGTTCCTTTCAGTGGCTCTGACCTCATATTGAATGTAGGTCACTTCGGGTCCTTTGACCTGACATTAACCTTTCTAACGTCCAGTGGTTCCTCGTAATGCAGTCAGAGTTGATATACAGGCGATAACATCTAATAAATGTGTCACTCTCAGCTATAAATCAGTGGTGTGTGAAAAAAGGAGAGCTGCTATACGATTGGTCGTATATGTGTTGTGTTGGTTTAAAACGCACAAGTATTGATATGGAAAGGTCTGTCTGCTTTGCATCTTCATGTCTGTTTATTATATGTACATTATAGTAACAGTTTGCATGATTAGATCATTCAGATTATTATTAAAGCCAAAGCAAGTAGGAGAAGATGTTAGAAAGAGGAAGCATAAACACAGCATAGGAGAGATAAACACCCACCAGCTCAACATGATAAATAAAAACGTGTACATACAGCCCTCCCCCTCACACACGAGTATGTGTTTTCATGTGTGTCTTGTTTGTGACAGTCAAGCTTCGTCTTTTGGTTCCCAGAGAGTCTAGTAGTGTAACTGTACACAGAGAGCACCAGACAGTAGTAGTCATCGTTTAAAGGGATAGTACTCCAATTTTTTATTTTTTATTCTGTCATGCGGCCGGTCACCCATGTTGTTCCAAACCTGTATAACGTTCTTTCTACTGTTACGTAAATTATATGTAGAATGTTACAACACAGCAATCTGTAAGCTCACATCAAAATATTGCCCTTTATCCTGATGTTACTCTGCATGTCAACTCTCTGCATGACACTTCATATATTTATTTTATTTTATTTTTTTATAATATTTTATGATTTTACACTTTTTTTACATATTTTCTCTGAACAGTTCTACAGGCTCTCTAGAATTTGACCCCAGTTTAAAAACCCCTCTATTAAAACACATGTACTTTTGAAGAGACGCATAAAACTATTGCTGTCAATGGAATAAAATAAGTAGTGATGATTTCCGACCTGTCTTTAGAAAGCAGAATGAAATTATATATTAATAAATTGTATTATTACTTGATTGAATTTATTATTTATTTTGAACAAAGTTATTATTTATTTTTATTAATTTGACATTTTTAACCACTTTTCTCTAAACCTTTCTACATGTATTGTACTCCTTCATTTAATCTGCACTTTTGTTTACATTTTGACATCAAAGCCAAAAAAGCTGTTAGCAGCACTAATTTTAAATCTACACTTCGTGTTCTTGCGTTGTTTATAGAATGAGCTCATTTTTGTGTATTTTAAAACGCACTCAGTGATGTCAGACTTGGCACAATGCAATTCTTATGCCAAGTTTGAATATGTCACATCTAATTTTCACAGCCCTTGAGTATACTGTATCACAAGGAACACAACAGTACAACTTATTGAACAGACTGGACTCGTATCCCTCACAGCCTTGTTTTCATTCACATTATTTATATATGGCGTGTCATATGAGTTTGGAACTACATGAGGGAGAGCAAATGACAGAGCTGTTGATAATCTGGGCTGCTACAACTCGACTATTGCAGGTTTGCAGCCCAACTAAGGGTGACAAAGAAAGTGGGTTACAGTCTTTCCCAATCATCATTGTGACTTGGAGCAAGGCACTTCGCTAGCTCCAGGGAAATTGAAAGTCCTGTCTACTACGGGACCGTAGGTCTGTTTGGAATGAAAAGAGAGGCAGCAAACAGCAGTACGGGGAAATAAATAGATATTGACCATAAGTGACCGTAATACTGTAAGTGGTTGAAGGATTTCCTCATCCTGGAAAAACTCGATAGGCATAGAACAGTGAACAATGTCTCGGGTCAAATGTCAACAAGATGTCACAGTTATCAGCCACATATTTTTGCTGTCATTTTCAGATGCGGTCAAAGGTCAAGCCCATTTCCTTTTTACAAGCGGACCCAGGAACCACACACATGCAAACATTATAGTTCAGTCATGGTTCTTTAATTTACTATCGCTCTCTCTTGTTAATGGAGCTTTAGGCAATAAAATGAATTGTTTATGAGTAAATTATGAGAGGCTAATGTTTTTGGAAGAAGTCTCTTATGCTCACCAAAGCTGAAACTTTTTTGAAATAGAAATTTGTAACATTATAAATGTGTTGACTTTGGAACTCATTTACAAAAGTGTACTTTGAAAATGTGGGACTTACTGTAGCATTTCTAATTTGAAACCTTGAAATAAAATAAAAAAATTGATTCTGTACTTTTTCTAGGTCACTATCAGCAGGTTTTACACAAACTTGTGGAGTTCATGCAGCTCGAGTGCTTTTGCCATTAACGAAGACATTTGTCTTTTACCAAAGACATCTGGAAATGTATGTTAATTTTCTCACTCAAATTGCCATGCAGATTTTTAATTTGTAAAGAAAAACAAATATATTAGAAAAATGCACAATGATTTCAGACGTGTGCACACAACTGTGTATCGAACTCTGTTCCCTTTATTGGAGAAACATTAAAGTTTTACAAGACACACAATCAGGAAATTGTGTGAATGGGAAGCTTTGATCTCAAAGGCAGAGCTACAAATTGGGATTTTCGTTTGAAGCATAACAGATTCTGCTCGCTCAGCGCCCATGTCGAATCAAGAAGCACTGTGATTTGTTTTGTGTTTTCACCACGGGTATTTATGAGGACAAGCCCATCTGCCATAGAGGATAAGTAACTAAACTGAGCTATTTTAATTTACATCTTGTTATTAGTTTTTGTCTGCAAAAAAAAAAAAAAAAAAAACTGTTGTACATGCGCTCTCTCTCTCTCTCTCTCTCTCTCTCTCTCTCTCTCTCTCTCTCTCTCTCTCTCTCTCCCTCTCTCTCTCTCTCTCAGTCATCTGTCATGCATATATGCGCTTATTAAACTGCACGCACACTTTATCTTACATACATACTGCTTCAGTGGCTCATTTTGTAGAAAAGAGCAGAATGAAGGAGAGATGTGGCGTATTGTAAGAACAGATGGAGGAATGAGTGGAGGATAATTGTGGCCTCTGTAACCAAGCGGAAAAGAGAAGCATTTTGGCCTAACGAAACACGCACACATCTACTGTATGTTTCTTACTGCTCATCACAGCTGTTTGAGAAGCTTTGGCCTTTTAGTTAGAATACAGCATGAATGGGCATTAGGGGTGTACGGCAATTTGTGGAATATTTATGATAGCGATTTTGCTGGTGATAAAAGATGAAGCAGCATTGTGAACGTTTTTAATGAGCTTTTTTTGTTTGTTTCATAAGCTTTAAGTTTTAGCTTCAAGATCTTGTCTTGTGACTGAGTATAAGAGAGATTTATTTTAAAAAAAAATTTTTAAATAGTTAATAGGCTTTTGTTGCATCACATTCATGACGTTATTTTCTGTGTTCTGTATGTAAAACATTTGATTGAATGAAATTCTGTTGTTCAAGATTATCATTAATATACATTAATAATTAATTTATGGTATAATGGAGTTTATAAAAACACTGATAGGTGTGGTAAGTTTAATTAATTTCCGTGAGTCAATTCAAACTAATGAATCACATCTAAATTATGATGCTACCATTTGTTGGCATTTTTCATGTTTAGTTAAAAAATATGTGTATTGAAATATTAGTTTAATTATTAGTATCATTCCTAGTTTTCCTCATTTAGTCAAAAAACAATATATATATATATATATATATATATATATATATATATGTGACCGTGGATCACAAAGCCAGTCACATGGGTCAATTGTTTTAAATGGAGATGTATACATAACACAAAAGCTGAATACATAAGCTTTCCATTGATGTATGGTTTGTTAGGATATGACAATATTTGCCCGAGATATCATACAACTATTGAAAATCTGGAATCTGAGGGTGCAAAAGAAATCGAAGCATTGAGAAAATCGCCTTTAAAGTTTTAAATTTATGTTCGCAATTGTGCTGCATTCACTCACAAAAATAAATGTTTTATATATTTACGGTAGGAAATTTACAAAATATCTTGATGGAACGTGATCTTTACTTAATATCCTAATGATTTTTGTCAGAAAAAGAAAAATCGATCATTTTGACCCATACAATGAATGTATTGTTGGCTATTGCCACAAATATACCCGTGCGACTTGTGACTGGTTTTGTGATCCATGGTCACATATATCACATATATTGTTGTCAAAAGATGACAATCTAACATTTCTTTAGCTTTATTTCAGTGCAAATGAGATGCTTGAATCAGATGTTGGTTAAATGCCGCTCAGATTTATTAACTAGCCTCAAATCTCAGATAACTACACAACAAATGTTGTTAAAACATTACATTGTATTTATCAAGCGGACTAACAAGCTAGTTTTGAAATAATTAGCCACAGTAAAAAAAACGGCAAACGTGACAGATGGCACAGTTACATGCTCAGCGTGTGGCTGTAGCATTTCAGGTTTGAAAGGAAACAGTCTGTGAGTGTGCAGTTGTTCCACGCGCCCCCACAACCAGCTGTCAGAGCTAATTCTCATTCAAACTGGACGGTGGAGGTGAGGAGGTGAATTCACTGCTCGCTGCATCCAAGTGGGATGAGTGCAGTGTTTTTCTCAGTCCGTGAAGCATAATGTTTGTGAATTTGAACATATTCTGCCCTTAAAAAGTGGCTTGAGGTCTGCGTATAGCTGCCATGTGTGCTTGTACAGTGGGTTTGTACAATTTGCACGCTATCATTACTGTGTACTATGCAAGATTATGATTAGTGCGTCTCAAATCATGTGAAAATGTCAGATTTTTGGAGATGCCATAGAATTGGTCTGTCACTGGAAATCAAGCATTGTCTAATTCTGGAATCCGATACTTTAGGGAATCGGATATCGGAATTGTAATAAAATTAAAAATATGATTCCGCTTACCGATTCATGTATGCACATTTTAATGTGATTTTAAACCATTGAAGCGCAAGACGACACAAACTCAAATAGAGCGTAAATCGAATGGTGCAGGGCCACAAATTTTTTTTAAGTTAGCATTTTAGCACTTCCAGTTCCATCGTACTGAAGTTGATGGGTTTTTTTAATGGGTTTTTGGTTAAATGCTTGAAATAAGGTTATTAGTGAACACAAGCTCAGGATATTTTCACGCTTTATTCTATAAAATACATCCATAATATCCTGTGATTTTTTTCTTTTACTTGTCTTGTAAAAGGCGGTTGCTAACAAGTGGCTAAATTGAACTACAGGGGTTGTCGGGGACATTAAACGTCATCAGCTGAACAGGTAAACTCGCCTACTCACTCATCCACTTTCACAGCCTTGTTGTTTATAATTGTGCTCTTGAAAGCTTAGTGACGGTGACACTGAAGTCATGGGACCCGTGGTGTAGTTTGTTTATAGCCACTGCACCACTCTATACTGAATCGAGTTCTCTTTCGCGTCTTATTGCGGACAAATACACACAGAATTGTCAAAATATCCTCGTAAACGGGATGTTTTTTTCTTGAGTGAATGTAAGCAGTTGTGAAAGAAAATGCACGTGCATCAGTACATTGGATCTGTGCATTCGGTCTTAAAGTGACAGCAGCCTAATAAACCTGTTGCCACCTGTGTCATTGTTAATCCAACAACAAAAGACAAAGAGAAAATCACTCACTGCTCTTGACTGAATATAACTTTTATAACTTTAATAAGAATTAATCTGTTTTATTTCTAAAAAGAAAACTATGCCGTTTTATTTTACATTTGATTTCAATTTCTCTGCCTGAATTTTGTTCTGTTGTATTTATTGGTGCTACTGCTAATTTGTTTATGTTCTTATTTTACTAATGACTGTTTACTTGTCTTTAATAATGTTTGAAACCTTATATTATTCAGTCGAGTTGTTTTTGCTGTAGAATTTTTGTCAAAGGTTCCTTGAGTAAGTGTTCTATAGGCTGCTGATTTTTGTTCATGGTATTCAGCTGCAACAGAATGTTTTGCAAAAAGACACAGTTTGTTATCTAAATGTTAACTTTTGCTTTTGTTTTTTACCTTATTGGAATCAAAAACTGGGAAGTGATAATAATCAGAATCGATAAGCAGAATCGGAAACTAAAATTCAAACGATACCCAACCCTAGTGCTAATGCTTGCGACTAATTGGTTTGTGGTATACAAATATAATATCACAGTGTTGTACTGTGTCCCAATACTAGAGACCATATTAAAACATACTCAAAGTATTTTAACCCATCCACACTGAACTTGGTACGCTGTAGAGGTATGCAATTTAGGATGCAGCCGTGGTCTTGGGTGGATGTGGTCTTGGGTGGTTGTGGGGTGACAGTGGTGTGGACAGAAGCAGAAACTAATGAGTCCTTAAGGATGTTTGACTGAGGACAGTGAGATGGACAGAGAGAAACGCTAATCAGTCCTCAAGGGGTTTGTGTGCCAGAGCATTATTCTCACTCCTGGACTAGAAACAAACAGCTGGGCTTATACAAGTAAAGGGGATGTTGCCACCGGAAAGCTAACCAGTGCCATCTGTCAATCATCTCAGAGAGTGGCTTAACTCAATCACACTGAGGAAAAAGTGAAGCACGCACACTTCACTTCTTTTTATCCCAGCTCTTGCCATTTTTTATTCATTGAAAGTGTCATTGCTGATTTTGTTTTTGTCCGTGCGGATGGTTGCCGGGGTGATGACTGGCCTGTTTTAGGTACAGCCCATAGATATCCATATAAGGCTAGATGTCTCAAGGCGGAGTCTCGAACGGCATCACCGGCGGCCATCTTGTCACAGGGAAGCTTTCTGGCGAGCTCTGTGGTATCTGAAGTAATGTGAGTGATCAGCACGAACACAAATCCTCTTATCTCGCTGAAATCTTGACGGATTTACAAACGTTATTAATGTGGCTAGGATATTTTCATATGGAAGTCCATTGTTATAATTATTCATATGTATGCAGTGTCATATCTACATCTCTGACGTTTATAACAAACCAAACCGTTTGAAAATCGGTAGGAAATTGAGCAAATTATGGTTATAAAAGTACATGCACCATTAAAACACAATGTTACGAGTGAGCGAGCCCCCTGTGGCAAGATGGCCGCTGTGTGCGGACGTCGACCTCCAGCCTTTATTATATGATATCTATGGTACAGCCTGCCATTTTGGGGTGTTCAAGAAGACCTTCATCCATATTTGTGTGTGTGCGTGTGCGTGTCTACTCACACTAACGTACATGTTTTTGTTATTCTCGTCATGGTTGGCCAATGGTAACCCGTGTAGAATAGTTGTGCAGCCAACTGGAGAGTGTTTATGTAAAACCATGTCTGAGTTTAGAGTACAAGCGTTAAAAAAAACATACGCCTTTCTCTTCCAAATGTGTCCTGAACACACTTCAGATCAATGCATTCCTATAGGTTACGTGTCCATACGCACACGTGCTTATGCCAAATGTAGCCTGGTGTGATATATGTACACCAAAAGCTTTCTGGAGGATTGATTAAACCTTCAGTGGAGCTCAATAGAAAAGTCCCAAACAGCTTCAGACGCTTCATTTTCCTGCAGAGCACTTTCCTTTTAACGTTATTCCTTCTTTCTTCTTTATCCCTTCTTTCTACCGCTTTGAAAGTCTGCTCCTGTGAAGCCTTCTACCTCCTACGGTTATTACAGTACATCGCTCCCTCTCTTTTTTCTCTCTCTCTCGCATTTATATTTTGCCTTATTCCAATGGCTGGTGCCGCTAGATCAGCGTGCAAGTAAAAAAACAGGTGTTGAATAGAGTGTCAAAGGTCATGATTTACCTGACTCGTAAACATTTCTGGAGCTGTCATTCATTCTGAGAAAGAGAAAGAGAGAAGCATCAGACGCCTGACACTGGTGCGCATCACTGCAATTTGACCTTTAAAATGGAGGTTTTGTGAAGCTCAGACACGGCCATGTAGGAGCTGGATTTAAGTGATCGTTACACAATCAATATTTCAATCTGTTCATTTATCGAACAATAGTCTATCCTTGACCCATCAGCACTTTGAACAGAAGAATTAAATAAATGAAAAAGAAAAATGGATACAAACACTTGTTCTGCTGTTCTATAATATATAAATTAAAGGGGTAATTTGCTCAATTTACTCGAATAGCTTCCTTGTGAATTTCACAGGAATACTAAAAACCAAAAACTTTCTTGCACAAAGCTATCACCTGGCTTCAGGAGACATGGAATATACTGAACTAGACATATGAACTCTTCACAGGCTTTTGAGCTTTTAAAAATAATAATAATAATTTTTAATAACAGCCATAGTCCCCATTTATTTTTTCTTAAAAGAAAAAAAAATTTAGCCCGAAAATTTTGCCTAACATCTCCTTCTAAAGAAAACAATACAAGTAGGGAACAAGAAGTTAAATGACAGATGTACATTTTGGGGTAAAATGGTGGGTAAAACACCATTTCACAGGTGTTTACATTATTTTGTCCAACAGCTGGATGTGTGTGAATGTACTGTGTGTGTGAGTGTTCGTGCAGATACAGGTTAGAAGCCATGTCTTTTTGCAGTTGCCATTGAAATACAGGTCTGTTTTTTGTCATCTGTCCTCCCCTGTTATTTTTTTCTACTAGTTTTTGTCTCTTGGGAGCTTCTTTGGCTTTACAGACAACCTTTTGAAATGAAAAAAAAAACTGACAAGCTTTTATAATACATTTGTGTGTGTGTGTGTGTGTATTTCTCTGAGTAATAGCGTTGTGTATTTGTGTCTCTGTGTGTGTTGCTCTATGAGTAATAGCTGTGTGTGTGTGTGTGTGTGTGGGCGGGTGGTACAGTAACAGATGCAGACTCGAAAGACGAATACACAGTGAAAGAGTGATGGAAGAAAGAGAAGAAAAGAAAAATGATTTTGAAACGTGCCAGTAGAGAAAGAGGGACCGATTGTAAGTGTTCCATTGAAAACTTGGAATGGCGACATTTTTAAGTTTCCCCCGTGACCTCGGAAAACCAGTTGCCATGACTTCACTGAACCTTCAGGAAAACAAACAGCTCAATGACATCAATGTATTAGAATGGAATTGGCTGTTATTTGATTGACATGGCTAAATCCCGCCCCTCACAAGAGTTATTTGGTTCAGAAAGACTATTTTTTCACTCATTGCACCATATTCTTCTCTAAAAGTGTAAAAGAGATGGAGGGTGTCAGAGTTCTGTAAAAGGTTTGATTTGTTCACTGGTCTGTGCAGAGAAAACGATGGTCGGAGTGTATTAATAATTCATTAAATGCTTTAGTGTGCATTCCAAAGTACCATTTCTTGTCATTTAGGAGACTCTTTACCAAAAGCACATTACAGTACACTAAGTGCATGGCCAGTATCCATAGCAGATCTTTTTGTAGTTTGTCCTCGCTGGTAGATGCCAAAACAACACTATTTTCTATTGACGGCCATTGAAATGTAGCCATGTATTCTGATGAAATAACATTATTGCAAAATCAAACTCTCTCCAAGTATTTTAGACCTCCTTGGTGACCTCTTTCCAGATGTTATTATATTGACCAAATTAGCTTTTGCTACATTTTGAATGAGCAATTCCATGCCATTTCCATTGATTTTCACTTTATAGTTATTTGATATTAGTGCTGGGGTTTTGATTCATGTCTGTTACTCAAATCGTTTGAATCCATTCAAAAAAAAATTGGAAAAAATTTGCTCAGATTTGTTCTGATTCATACAGTGACTCTTTTTGTAGGTCTCGTATTTACACTAGTAGGTTGCAACCAATGAATGTCTTAGAATATTATGAGTGAATAATTGAGTCATTAATTTGGGATTCATTCAAAACCACCAAAAAATGTATATTATTGTTCATTAAAAATTGCCCCTCTACATGATCTACAAAGAGACGCGTGAAATAATACCACCATATCTGATTTCAAAGCCAATGTATTGTTTTTATTTTCATTTTGTCAACTTTTGGACTTTTATAAGCTTAAAAGAACACGCCAACTTTTTGGGACTTTAGCTTATTCACCATATCCCCCAGAGTTCGATAAGTCCATACCCTTTTTATCTCTGTGTGTGCCGTAACTCTGTCTGACGCACCCACCGCTAGCCTAGCTTAGCACAAAGACTGGAGGTAAACTGTTCCAGCTAGCATACTGCTCCCAATAAGTGACAAAATAACGCCAACATTTTCCTATGTTGTTATTTGTATAGTCACAGAGTGTACAAATAACAAGATCACATGAGACGCAGCCATCTTCTAACCATATACATACTGGGAATTATATTCTCAGAAGGCGAAGCACTGCTACTTGGGCGGAGTGATTTGCTCAACACTCTGAGTGAACTCTCTGCTCCTCACCACGGGGCTTCTCAGGTGCTGCGAGCAAATCACTCCGCAGAAGTAGCAGTGCTTCGCCTTCTGAGAATATAGTTCCCCGTATGTACGGTTAGAAGATGGATGTGTGATCTTGTTATTTGTACTCGCTGTGACTATACAAATCACAACATGTAAATAGGAAAATGTTGGCGTTATTTTGTCACTTATTGGGAGCAGTATGCTAGCTGGAGCCATTTACCTCCAGTCTTTGTGCTAAGCTAGGCTAGCGGTGGGTGCGTCAGACAGAGTTACGGCACACACAGAGATGAAAAGGGTATGTATGGACTTATCTAACTCTGGGGGATACGGTGAATAAGCTAAAGTCCCAAAAAGTCGGCGTGTTCTTTTAAAAGAAATGACAGCAATAGCCTAAAAAATATTTATGAGTTTCAGTAATGCGCTTAAAGTGTTTAAAAAGAGCTATTGAGATATTGTATTACATTGGGCACCATAGCAATGCATTTCAAGTAGGCTCCTTGCAGTTAAAATTGTGGATGTCATCAGTCATTTTTACACATTCATAAATTGAGGATTATGCTGCATGTACACCTATAAAACTTGCCGTAGTGCCAGACTCTTTTTATCTGACTGATTATGCTTTGCTGAGCTGAATGAACAACATTCTAATCCCATTGGTTTATTGTCGGTCAACAGATACTCGTTCACAAATGACATGCCTGGTTTGTTCACAAACGAGATGTTTGATTCAGTGCCTCTCAACTCAAACTCGATTCAGAGAAGCGGTAGATTCCTTCAGTAACTTTTACCAATCGATTAAAAGCTTGTCTATTAAGACTATTTGTTTTATCTCTAATGTGTTACTGATATAGCCTAGTTAGTCTTTGAGGGCAGGAACACATTTAGAAGACTTACAGATCAGTGCTGTATTCGTTCACTTAAAAGATTTGATCAAATACAGTCATTTAGGACTGAAACACAACTATTGTATATCGCAGCCACATACTGAACAGGAAAGTTATGTCAGTGGAGTAAGCAACTTGAGGCAAGTGTTTCGCTCAAGGGCACGATGATTTAGAATCTCTGAAAATCTCTGGTTCACAAGTTCAGTCCCGTAAGCCTTTTCCAGATCCACCTGCCCGAATCATGCTTTCTCACTATGTCATACATAGACTGTAGGTTCATTTTTAACATAGATTACCACAAGTTTCCTTGGGATTTATAAGTATTTTTATGTTTCTTCTTAGTTGTAACTCTCTCCCTCCCTTTACTCTATATTCCTGCCCAATCATGACTTCATTATATGGAGATTGTAATTACCTTGTCGCAGGTTATTTGCATATACAATGGGGTGATGAGTATGTTCTCCCTCTGCGGCTCTCACTGTGTGACCTTTGACATCAGTAATGCTGAAAACCCATGAGACGGAGGCGTTGTGAGAGGTTTGTTGATCTCAGCTCTTTATATACTTAAGTTGGAAGGAAGGAGAACAGTCACCTCCAAACTAAAAACACACAAAAGTATATATTTGTATTATCTGAATAAAATAATTCATACAATTAGTAGCATAATTCATATTAGATGACGTTATTTTTAGTTTGTTTCTGGTTTCTATTTCAATATTTAAAAAAAAATGTTTTAGCATTATTGCTCCAGTCTTCAGTCACATGATCCTTCAGAAATCATTCTAATATGCTGATTTGTGGCTCAAGAAACATTTCTTAATGATGAAAACGTTGCTGCTTGATATTTTTTTGGAAACCATGATTAATGTTTTTAAATATCCTTTGATGAATAGAAAGATAAAAGCAGCATTGATTTGAATTTTTTTGTAACATGAATGTCTTTACTGTTACTTTTGATAAATGTAATGCATCCATGCTGAATAAGAGTATTCATTCCTTTTTTTAAATGTATATTTTGTAAGTATATGCATTCAGACTTTTGAACAGTAATGCATATAAATTACATTTCAAATTGTCACATATCAATTTGAAATGTAATTATAAATCCCGAGGAAACGTGGTAATATATGTTAAAAATTAACCTACAGTCTAAGTATGACATAGTGAGAAAGCATGATTTTTTTCATTTTGTTTTTATTAAATACTTTCACTTATCCTATTTTAGTGTTTTGAGTAAGCCATTTGTAGGTTGAATTCTAGAAAAGTGTAAATATTTAGCTTTGTGGTGCTTCTCTTGGTTTGAGGTGGGACTACTGAACTCAGTAGGTGGAAAGTGTGATTGGAGAATTTGTAGAAACCTGTTTATTCTAATGCGGTAATAAGACTGATGCCTCTGAATTGCATTATCGGCGCTATCAGTAGAACGGTGCAAATGGCCTCAGGTTCTCCAAGCCTGTCAGGCTGTTCCTGTTCGTCATTATTAACACCCTAATGAGTCGAATTTTCTCTTAAGCAGTTGTGCTTGCCTTGCACCCGTCCTACAAATCAGTTCATTTATCTTTACTCCAGTTCACACAATCATTACTTCCTGTGGCAGAGGTGTAATCGCCACATTTGTGGATCATCTAAACAAGCTGCTGGGTGTCTTTGGTGCTAACAGGAGCAGCAGGGTGGAACGGGGTCTCTGTGACTCATCCGAGGGGCTGCTGGCTGGAGCTGATGGGTCTCTTCTGCTCTCGATCTGTGCTGAATTGTTCGGAAATTAGGTGGATAATGATCTGGTGGGATGGGGCTCTGCTCTCTGATTTGTGTGCTGTCAGTTTGTCTTGAACTCAGCCTCTCTGGTTAGCTGTGTCTCTACTGAGTGTCCTGTGTGTGTGTGTGTGTGTGTGTGTGTGTGTGTGTGTGTGTGTGTGTGTGTGTGTGTGTGTGTGTGTGTGTGTGTGTGTGTGTGTGTGTGTGTGTGTGTGTGTGTGTGTGTGTGTGTGTGTGTGTGTGTGTGTGTGTGTGTGTGTGTGTGTGTGTGTGTGTGTGTGTGTGTGTGTGTGTGTGTGTGTGTGTGTGTGTGTGTGTGTGTGTGTGTGTGTGTGTGTGTGTGTGTGTGTGTGTGAGCGAGAAGCATGTGTGTGGAATATGCAGCTCCGTAGTAGACGGTAATCCGAGGAAAAGTGGATATGGCTGCTCTTCCCAGAAAAGAGATCCAGACTGAATGCTGGAACGAGAAAAAGAGAGACACTAGAGAGAGATTGCTGTTATTTGACCTCTAGTAAATATAATGATGACTTTTTTGTCTCGCTTGGATGTTTGCCTGCCATCAGAGATGTAGGAGTATGTGTGTGCAATAAAGTATAAAACAGAATTGGAAACCTCTGAAAATCCATCAACAACCTGATCCAGAGACACATGAGGAGGATCAAACACACACACACACACACACACAAACACACACACACATCAAGCATCTCCATCAGTGGCGGAGCATGCTGGGGCTATAGCAGGTTAGTGGTAATAAGGTAATGTAATAATAAAGATGTTCAGCGAATTTGATAACTTGCTTAATAACTGCACACTTTACAATGCAATCTTGTAAATATATAGTTTTAAGGTCAAGTGGAAAATTAAATAAAATGCAATAAATGTAGGATATTGAAGTTATTGATGCACTTATAAAAAAAATCTTAGCACCCCCTGTGAACTGTTAAGCCGTCCCTTAGCACACCCAAGAAAACAAATCCTGGAGCTGCCACTGATCTCCACATATATGTAGAGTAGCTACTGGAGTCACACACTGTTGCTACAGTGACAGTAGAGCTGATGTATGATCTTTAGAGGAGAAGAGGTCAAGGGGTCAGTGCTGAGAAATATATCCTTATATGGGCATCCAGAGAGCCCAGCGGAGGAAAGACTACTGCTCTATGAGTGTGTGTGACATGACTATCTGTCTTTCTATATATCTATCTGCTCTGATTGAATAAGCTAACAGCCTAGCAACCACCTAGCAACATCCTAATAACAACCCAAAACACTAGCAGTTGCCTCTTTAGAAAATGTCAAAATTCTGGACAGGTCTGAATGTTTTGGTTGTGTTTCTAGATAGGTGAACTAGATTGAAGGCCTCTGAAACAGACACACACATCCAGCTTTTGTTCATTACAGAGAACCGGCAGACAGTTCCAGCAGCCCTTGATTTAAGCTCTTCTGTTGGAGAAAAGTGCTCCGAGAGAGATGGAGAGACCCGCACAGGGCTGTAAATGAACAGAGAGAAAACAAGAGACACTCTGAAGGTCATGAAGGCCAATTTTATTGCAGCTTTTTGTTCCACTCTCTGACATGTTCCCCCGTGTGTGTGTGTGTGTGTGTGTGTGTGTGTGTGTGTGTGTGTGTGTATGTGTATGTATGTATGTGCGTGCGTGTGTGTGTGTGCGCACATGCTCAAAGGCATGGATGTTTGTTGTGCTGCCTTTTGTAAGGACTCTCAACTTGTACTGTCATGTTGGACTGTGTCTCCACCCTCCCATCTGAACATACTGCAGCTCTTTCAATTAATACATTATTAATGATTAGAAAAACAAAGCTCATGAATATTGAAATGCTTTTATCACTAAGGAATTTAAAAAGTTTTCACTTCATCAGAACACATACATATTCTCTCACACACACACACACACACACCCCTCCTACAGCATATTTCAGTCTCCTGAGGCACATAGCCAGTTACCATTAATCTAATTAACTGTCTCACTTAAGGCCTGCCCATCAAAAGTCACTCGAGAGAGGAAGACACTAAGAGAGAGAGAGAGAGAGAGAGGGGCGGGGTGAGCCAGATATCAGCAGACAGAAGCAATGGAGTTTTTGAAGTGCTGTGGTTCTGAAATTGGGTCTTCTTGTCATCTCAGTCTCTTGTGACAGTTCAGACTTGAGAAATTGTGTCAAGAACAAAAAAATATTTCGTTCAGTTTGGATTCACCTTGACCCGGAACCTAGAATTCTGAGAGCAGGAAAAGTGAACAGACTAAAAAAGGGAAAATAATTTAATTACCACTTCTAAATGAACCCGTTAAAACGCTAAAAACGTTAAACCGTCACACTCTTACTTGATCTGGACAAAATGAGTATCATTAGAAATATTAAAGACTCCAGCTTTAATATTTGACCACTGTTTATGATAAAACTAGGTTGCAGTGACATTCATTTCTTAATTTATGTCAGGAGTGATAAATAATCAACCTGTAATGTTTGATATTTTGAATAGAATATCACACGCATATGAATAAATTCACGTCTGGTAGAACAAGTGTACGTTCTTTTTTTATGCTCTATTTGAAGCTTGTGATTTTGGAATGCAGAAGTGTGATAAAGCCCTAGATATAACCTTTTCTTCTAAGGGGGTGTACTCTTGTTTTACACTAAATTACAAAATGTGACTTTCTGCCCAACAAAAGGCCCTTTTAAAACATCAGCATTAGTGACGAAGCGGCATTTACAAAAGAAATGTAATTGTAAGTTATGAAGCATCCCATTATGTAATAATTGCAGTTTGTAAAAGAACAATGAGCAAATGCACAAAATATATCAGAAGTCGTGATGCTTTATTGTGCCATGTTTTATCAAAGGGCTTGAAAATGTTGTGAACGCTCACAAATCGGCATGTAACTTCAACAAATTAAAATCATTAAAGTACGGAAAACCACATAATGGAAGATTATGTTTGTGTTTCAGTGCCTTGTAATACTTATATTGAAGGCATGTACACTCGTCTGCTCAGTTTTCCATCCCCCTGTTTCTCTCTCTCTCTCTCTCTCTCTTTCTTTCTCTCTACTTCCATTATTCACTAGCAGGTCTCTGCAGCAAGCTCTCATTTCACCCCACTACGACATAATCAATACCTGAAGTGTGTGTGTGTGTGTGTGTGTGTGTGTGTGTGTGTGTGCGCGCCTCCACGTTTTACAAAGGCATATGTGTGTTTAGACAAATGAGCATGCAACCGGTCATAAGATTTTTGCATGCACACTTGAGTCCAGATTGCAGTACAGAATATATCAAAAGGAGAGATTGCATTTGCTTACATTAGTTTATGCATTACCTTGCACTTCTGGTCATGTTGGAAATGGTTTCATTCAGCCTTTGAGACACACACACACACTTACTGTAGTCTTATGCTCTGTTTTAATTTTCCATAGTTTAATGGTTTTTATGTTCACTTCTCTCGTAAAATCTGAGGATGTGCAACGAACAGCACACAAAACTTTAACCGGCACAAACGATCGCACAAACAAACGAGACTATTTTGGGTGAATGTGGAGCAGGTAGAGGGGCTGAGTGGCCTCAGAAAAATGACCAATAAATATTATTTTAATGTTTAAGAAACCGAAGCAGCACTAAATAAACGTTTACCGGCGCAAATTAGCACAAACATATGAGACTATTTTTGGTGAATGTGGAGCAGGTCGGGGGGCTGGTGACGTCATCGTCAATAATTCGGTCTAATATTTCAAAAACTGAAGCAAACAAAACCGGCACAAACCGAACAAGACTATTTTATTTGGAGCATGTGGCGGGGCTGGGTGACATCAGAATGACCTATAAATATTATTTTACTATCTAAAAAACAGAAGCAGCACAAACAAACAAAAATTACAGCACAAACGAAGTAAAACGATCGAGCCTATTTTGCCGATGTTTTGCATTGGGTTGGGGGCGTGGCCAACTTCACGCAGTGATTGACAGGGCGGGGCGGGTACGTGGTCAGAATGCATTTTCAAATTGCACATTGAATTTTGCTACATTCCTTGCGGGACACCTAATGGAAATGCAATCGCAAGTGTCTTAACTGTGAGTGTAAATGCAATTAAGAAAAAATAACATTTAAATTACAATTTTGCTTCAGTTTTTGCTTGTTAAATGTTTTAAACATGTTAAACATCTCTACTCATTTCTGTAATACATTTTAATTTTGAAACTTTTAAAGCGTTAAAATATGTATTCAATTTACATATTAAAACTAGTGTATGAAATGGCAAATGTAAATTATATATTTTCATTTTCATTTTGCACCAAACGTTGCACAAATGATGGGAAAATTTTAATTAAAATTCAGAAAGGCATTGCCATTTTACATATTGTATTGTCATTTTGCATATTACATTTCAAATTTAAATTTGCTACCCACAAGCTTCCATACTGTACAGTCTATGATTTGCGCTGTTGCCTGATTTGTATGTCAGGATTTATCAACGGGCACAATTCATTCTCGCCATGGCAAAAGAAAAAGAGTAAATATCCATATATTCATTCATTCCATATTTATTCTAAACATGCTCACACCCATATGCCCGCACATAGGCGCGCACACACACACATACATAAGTCAGCTCATATTGATTTGATGTGGCTCCTCCTTGTGTTAAGGAGCAGACATGATCTGAATTTTAAAGAGGTTGCATTACTTCACCCTCTCCCTCTCTCTCTCTCTCTCTTTCTTACACACATTCTATGTAATGTGGCCTTTTGTAAATCGCTGTTGAAAAGTGCCTCTATTTTGGCTCTTTCTGCAGTTGCTAAGCACAGATCTAATTGCTGGCAAATGTTTCTGGACTCTAATGTAAGTCAAACTGTGTGTGTGTGTGTGTGTGTGTGTGTGTGTGTGTGTGTGTGTGTGTGTGTGTGTGTGTGTGTGTGTGTGTGTGTGTGTGTGTGTGTGTGTGTGTGTGTGTGTGTGTGTGTGTGTGTGTGTGTGTGTGTGTGTGTGTGTGTGTGTGTGTGTGTGTGTGTGTGTGTGTGTGTGTGTGGGTTTGGCATATAAATGAAGCTAATAGGTCTGGATCTCATTCCAGTCCAGCTGCAATGACCTAAAACTGGTACCTGAACATGGATCAGACCCAGAGATATGTCCACATCACCGCAGTCTCACTGTACTCACTGTAATGCAGCAGCGACGGGCGATTATCTGCAAGCACTGCAGCAAGAGTGTGTGAGTTTAAGCTTCCTGACTGTCCCACCACTGGTCTATGAAACGTATCTGCGAATCCTCTAGAAGCATCGACCCGAAGATCATTTCAAACAGGAAGTGTGTGTGGGTGTGTGTGTGGGTGGGTGTGTGTGTGTTTTATTAAAAATGCAGAATGTTTCCTGTGATGGATAGGTTTAGGGATAGGGGCAGTGTAAGGGGACAGAATATACAGTTTGTACAGTATAAAAACCATTACGCCTATGGAAAGTCCTCACAAGTATAGCAAAACAAACATCTACCCGAAGATCATTTCAAACAGGAAGTGTTTGATGAGCTGTATGAGCCATATGTATTTTAAGGAGGTGTGTGTGTGTGTGAGTCAGGATCTCTTCTGATCAAGGCTACTGCAATGCAGATATGCTAATGATCAGATAATGTCATATCATTTGTGTATCTGCTGCATTGTTCCCAACCGTGTCTTTCATAAGTGAGATACATGTGTGATATGTCATATTGCAGTGCTTGGTTTCTGGTCAGGCATGAATTGGAGCAGCTTTATATAACACCCTGATCAGAGATTCAAGACCCCGAGCATCTCCCACAAGCCCCTGCCCGTTTGGCTTAATCTAAAGCACGCTTTGATTTCCTGCAGGCTCAAATTTGAGCTGTTAAAGAGAGACAGGCGCTCTCAGAGGGGAACTCGGTACACACGCATACAGCCACTGTCATCTACTGTAACAGCAAACAAGGAGAGAAATGCTGTACTGAATACAAGAGGCTTCAAGGTGTGAGTCTTCATGTCGATCATGTCAAGTTTCCCTTTGTGTGTGTGTGGTGTGGTGTGTCAGGTCAGGCCCATGTGTGGACGAGCCAACGGTTTGCATGAGGAAACTGCTTAATAAACATGTATTATGTCTTAAAAAGTAAATTAAAATGCAGACAGATTAGTTTGAAATTTAGATTTAAGGTTAGAGGGTAAAATAAATAAAAAATATATTTAAATAAATAGATATTAGTTTTTATTATGGTCTTCAACATGATCATTTTTTTACATTTAAGTTATTAAATGTAATAATTTAATAATAATAATAACTTTCCCTACATGTCATTTGAACAACCTAAAGATACAGATGTTTTGTGACTCAGTAACTGCTCTAAGTCAGTGAGTTCATTCAGTGAATGATTAGTCTAATTATTTTAATAGTCTTTTTGATTGATTTGTTATAGAATGATCGGTTCATTGTTTTATGTGTAGTGTGTGAATTGGCTCATAAGAGTCACTTGCTTTCATGCTGAAGATTCATCAACATCAGTTGATGTGTTCCGCCACTGAAAAGCGGTGATGGCAACATGGTTGTAAAAGGTGTTGATATTCTGCCAGTGGGTTTAGCGGGTGTTTTTGTGTCACATGGTCACAGTTTGTCTCACCCAGAGCTTAAACTGTTAACATGTTTTCACTGAGTTCTGGTGTGTTGACTGCTTGTGAATGCGTTATGTCTTGATTCTTTTGAATGATAAAAACTTCTGCGCTATTCCCAGAGCTCAGGAACACTTCTAATTAACATCTCATCTACACCACACACACTTAAAAGATCACTTTGTTTTCTGTCAGAGTTAATAACCATTGTCTCATACAGTTATAATTGTGATGCGTCATTTGAAATGAGAGAGGGAGAATTTCGGTGGGTAATGAAATTATGCAAGTGTCCAGTAACTACAGATGTCGGATGTCAAAATCACTTGACAAGAACAAAACGTACAACCAATAAATAGAAAAACAACACCGCACGGCGCTCGCATAATAAAACGGCATGCGCTGTGATTTGAAAACCTTTGTGTGCGTGTAAAAGCAGTTCTATGACTAATTGATGTAGCGTTAGCGCACTGCCGTGACCTCAGCTGAACCTAACCCACATTCAGATGAGAAGTGGAGAGGGTCATTCCCACACACATACAGCTTACTGCATCATACACTGCAGATCTGGAAACTATCGAACACTGTTTCTGTGACAACCAATGAAGGAACATGAAATTGTCTTTGAGAAGTGAGAGATGGAGAAAGACAGAAAGATGGTGTTTGTGTTTATTGGTCTTCCCTGAAGCATATGCCAGCATTTGATGACTCTTCTGTCTTTCTTGCTTCATTTTCTCATGCCTTTTCTTCATTAGCTGTGTTTAGGACCCTAATAATCCATTTGTAATTTGACTAGTAGCACAGTTGTAACCACATCAATCAGAATGAATTGGCCAAATCCGACTGAAATTGGTTGAAACCTTTTCTATTCCGTTCAAGAGGACATGTAAACACTTGTTAGGGTTAAAAAAGGAAAAACTGGAAAGCTCTGTCCATGTGCAATGATGTAGAAATTGCATAATGACATGACACAGAATGAGCTGTTGTTGTTGTTGTTGTTGTTGTTGTTGTTGTTGTTGTTGTTGTTGTTGTTGTTGTTGTTGTTGTTGTTGTTGTTGTTGTTGTTGTTGAATATAGCGTACTAGTGTAATAAATGACTGTTGTGTTCTTCTAAAATTCCCATTCCACTTATTGCCTGTGAAGTTGTGCAGGACAATGTCATCCCAGCAGTCCTTGCTTCAGACTTTCATAATTACATGGCCAAGAGATTTCTTGTTGACTTTAATCATGACATTAGGTCAATCTGACATGGTTGGTTGTGGAGATTTTCTGGTTGTAATGTTCTGCGCTGCGGTTAACTCTTGGAGAAAGGTCATGCAAGCATGGCAGCAAGTGGTCTGAATCTGTGCATGAAAGATTTTGTTTATGGTTCTGATGATGATGTTGTTAGCTTGGAGGTGGAGGTTTGTATTCAATGTTCCCTCTGAGCATGCCGGGCTGCATGTTGCTCCTGTGCAGATGACGGGGGGAAAAATGGAGAAAAAAACCTACGATTTCTTGAGTCAGAGCTAAATTTATGGCCAATTCAGCTGGAGTCACTCCGCACATCCATTGACTTTAACTCTTTCCCTGCCAGTGTTTTTTTTAGTTCCCCACCAGCACTTTTTTTTTCATTTTCAGAAAACACAGAATAATTTGTTTTATGAATATCTATATAAAGATAGTTAAATTAAAGTCAATGGTTGTTTCTCAATATCAAATCTTAAGTGATCTCGCATCCTTGTGTTCTCGTACTACGTCATCAACCGTCGGAGTTCAATTCCAATATTCAAGAAAGCAAGTAGAGAGAATGCATGGCATTAAAGCACCTGGATGTGTTCTGGATATCGAGGATGCATCAAGTGCAGACATGAGAAAATCGAACCGTTAGAAATCCCAGAAGACGCTGCGGGCGGTCGACGTACGGAAGCCTGTAAGCTTTAAACCTCTCCCTCTCACTTAAGAGATTCCCGCCTAAGCTCGCAAATATGTGACAGCTCGTGAAAGTAAACGTTTGGCATTTGGTTTTGCATCATTTTAATAAAGTGATAAAGACCGGGAGAAAGCCTGTGGGATTTTTATTGGCATATTAAAACGAATCTTCACATTAACAAAGCACAAGCAACATTTAAACATGCATTCATTTTCACAAATACAAAAGGTACATTCATATGATATAAAATACTATGAAAATAATGTCTATAATAATGTGAACTAAATCTTTGAATACTGTAGGTTATAACATTTGTTTGTTATGTTGCATTTAGCAACAAAATCGCAGCACATCTCAGTTCTCTAAAGGATGCGTTCTGTGTCCTTCCGAGTTCGTTCTTTCAAGGTAGCGTGGCAAGACCGGTCTCCACGAGAAGTCTGTTATTTGCGTTCTTGGAATTGAGAAACAGCTATCATTTCATTGAATAATGATTTTGCACAGCAAGTACAAAAATAAGAGGGAATATTGATTGTATCTGTGTTTGTGAGTGTATTTAGACACAGTCAGAATTGATGAGGCTGCTCTTTCTCTCTATCTGTCTCTCTTGCATCATCCTCTTATTCTGACGGTCTGCCTGTGCATGACTGCATGCCGTATATCTTTCTTTCTTCTTTTTCTCTTGGCCTGTCTTTTCCTCACTCTTTTCTTCCTCTGCTTCTTTTTCTTTCTCTCCCCCTCTCTCCAGCAAAACAATAAAAGTCAGGATAATTGATGACGAAGAATACGAGAAGAACAAGAGCTTCTTCCTGGAGATCGGAGAGCCTCAGCTCGTAGAGACCAATGAGAAGGAAGGTGGGGGGCGTGGCCTGAGTCTGCCGAGGAAACCACACATACAGCACACACACACACACACACTGAACACCAGTCCTCTGGATCATCACCGGGATCAACTACAGGCCAAACTACACCATCGACAGCCCTGCAGCCCAGTCCCCGTGTGTGCTTGTGTGTGTCTGTGTGTATGTGTGTGTGTGTGTGTGTATCATGCATGCATTATTCCAACCCCCTCCTGTTGTCTTGTTTCTGCAGGAAGACGATAACAGTCAGGGTTCTCAATCGAGAGGAATACGATAAGCAATGCAGCTTTTGCGTAGAGCTACAGACGCCACTTTGGAGAAGGAGAGGATGGACAGTATACAGAGGTTTCTTTCCCTCTCACAGTGTCTCCTTCGCTTTTTACTCTTCTCTCCCTCTGGGCAGTCTCACCCTCTCTGTCTCTCTCTCCTGGTGTCTGTTTGCTGTTTTACTAATCGAATGACTTTTCTTTGCTTTCGCTGATTACGCAACTACTCGCATAACAACACACATACATTATACATATACTTTAAAGGGGTCATATGATGCTTGTTTTAATGTTAGTTAAAGATTATTGCAGCAAACACATAATAAAGACTCAGTTTTCAGCATTCGTAATCGGTCCTGATGCGTCCAGTGAGGGACCGCCAACTCACCTGTCAATTAATCATTGCTCTAAAAATTATTGCAATTTTCTGTTAATGTGCATCTTTTTTCTTTTTTTTTTTTTTGCAATGACCTTGCCAGGATCAGAAGTACGTTTTACTAGATTTCCTCCATATCTTACTCTTTTAAAGACTCTCTTAGTCTTTTTAGTTATGTGCCAGTAATGGTATCTTTAGGTGTTAAGTAGCAAGAATATCATAAAAAGCCCTGTAAATGTTCAAATGTGGCCGGTCATATGCATATTAACATATTAAGATTTCAGAACTAGTCATATCTGCTCAAAAGATTGGTATCAGTAAGATTTTTTTTATTTTTGAAAGAACTTTCTAAGGCTCAATTTTTTTTAAATAAAAAATACAGTAAATCAGAAATATTGTGAAATGTTACAATTTAAAATAATTGTTTAAATATATTTTAAAATGTCATTTATTGCTCTAATGATAAAGCGGAATTTTCAACAGTCTTTCAGTCTTACATGATCCTTCAGAAATTATTCTAATATCATGCTGATTTTATGCTCATGCTGGCTGAATAAAAGTATTAATTTCTTTTCTTTTTCTTATTTTTTCTTATTGACCCTAAACTTTTGAATGGTAGTATATGGTCTTTATAGTCTGAAGCTTGCAGTGTGTTCATATGCTACACAAACCATTTATTTAGAAAGGGCAGTTACATTTGAATGATATGACCCTTTTATTTATAGTGATCATCATCTCTTACACAATCTTTGTCTATTTTACCATATAGGGTGTTTTCAATATACTAGAAAGAAAGAAAGCTTCAAAGCGAATTGTTTCATTTCGTTTCCTTGCAATAATCTCATAACTAGACACAAAGGAAATGTCAAAACACACCAGCAAATGAGTTGAGATACTGGGCTGTAAATCATGAGGAGAGATTAGGGGAGCTCGAGAAGACTCCGAGCTCAAGATTGTGAGCGGTCTTCAAAGCCAAGGTTGTTTGAGTGTGTTTCATCTCACATTTAGATAAACATTTCTTTTCCAGGAAGCAGAGCGGTTCCGTTTCCCAGCACTTCGGTGTTTTGATGTGTATCAAATGTTTTTATCATATATTTATATTTACTTTTTGATATTCATTTGGTTTTGGTTAATGATGTATTTTAGCATAACTGATATAAGATGCAATAAAAAGGGATCCAAAGGTCAAAACATGGTAAATAGGAGCTAATTAGAGAGAGGAACATCAGGAAGAATTCAATGAAATGCAGCTGGATTTGGTTATGCATTTTTGATGATGTTTTGCTACGCAGCCATATGACTTCATCAGTTATTAACAAAAAATGTTTTGATTAAGGCACTCAGATGAGTGGTGAAACGTTTTGAAAATAATTAATAATCGAGTCCATTTGCTTTTCATTAGCTTTGTTTGTAAGGCATTTGAGAGTACCCTGGATGATTAAAAAGCTTCATAGACAAGAGAAAAGAGATTAATGAAAGAAAGACGAGACGCTAGAAAAATAAAGGACAGTAGAAGAGGTGTGTGTGTGTGTGTGTGTGTGTGTGTGTGTGTGTGTGTGTGTGTGTGTGTGTGTGTGTGTGTGTGTGTGTGTGTGTGTGTGTGTGTGTGTGTGTGTGTGTGTGTGTGTGTGTGTGTGTGTGTGAGTGGCTGAAAATGATAGCTCTGTTTTCAAGGACAAAACAAGGGAGAGGGAACATCAGCCAATTAAATCAATATCAAATTACATGAACCTGACTCCATCTTAATGTTGTGTCACATCTATAGACAGAATAGGAAAAATATGCGGCATCTCATCCAATTACCAAAGCTAATCTCAATGTGACCAATTAATATTTCATTTGTCTTTATTACTTCTGAGATGTGCCACATTTTCTGTTGCTCTTTTAATTTACTTCCTTTCCATCTTTTAGCTTTTGTTTCTGTGGTTGTGTGACGCTACACATCTCAGTGGTGGACACAGATCTACAGTGGGCCTGAAATGTATTACTTTGATTACCAGCTGGTTAAAAATAAATTAGAAGAAAAATCTGAAAAGTTCTGGAACTATAAAAAGAATCTGAAAATTATTTTTCCCCCTCCCAAAAGAAATCCCTTAATTTTTTTTATTGTATAAATATTTTTTTTTGTATTGATGAAATCTAAACAAAATACAAATTTATAATAATATCTACATATTTTATACTTAATTATTTTTTCAATAAATAAATACCTTTTAATTTAGTTGGATTTCGGTAAGTTTCTCTTATTGGTGTTTTAATTCATGTGAGTGACCGCAGAATTTGAGCATGACATCAATCAAACCTCTCTGACCCAATTATTGATATTTGTGAGACCCAATTATTGATATTTGTGATACCCAATTATTGTTCAGCCTGTTCCTCTTCAGTTTTTCTTCAACTAGTTATTGGTCAGTCCATTATCCGCTATCCATTTCGTA
The DNA here is from genome assembly GCF_949152265.1 of Phoxinus phoxinus. Lineage (NCBI taxonomy): Eukaryota > Metazoa > Chordata > Actinopteri > Cypriniformes > Leuciscidae > Phoxinus > Phoxinus phoxinus. The sequence goes on from NC_136888.1 coordinate 18,856,335, forward strand.
TTGACTTACTACTTCAAACAGGTCCATTACCATTTGACCAATCAGTTCTTGTTTTCAATTGAATGGGTCTTCTTTAAAGATACCCCAAAACAAGATAGAACTACCGTTTGTGAGAAAAATGATTGAGAGACTGTTACATGCTAAAACCATGAACAATACTGAGGAGATCGTGAAATAACATATACGACTAAACACAATGTGGAAAAAATGATGTGCATTCCGAGGGACAGAAAGAGATGGTGATCTGTGTATTTCGTTTTCTCACAAATCAACAGGCAGAATAGTGTGGAAAACCAAGAAATCCACTAAAAAGGAGAACTTGCCGTCTGAGAATAAAGATGAACGGATTACACTGGAACAGATGAACATAAAATATCAAGACAGAGAGAGAGAGAGAGAGAGAGAGAGAGAGAGAGAGAGGCTGTTTAGGCTACAGGAGCGAGTTGCTCTGCCATTAATCTGACAGTGAATCTTACGCTGGAATCCTCCACTAATGCCTCTGGGTTCATTTGTGGCTTGAGATTTATTCGTTCCATTAGATATTTCATTCGTTTATGCTGCCATTTCTGCCTATGAGGCTCATGTTTGTTTTGAGCTTGGGAATGTAGTCGTCATAACATTGTTTTATGACTATTGCTGTTGTTGTTGTTATGGTAATGCCAGCTGAGCTTGTGAACTGAAAAGAAATATGAAATAAATGAGACAGAAAGAGAAACTGAAAGAGAGAATATATGTGATAGGACTAAATTATCATGTTGCTGCCCAAAGGATTGTCATTTTCTCCTCTCCCAGCCCTTTCCTTTTCTGTCCACATCAGTGCATGTCTCTAATGTTACTTAATTTACAAATCTCATCATACCTCCATGTCGATCTGCATCTGCTTCTTTTCCTTTGACCCTCTCATTTCATTGTGTGTGTGAATGTGGGTGATTGATTGGGCTAAACCCAGTCACATGATCAGGGGTTGTGTATGTCACACACTTACTTACCCAGAATTCCATTGGGCCCATAGAAACTTTATCACTGAAACAAATGAAGGACAAATCCCGCCCCTGACACATCTCTCATATATACAGAGTCACAGTGGTCTGTATGTGTTCTGATAAAACGTATGATTTATTAAATGTACCCTGTTTTCTAAATTTACCCACGAAGCTCTGAGATTTTGACTTTTTAATGGATTTTCCCCAGCAGAGCCAAATTCTTGTTCACTGTAGCATTTTGACAAAAACTTTATTTACACAATCCAGTTTATCCACAGAAACCTATTGATCCACAAACATGTTTTGGATGATTATTTGAATTATAAGGTGGCTGGTTTGGTGGGTTTGTTTTCTTCTCTCTGACTGGTGCTTTTGTTTTCAGAGGAGGAGAAAGAGGCGGGGAAGGAAGAGGAGGAGCCTCTAAAAGGCGAAGATGATGAGGAACGACGCATCGCTGAAATGGGGAAGCCAATGCTCGGAGATCACCCCAAACTGGAGGTCATCATCGAGGAATCTTATGAATTTAAGGTGTGTTATTTTGCTACACAGTTCCCACTTTTTTATTTATTCATAATCATATTAAAGCAACCAAAGGGATACTTCAACCAGAAATGACAATTCTGTCATCATTTACTTAACTTCATGTGGTTCTAAACTTGTATGACTTTTTTTATTTTGTGAAACACAAAAGAAGATAATTGAAGAATGTCTCCATGTTTATTTGTCCATATACATTGAAATTCAAGAGGGTCCAATGTTTGTTTTGTTTTTGGACCCCATTGACTTTCATTGTTTGGACCATAAAAAGTTCTTCCAATTATCTTCTGTTGTGTTCTGCAGAAGAAAGAAAGTCATACAGGTTTTTAACAACTTGAGGTTAAGTAAATGAAAACAAAATGTTCATTTTTACGTAATCTATTAATTTGCATGCATACTGCCATAAATCTACCAATAGCCAATTATCATATGAAACATACAAAACAGATCTCCCGTTAAGATATCTACTGCAGTAAACTTAGGGCTTTTTATGATTTGTGGATGATTTTCATTGACGACAGTTAGTAGTATTTACGCAATGCTGGCACTGGGTTACTACATTTATCACTTACTTTATAGGTTACATACAGTATGAATTAGAAATACATCAGACTGCAAGTGTGTAGATGTCTGTTATTCTGTAAAAACAAGTTTCCTTCTAGTATAGAAACACTCTCATTCTGTTAGGGAAGTTCAAGGATCTTAAACATTGACATCTCATCGGTCGCCTCCACACACTTCAGAACGATACACATGCACACGCCTGCACTTCAGCCCACACGCACTAGCCATGCTGAGACGTTCACACACTCCGATCCCATACACACTTCACAGTGGGGCAGACCAGAGAGCAGTCAGAAGCACTCGATGGACTGTGGTCCACCTCGTCTGAAGTGTGTGCTTGTTTGTTTATTCTTGTTCTCAGTTGCACTGGACAGTAATGAAGCCGTACATTTTCTTTGTTTGCGGCGTCTCTCTCTCTTCTCTATAGAACACTGTTGATAAGCTGATTAAAAAGACAAACTTGGCTCTTCTGGTTGGCACCAACAGCTGGAGGGACCAGTTTATTGAGGCCATCACAGTCAGCGCTGGTGAGTATTTGGGTTTGTGAGGAGCATCGGCAGGTCTGATTTAGCGATTCATTAAAAAATAACAATTTGTTCGAGATGTTAATCTTTCATAAGTGTTGCCAGAAGTGCCTGCATTAGTTAAATGCCACTGTTTAGCACTTCGGTTTCAATTTGGGTTATATCAAGGGTGTCCAATCTTGCTCCCTGAGGGCCATCTTCCTGTAGAGCTCAGCTTCAGTATCAATACACCGGCCTGGAAGTTTCTAGTAATCCTGAAGAGCTCGATTAGCTGGTTCAAGTGTGTTTAATTAGGTTTAAAGCTAGGCTCTGCAGGAAGGTGGCCCTCCAGGATTAGACACCCATGGGTTATATAGATTGCATCAAATGTTACGTTTTTGTTGGTTTCAAATTGAAATGTCAAAAGCACTGGTACTTTGGCACTGGTGCTGTGTTGACACTAAAATATATATTTTTTAAAGTATATTTCTACAGTTTTATTTCCTATGATTCAGTTTGACCTTGGTCAAGAGAATTACATTTTTCTTTTTCACTGTTTATAAGTGTGTGTGATTGAACTGAACATATGACCATGTACGGTACATGTAGGTTCCAAAAGAGGGTTTTGTAGCAATGCCATAGAAAAAACATTTTGGATTCCCTAAAGAACCCTTTAGTAAACATTTACAGTGCATCCGGAAAGCATTCACAGCGCTTCACTTTTTCCACAGTTCATGATGTTACAGCCTTATTCCAAAATGGCTTAAATGCGTTATTTTCCTCAAAATTCTACAAACAATACCACATAATTGACAACGTGAAAGTAGTTTGTCTGAAATCATTGCAAATTTATTAAAAATAAAAAACGAAAAAATCACATGTACATAAGTATTCACAGCCTTTGCCATGACAATCAAAATTGAGTTGAGGTGAATCCTGTTTCCACTGATCATCCTTGAGATGTTTCTACAACTTGATTGGAGTTCACCTGTGGTAAATACTGTTGATTGGACATGATTTGGAAAGGCACACACGACACACCTGTCTATGTAAGGTCTCCTACTGTGCATGTCCGAGCACAAACCAAGCCATGAAGTCCAAGGAATTGTCTGTAGATCTCCAAGACCGGATTGTATCGAGGCACAGATCTAAATGGAAGAAGTTTGGAACCACCAGGACTCTTCCTAGAGCTGTCCGCCCGGCCAAACTGAGCGATCTGGGGAGAAGGGCCTTAGTCAGGGAGAGAGCAAGAACCATCAGTGCCAATAAAGAACCTATTTTTAAGAGCATACAGTGCAATGTATCTCTGCTGTAAAGCACCCCCTGGTGGCCACTGTGCTGCTCACTGTGAAATTGAGTTTTACATCCTCACCTCACACACTCAGACACTTACGGCTGTGCGAAGGAGTCTCTATTCTTTGTGAAAAGGACAGAAAGACAGCAGATGAAGGCAGAGAAAGAGAAAAACATAAGAGGGATTTATTTGTTGGTTTGTTTTCTCTGAAGTAATTAGCACTCGCAGCACGGCCTAAGAGAGACTGATGATCATAGAGGCTGCTGCTGCTCTAGCCATGTGTTTGTGTGTGTGTTTTTGTGTGGATCAGGTGTTGGTGACTTAGTGATTCACACTTGAACACCTCTCAGTGTGCCAATTTGTGCTCTGGGGCAAAGCAAGGTTAAAAGCGTGTGTGTGTGTGTGTGTGTGTGTGTGTGTGTGTGTGTGTGTGTGTGTGTGTGTGTGTGTGTGTACACAGTTCTGTGTTCTACTTTCAGAACTGACCTGTAATCACCAGTTCATCTGCTGTCAGACCAAGGTTTTTTTATACAGCATTTAGTTGTTTCTAAAACAGCTTTTTTGTATTTAAAAAGCTTTTTTATATATATGCAGATGAGTTTAAAGATGAAAATGAAAATTCGGTCACTCTTGTATCGTTCCAAACCTGTATCACTTAATTTTGAGAAGTAGCAATATCCGATTAATGTATGAATTGTTCTTGCAATGAATCGATTTAAGATTTAGTAGTTTTCTCCTCCACTACACCTCTCAAATTTGCTGAGTCAATATGTGTCAGGCCAGGATGTCAATCAATAATGATACTGTACATGTTCATAGTTCTTGTGTGTCTTTAATGAATCACAGTGCATAAAATTTAAAAACTCATAGACTATTTATACAATAATTTCATGTTTTTTGTCATTTTTGGATCTTGGGTGCACCATTTACTTTCATACTGGACAAAAAGCAATGTAAACATCCTATCTAACATCAAACTTGCATTAATCGATTCCTAACAAATCTATGTCATTGACTGATGACAAATGGAACACTGGATTATTTTTTATCTAATGCCACGAGGAAGGAACAGAGATTTTTCGCCGACTTTTTATCAGGACACGCAGATGTACACACGTACATATTCGCAAATGCACACAGATAGATACAAAGAAGCGGAAAAGGTCTGCAGCTAATGGCAGTAAATTGAAGAGTTTAAAGTTTAAAAGCTTTGCTAAATGTCAGACTCTGCAGCACAGCAAGATAATTTATATCGAAAGATAAAGAGAGTCAACACAACATCAGCACTGAGGGTGTAGGGGTTTACTTATCTATAGATTGGGCACAAAATAGGCCACAGAATTGAGCTACATGTGACAACCAACCTTTGGGACAATTGGGCATGACGTTAATTGGGAAAGTTATTTGTGAAGAATTTTTCATAAATAAATTATAAGTAAAGGGGTGAAGGGGAGTTAACTGTAAAAATGCTGTATGTATGTGTGTATATATATATCTTTGAGGGTTTAGGTCAGTTTGGGTCACATATATAAATATTAGAAATAAAATATAAAATACTTATTAAAATTACTAAAACTAAAATGAAAGATAAAAATGTATATATTTTTTAAACAAAATTATAAAAGCACATCAAATAAATCATACATCTTAAACTAAAATTACAATGAAAACTGAAAATATATCATTAAAAGCTACAATAATAGACCGTAGTATACAATATGTCCTCATTTAGGACATTAATCTTGTTTTTATTTAATGCCATTGGTCAATGGGATAGTGCATGTATGCATGTATTAATCTTGTCTGAAAGCAATCTGATGCTCTTTTATGAGGCATTTACACCCTTCAGACACACTTGTGGACAGCACATAAAGCATCATGTTGACCTTCTCTGTCGTTTTGCCACAGATGTATCCATATACACACGTGCTGCAGTGACAGCAAACTACATCATCTTGACCTTCAAATACTCTTGGGCTGTAATGAAACAGTCCAACATACACACATTTTTGCATATTTTTAATGATCAGAATGAATGTTCGGTCTCAACGAATGTGTCCCATAATGTCTAAATATCTACTTGATCAATAATCCTTTTAATCACAGTGTGTAATCAGGTTTTTGCCTGTGAATAGAAAGTCTTAGTGAGACAATGACGAAATCCACTACCAAAGGCTTGAATCCGTTTGCTCTCAGCTGCTGCTGTGAATAGACGAGATTTCTGAACATCTAATCACACTTTAAAGGAACAGCCTCACCTGTCAGAGAGCAGTGTGTGGGCGTGTGTAAGCTGCTCTCTTTACGCTCTCAAGGAAACGCCGCACCAACAGAATATCAAACAGATTAGAGCCTCACTGAACACACACACACACATGCTGTGTGCTCTACATATGGATAAAAGGCTGTGTGTGTGGAGGCTTTATCTATCGATTTTAACCGAGGGGAAACCCCAAACCCCACCCTTATTGGCCCAAGTCAAAACGTGACATTCTGGTTCCTAAATATTATCCCAGATTCCTCCTCCAATGTAAATCCATGACATTTCTTGCTTGTTTAGCACAAATGGTATAGGGTGAGTCATGTGGCAAAGGTTTATTCACCTTGTGTAAGGTCTTTATCTTATCTTCCTGCAGGTGAGGATGATGATGATGAAGAATGTGGAGAGGAGAAGCTCCCTTCCTGCTTCGATTACGTCATGCATTTCCTCACCGTCTTCTGGAAAGTTCTCTTCGCCTTCGTCCCGCCCACCGACTACTGGAACGGGTGGGCATGTTTCGTGGTGTCAATCCTCATGATCGGCCTCCTGACGGCTTTCATCGGAGACCTAGCATCCCACTTCGGCTGCACCGTCGGACTCAAAGACTCCGTCACGGCCGTGGTGTTTGTGGCGCTGGGCACTTCAGTGCCAGGTGAGAGAAAGAGGGAAGTGGGAGACGGGGGAAAAACATACCTCTGATTTTCGTGTTTCAGCCACCCATGTTTATATTTACATACAGACATTTATCACAGAATGAGGATGTCCTGTGTGTGCGTGTGCATTTGTGTGCGCACAGGGCTATGATTATGATATATCCTATAATTATGCAGAATAAAGCTCCTTGCTACATTGAACCCCCATATATTACTTTCATCAGTCACGATAACTGTTATTTAAAACAGGAAAAACACACACACACCACAATGTTCATGTACAGATGAGACACACACACACACACACACACACACACACACACACAGAGACGTTAAATAGATTGTGTCTGCTGGAAGTGCAGGGCATGTTCACCATGTTTAGTATTCCAGACACACTGGGCTACTCGTAGAGAAAATGCTGAGAGAGCAGAAAGCAAAAGCATTCCCATCTCTCTCTCTAATGCTGTTCTTCTCCCTCTTTAATGCTGTTCTTCTCCCTCTTTACCTCACTCACACCATTTTTTTTTCTTTTCATCCTCCATTTCTCGCCCTTTTGCTCTTCTCATCTCGCTGCAGAAAATAATTTTCTTACATTTGCATCTTGCTTTCCAGTAAAAGTCATTACACATTAACAATGTCATGCACACAAAAGGACAACAGTTTCTTAATCAGTATTTTTTCGAAACATCCTTAAAGGGATAATTCTCCCAAAAATTACAGTTTTGTCATTATTTATTAACTATCGTGTTGTTCCAAAATTGCATATATATATATATCAAGTTCAGTTGTGCATTTGCATCTCTTATAGGATACATTTGGTCGAGTGTATTATCCAAATATGTGGCAAAACGCTTCAGTTACTGTTCAGTGCTGTTGATTCACATGGAAATGCCTGACATAATTGACTATGATTGGATTTAAAACAATCGTATTCCTTTAAAATGTTCTCTTTTTCCAAAAAAAAAAGAATTTATTATTAATAATCTAGCAGTCTTGTATTAACATGATAGGCCTATTTCATTTTCTAAATATCATGGTTATCGTCAATACACCTGTAACTTCCACAAATTGTTTTGCGTAGGTGCAGATAAATGGATTTATTTCCAGAATAATATTTATTATAAAATAGATTGATGAAACGCTAAAAGTGATTGAAATAAAAAATAAAAATGGTACACTGTTTGCTGAAGTTCTTCAGTATTCCTTTTCACATGAACTGTGCTACTCAATCAATATTTAAGTAATGTTTCTTTTTCAATTGCAGTGCTATTTGGGGACAGAAAAACAAGTTAATTTTTTCTTTTCAAGTAAATTGATCCTTTTGCTGATAAAGCACAAAATATAAGTATTATTAGTTAAAATTCGATAGTGATCATTTTCTTGGCCAGGATAATCACGTAGTGAACATCTGATATAGTGGCAGCACTAGTGGAAGTACTACAGATATTTAGAGAAAGGTACTGTAGTGGTTTTTGTTTTAGGAGAAATTTTAATTCAAGCAGTCTTTTGTCCCAGTTGGCCTTTAGACACATTTTACCCTATCAGCTAAAATCATTTATGTTGTACCCTATCAGCTAAAATCACTTGCTAGCATTAAACTGTGGGAATATGTCTTTCCCTTAGGGTTAGAGAAAAGTTAGTTTGAGGGGCTAAAGCTTGGAAAATGCTATTATATTTTTGGTGACGTTTGATCAATGAAATCACAAAGTCTGGTTCAGACGCCAAAAACTATTATACTTGCACTCTTTACTAGTAACAGGTCAAAAATCAAGTCAATAGTACGGTAAATGAGGCCAAATAAAACCGTTTTACTGAAGAGTTCACAACCATATCCATTGATTGTTTTCTGCTGTTTCTGCACAGTTTGACAAAATGACAAATGTGTCAATCTGAAGTGAGAGATGAAAGCCGGTAGTACTGAGAAAAACAACTGAACTTCCAATTAACCAAGCGCGCGACCAGAAACTAGGCGAGGGACATGTACGCTGACTGATAAGGCAGCGTTCACCAATGCTTTAGAACAGAAAACAAAGCCTTTAGATTCAGCATATATTCCCAGTTAGAGTATCTTTAATTAACTTGCTCGGTGAATTTAAAATGAATGGGTTTGATGAGTGACGTGCATCCTCTGAATGCAGTCACGCTAATGTGTGGCGATATAGGTTCATTAAAGTGATTTTTCTCTTTTGATTAAATATTATTTAGTCCACTTTATATTTCCCAGCACAGACATACATGAGCCACAGGGACATTTATAGTCGAGAAAGTACTCATTTGATACGTGTGGTCGTTCTGTCGAGTTTGTGTCCATATGCAAACGTAAGCATATGAGGTTTATAACAGTTTCAAAGTCTGTTACAGTCTGGAAACGCTGATCCATTTAACTCCGTAATGATTAACTGCTCCCAAGAGTCTTTCTGGGATGAAGCAGCATTGCCATGACACCCACTTTAGCGGCAGTTGTCGTCCGCACACTGCCAGGCTCGTTGGCAGGACTTTACACCAGACTGGGTGTTAGCTGAGCCTTAACTGAGAATTTCCTTGGTAATGCCATGGAAACGGCTCCGTCCATGCTGTTGTTTACAACAACATAACAGGAGAGTGATGAATAACGAGAAGGAAAATGTTATTTCACAGTTAAGTACTTTACGGTAAAACCCAGCTTTGACTTTTTAATACTGTGTCTTGAGATGCTGCAGCGTCAATTTTGGTCTTTTAAGCCCTTAAATGACTACTGTTGTTCTCGGATACTTTGTCAGATTTCCACCGAGAGTTCCTAACCTTCGCTTTTAGACAGACGCTGAGTGCTGCAGTCATGTCGCGCTGGAATTACCGCAATTACCAGATGACAACTTTGAGCTGTTCGAAAAGCATCAACACGGCAATTATTAGGCGAATAGAAACTTCAAAACAACAAAGTTTATTTGAAATAGAAATCTTTTGTAACATTATAAATGTCTTTACTTGATCCTATTATGTGTGTGTGAATATAATATTAGAATGTGTGAATATTAGAGTGTGTATCCGCAGGATAGTGAGACCTTTAAATGAGGAAAATGGCTCTTAATGACCACAGGCAGCAAAGAGTAATATCAACATGTCCAGAGCAGTTCAGCAGGGTTATGTGTTATGAACTGCATTAGCATAACGAAAGAGAGAGATGAAAATGAAAAGAGACGAGGAGGAAGAGAGTTTGAAAGGGTGTATGTGCATCTAGGGTTATTTAGAGGCCTTCCCAGACAGAAAGCACAATCAGCAGCTCACGGTTTCTCAGCTGTCTGCAATAGATCACCCTGTTAGCATGCAGCTGTCTCTGAGCCACAGAGAAAAACCACACTGTTTAAATGCCCACTGATTTCAACTCAAATCAGAGGTTAGCCAGGCTGTTATTACACAATTGCAACCTCACCAAAAAAGGAGAGATGAGTGAGAGAGGAGATGGGTACTATGTGCGTATGCTATTATAATAAGTATTTTGTTTCCTTCAAGATGTACAGTACCTGAAGTAGAATTATTTTAATTACTCATTTGAAGATTACTTGTCTCGTCTAGTTTTTTTTCTTGTTTTAAGCATAAACCTCACTAAATTTTTCTCATTAGATTTATGATTTGTTTTATTTAGCTGTACTTTTGGTACAAACTAAATTAACTAAATGTTTCGGAACCTAGTAGAGTTAATAAATACATATTATTTTTTTGTTTATTATTAGACACTACCACTTAAAGCTTTCTATTTCAGATAAATGTTGTTCTTTTGACGTTTTTATTCATCAAAGAATCAAGGGGGAAAAAAATTACATTTTCAACATTGATAATTCTAAATGTTTCTCGAGCAGCAAATCAGCATATTAGAATGATTTCTGAAGGATCATGTGACACTGAAGACTGGAGTAATGATGCTGAAAATTCAGCTTTGCCATCACAGGAATAAATTACATTTTAAAAGATATTCAAATAGAAAACGGTTCTTTTAAATTGTAAAACTGTTTCACAATATGCTGTGTTTTGGATCAAATAAATGCAGCCCTGGTGAGCAGAAGAAACTCCTTTTAAAAACATTTAAAAAATCTCACAGATCTAAAACTTTTGAATGGTATTGTTTATTCATGCTTGTTTATTTGCTTGTTTATTTATTTAATTTATTATTATTATTATTATGTATCCCTCCGAATGTTTATGAATCAAGATAACTATCTAAAGAAGTATTTTACTGTACTAAAATCTATCTCCTTTCTTTTTCCCTCCCTGTCCTGCCTTCCTCATCATCTTCCTCTCAGACACCTTTGCCAGTAAAGTAGCAGCGACCCAGGATCAGTACGCCGACGCGTCCATCGGAAACGTGACCGGCAGCAATGCTGTGAACGTCTTCTTGGGCATCGGAGTGGCCTGGTCCATCGCCGCCATCTACCACAACTCAAAGGGCCGCGATTTCAAGGTGGAGCCGGGTAGCCTGGCCTTCTCCGTCACCCTCTTCACCATTTTCGCCTTCATCTGCGTGGCGGTGCTCATGTACCGCCGCCGGCCCGACATCGGCGGTGAGCTGGGGGGTCCGCGGACTGCTAAAGTGCTGACCACCATGCTTTTCGTCAGCCTCTGGCTCCTCTACATCCTGTTCTCCTCTCTGGAGGCTTACTGCCACATCAAGGGCTTCTAAACACACGTACATGCGCTCACACATGCATACACTCTCAGAACTACACACCTTCACACACACGTTCATGCATTCTGTGGAAAATACGCAAAGACTAAAGGTTCAAATAAAGGGAAAAGACTAAAGACGGCAACAGCGGTGGACTCGCTTTCGGGTTCATGTGGATAATCGTTTTCCGCAGACCATCGGCCTGTTGTTCTGTTCTCTCCACACGCCACTCCTTCATCCTCTTCTTTCCTCTGTTTGTTGTGTGTGCTAAATGACTGCATCTGATTGGACGGGGTTTGACCACAGTGTTCAAACATTAAATCTAGACTATGAAAGCTACTATTGCTACCTTTAACTACTGTAGTTGTGCTTTTTTACCCTTAACCAGTATAAAAGCCACGTGGGACCGTGGAATCTGTAAGCTCCCTTCATAGTGCCATGGAACTCTGGGTAATGTGGCTGTGTGTTGTAGGTTTGTTATCTTAATGTGGACCGAGCGGTAAATTTGCTTGGGTGAATTTTCAAAACACCACTTTATGTGTTTACAGATCATGTAATCTGAGCAGTCCTGACCGAAAGGGTTCAAATTTTGCCGTTCGTTTACGGCTTGGGCATCCTTCTAAACGGATTTTGTCGTCTTCAAGAGCAGCTCTGTGTAACTTATTGTTGTGAAGGCCAGCTTTTATCCATCTCTTGCACTGGTGCAGTTCATTTCGGTTCAGAAAGAGAATAACAATAAAGTGAGTGCAGTATGCCAGCTCCAATCTCTCCTGGCGCTGAAGCTTCAGAAACAAGAGGTGCGCTAGTGCAAGACTTCGATTTAAGAGCCTTGATCTGACGTTCTCAAAGACCGTAAAGTGCTATTCGAATGAGCTCGGGTTAAGGAACATCGTGAATTCTCTAATATGAACACACCGCGGTTCGTTACAGATTCGATTATTAATTTATGCAATCGATGGAAAGTATGCGAGGTCAGTGTAGTGAGATAATCCAGCATGTGACATGCTTTTGCCAACATCACATTAAGAGTTTACAATTATGACTGTTACTTTCCGTCCAAACCAACACGCATACATTTATGGACACACACTACGAGAAAAAAAAAAACGCAAAACCAGTGGCCATACTTTTGGTGATTTTGTTCTCAGACACAATTTACAGTCTTACACATGCAAGCATGTATAATTGGTAGACTTTTGCTCGGTAAACTTGCTCAATGTCCCATACAGATACACTCCGTCACTCATCTATGTGGAGTTTACGAGGGCGCACTTTCCCTCCAACCCTGCTGAGATTACTTCTTTGTACTTTGTAGATTCGCTGCATACGGAGCTGTAAGGCAAATCTCGTAGAGTAGTCACGATTTTAGACGTAGGTCGATTTTAAAAGCAGAAATTGTAGAACTAATCTTGAATTTGACTTTAAACTTCTTTAGGATAGCATGGTTTAACACAGACGAACTGAAAAAAAGGAGCTCGTTTTAAATTTTGAAAATGCAGTTGCAGGATTTTTTCACTGTCCTTTCCAAAGTTCGATTTCCAGTTCTTAGTGGGTAAGTGAAAATAAAATCACGCTTCTGAAGTAGATCTGACGTAGATATTGTGTATTTTGCGCCAAATTTGCCAAAGGGAAAATCTTTCTAATGGAGAACTGCAGTGTGCCACACAGCCCCTGAAGTGGGTTTTGTATTTCGAACCGTACATTTTTTTACCCACACCAAAAAAATGTCCTTGCAAGGATAAAGAGGCCTTGGTGACATTTCTTATAGGTGTTTGTACTGAAGGGATCCAGCCTACAGCCTTTTACATCATCTGAACACCTTTTCCTGTGATGAAAGAGTGTTTTTAACGGAATTCTGGGATTCTGTGTTGGGGGTTTGTAGTTTCAGTGGCTTGATTTTGAAAGAGAAGAAAAAAAAATTTGCTTGAATAGCTGTTTATCTTTTTTTGTTGCGTGTGTTTTTATTTTGTTTTACATTTCTAATGAAAGGAATCAATATTGTACCAGCTTTAGGGGATTTCTGTAGGAAACCTTCGATGATGACCTTCAGTCCCTGGTGAAGATGGTCCGCTGTTGCTTGCTAATACTAAGATCCACAAGAAAGACACTACAAACAATGAAGGAAAAAAAACAACATTGATTAAAAAAAAAGACTTTTTCCTGAAGCCTAATATCTATTTAACCAATAAACAAACAAATGAAGTTGGAGTTGGTGAAACCATGTGAATTACAGCCATACCAAGTTCTGCCGTGAAGATTTTCATGGACTCTCGCCGTACGTGCTGCTCGCTGGCCGTCACACCAACCGACCGCAGGTGCGTCTCTCCGTACGGGGCGTTCAAAGTGTACATGGCCTGTCTGGTTTATACTGTATATGTATTTGCTTTGGCAGAGCAAGGGTCAGCAATTGTACATCTGTGCTCTGCGGTCTGTAAATCAGGGTGTGGCTGTATTGGACCCGCCCCCTGTGAAACCTAGCCCCTCCCTGTGCCCCGCCCTCTTGTTTGCCATGTCCATATTTGGAATGTTAATGTGCTTCGTGTTGACAATGCATGGATGCTAACGTGTCTGTATATAGTACGCAGAATCCCCTTCATTAACGTAGTCGACAGAGGTTTGAAAGCTGTATAGATATTCAGACTTTTGTTTCGTTTGCTTGTTCGGTTGGTTTTCCTGTCCGTAAGTTTCATTTGAATGTTTTTTTGTTTTGTTTTTTACTTGCTCATGTTTATTAAAAAGGCAGTATCTGTCGTTTGGTACAGGAGCACATGTACAAACAAAGGAAGCAATATGTCAAGGCCCTCTGCTTGGTTGTTGCAGTGGTTGTATTATTTAACGGTATGAAATATTTTGTCGTTGAAGCGTTCAGGTGTGTATGTATATACTGTACAGTAGAATGAAGGCAGAGTCACCGCTCTGCCATTATCACAGAGAGAATACAACGTATTTATTTGAGACCCTTAAGAACTTCAGAATGACAAATATTGCCTTTTGGATTGATTGTTGCATAGAGCTTGTTTTGTTCTAGTTTTTTCGCTGAGCAGTGCGTGAGTGCGTGTGTGCGTGTGTGTGTGTGTGTGTGTGTGTGTATGTTGGGGTGTGTGTGCTTGGTCGGTCTGGAGCAATCTGTGATATCTGTAAGAATTAAGGGAACATATAATCCGTCATTTATCTGCTCCGAGTCTGTAAACCATCTTGCAAAAATCAGTGAACCATCTGGAAAATGTCTGTAAAACATTAGGAGAATGTGCGTGAAGTGTCAGGGTTTGCCTTGTGTATGTCTTACATTCCTAAACCCCTCTCTCTTCCTCACTGCTCAGATGGTCTCTAGCCTTTCAGGGGTTTAATACTAATCTTTAAATAATATTATTTCCTCCCCTCCCATTTTCTCCCGCTCCTCTAACTCTCCAATCCAAGGCCTCACTTACATCTTGCATTAATGTGTCCAGTGAAATTCTGTAGGCTGTTTGTTGTAAACAATGGCAGTCTATTTGTGAAGATGTTCCTGGTATTCCTGAACAATGAGCATATGTGTGTAAATGTCTACATTTCACTTATTTATAATGTATAAATTTATAGCATGTATAAAGGTTTGCAAAACCACTTATACAGCAAATAATATTGTTCTTAACTAGTCTTTTGTCTTGTTTTCCAGTAGAAATATCTAAAAATCTATAAAACAAGATACATTTGCATGTGTAATATAAGAGAATATCTATTTCTCAAATAATTTTTGGTTGTTTCAAGCGTAAATCAAACACAAATTAAAGAGGTTTAGGTTTCAGAAGAAGAGAAAATATCAATTAAATATTTAACATCAAATAGTGTAGAGAATATTTTTACAGGAAACAAAGACAAAACACAGATTTTTTTTTTTGCAGTGTAAACAACATGGCA
Source organism: Phoxinus phoxinus (assembly GCF_949152265.1). Taxonomy (NCBI): domain Eukaryota; kingdom Metazoa; phylum Chordata; class Actinopteri; order Cypriniformes; family Leuciscidae; genus Phoxinus; species Phoxinus phoxinus. The sequence continues at coordinate 18,871,662 of NC_136888.1, forward strand.
GAAAGCTCTCATGCCAAAGCAGGACTGAATGTATTGTATGTAACGTAATAGCGGATCTAAATGAAGGATGTGAGTTTTATTATCTTATCTGTCTTGTACAGATTGAGGGGCTCAAACCATTGTGTGTGTAAGCTAACGCTGAGAGTCATGTTAATGCAAGTGTGTGTGGCCTTGTGGCATAGTGTGTCTTTCACAGTCCTCTTGTCATGGGCTTATTAAAGCTGACTCTATTTTCCTCCTCAAGCTCTCTCTCTTCTCTCGTCTTTCTCACTTTTCGCTTTATTTCACGCTGTTTTGTTTCGATCGTTAGGTTGTTTTAATTTCGATCTGAATAATTAAATATTAGAGATTTTTTTGTTTTGATTTTTTTTTGTGTTGCACTCAATCTAATAAGATGGACGTCCACTAACTGTGATTGCTCCCCTAGTACACCTCTACACAGGAAATAAAGTTTGGGATATCCTGTTTAGAGCTAAGTGGCTGCAGTGTGTCTCTTTTTATGTTTGTTTCTAAATACACATACACACTCAAAAAGTGTCATCAGTAATGGTGTTGTGGACACTAATTTGCAATTAGCAACTTTTTCCAAGATACTCATAATTTAAAGTTGTTTTAGAGTATTTGTTTGGACATTTTTGAGGACAACACTGCACAATTAACTACACTGATATTTAAAGGTAGGGTAGGCAACTTCTGAGAGGCTAGCAATAGCAAGCTAGCTTTGAAATCATAAGATCCATCAACCCACCCTCCCTTCAGGGCGTCTCCAAAGCCACGCCTCCTTCAAAACACATGGACGCTCACAGCCAGAGCATAGTCTGCAAAGCGTCTCGAAAGATGGCGTTAAAATACCTCATGTCTCAAAGAACATAACATTGCAATAATAATTCATTTAAACGACTTAAAGAGCGCTGACTTTGACAGTGTTGCAATAGAAATGCATAAATCCGAGGATGTGAACCACTCCAAATAAAATGTCACGGCCTGCCATCTCGTAATACAATTACAAAATTGCGTGCACGCAGCAAAAGTTTGCTCTGTGATCGGCATCCTGAGGTGGAAATTGAAAATAATTTGCTTAGCTGCTGTTCATAACCCTTAAAGCACTACAAAGTCATGCTTTTGATCTGACATAACGGGAGTACAAGGTAATGAGATGCATTATATGAATGCTTGGCTAAAGAGTCTTAATCTAGGGTTAATCTAGATTTAAACTGAGAGAGTGAGTCTGAGCCCCGAACATTATCAGGAAGGCTATTCCAGAGTTTAGGAGCCAAATGTGAAAACACTAAGGATATTTGGATGGATGGTAGGGTGATTGAAGATTGGTTAAATACACAGGAGCTGAACCATTTAGGCCGGGACTTAGGTCAGTAGCAATACTTTGTAATCGATACGGGACTTAATAGGTAACCAGTGCAGGGATAATAGAATTAGGGTTCTATGATCATATTTTCTCGACCTAGGACCTCTACCAGTTCGTAACCATTTCAAACAGTATAAAAAAAGGGTTCATGAAAAACTTTTCCTATCCTACCTCAGTATGTGTCTCTCAGTATGTTTCATATTTACCGTTCCTCACTCAGGTTAAGCTCATGTTCTAGCGTATTCACCACGCGGACCAACAGAAAGCTCCTTGGTATTGGTATGAAATTGATTTGTGTACCTTATGCATCGCTACTGACAATGGACCTATTACCATGAAATTTCACTGCAATTTTTATTAATGTGACTGTAACTGTCACCACACCTCATGTAAGCAGGCTTAACATATTTGTAAAAAAAATGTGGGTAATTTGTGTACATTTTTCAAAGGTATTAGGCCCTACGGCTATTTGTTTCTTTTTGAGTAAATCTTTTCAATTTGATTTAAAAAATAACAGTATGCATATAAGGGGACATTATGTATAACCAACAGTGCAACATCAAGATGGTATTTACCTGGCACAGAAACACATTTGGGGATGATACAATTTTACAATATGCAAAACAAATAAAAAATAAAATAAAAACATTAATTTATAGGATTTAATTTAGCTTTTAGCATTTAGCTTCAACACAAAAAGGCAGGACACAAAGCATAAAGTTAATCAGAAAATCATTCGATTAGTGAAGTTTTATTTACAAAAAAACGTGAATGAACCGATTCTCTAAAATGAATTCCATACATGAGAGAAAAAGAGGACAGAGCTATTTGATGATTAATGGAGATCCTTTTGTTAATTTACTGGATGCTAATAATTACAAATACAGTATATACCTTCAATGAACTGACATTTTTTTAGCATCTACCAAATTAATAAATGACATTTATTCATCCTGGACAGTAGGTGCAGTAGCTGTTTGCATGAGATGTATTTGCCTGTCTAATAAAATAACAGAGATGTCATGATGCACATCCAGAACTGCAAAATAAAAATAAAAAATTCTGTTATTCTCTGTTATTTATTGGGTGACCATGGGCAAGTCCATGAATTTCATCTTAAAAGCTCTTTGTGCTCTTTGTGAACACATCACTCCATAACTCAGATGGCATTTGTCGTCCAGGTAATGAGTTCTGGCGAGACTGAACTTGGACTCACCTTCTCTGTGGGAAAATGGCCTTCAGAAAAATTTCATTTGTGAATTCTCTCATGCCTCTAATAAAGGAGACATTCACGTTGAACAGAACCCATAAAGAACCAAGAACTAACTGGCCCAATGTAAACGTAAGTGGGCACACAGACTCCTTCAGTTCCACATGAACAATATGCCAAAATATCAACCCATATTGTACACATACTGTACATACAGTAATTAGATTCATAAAATGTGCTTTAGCTAAGGATGTTTCTATTACTGTGAATGTAAATTGACAAAAAAAATGGAGGGTGGGCAGTGGGCAGTGAATATAATTGGCCTGGAGGCTTTTGCAAGTCATAATCCAACTGCATTTTTATACAAGACATAAACGTAGCGCCACAGCTGAGTTATCTGGATGAGCTGCTTCTCAGGGCCATCTCAATCTGAAGGATCCTTGGATACGGCCTTTATTTCACATCCTTCATTTGCTGTGTTTTGAAGGATGATTCAAGTGTATCCTTCGTGTCCTCCAATCACCCACAATCTTTTGCACGTACAAAACCACCACAAACCATACACACGTCAAAGTACCCGGAGCAACTTTTCTGTATTTACAGATATGACGACATGCACACAATGTCCTGCAAAAACCATCCTGACAGGTCCAAAATATAAACACTTAAAATAGGCTTACAATAGTGAATCAGACAAAAACACACTTTGGAAGAAGCACTGATGATGTATTTTGGACAAAAAAAAGTTACATAAGCCCCTTTCACACAGATTCCGAAAAATACACGGATAAAGTCATAGATACACATAAAGGCTAGATGTCTTACGGCGGAGTCTCTAACGGCATCACCCGGTGGCCATCTTGCCACAGGGAAGCTTTCTGTAAGGTGAGTGATCTGCACGAACACAAATCCTCTTATCTCGCTGAAATCTTGACGGATTTACAAACGGTTTGGTTTCTTACAAACGTTATTAATGTGGCTATAATTCTGGATGCTTGAACATGTTGAAATATGTAATATTATAATTATTCATAAGTACGCAGTGTCATAACTACATATCTGACGTTTATAACGTATATAACAAACCAACCCGTTTGAAAATCGGTAGAAAATTTAGCAAGTTATGGTTATTTAAAAAGTACATGCACCATTAAAACAATGTTACGTGTGAGCGTCTAAAGTTTGATTATGAGCTGCGATTTCTCTCTCGAGAAACCACACTTGTGCATTTTTTTCTGATTCGATCATAATCTAGTGCATTACGTACCGTTTCACTAGCTGGCGAACGATCCCGGCTTCAGCGCCATCATTATGACACGGCATTGATTACGGCTTTTGTTCACACAGCGCGCGTTCCGGGACTGAACACGGCAATGTTACTAGGTCCCCAACCCGGCATCAATCCCGGGTCGTGTTTGCGTTCACACAGAAGGCGTTCTGGCAATTTCCCGGGATCAACGCGCTGTGTGAAAGGGGCTATAGTGCCTACCTTTAAATATCATCTTACTAAAACATATTATTGGGAGATAGCTTGAAAAATGATATTATACTGTATGCATTTTATGGAAGTAGTCTGCTGTACTGTTGGCTCTTGATGACGTGCTAGCCGAGGTTTGCAGCCTTTCGTTTAAGAAGAACCCCTAGTTGAAACCCACAGTGCATCATGTGAAAGCATGGGAAGCCCCTGAGGCTGTGCCCTGGATTTCCATCAGCTTTAGCCGGTGTGAAATGCACTCCAGTGTAACGTATGTGACAGGACAGATTAAAGACTGCGGAACACAGATTCATCAATCATCCAACAAACATTAGCATCAGCTGTGTTTCTGCTCTAATGCCTCGTGTGTTTCCAAAACCTACAGTTTTTTAGTCATTTAGGCCAAGCGCTGTTATAGACAGAATATTCAAAATATTCATAAACACGCGCACATCCACACAGTCTGCCTAAATGCTTTTCATTAAAGTTTAAAATGGTCTGATGGGAAGTAATTATGACAGAATCAGACATAATCAGCTGTTTTCAGACCAAAATGCTCAGAGCATCTGCTAGCGAGCAGACACATTTTATCATAGTCATTCTCTTTTTGTCTGTCATTTACTATTATCTTGTTGCTTTGAAGAGCTTTTCTACTATTGTTTGACATTCGAATGAATCAGCAGAGATGATGTTCAATAATGATGTGCTTGAATGTGTGCATTTCTAAACAGTTATCATTCAGGGAGGAGCGTCTTGGATCGCAGAAAGAGTTTTTAAATGTCACATAAATGGCAGGGCAGTGGTCTCTGAGCCCTGTAGAGAGTGTTATGTTAGAGGCCCTGCCACAGTGACTTGTGCTCAACCAAATCATATACAATCTTACGAAACACGCTTTACTCATTCTGAATAGATTAAAGCATTCTTTGAAACAAAGCAGTAACATACAACATAGTGTGTTGTTGTATTCTTAAGCACTTTTTCTGATTGAAAAAAAGAAAGAAAAAAACCCTGCTATGTGTTCTGTGCTAGACTAATTTAGGAGAGAAGTGTTGATTGTGTTTTAAGAAGTATTAGACAAGGTTTTCCTCTTTCTACAGTAGAAAATGATTTCGCTTGTTACTGAGACACTTTTATGGAGCCTTGCTCAAAGGAATTTTAATTGCAAATGGAAGTAATAGAAACAAGTGTCCTTATCTTCTTATGCTGTAATTTCAGGGATATCTCAGCTTTGAGCGTGTCTGGCCCTGTCCACACTAATACGTTTTCGTTTGAAAACGCATCCTTTTGTGTCCGTTTTGGCCTTCTGTCCACACTGAGACGGCGTTTTTGTCAACCAAGACGTTTTTTTTAAAAACGCTCTCCAAAGTGTGTAAATTTGAAAACTACATTTTCACGTAGTGTGGACTATGGAAACGGAGGTATTCTAAAGCGATGATGCAGTTTTAGTCATGAGACACATATTGAACCGATAGATATCGATGTTTATACCGGTATTGTGCCTGTGCTGTTCACTTACACACTGTTGCTAAATATGTTTCTTTGTACACTCTTCATATCACAGTTCTGCAAAGATGACAGAAAATTCACTCACATTTGCTGTCCTGCCGCAAAACATGAGAGGAGTTGCGTTTTAGACCAAACATATAATGGTGACTGAGTGTGCTAAATAAGGCATGGTCCCCTGAACTGCCGGTGCCGCCCTGGCTTCCTGCACTGCCGGCGCCGATCACGCCATGCCACGGCCCAGGTCCGCCCCCACCATGCCACGGCCCAGGTCCGCCCATACCATGCCACGGCCCAGGTCCGCCCAGGATCCTGTAGACCACTTTTTGTAAGGCTTTGTTCATGTTGTCATGCCACGCCATGTTTTTGTTATGTTTAATCTTGTTCGTAAATAAAGTGCACTTGGGTTCTATCTTCAAAATTGGCTTCAGTGGATCACTTTACACAAAACCAGACACTGAAAAAACAGGAAGGCCAGAAAAAAACTTTTTTTTTTTTTTTTACCTTTATTCATCTATAATTTAATGTGTTTCACTGTTATAGTGTCACTGTAATAATTTGGGAAGCCTATTGGTTAGAGTCAGATTATTACCCCAAAGTTTGCGGGATCGATTCTCAATACCAGCAGGAAAATGACTATGGGTTACCATACTATCACGTCACAGTCTAATATAGATAGGCCTACTCTGCAGTAAACTCTCCCTCATTATTCAATGAATTAAACATTATTTTTTAAAAATACACATGAATAAGAAATGATTGGAGATATGTTCATTTTCAGTAATTAGCCCAGCAGATGAAGTGCTAAATTTGATTAGCACATGATTAACAGTATCCACTCGCTTTTCATTTAGGTTGTCCCTCTTCTCGAACGGACCATCTTCTGTTTAACGGACCATTTCAAGAATGACAACAGGCCGTTGCGTGGCTGTATATCACACAATGGCCTGCCATTTTAAACAATGGAGCATTTAGTAGGCCTACATAGCGAGCAGCTAATTATTCTGGTTGATGCTTTCCAAGAGGTGTATTAATGTCCTCTTTCTAAATGGATACATCTAATACTTCACCTCAATGAAGTGAAGCCAACATTAACATTTATAGAGGATGAGGGGAGGAAAGAGATGGGATAACCAAACTGTCATAAATTAGCTTGGAGAATAAGGGGAATTTGTTTACTCATTATTGCAGATATGCTCTTTAAGCCCAAAATATGTTCTTTTGCTTGGTCACTGGTAGGCTAACACTAGTGTGCTCTATTCTAAATGCAAAACACTAGTGCTCTGTCACTATTCTACATAGGCTAATATTGTGCTCTGCTATTCTATACGTTGAATGCTATTAGGCTTTGCGCTATTCTACTGTACATGTAAGAACACGTCTGTGATCTGTCACTGTCTGTAAATGAAACACAATTGCGCTCTCTATTCTTCGTGTGAAGAACACATGCTCTGCCACTATTCTGAAAATAGAACACTATTCTCCTGCCACACGTTTTCATTTGAATTAGCAGCACCTAAAATGGGCAGAGCACCAAATGTGAATGTGCACAGCATGTGCACTACTCTAAAACCCTACGTTTAACTTTATTTAGTTGAAATCTATCACTCTGATTGATAAGTCAAACCTTATCAAACCTATTTGTTCTCTGGGGATAAAATGTTATCCTTGCAGATAATACCATAATCAACCAAGAGCTCTGCAAAACAATTCCCTCTGTCGTTCTTACCAGAAATTATTATTATTTTAAGGCAAGTAATGTTTTATTTATTTATCGTGGGCTTATAGCGACCCACAGTGGTGACATTCTGAAATACACAGACGCACAGTAAACATGAAAACTGGGTTTTTATGTTTTATGGGACCATTCCATAGACATTATGATTTTTATACTGTACAAACTGTATATTCTAACCCTACCCCTAAACCTACCAATCACAGAAAACTTTATGCTTTTTTAACATTTTCAAAATACCTTAATTTCGTATGATTTAGCTACTGTTTTCCTCGTGGCGGGGACCAAAAAAGATTTCGGATATTACCATCTTTGTGGGGATATTTTATCCCCCAAAGGGTTTACCTGAACCAAACAGATGTTTTTTAGTGAAGATATTGCATATACTTCCATTGATTTATGTCAGGTTAATGGTATTTTGTATGGCCTAACTCAATTCTACCCCGAAACCTACATCAATAACTTTAATAATTTAAATAGGCTAAATACATGTTTTGTCCGATTATGCCCTTTTAGAGTAACAGTCTGTTGTCATTAAATATTTAATATCTAAGTGAGGACATTTGTCCCGCACACATAGGTTATGATTAAAAAAAGCAGGCGGTGACGGTCACACAAACTGAAACTAGCCTAGTCTATTTTTGGGGGAGGTTTTTCCAACCGCTGTAGCATATTACACATAGGTTTAATTGGGGGTTGTTTTTTGTAATACGCAAGTTAGCAATAGCACATTTTTTATTTCCTTCCCAAATCAAGTTAAAAAAAATATTCACAAATTAGCCCAGTTAACTAAAATATTTTTGAAAGTTTTTAGACGATGTGTGTTTGAAAAGTCGCTTTGCAAATAAAATATTTTATTTTTACTTGATGGTGCATTTCATTGTCCATTCATATATCTTTTTTATCCTCATGAATACAATTGATATATATTGATCAAACCTAATAATATTCATTAACAATGTTATTGTTTACATTTGGCAGATACTTTTATATCAAGCAAGTACATTGTGTTCACTGGGAAACATTAACTCATGATGACCTTAGCTATGGGACATTTCACGTTTGTAGTCAGAGGCAGAGGTGAGAAATTATGACGATGTCTATGGCGTAAATGCTACGCAATTTCCGTGAGTGGGATCGAGATTCTCAAGCGCTCGCTCTCCCAGCTCGCTTCATCATCACACAAGTAGATGTCTGTTATGCTGTTCAAGAAAAGTTGGCTCAGATAGTTAGAAGGTTTTTGTGTAGATTCTATATCTGCCAGGACAGCACGCGCAACACGGTCACAGGTGAAGGAAACACCGGTGCTGTCCCGAAACATTTCATCCAATTATCTTGTAAAGGTGATCAGCGAACTTTTCCTATGTTTGAAACAATCGCAGTGAACATGACGAGTTTGAAGGCGTTTAGCGAGCCATATGGTAAGTAAATCTGCGTGATCTTTACTAAACTTTCTTTGTTCCTGGAGAAAACATGTGCTTTATACCGGAGTGGCAAAGTGATGGACGCTTGTTTTGTTTTGTTTTTCTCGGTCTTTAAGTAGCCTAGGCTACTTGGTTTCCGTTTTTCTAATTAATGCAGTAGCAAACGATGAATAGGCTGGCTAGCCTACTACAAGAACTAAGGTCTTCAGTTGTTTTGTAAACATAAATAGACAGCTGCATTTGCAGTTAGGATAAATAAATATATATATATGTGTGTGTGTGTGTGTGTGTGTGTGTGTGTGTGTGTGTGTGTGTGTGTGTGTGTGTGTGTGTGTAAGGACGCATCAAGTGCAACTCAGGTGGACTTTATCTTGCTGCTGCAGCTGTAGTCTATGGTGTGATTTCAGCTATATACGAACGCCGTGTTTAATTTTCAGTTATTTGTTTGTTTGAGTTAGTAAAACTTGCTGCTTTGATTTTTGAAAGGCTTTTCTTCTTTGTATGTATAGAGGTGACCGGGTTTATGCAGTGTTTGTGTTGCTTCTGCTAGTGTATGGGTGGCCATGCAGAAGAAGATCTGTGCAGAGGGTTTGCCCTGCAGGATTACATTATGATGTGGTTTACATTTTATCTGTTCAAGTGCATCCCGAGCAAGCAGCTACACGCTCTCTGCATTCCCTGGCTGAGCAGAAACACTCATGAATAGATGCAGGCTGCACAGGTTTGGATTCGTCTTACTGACTGGGGCTAAATGTTGCACCTGTATATAGATCTGTCCATGAGTTTTAGTGTATCTCTCTACAGCTGCGAAGAATGAAACGCACTGTATTGTGAATGAGTCAAATATTTGTAGCACATACTGATATCAAAACATTTTGCTTAAGCTTTTTTATTATTAATATTATTATTATTAGTGGTGGGTATTTTTGGTGGTGGGGCAGAAGAAGTAAAAATATCTTTCCAGAGATAACATCAGCTCAAGGTGCTAGGCACTCTTTCCGGTTTGATGCTTGGGGACATCAGAGTTTGTTTCTTGTTTTTTCCCTGCATGCACTTTAAGCATTTCACTTCTGAAAGCCAACATCCTGTTTCAGCTGATGGTATTTCCTAGAAAATACCCTTTATATTGCATACTCAAGTTTTCAATGACCATTTTTAGGAACATCTTTAATTCCTCTGAATTGCGTCTGCCTGTCTTCCGTGTGAACGCACACAACATTGTCTGGTACAACTGTGGTTGTCTGGTGTAGGCGACACTGGGGGTGTGATAACCAGTCTACGTGATCGATCTTTTCCCTCACCAACCTTAGGAAACAGACAGGCAGTTTTTTCTCTCTGAAGTTGTCTCTCTACTGTCCCTTTAGCATAACTGTATAATGGAAGTTACATTTTATTATGTTTTATCTTGAAAACGAGACAAATGATAAAAGTAAAAAAATGCTTTAGATAGGCCTACTTATTTTGCAGGAACTTGGACTATTCCAAGTGCCTATTGTTGACCTAATGCTGTCATCACTTCAGGGCTAGCATCACTCTGGATCAGTGTTGGAGAAAGTTACTTTTGAAAGTAATGCATTACAATATTGCGTTACTTCCTAAAAAACCCTTTCCATGAAAGTGCATTTTATTAATAAGTCTCAACCCCAGCCAATTATTCACTTTATGAATTATTCACTTTATATAGAAAGTGAATTATAAAATCTACTTCAAAATGTTCTGATAACGGTATATAACGGTCATCATTTATTTTCCCTTGTGCCCCATAGGTAGTTGGGGGGAAAAAAACGTGTTAAATAAGGTGTTTTTTTAAATGAGTAAACTAAGTAATCTAACATCTTTTATTATCATTGCAACTCGTTGGTTATGTGGTGATGCGCTATTATTGCAGGGCAAATGAATTGTAATATTACTTTAATAAAAGTAGCCTAATAATAATCACCAGATCAAGATTGGGCTAAGCCGGGCCTCAAGAAAGGGGAGGGGCTTATCCAGACCAAAGGATTAGAGAAGTCCTGCATGTCACCAGAGGAAACTGTCATTTCACAGGTTAAAAATAGAACGCCTGCATGGATAAATCGTTCACAATAAGATCAATAACATACTTTTATATAATATGTAGGATGAATTTTATTTCATGATTACTTAAACTCTTCAAATATAGTACAAACACAATTCGTCATCCCCCCCCCCCCCCCCCCCCCAGACATTAAAATGAAGCAATTTCTTGACTGCACAAAGCTAATCAATATTTAATAAGGCAAGCACCATTCAAACTTTGGTTAGTTGTCTGTTGTTTCTACTTGCTGTAGCATTCAAGCTCAGCGTTGTTTTGGCACAGCAAATTGTGGCGATCACATTAAATGGCATCATCATTGTCTCTGTGCCATGAAAGCAGAGATATGTTTGAATCTGCAACATGCTAGCGGTGCCACTGAATTACACATGCACAGTGGCTTACACAAACTCACACGCGTCTCTCACACTTCCTTCCTCTCACAGTCACGTAGTCATTTTACTAGCAATCCTCTGTTTCTTTATGCTGTTTGTTGGTTCCGTAATTGTCATACAGCTTCTGAGGAGTGTTTGTGATCTTATCTGCTACTGCTCGACTTTTTGGAAACCGGCAAGTCTTGTATAGTGAAGGAGCTTTTTTTTGGTGTATTCTTTTCGTCTTTGAAAATTAGATATTTAACTGATGATTTTGGAACCCGACGTGTGGATTTGTTTAAAGTTTCTCTTTAAATAGAAAATGATCAAATGCCATCGCACTGGGCACATTTTGTTCTTGCATATCATCACCGTTTATTCAATACCGCATATTCAACCTGTACCTTTTCTTTTGTGCCAAGTATTTATAGCACAAATTCTGCATATTAATCTTCACAAATGGAAAATGGGTTGTTGTTCAGTGTGATGTATGCAACACTGACGCAACAATGTTGATGTGATGTGGTGTTTGACCTTTGGGATTTTTGCAGGGAGAGTGGCTTCTGAACCGGTGGAGGACACTGACCCCAGCACCTTCATTACAGAAATGGTATGTTTTTTTTTTATATTTCAAAAACAAACCGTAGATATTTTTTGTAAAGTAAAGGTCATACTTTACTCTTAGCATATTTGGGTGGAATGTTATGGATTGATGACGTTGGGTAATACCCACTGCACTGACACATCAGTCGAATCATATGTGATGTTTAGTTTTGGTTTGTTATGACAGACTACATGAGTTGTAAACATTGTCGTCTTTCATATTGTGATCAAATGCCACTGATTATGTAGGTTAGACATGATTTTCATACATGATATCAAAGTAGCATTGGATGGGAGGAGCGGGTTTGAAACCTACTCTTCCCTTGTTGTGTGACGCCCTCAGAGGTTTGTTCTAGCATGTTCTCTGCTCATTTATCCACACTTCTGAAAGTTTAATCCCCCCCCCCCCCCCTTCACTGTACGCACCTCCTCTCTTCAAATGTGTCCCAGCATGTAGAAAGAGAAACAAAGGTGTATTGTTTACCTCTAAGGCCTTTATTAGATGTGAGTTTGACCTCTGGGGGTCTTTGCTGATGTTTTCTTTTCTTTTTTTCAGTCTCTACGGTCAAACTACCCTGTTCAGGTCACCGATCCACAAGGTATCAGAGGTATTTATTGTTTATTTATATTGTTGCTGCTTCTGTCATACACTGAATGTTATTTCCGGTCTGCTTATTGAAGCAATTCTGCTGATCTCAGGTCAGGTATTGAGAATGGTGACCTTTTTAAGCAGCCTCCACACTTTCCATATAATCATGTTCAATTATAACTTTTAATGGTTAATAAAAATCAGCAGATTTATTGATAGAAATGTGACTTCTGATTCTCTACAGATCCTGTAACCCTACAGCTCAGCTCTCTTCCCCCTGGTTATCTGACGTCAGCGGTGGGCCGAATACGACAGGTGAGTCATGTGATCTTTTAGTTGCCTGAGATCATTTCTCTGCATATATTTGGGTCGGATCACTTTCTATCATTATTTGCATTAAGTCAATTCTGACAACATCCTTATTTATAGATGCAAACTACACTGTGTGGTGTACTGATTCTTGAGCAGTTGTATGATGTGGGCTGTGTAAGCAATGTGGTTTTTGTGTAAATGTCAAAGGCTACATTTTATTCCACTTGTGCAGTTGTTCCCCCTACTTCTTGTTTCATATGTTTCAGTTGAGTTTTCTTTAGGGGTGTGGGTTCACTTGTTCTGTACCCCTTATTTTAATGTATTTGTGCCAAGTCTGATAATAGATCCTTCTTTTTATACATAAGCCTTAACAACTATTCTTTATCACTCAGCCTGTGGAAAATGACGTGACAGAATTTATTCCATCGGCTTCTGTTTCATCAGGTATGTATCGATGGTAGAAAATTAGTTTTTTATGCTACAAGTGATCACAATATATACAGTGTAAAAAATTTGTTGTTTAAGAAATTATTATTTAAAAGTCCAGTAGGCCTATGTACTATTTTTGTTGTTGTTGTTCAAAATGTACCTGTGAGCAAGTACAACATTAATCTATATTCCAAATCATGTTTTTTATCTTATCCTGAATCACTACGGTACACCTATATGTTTATATTCAGACTATTTTAGACCGTGCAGGACAACAAACAACTGCTTCGGAGTAGGCCAGTACCTGTGTGACTCGTCATATAAATAAACTGAGAGAAATAGCGCCGGCTACCATGTTCTTCCACAAGGCACAAATCGGGTTTTTTTGCGCCAAAATCTACATAGTGTACCTTTTAAATGCCCCCTTGGGGTGAAAATCAAGCTTTTGATGTTGTTTATATGTCTTAATGTCTTATGTTTTAATATGCTTTAAGACAAAACATGTGCAAATTCATAAGTCAACACCATTGCTGAGTATTTTCTCCTTAAAACTGCAGTGAAACAAAGACAGTCTCAAAAACGTGGTTTGAAATCGCTGTTGTTTCTGACGTCACAAACTACCTTTTAACCAATCACGTCAACGTGATCATCCACGAGTGGATCTCTGAGCTGTGTGAGTGAGTGGAGGCGGGGCTAATTTGCACATTCATAGAACCGCATTTACTAAATGAGGCATGTGTGTAGAGTTAAAATCAAGTTATCTTAATGCATGAAGATTTTTTTTTCAAGAATTGTTTTTTTTAAATATGTAATTTTGGTGATCAAAGATGAGTTTTAAGGGATCAAATTATTGACTTCAGGGGGACTTTAAAGATTAGCTTTAAGTGAGCGTTAGATGATGGCAAAGGTAAATCTAAATTGATTCAAGCAAATGAGCACAAACTATTTGCAGATTAATTAAAAAAAATCTCTAAAATCTGCTGATATGGTATTGTTACAATGTACATTTCCTGTGTAGTAATCTACTGTTTGTGTATCACATTCACACTAAAGTTTCAACAATGAATTCAGAATTCTGTAGAAATACTTTACTGAACTGAAATCGTGCATCAAAAATATTTAAAGATTACTTTAGATATTATATATAATATAATGGTAACACTTTACAATAGGTCTCATTTGGTAACATTAGTAAATGCATTGGTTAACATGAACTAACAGTGAGAAATATATTTTTTAAAGCATTTATTTATTATTGTTACTGTATGTAAAAATATAGTTGTTATGCATTAATTAATGTTAATAAATGCAACTTGATTTTAGAAATACATTAGTAATGTTGAAATTAGCATTGTCTTTTTTTAATAAATACTGTAGAAATATTGTTAATTGTAGTTCATGTTAACTAATATAGATATAAGTATTGTTACTGTTGAATTAAAATGTTGGATGTATCCCATAATGTCTGCTTTTCTTTCCCCACTCTCTAGACTTTAGTAAAGAACATAAGTCCTGTAAGGAGTGTTTGTGTTCTGCCCCTCCACCCAAAATCAGTGACCTGATGAACGACGAAGACCTTCTGTACACCCTAAGGCTGAAGCTGGATCCAACTCACTGCACTGTCAAAAACTGGAAGAACTTTGCAAGCCGCTGGGGGATGAGCTACGACGAGCTCACGCTTCTAGAGCAGCGCACACACGGCGCCACCTACCAGAGTCCCACTCAAGAGTTCCTCCTGCGCTACAACCAGAAACCCGTCACGGAGCTCACCGAACTTTGCCAGCTTTACCAGCGCATCGACGTGCTACGATTGCTCCAGAGGTGGTTGGAGAACGACTGGCCCTCGCGCTGGCAGAAGGCCCGTTAGCTGGGACTTAATAATAACTGGACCTTAATGAATGAAACGTGTTCGTAGAATCTGAAATTCATGACTGCAGGGATGGACAGCAGGTCAGAACACGCACTACTGAACAGTGGTGGTACAAAGACTGTTTACAAGGTTGTACACTGGACTTAGTTTATTTTGAACTTTTGCCTGGTTTCATCACCCCAAGTGTCACAGATTGGTTCACATCTTTGAAATATAGATATTAGCTATGCAATTGAAGGGTGATCAACAAATATAAGCAGTGGCACCTCAGCACTTAAGGAGGAAATGGAAAGACCACTCAGGTGTGACTACACGTCTGGAAATTCTCTGTCAAGCCAGTCATACACTGTTTAATTTATTTTTAATACAAACCGCCATCTGTGTGTTGTGCCACTGTTGGTGGTTTTATGAAGTGTCCTTAGGAACATTTGTGATGTTGAGTCATTTGAGATGGTCTCTCACCTTTAGTCTTGCCTGCATTCTAGTAATGGCCTATGAATCAATCACAAATGAGTGAGTGGCTGGTCAGGACACAAAAACTAAATCTCCTTCATTTCAGCTGTAGTTCAGCTTCCTATTGCAATAAGGCATTTAAAATCCCAGGGAAATATGAGATTAGAGGTATCTCATCATTTTGATTGATGCCAAATCACATATATATTACAGCTATTTTGCAGTTGATTGAAAAAAAGATGTTTAACCTTGGGATTGATTTAATTAAATATATAGTCCTAGCTACAGGTATGAGGTACAAGATGGTGTGCTTTGATTATTGGCCTTTGTCTGTAAACCATTTGTTGAGTTGAATGCAAGATGTAAGAAAAGTTTTACTGGCTATTTACGGTACACTAACATTCGTTCTGCTCGTGTTCCATGAATGAGACTCATTCTGTAGGGAGGGTTTGTGAAGATTCAAAATTTAGATTTAAGTATCATATGAAACATTTAATGATATATATTCAAATTCCCATTGCACTGCTTACTGAGCACTTGAATTTAGTATCACGGTTGGTATGAATGGCACTTAAATAATTTTTCGCCCTATTATTTGGAGTCTTTAAGAAAGATTTAGAATGTCTCTGAGAAAGGAGCAGTAAAATAGCAGTATAACTGCAGAGAACCATGGATCCGGAAGTTGATGGAACTTCAAACGGTCTGAGCTGTTTTAAAAAATGTGATAGTTCAAAAAATGCAGCTGGTTGCAGTTGCAGAAAATGATGGTCAAATATCAATCACAATGCAGGTAATAGGGTAGGTTTTGACAACATTACCTCTTCTAAACAAGATTCTTTGTCTTCTTTAAAAAGTGTTTGGTTTTGTGCTCTGTACTCTACCTAGCTTTTAATTTCCAGTGTCTGAATTTTAAAGCCACATCTGTTTGTGTGCATCAGAGGTTCTCTGTAAAAAAATAAAACATTTATATTCACAGTATCTAAATATTTGTTAAAATTATGTTTGTCAATGGGTACACATTTTATTTTTATTTTTTCAACTATTGGCATAGTTGATGTCAGAAGTGGTGAAAAACTAAACAAATAATTGTAGATGTTTTACTGCTGTACTGCATCCATTTTTCATATCCTTAGAGGATTTTTTTTTAAAGTTTATATTTAAGGCATCCCGCATAACAGTGTAACATAATCAAATCTGAATTAAGCATTAACATGAATTAGCCATGTGTTGTTCATATGATAAACTTTATTAAAGTATTTTAAGAGAATTGTGCCTCTTGTAAATATGGTAGGCACATGGTTAATTAAAAAGACAGAATGCCACAATGTTTTTGTGGTTTTTAATAGACGTAAGAAGTGGACTTGTTTGGTGTTTTTTCCTCCAATTTTCAATGCTGATAAATAAAATGATAAAACTGTAATTGAAAGAGGTGTAAACAAAAGACATATATATATATATATATATATATATATATATATATATATATATATATATATATATATTAGATAATAATACATACATACATGCATACATACATACATACATACTACAAAAACAGTGGCAAAATAGACAAATTATAGATTCAGTGTATTTATTTATTTTTCTTTCATCGTCTTGGTAATATATTGAGACGATACAATCGTTAAACATTTAAAGAGATTATTATACAATTATGTATATAACTGAATATAAAAATAATTACATCTGACAAAATTATTTAATGCTTCTCCATTAATACTCTTCCCATTTTTAAAGTAAACAGTTGGGTTTTTTTTTTTTTTTTTTTTTTTTTTTCATATTTTACATATCCATTAACTAAATGCAGTGGATATGGAACCACATTAATAAGGTTTTACTTGAAGTTTAATCTGATGACAAACCAAGCATGTTGTTCAAGCTGAGGGTCATCTTGGCATCATCTTCCTTGCTAGTAGTATCAACTACCGGATAGTCCTTATCAGCATCAGGCTTTGTGACTTTAAATGTTCCTCTACTCACTTTTGTGGGGCTGCTTGGTTCTGGAGATATGCTGGAATCTGGGCTTGTGGTACGTGAATTAGACAACCTCAGCCTTTCCAGGATATCTACAGCGACTGTCTGTTCATTGACCCCAACAGATGGAGATGAAGCTTTCAGATTTGTCTTGACTGACGAGACCGAGGCAGCCTCGTCAGTAATGTTTTTCGTAGGGTCAGTATTGTGGTCATCTGCTCTACTGTATTCTTTCAAGATATCGTCAATGTTGCTGTCTGGCAAGCTGTGAATCCTGAACATAGGTACACCTTTGGGGAATTTTATTTCTGAAGTGGCACCATCTACTTCTTGTGCTTTAAAGTTTATATCCTCATTCTTTGATTTGGGCCATTTGAAGGGCCATTTTATCCCACGTTTGGAGCCCTCAGCTTCAGCATTGATGCCTGGAACATCTACATCAACCCCAGCATTTGGTAAACTCATGTCAACATCAGGAGTACCAATCCCAGGTGCAGATAGGTTTAGATCAGGCCCACTTAGATCAGCAGCTATGTCAATATCAGGCGACTTGACGTTTGGACCAGACGAGTTCAAGTTTTTGAATGTTGGGAGCTTCAGTTTTCCTTTGGGAGTATTAATGTCAACATCTGCAGTGGGAAGCTTTATATCAGTATCTGGGACTTTCACATCTGTATCAACTGTTGGAGATGAGAGGCTGAGATCAGGAGCTTCTGCATTAAAGTCAATCCCAGGACTCTTCATTTTAGGACCAGAAAGGTCAACTTTTGGTTTCTTAATTGTAATCAGTTTCAGCTTTCCAGATGGAGCCTTTAAGTCTGGGGAATTGACATCTACACTGGGAATACTGACTTCAGCTTTTGGCAAAGTTGCATTTACATCAGGCACACTGATCTCAGCTTTGGAAAGATTTAGGTCAGCACCAAGTGCATTTAATTTTCCTTCAAGTTTGGGAACCGAGATATCTAGATCTGCGTTAGGATCCAGCTCAGGCCCTTTTACTTTTGGCTCAGACAGATTCAGTTTTGGCAAATTGAAATGTGGCATCTTAAATTTTCCAGATGTGGCATTAATGTCAACGTCTGGGACTTTTAGGTTCACATCTGGTCCTTCAAGCTCTGCTTTTGGCAAGTTTATGTCTACATGTGAAGTGGGAAGATTTGGTGACTTTAGATTTCCCCCAATGTTCGCAGTTGGAGCTTTTAAGTTGGCTTTTGGCAAACCAAAGTCTAAAGAGGGAGCAGAAATGTCACCTTCAACTTTAAGTGTGGAAAGACTAAGATCAGGTGTTTTAACATCTACATTAGGCTCTTTGAGTTCTGCTGTAGGGATGTTGACATCTACATCAGGTGCATCTAATTTTGGTGTTTTAACCCGAGGTTCAGAAAAACCAAACTTGGGAAACTTCAAGTGAGGTAGCTTGATTTTGCCAGAGGGGGCATCAATGTCTATTTTAGGAGCATTTAAGTCAATGTCCGGGGCATTGAGATCTACATTTGGACTTTTGAAATTAGCATCTGGCAAGTTCAGATCCACATCTGAAGCATTTAATTTGCCCTCCACTTTGGGTGCTGAAAGACTGAGATCTGGAGCTTTCAAGTCTAGGTCCGGTGCTTGGAGATCTGCCTGTGCATTGAGGTCTACATCTGGACCTTTCATTTTTGGCCCAGATAGATTAATTTTAGGCATTTTAACATGTGGCATCTTTATCTTTCCAGACGGACCTTCAATGTCAATATCTGGTGCCTGCACATCAACAGCTGGAGTTTTAATGTCTAGATCCGGTGCAGATAGGTTGAGGTTTGGTGCTTGGAGATCTGCCTGTGCATTGAGGTCTACATCTGGACCTTTCATTTTTGGCCCAGATAGATTAATTTTAGGCATTTTAAAATGCGGCTTCTTTAGCTTTCCAGATGGAGCTTCAATGTCAATATCTGGTGCCTGCACATCAACAGCTGGAGTTTTAATGTCTAGATCCGGTGCAGTTAGGTTGAGGTTTGGTGCTTGGAGATCTGCCTGTGCATTGAGGTCTACATCTGGACCTTTCATTTTTGACCCAGATAGATTCATTTTAGGCAGATTAACATGCGGCATCTTTAGCTTTCCAGACGGACCTTCAATGTCAATATCTGGTGCCTGCGCATCAACAGCTGGAGTTTTAATGTCTAGATCTGGTGCAGATAGGTTGAGGTTTGGTGCTTGGAGATCTGCCTGTGCATTGAGGTCTACATCTGGACCTTTCATTTTTGGCCCAGATAGATTAATTTTAGGCATTTTAAAATGCGGCTTCTTTAGCTTTCCAGACGGACCTTCAATGTCAATATCTGGTGCCTGCACATCAACAGCTGGAGTTTTAATGTCTAGATCCGGTGCAGTTAGGTTGAGGTTTGGTGCTTGGAGATCTGCCTGTGTATTGAGGTCTACATCTGGACCTTTCATTTTTGGCCCAGATAGATTTATTTTAGGCATTTTAAAATGCGGCTTCTTTAGCTTTCCAGATGGAGCTTCAATGTCAATATCTGGTGCCTGCACATCAACAGCTGGAGTTTTAATGTCTAGATCCGGTGCAGATAGGTTGAGGTTTGGTGCTTGGAGATCTGCCTGTGCATTGAGGTCTACATCTGGACCTTTCATTTTTGGCCCAGATAGATTAATTTTAGGCATTTTAAAATACGGCTTCTTTAGCTTTCCAGACTGACCTTCAATGTCAATATCTGGTGCCTGCACATCAACAGCTGGAGTTTTAATGTCTAGATCCGGTGCAGTTAGGTTGAGGTTTGGTGCTTGGAGATCTGCCTGTGCATTGAGGTCTACATCTGGACCTTTCATTTTTGGCCCAGATAGATTTATTTTAGGCATTTTAAAATGCGGCTTCTTTAGCTTTCCAGATGGACCTTCAATGTCAATATCTGGTGCCTGCACATCAACAGCTGGAGTTTTAATGTCTAGATCCGGTGCAGATAGGTTGAGGTTTGGTGCTTGGAGATCTGCCTGTGCATTGAGGTCTACATCTGGACCTTTCATTTTTGGCCCAGATAGATTTATTTTAGGCATTTTAAAATGCGGCTTCTTTAGCTTTCCAGATGGACCTTCAATGTCAATATCTGGTGCCTGCACATCAACAGCTGGAGTTTTAATGTCTAGATCCGGTGCAGATAGGTTGAGGTTTGGTGCTTGGAGATCTGCCTGTGCATTGAGGTCTACATCTGGACCTTTCATTTTTGGCCCAGATAGATTTATTTTAGGCATTTTAAAATGCGGCTTCTTTAGCTTTCCAGACGGACCTTCAATGTCAATATCTGGTGCCTGCACATCAACAGCTGGAGTTTTAATGTCTAGATCCGGTGCAGATAGGTTGAGGTTTGGTGCCTTGACATCTAGATTCGGTCCTTCCAGTTCAGCTTTTGGCAGATTCATATCTACCCTAGGAGCCGACATGTTCAAGTCTGGTGCTTGTATCCCTGCATTTAGATCTGGAGTTTTCAATTTTGATTTATGGAAGTTTAGCTTTTTCATTTTAAAAGTTGAGACCTTGGGCTTTGCAGGTTGAGCATCTATATCAGGTGCGTTTACATTAACATCTGTGTTTGTATCTATCTTTGGTGCTGAGAGACTCAAATCAGGTGTTGATACATTAGCATCTAAGCCAAACTGAGGTGTTTTAACCTTTTGTTTCTTAAATTTTGGAAACTTTTTTTTGCCAAAGGAAGCATCGACATCAGGAGTTTGAATATCTAAGTCTGGAGCTTCAAGATTGGCTCTTGGCATATCAAAGTCCACATTTGGTGCACTGACATCTGCATTTAATTTTGGGGCAGAAAGCGCAAGATTTGGTGTATTTAGATTTGCATCAACACTTGTCTCTGGTACTTTTACTTTTTTAGTTTTTGATTTCCTAAATTTGGGAAATTTAAACTTGCCAGAGCGAGGTTCAATATTTACTTTTGGTGTTTCAATGTCAAGGTTTGGACCACTGAGCTCAGTTTTTGCCAAGGTCATGTCTACTTCAGGGGTGTTAATTTCTCCATTAATCTTTGGGGCTGACAGGCTTACCTTAGGGTTTTTTAGGTCCGCGTTTATATCTGGGGTGGTTAAATTCACATCACCATCAAGCTTTGGTTTTTTACCATGTAAATTTAAGGTGGGCATTTTGAACTTGGATGTTTTGGTCTTCAATTCAGGTTTATCCACATTAACAGAAACACCCGGAGTGTTTAGACTAGGGGTGGAGACACTGACATCAGGTGCTTCTAAAGTGCCATCCAGATCTGCTCCATCGAGATTTGGTGCAGACATGTCAAAAGTTGGCATTTTGAACCCTGGGCGGCTGAAGTTTGGTGTGGCATTCTTTAGATCAATCTGTGGCATTTCTGCATTTACTGTTGGGGTTGAGATGCCACCCTTGAGGCTAGGGGCATTTATCTGTCCATTCAGTCCATTAACCTGAACACCTGGTGCTTGAAGTCCTGCCTCACTGTTCAACCGGAGATCACCAAGGGACTAAAGAGGAAGAAGAGATAAAGACATGATGAGACCTGTTTAGCTTCTATTTTTTTTTTTTTTTTTTTTTTTATTCACAAAATTGCTTACCACTCCTGCTTTTAGGTCATTTGTTGTCTTGAGTTCAAGGTTGTTGTCATAGGGCTCAAGGATTTTGATCAGTTTTTGCACATCATCTTCACTGAGATGGTCCAGATGAATTGTTGCAGAAACAAGCTGATGTCCTGGAAGAAACAAAAAAAGAGGATAAGGTATGTTACAGAGTCTATGAAGTTTGCTTGTATGATTGAGGCAACATATTTGGATACATGCTCATGTGAGTTATTTACCTTTCTGCAGGTTAATTGCTGGCTTTGTGATTCCTGTGACGACGGCCCCTCCTATCTCTGTGCCCTCCAGAGTTACACTCTTTGTTTCTCCATTCTACACATGAACAAGGTGACTTACTACCATATATTAAAGTGTTTTGTTTATAATCTCATTAATACACTTAATATTATATGCTTCAGGAAAAAAAAAAAACATTTTACTCTGCTATGGCAAGGATGTAATCAAAGGTAAAATGAATGTGTGAAATGTAATTAAAGGTGCTGTAAACGATTGTTAGCCATGCTGAAACAAACTTCCAGCAGACTTAACCATTTACTCAACCACTTCTTAATGGCTATCAGACTACATCTGTCAGGTAATAGGGATAATATTGCACCTTTAAATTGCTATTTCGAAGACAGAGTAGGCTACTTACCATCATGTCTTCACTCCTTTAAATACAACTGGACATGTCATAAAAAACAGTTTTCAGGAGATCTGTCAAAACAAAAACAACAAGACAATGTAAGCATTTGGGAATGTGAGCGAGCATTCAATTGTTTTTTTTTTGTTTTTTTAATGTACATTTAAAATTTGCAAGGGAAATGACTGACAGGCCCACTGACCTAAAGTCATTCAACAAAGCATTTTATTTTAGTATTTTTAGGAACATAAATAGGAAGTACAGTGACTAATCGGAATTAGAATTTGAGGCTAGTTTCAGATCTCAGAGCAAGAGAACCCCCTGCTGATTCAGAACAAATCAGTTATTACACACAATTGTCATGACATCTCTATAAATGGGCATGAGTGTGCAGTTACTTCCTTGCTGCCTTTTTAACCCCTTCCCACACTCCTTTGGACACTTGTTGCATCTATATTGCATCATTTTCAGTAGCCTTACACATTGACTGGGAATAAAGATAATATGAAGCACCACTGTTACAGGTTTTTAAAAGATGAATTGTTTGATAGTTGCGTTTTTTTTTAATCAATATCAATTATTTGAATATTTACTAAAAAACAACAACAAACATTGCGCTTTGAAGAAGGGAAAGAGGAAGTGACAGTGAAAAGTTAGGAACCACCTTCAGTTTTTCCAACACAGAGACGTAATCGGCTGTAATGCAGTTCTAGTTAATCAGATGTTCAACAAGACTAGACCTCACCTCATAGTGAGTATGTGTTTGTTAAAAGGTTTATAAGATAGAAAGATACTTTTCCATGTTGTTTGCAAGCCACATTTCTTAAAGACAAGTTCTAAAAAAAATTTTTGCTCCCTTTGCCTTGTAAATTCAAAGGTCTGCAACCTGGCAGCCAATCACATGGGCTGTGACTTTTATGACATCATGGCATCTTCAGTCTCACACTAAGGTTTGGCTAACATCGCATAGGCTTGCAAAGTCTTTTTTTTTTATAAAGAATAATTGTCATAACCTTACATATGTGCAAAATATAGCATCTACAGGCCCAACTTTTCAGATTTCAGAGTGTAAAACACAGCTGGTCTAACCTCCTATAACTCAAAATAAAATGCATTTTAACCAGGTATTCTGTATATTTTGTATGTTTTTGTGTGCGTGTGGTTCTTGTCAGGAATGCTTCAGGAATGGATGGACTGTGGAGAATGAGGAGAACCCGTTTGTTCAGATGAAAGAAAGATGAGGAGATAAATACCAGGGGCCTGATGTATAAACCTTACGTATGCACAAAAAAAGCCATTGGAATGTGCGCACGCAATTTTCCACATAGACTACATATCAAGATATTTTATAGAAATAATTAACAATGTAATTTGACTGCACAAATGGAATTTATAGTCTTTATCTCATATTTTCCTAATGTCTTGTACGAACATGGTCACGTGGATGGGAATCAAGTTTGGTTTATTTATACAGCACCATTAAAACAGCAGCAGCTGACCAATGTGCTTTACAACATCAGATCAAATAAATACAAGCAAAAGCAGTAGAAAACTAATTTCACAAATAAAATCGGAGACAATTTTCAAACTAAATAGCAAAAGAAAATCTAAATACTAACTGAAGTCAAATACAAAAATCAGGGAACATTAAAAGCAATGAAAAAATAATGAGTTTTGAGCAACGATCTGTAATGTAGGAGCAAATCTAATGTGAACTGGTAACCTGTTCCAGAGTTTAGGGCCCACAACAGCAAAGGCACGTTCTCCTCTGTTTTAATCTGGCTCTGGGAACAGTGAGCAATCTATGACTACCGGAGCGAAGAGCTCGAGAAGGGTTATATAGGGATAGAAGTTCAGATAGATATGTGGGGGCTAAGTTGTTTAGGGACTTAAAAACAAAGACTAGGGTTTTAAACTTCACTCTAAACCGCACAGGCAGCCAATGCAATGATGCTAACACAGGAGTAATGTGAGTGAATTTACGGAGGCCCAATAAAAGTCTTGCTGGCGCATTTTGGACCAACTGGAAACGGGCCAAGGAAGAAGTGTTCATTCCACAAGAGTTACAGTAGTCTAAACGTGATAATATAAAAACATGAATTAAAACTATAGGCATTAGTTATGTATGGATATATGGTTATAGACGGGGTGGAGATGCATGTATACATTTTCCACTGACTGGGTTTTATATAGAAATTTTGCGCAGGTTCTGGCATACGCTTTATAAATCTGAAAACTTTTTGTGCAAACGCACACTTTTAAGATGAAATCTACGCAAAAGTTTTATACAAGAGGCCCCAGCAGGACCCTCTGCATCTCTTTTGCCTCCCCCCCCCCCCCCCCCTAAATGTCTGTTTTCCAATTTTATCTGATTTACCAATTTACCAAATTTATCTAAAGCACGTTATTCAGACTGTGATTGGAAGGGATATATGGTCTTGACAATTTAGTGAAGATTTTTAGTGTCAAGATCAGAATGATATAATTACTCAATAAAGCCTTGAGTTTAATCCGCAACGGGAATCGTCTAACGTGTCACCTTGCTTCTAAAAAAATTATGCTAAAAGGCCATTTTTGTTATCATAATATTATAATTATAGCCTGCACGTGATGCATGATGAATCAGTGCATAACAATGTTTCTCCTGTTCACATTTTTGTGAATGTTTTCAGTTTCTAAGCTATTAGTCACTAAAACCTCAATAGACTCACATTTATAACAACCTGAGCAAAACCCACAGCAAACACATATTAAAGGAGGTGCTTCAATATCAGAACAGTTTTAATATCTTTTCCATACTTGTTCTACATCTTGCAAGTAAGTGAATTTATCAGTTTCCATTAGAGGCAAAGATGCCTAAACACAAAAACATGATGCATGATGATAAATTACACTATGTTGTTCTTTCTGATTCTGTATGTTTTATATGAGCAGCAATGAACCGAACAGCGGAGAGTAAGCCACTTACCCAAAGTCGTTCATGTATCTGTAACCGCTAGTGTTGACACCTCTACACTCCAGGTGAATATGACTGTCATCCTCGCTGTCATGGGGTTTCCATCAGATAAATGCGTTTGGAGCCACCAAACAGGTTCTACAACATCAGCATGACAACCACACACACCGAAACTACAGATACAGAGAGTAAGTTTGAAAGGGATGCCTTGGATTGTATAAGTTTAGATGTAATTTTGTGGCATGATGCACTTAAATGTTCTTGTATGTTTTGAATCAATTGTGATGTTTTTAGGGGGTCTTTAGTTCAGACAGACTTGCCAAAGCAACAGTGATTTGATCAGATAGCCAGGAAATAATAAAATAATGCAGAAATGAAAAACCTGCATTTGTTAATGTCATATAATAGAAAATCTCATATTTGAACTATATATGCTGAGCTAAACTGTTTTAGTTGAGGATGTGATCAAATATTTAATATTTGTGGGGACCAAATGTCAAATAGTGGGGCCGTCTATGGTAGCTACGGCCCTGCAGTCAGATCATTAGAAACTTAACATAAACATTCCCTGAGAAATAAAGATTTAAGTGTGTTTTGTCAACAGTGAAATATTCCAAGCAAACTGTTGTGTTTGCAAGGGTTTGGCCTTACAGTCTTGAGCCACACACCCTTCTCCCTTCACACAGTTCTTTC
This sequence comes from Phoxinus phoxinus, assembly GCF_949152265.1. Lineage (NCBI taxonomy): Eukaryota > Metazoa > Chordata > Actinopteri > Cypriniformes > Leuciscidae > Phoxinus > Phoxinus phoxinus. The sequence continues at coordinate 18,897,931 of NC_136888.1, forward strand.
TAAAAATGCATTTGAATATAGGGCTACAGAAATGTTTCAGCTGGATGTTTGAAAAAGTTTCAGTTGGGATTTCAAGTTTCAAGGGATTGTTCGACCAGAAATAAAACATCGTTCTTTCTTTTTTCTGTGAGACATTTAAAAATATATTTTAAAAAAACTTCAACATTGGACCTGATTGACTTTCATTGTATGGACATAAAAGTAGACACATTCTTTAAAATATCTTTCTTTGTGCTCCACAGGAGGGCGAATAAATGATGACTGAATTTTAGAGTGAACTATCCCTTTAACATGCGACACTGCACAAACCCGGATTGAAAAGTATTTCGGAAGTGATTGTTCACATTTCTCAGCCCTATTGAGAGTTACATTAACCCAAAAACGTCCAACAGGAAACTGATGTCTTGTTGATAGCCTACTGAAAGTTTGGAAAAGATTAAATGTTAATGGAATGCATTTGTTGTTCTGAAATGATTTGTCATTCTGCCATAGGCCTACAACAAAAACTTCATTGTACGACTCTTGTTTCATTTCATGAACTGTAGTAGGCTACATCCACATTTCTAAGTGATAAGTAATATTTAGCATGCTTTGAAAAGTATTACTATTAGTCACCCACCTTGCAACCACAAGCTCTTGACAGCAAATGGATCCCTTCATTCAACCACTATTCATAACAGAAAGTAGATTTACAAGAAGAGACTATCAATGCATAAATGTATCAGTGCTTAACTACATGGACACTAAACTGGGGTGCGTTTCCCAAAAGCATCGTTATGTTCGCAAGTTCCGTCGTTATCAGCATAGTTCCAACGAACATTCGCAAGCATCTTAAACTTGTGTGGTTGGAGCGACAAGTCTCGACCTGTCGGTAGAAGCATAGTTTCTAGTTTACATGACATGTGGACTTAATAAATCCTTATCTTCAGCCATATAAGCAAGCTGTCATTCAGTACAATCTGTATCTTTTATTTATAATACAATCAAATGTCATTTACGTCTTTTAGTTTGTCAAGAGATTTTGAGCGTCGTTTTTTGAAGAGTGCGCATGTGTGAACGTGCTCTATAGCCTACGTAAGAACGAGCCTACCGGTATGATTGAATCAGGAAATAAAGCAAAAACAACTGAGATACATGAGGAATAGTCATCATGATCATATATGCCATGTCTGTAATTTATATAAAAACATTTAGCGTTAATTCGATCTCAAACAGTTGCATTAACCCTTTAATGCATCACTACAGTGGACCGCTATTAAAAAAGCATTTTCTTGAATTTGCACGGGTTTTGATGGCAGAGTTGCACATCAACCTTTACATTGGACTCTAATGCATCATCATTGCCACCAAGTGGAAAGTCGTTGTGTGTCGATTTTTCGCCCCTCCAAACCAAGATGGCCAATGGCCAGTCAGAAATGCCAAGTTGCTCCGGAATATCCAGCCATTCCTTCTACCCTAGGAGACTCTTGTAGGTAAAATAAAATATTGCAGCATCAAGCAATATCTAATGAGTCATATCACAGTTACATTTTCCGAGTTTTGATTTTAGATTGGGAGAAAATTAGGATTAATCATCTGTCCACTATCCACTAATGGACCTCATGCATCAATATATTTCAGCTATAATTCATACTTATACTGGGAATGTTGTTTTTGAACATACTTAATCTGCAGTAACTTTTTTTTTTTTACTGTAAATGTATTTGTATTTGTATTAGGCTATTAGAATGTAATTTTCACTTACATCAAAAAGTAATGTGATTGCATAATGTAGCCTGTGACTTGTAATGCATTAGCTACTTTACTCATTTCATCAAAAAGTAATCTGATTATGTAATGCACGTTACTTGTAATGCATTACTTTACTTGTTAGATCAAAAAGTAACCTGTTTACGTAATGCATGTGGCTTGTTATGCATACTTTACTTGTTAGATCAAAAAGTAATCTGATTAATAAATGCATGTTGCTTGTAATGCATAGGCCTACTTTACTTGTTAGATCAAAAAGTAATCTGTTTACGTAATGCATGTTACTTGTAATACCCCAACACTGCTCATTTCAGATGAGATTGAAAACACCTGATCGCTATAGGTTTTCAGAGGAGAGCTAGAAATGTGTCCATCTTGAACATAATCAGAAATATGCTAACAAGGGTAAATTAACATACTCTGGTACACTGGAGGGAGCATGAGTGGTTTCCACAGTTGTACCTTGACAGGCTGTAGAGATCTCTGATGGAATCACGTCCTCATGTTCTGATATCAAAGATACGTGAAGTTCAACTTGTAGCCTATGAAGTTCAATTGCCTTTGCAATATTTCGCATTTATTTCTTATATATATTATAGTTTTCACATGATTTTATATCATTTTATCGCTTGGTTTGTTAAATACACACACTATATCTGTTTGATTATTGTATTATGTTTAATACAGTATCTCTTAAGTTTAAACCATAAACGCATGCTGTCCACTCAAGTGGATATCTGAAGGAAAAAAAAAATCAAATCTTATTTTTCATGCCCTAAGAGCAATATAAACACATAGGGGAAAAAATGATATCATAATTCATGCATGAAAGGGTTAAAAGAAGTTATTACTCGTGACGTCATAAACCAAGGTGGTTGTGGTTGTTTGCAACAACATGGTTTCGGGAAACAGCCGTGACTATCTTGATTTCTTTAACAATGCACCGTACTACGTAGTTGTACGAGAAACGCACCCCTGTTCAGCAATTGTGAATGTTTACAGTTTATGAATGGAATGAAATTTTATACTTTCACTCTATAAACAGACTTGACTTTATTTCTCTAAAAACAGTGAAGACCTTCATTTTTTGACCATTTTTCTTTTATTTTTGCCTATTATAATACCTTTAAACATTACTATTTTACATTTACAGTTTTTAGACTTTTGGACTATACATTTATAAAAATAAAAAAGTTTTTTAAACTTTAAAAAAAAGTATTTGTACTATTTGTAATACTTTTTTATAACTGAGAGTTGCTGTCCCCAATACCACTGTAATAATAGAATCACACCAAACAAGTTTTTCATTAGCATTTTTTTAATGATAGAAATGAAAAGGGACATGGAAGAACATCTCTGCTGGAGCGAGGGACAGTATGAAAATCATAAATGTCATTCATTTATTTAAAAAAAATCTTACATCATGATCAGAGAGTATTATTAGTGTCATTACCAAACTGATTTAATACATAAATAAATGATTGATTTTTTTCTTTTAAGTTTAAAGTAAGCTTCCTAACAAGTCAGTCTAAGGCTTATAAAACTTTATCTTTAGAAAAAGAACACTGACATTTACATTATTATCACACACGATAAAAGTTCCACACATAGTGAAACATTTGCAGAAGTTTAATTTTTCAAGATTTCAAGAATAGCCAAACGTGCATCTGAAGATTCACCCATATATGACCTGTTTTCTCTGTGTACTCAGCAAAGCTCCTATTGACTGCACTAGCATGAACAGCCACAGATGTATTACCGAACCTCAAAAGAAAGTGTTTGAGAGAGGAAAGCACCTTGTGTGCTTAGCGTAGGCTAATGCATGAAGCTTGACTGTGGCATTGAGCTTGTGCACATGTTGTGGCAAGAGCAGTACTTTCGCCTTAAGGGATGACTTTGGAGTTGAGTCTTTGACTTTTATTTATTCGAGTTACATCCAAATCTTAGCGTCTGGGCATCAGGTATGAACTTGCCTCTCTCATTGTATATCTCTGTAATGAAATACATTCACCAGAAAGCGGGAAACAAAAGCTCTCCTCGAGCTGTAAACGTGTTAAGGCCTCACCATTAATTAAGGAAGAACCTCATAGGGATGGAAATGGAAGCAAAAACACAATAATGAAAGTTGCTTCACGCTTCAAACAGGTGTCTGAATCAGTACGGCAATGCCAGCCAATGGCAATCTAGAGGAGCACAAAAAGAGCATTTTACTCAGTATGTTCCTTGTTGAGAGGTGATTTTGTTAGTTTATTTGTTGGCTGGTTTCGCTGTGGTACTATGTGGTGCTACGAAATGTGGTTGGGCAACTGTTAGTTTATAGTGAAAAACACATTTTTGGCATTGCACATACCACCATCAGCACAGTACTGAATGCTTCAGATACCACTGATCTGGTGACATACTCACATTGATACTTGCACACAAGCTTTTGTTTATTCTATTTAAACCTATTTACCTATTTACAAAAGTTCTGACACTCAGACCATAATTTAATACATCAAATAGAGTAAAAAATGTTTTATTAAACTTAAGAAAAAATAAAAATAAACACGTTTCTAAATAAACATTACTATTTCTTGAAATAATGGTTAATTTTATGTATTTTATAATTATTCACAACTGTTTCTTGAAACATTGGTAGCACTTTATTTTTTTACAGTACTTTCAATGTACTTACTGTGTACTTACCAAGTATACTGAGTAATACAAGATTAGATTTAGGAGTAGGTTCAGGACTAGTACCAGTTATTACAGTTATTGTAATTGCTACAAGAAGTATATAGTATGTACATGTGAAACAGGACTGTAAAATAAAGTGCTATTTTACAGTCCTGTTCCCCATGTACACTTGTCACAACTGGGTAATAACTGGGAGCTAACCCGACCTACACCTAAACCTAACCGTAACCCCTGTAGTTACCTTATATTGCCCAGTATTTTCTTAGGTAAGTACACTGTAAGTTCATGCAAGTACACATACTATAAAATAAAGTACAACCGAAACATTAATAAAATCAGGCAATGGCAAAGACAGCCTTCATGCTGAAGGTCCTTTTTCTACATTTATGACATTTTCCCTGTTATGAGCTCAACAACATAACAGGCTCTGGTGAGTTTTATTTATTAATTTGTATTATTTTATTAAGTAAATATGGTTATATTTTATGTCACATTAATGACATGTCAAATCAGTTTTCCTGATTTTAAGTAAGTCGTTTAGCAATGCTAGAACAACAAAATGGCTGTTGCATTTATAGGCCACTTGCATGATCTGCAAAATATGATTATTTTGTCAACAAATAGAAAAGTAAGTGTCTCCCAGAAACACAAATTTCATATAATCCTCAAGAGGGATAAAGGTAAACACATTTGGCTTACCATCCTTTATATACTTATGGGCTATAGCAAAGAATATTTATTATTCAACATTAGAGTATAGCAGATGTGAAAAGAAATAGAGGTGGTTTGGGGGAGGTGGAGGAATGCTGGAAGAATGGTCATGGAAGTGAGATAAATATTTAAGCAGTTTATTTTAAAGACCCTATAATTATAGTTACTGTCTAAACCAAGGTACTATGACTCACTGTGAAAATAATACCAAGTCTTTAGGCTACAGCAAAAAGTCTATGTAAATATAAATTCTATGAAATCTATTCAATTTAGGGTAATTCAGAAATGTCTGACATTCCTATTGTTTCCGAGTAGTTCTTGTAACATGCATGGACATTGAGTCAGTGTTGTTGGCACTGTATCGTTGTACAATAGGTGCGGCAGGGATTGAGCGTTGAGAACACACTTCAGCGGAATGCCACCACTCCACATTCTCATGCAAGTATTTGAAACCCAATGCAACTGCACAACTAAGGCCAAAGAGAACCATGAAAAGATCATCGTTTAAACAGGTATCCAGCGGACACGTGCGAAGTGATAGCAGTGTCCCTTAAGGGCATTAAGGGCACTAGAGAGAGCAAAGCAAAGTTTCTCCAGCTGGAGGGACCATAACTGTGTTTCTTCAATAAAGAGCTCAGTGGACTTAAACAAGTTTTACTTATTTAAATTGTATGAGAATTCTGTAGTTTTATTTATTATTTATTTAAGTAGCTAATAAAAATTAGGCCTACCAGTACTATTGTCATCTCTACTACGATTCTAACTATTTATTGTGTTTAGCATGCACTGTAGCCTAAATGTGTGCATATATAATTTTTTTATTATTATTAATAAATAATTTATCCACAAAATAAATAGGCTATTTAATTTTAATTTATTTAAATCTTGACTCAAGACCCTTTTAATGTGACCATCATTTAACTAAATTAAGAGGTTAGTTTAAAAACATTTTAAAAGTTTCTTATATGCTTGTCAAGTGACTGAATGTTTTAAGCAGTGAGTTTTCTATCTGTACATTAATTTTCCTCTGAAACTAAATAAAGCAATAAGCCCCCCAACATGGTAGAAAGTCTAAGGCCTTCAAAAGCCGTACAGCAAACCCATCTAATCTGGTGCCTATTACACGCCAAACTAAGACTGCTGTGCGGACAAAAAGTAAGACTGTTAAGTTAGCACTCTTAAACATCTGCTCACTTAAAAATAAATCACTTCTAGTCAATGACTTAATAACCACATACAACCTGGATTTTATGTTTCTAAATGAAACTTGGCTAGAAGACAACTGCAGTGCAACTGTCCTCAATGAAACATCACCTCCTAACTATACTTTTATGAGTGTCTGCAGAGCGGGTAGGAGAGGTGGGGGAGTAGCTGCTCTTTTTAAAGATGTCTATCCATGTAAGCAAATATCATTTGGTAATTACCCGTCTTTTGAATATCTGGGTATTGTGTTAAAAGGTGCTCCACGCATTTTACTAATCATTGTTTACAGGCCTCCAAAATACTCTTCAGCCTTTGCTGAGGATTTTACAGAACTGTTATCAACCATTTCCTCAGAGTTTGACTGTTTTGCTATTGCCGGAGATTTCAACATCCACATAGACAATGCAGAAAACAATATGGCAAAAGAAATCAAAGCTGTTTTAAAAACTTTTGATCTGACTCAGCATGTACATGGACCGACACACAATCGTGGACACACTCTAGATTTACTTATCAGTAAGGGTCTAAACATTTCATCGATTGTTATTAAGGATGTAGCACTGTCTGATCATTTCTGTATTTTCTTTGATATATTGATCTCTCCTGCCATTGAAGCTAGATCTGTGTCTGTCAAAAAGAGATGCTTAAATGAGAACACTAGTGTACTATTTATGAAGGCTATATCTTTAACACCAAGCATATCTGCTGACTCTGTTGATTTTCTCCTTGATTCTTTTAACTCAAAAGTTAAAAGTGTAATTGGTGATATTGCTCCTGTGAAGGTCAGGAAGAGTGGTAGACAAAAGGCACCCTGGAGAAACTCAACAGCAGTGCAAAATATGAAAAGACAATGCAGAAAAGCAGAGCGCATGTGGCGGAAGACAAAACTTGTAGTCCATTATAACATCTACAAAGACACCATCCATGCTTTCAATATGGAACTAGGCAAAGCTAGACAGACTTTCTTCTCAAATATTATTAACAGCAACTTAAACAACACACGCACTCTTTTTGCTACTGTAGAGAGATTAACAAACCCCCCGAGCCAGATTCCCAGTGAAATGCTCTCAGACAGCAAGTGCAGTGAGTTTGCTTCTTTCTTCTCTGAGAAAATCAATAATATCAGAAAGGTGATCAGCACATCCTTGAGTTGCACTAGGGTCAGACAGATCAGACCACAACCTGAGAAAGTTACTATGTCTGATTTCAAAGAAATTGATGGCAAAATTTTGGAAGAAACCGTACAGCACCTTAAAACATCAACCTGCGCCCTTGACGCTCTTCCCACATCTTTCTTCAAAAGTGTGTTAAACAGCTTAGAAGCAGATCTCCTAGAAGTGGTAAATGCCTCACTTCTCTCTGGAAGTTTTCCAAACTCCCTGAAAACTGCAGTTGTCAAACCCCTCCTAAAAAAGAGTAATCTTGATAAGACTATATTAAGCAATTATAGACCGATCTCAAATCTTCCTTTCATTGGCAAGATCATTGAAAAAGTTGTTTTCAATCAGCTGAACAAATTCTTAAGCTCAAATGGATACTTTGACAATTTTCAATCTGGTTTCCGATCGCATCACAGCACAGAGACAGCGCTCATAAAGATAATTAACGATATTCGCTTAAATACTGATACAGGCAAAATATCAGTGCTGGTACTACTCGACCTCAGTGCTGCATTTGACACTGTTGATCACAACATACTTCTTGACAGGCTGGAAAACTGGGTGGGTCTTTCTGGGATAGTCCTAAAATGGTTCAGGTCATACTTAGAAGCGAGAGGTTATTATGTGAGTATAGGAGACCATAAGTCTGAGTGGACATCCATGACATGCGGAGTTCCTCAAGGCTCAATTCTTGCGCCACTCCTATTCAACCTGTACATGCTTCCAATGAGCCAAATAATGAGAAAGAACCAAATCTCTTACCACAGCTATGCAGACGACACACAGATCTACTTAGCCCTATCGCCTAACGATTACAGCCCCATTGACTCCCTGTTCCAATGCATTGATGAAGTCAACAGCTGGATGTGCCAAAACTTTCTTCAGTTAAACAAAGACAAAACTGAAGTCATTGCGTTTGGAAACAAAGATGAAGTTCTCAAGGTGAATGCATACCTCCACTCTAGAGGTCAAACAACTAAAAATCAAGTCAGGAATCTTGGTGTGTCTCTAGAGTCAGACCTTAGCTTCAGTAGTCATGTCAAAGCAATAACTAAATCAGCATACTATCATCTAAAAAATATTGCAAGAATTAGATGCTTTGTTTCCAGTCAAGACTTAGAGAAAATTGTGCATGCTTTCATCACCAGCAGGGTGGATTATTGTAATGGACTCCTCACTGGCCTTCCCAAAAAGACCATAAGACAGTTGCAGCTCGTACAGAACGCTGCCGCCAGGATCCTGAGCAGAACCAGAAAATATGAACATATCACACCAGTCCTCAGGTCTTTACACTGGCTTCCAGTCACATTTAGGATTGATTTTAAAGTATTATTACTGGTATATAAATCATTTAATGGCCTAGGACCTCAATACATTGCAGATATGCTCACTGAATATAAACCCAACAGATCACTGAGATCATTAGGATCACATCAACTAGAAATACCAAGGGTTCACTCAAAGCAAGGAGAGTCCGCTTTTAGCTATTATGCCAGCCGCAGCTGGAACCAGCTTCCAGAAGAGATCAGGTGTGCTCCTACAGTAGCCACATTCAAATCCAGACTCAAAACACATCTGTTTAGCTTAGCATTTACTGAATGAGCACTGTGCCGCTGTTCGTCCGACTGTTTGCACTGTATTTTATTTTATTTTATTTTTTACTCTAAACTGTTTTAATTATTCTTATTTCTTTTGATTATTTTAATTTCTTCTATGTAAAGCACTTTGAATTACCATTGTGTATGAAATGTGCTATATAAATAAACTTGCCTTGCCTTGCCCCAAATCCGTTTAGAACAGCTGGGGCGTTGTTAGGCACGACGCGGAGCGGAGTAAAAACGGTTAGCCTACTCCATAAAAATATCTATTTTATTCATAAAGTAAACACCAGCAACAAAAAAAAAATGTAACGTAGTTCCAAAGAGGTTGCTTGCCAAACAACACATGCAGCAACACAGAATCACTAACGGCAGTTAATGTATTGCGGTAAACAGGTTTATGTTTGTTGAGTAATTTACAACGGCTTTAAACCGCTAAACCAATCAAAATCAAGGACCGGAAATACCCGTTTTATAATGTTGTACTATACAGGTTCCTTTAAATGCGCATGAAGTAAGCTAACGTTATATGAAGCATGAAAAATGTGCAAGCGTATTAGGTCAGTGCTTGGATGAGGCCAAGGATCCATTAGTAGCCTATCAGTGCCATTTAAACTGGTTTGCTCTTTGGTTTGAGGAATGTGAGTGCCAGATAACTATTTGTACTCAACAGCACCAAGATTCTTCTGATAAGTCAAGACAAGTGTTTCTTAATGAGCACATGCTTTTTTTTGTGAAACAGACTTGATAATGTGAAGCGTCTTCGTGATGCTTCCTCTGATGTCCTATCCTAAAGGAGGATTGAGGCGTGAGGGCTAGCATTGCACCAGAGGCACGTGTTCACTTCTACACAACATTCCTGAATCAGCCTAACAATGTTCAACCAACGCAGATTACAAGTAGGCCTACCTACTCTAAATTATTCATTTAGTTGGAATTCAGGTGAAACTCCAATTCCACAACAGTAACATATTTCACATTGCACTAATACGCTTCGCTGCGTATTATTATAAATATTTCCTTTAATTCTCAAGTTCACCCTTATAAGGATATAGAAAAGGTATCGGAATACTTTCCGATACCTCCAAGCTCGGAATTTTGCCCGAACCCATCATACTCCACCACCCCTGGTTGGGATAGGAAATATTTATGAGTGAGGAGTTGGGGTGGTGGAGGAATGCTGGAAAACTTGAGTACAATTATAAAATTACAACAAGATGGTTATCCAGTGAGATATTAGGGAGGGGGTGGGGGGGAGATAACCTAAATTTGGCTTGCAGTACATAAGGGGTCATCATTATTTAGATATAAATGGTAATTAATTTACATACATTGGAATCCAAATGCCAAAGTATAGCTATAAACCGAGTTGGACCCCCTTTTGCCTTCATGGCATACGATTGATCAAGGTGCTGAAACATTCCTCAGAGATTTTGTTCCATATTGGCATAAAAGCATCACGCATTTGCAGCAGATTTGTCGGCTGCACAACGTTGATGCAAATCTCTCCTTCCACCACATCCCAAAGGTGCTCTATTGGATTGAGATCAGGGGTCTCTCATTTATAAAACGGTGCGTAGGATCCTTACTTAAAGTGTACATGCGCCAAAAAGGGCGTATGCCTCTTTCAGGCCGCTTTGTGCGTACGCAACGGTTATATAAATGAGGCCCCTGGTGACTGTGGAGTATACGTTGTGTAGTTGTTCTGGTGCGACATCACAAGATGAACAAGGTGCGTGGAAGAAAGGCAAAAAAAATATTGGAACAGTACCAGCACCAGCAAAACTTGCGAAATGGAGATCAAAATGGTCAGAAACTGGAACTGAAAAAAAAACTTATTCTTTATTTGCCAACACGTTTCAGCGCATAGGCCTTCATCAGGGATAAAAAAAGTATACTATACACTGTGGAGTATAGTGTACAGTGAACTCATTGTCATGTTCAAAAAAACAGTTTGAGATGATTTGAGCTTTGTGACATGACGCATTATCCTGCTGGTCATGGCCAGCAACAATACTCAGGAAGGGTGATACTCAATAGATACTAAGGGCCCAAAGTGTATCAAGAAAATATCCCCCACACCATTAAACCAGCAGCAGCCTGAACCATTGATAGGATAGATCCATGCTTTCATGTTGTTTACGCCAAATTCTTACCCAAATATCTAAATGTCGCAGCACAAATGTCTCGCACCAACAACCATGCCATGTTCAAAGTCACTTAAATCACCTTCATTCTCAAGATCAAAATCCACAGAATTAGCACATAATAATCAGAAAGCAAACATGACCACAGTAGAGAATCATGTTTTTTTTTATTACTTGAAATAAAACAAAATTCATAATTATAATAAAAAAATTATTTTATTTATGATAAAAAAGCATGAACATACACAGTATGTTTGAAAGACTGGCTGTTACTCTTAAGAGAAACAGTTATTTGATTGATAAGATGACATCATTCTGCGATGATGACAATCCCTTTATCTGCTTCAGTGGTTTCCATCACATTCTCCCTGACTGGTGACATCGGCTCTCCTTTCTTGGATGCGTTTAACTTTGGATTGTCCCTTAAATAAACATGCACACAGACATTTACTTACATTCACATCAAAGCATGCAGCCACAGACAACTTAATGTGTTATATTTCAGTCTGTTCCTATGTAAAGCTATCATGAAACTTTAAAATATATCATATAAGTCTTAACTACTTTTCAAATGCCGAAAAGTAGGAGAGAGACACAGCAATCAGATATTTCTCCAGTTTCTCTTCAGCCCTTAAATTGACCATGATTATTTCATATGTTGATTAGCCCCTCCCCCTTCAAGCCTACCTCAAGCCCTTAATATTCATCTCAGGTCTCAGCATTGCATAATGGGAATATATTTCCTTTCAGAGTGAAAGAACACCACCCTTCTCTAAACTACTACAATGACTCTCACTTTACCCAAGCAATCGGTTACACCTCTGTTGTTCTCAACTGGGTTACCGCACCACTCCCATTAGTTTAGTCTTTTTTGTGTTAACATGTTAATCCTGCTGCCTCTGCTGGTACGAACAGCCATGAATAAACAGTAAAAGATGAATTGGAAAGTGTGAGGGCTTGTCTTCAGCCATATTAAATCATTTAGTTACATAAACATACTTACAAACAGGCTAACTTACTTCTTGAAGCTGAAGGCCCCCCAGAGGCTGCTGATGGTGGCCTGCAGACCTGGACTGTTCTCATTGTTGACGGTATTTTTCTTCCCACTCGGTTTCTTCCTCAGACCGCTGGGCCTGGCGGGAGCGGAGGTCTCAATTTTACCACTTTTACCCTGCCCACTAGGACGTTTCCGGGACAACCCTGAGACCTAGAACAAAGGTGTAGGAAGTCAGACTGAGGGTGGAGGTGGGGGAAAATTGCATCAATGTTTAATTTTTTTCCCCTCCACTATACTGAAAGCAAGGTGTCAGGAAATGGAAATGCAGACTGTGGTTTTGGGTCATGATTAGACGGACGTGCCTTTGTTCTGTTCAGAGCAGGCTTCAGCTTGTCAGTGGGAGAACTGCTAGCGATGTTGGAGACATCTGAATCGCTCTCCTTTTCCTACAAGTAGAATGAAAAAGAAAAGAGATAATCAGATTTGTACATATTTTCTAAAAATGTGAGTGGTGTTTGCCCGCGGAAAACCTCTATGATGCTGGGGGTGTTGTGGGTGCCGGTGGTTGCAAAGGCGTCACTTACTGGCTTATTACTGACAGTGTTGTGAAACCTAATATTAGGAATTTCTGATCAACTTTATTATCACGCTATATAAAGTATATTATTTACACGATATGGCTGATAATTAATAAATGGCAGATAGTAAAATTCTATACTATGTCTAAATAAATTACAAATAATACACAAACTAAAAATCAATCATTTTAATATGTGAATTCTAAGTGGATTTAGGCATCACAACATTATAATGTACAGAATAAAAATGAATACATTATGAGATGTGCTAAAGACACATTTAACACAGTGTTATTAAATATTTTTTTTTGAAGATTAACTATTTAAGTTAGCATCTGATGACAACAAAGGTAATCTAAAATGTAAACGAGCAAATGAACATGCACAATTAAATATCCAATATCAACTTAAAGAGATAAAATAAATATATCATACATCCCTAATATTAGAGAAGAGCAAAACTTCACGTAAAATGAAATATCTGCAATCATTTACATTTACAATATTTCTTATGTGGAATATAAAAGACATTTCAAAGAATGCTGGAAATCAAACAGAGTTACCGTTGACTTCCATTGTATGAAAAAAAAAGAAAAAAAGAGACATTTCTCAAAATATCCTTCACGTCCCACAGAAGAAAGTCATACAGGTTTGAAATTATATAAGGATGAATAAATGATAACAGAATTTACATTTGTGTGTGAAATATACCTTTAAAATATATCATTCCAAATAATTTAAATAATTTAAAAAAATTACTCACCTTATCAGACTTGTCCTCTGTGACTAGGGAGTCCTCCACACCAGCAGAGATGCTGCTGGACTGAGAGAAATATGCACTGTCCTGAGACGGAGGAGACCCAGGAGATTTCTCTGCATCCTCTGTGCCCTCTACAGGAGAGGACGAGAGAGAAAGCCCAGATCCTGCACAGGAAAAGCTGCCCTTCTTTCTGTGGAACTGCTGCAGGGTGGACAACCCTGAAGGTGTGGAGGATGACCGGTGTCTGTCTGTGATGAGGGTGGGTGGATGTGAAGCAGATTTACTGAGTTCTCTGGTGCTTCCTGACCAGCTAAAGGCTCCAAGACCCAAACTAGCAGACCTGGCAGAGTGAGACGGAGATGCAGGTGGGCTGGACAACTCATCTTTGGCCTGATCTCTCTCCGAGTCAGGGTCCTGACACAATGCTGGTGTGTCTTCTCCAGATTGTGAGGCACACATCTCTAGAGACTCCACAGGCTGAGGTGAATCTTGTTTTGGCGAGTCTTCCTGTACCTCTGTCTGACAAAAGAACCTGATGGAGATGTCAATCATATCATTATTGTCAGCAGAGGTTGAACTGGGATTTTGGAGGTGAAGGAACAACCAACAGATCTCCCAATACATGTAGTAATATATATTTAATGCCATTGTGCCACGTGACAGTCAGGCGCAAAGTAACCCTTGGTTGTGTGTGTGTGTGTGTGTGTGTGTAATGAGAAAATTAAGGTCTATCAGTAGTTATTTGTGATAGCAACAGTATACATTCCTTTGGTAAGTTTCCCATCATGCTCTTGTACCTGCTGCGCGTGCCCTGCTCTCCAGTGACCTCTTCTGATCGGTTCCTCCACTGCAACAATGTTGCGAAGCGATTTCGAGGGCGAGACTTTCCAGCTGTGCTGTCACACCCCTTCTCCTTAGAGACACTTGTGTGGGTGGTCAGAGGCTCAGCAGTGGGCGGAATTTCAGGACAGCGTCTCTTTACACCTGCTGAGTACTGCCCTAACAGGTCGTCCACAGATAGACTTGTGTCTTTCCGGAGGGAAAAAAAAGGACAATTTTACATATAAACATCATCCCGTCTGATGTCAGTCCCATCCTTAAGACTCATATTCATGGCACTGACGTCTGCTTACCTTCATGGGATCTTTTCACCTGTGATGCTCTCTGGGGCAATTTTAGACTCTGCACGCTGATGATCCTCTCTTTGCCCCTGGTGGGAGGGGGCCTTTTGGGGGAGGAAGGACTCTGTGGCTGGGTGCCACCTGGTTCATAGTTCTTGCTCCAAATACTCAACTGCAATGAGCCACTTTTGTCACATCTGTCACTCCAAGTACTACTGCGAGCAGCTTTAGAGGGCTGGACAGGAGGAGAAGTAAACCTCAGTTATTGTGCTACAGTGTTGTTATTGTTAACAAAAACTATTACAAATTGTTTGAAAAGTGAAATCAGAAATAAATTAAGTGCTGAAAATAGCAGTCCTGAAGTCCTATAATAGCATATATACCGGTATATATATATATATATTAGGGCTGTCAAAAGATTAATCACGATTAATCACATCCAAAATAAAAGTTTGTGTTTGCATAATATATGTGTGTGTACTGTGTATAGTTATTATGTATAAATACACACACATCCATGTATATATTTAAGAAATATTTGCATTTATATACTGTATATATTTATATAATTTATATTATATATAAATATAACCAATTTTTCTTAAATAGTTTGAGTTTAAATATATACATGATTGTGTGTTTTTATATATAAAAATAATTATACACAGTACACACACATATTATGTAAACACAAACTTTTATTTTGGATGTGATTAATCGTGATTAATCTTTTGACAGCACTAATATATATATATATATATATATATATAAAAAGCTAAAATAACAGTTTCACTATAAAATGAACCAAAAGTTCAAGCAAAAACACATTTAAGAGGACTATGTTACCTGAGTGTGAGGTGCGTCAGGGTTGAAGTCATCTATCCTTTGCATTGTGTTAATGTCTAGATTCCCAAGAGCCATTTCCAGCCCACTCTTATCTCCTACATTACTGTATTTACTTGGTTAAGTTAAAAACAGAGCTTTGTAACACAAACAAAAACATTTACAAAAGTTTAGAAACAGCTCCAGCATCTGTAATGCAAAAGTAATTTAGTGATTAATTTTAATTAAGCGAAAATGTAAGATGGGCCATTTGTGTGGGTTTTTCCCCCCAATATATGACGGCATAAAAGATACGTTCCTGCATAGCTAAGAGAAGCAGGGTCAATGTTGTCCGGGTAAGGGTTCAAAGGAACCACCTTCCTCTTCAAGGGGTCAAAGACCAGTTGATACAGAAATGTGTTGTCGGCTTTTGTGAAACCCTCAATGTACTCATTTGGCACAGAGATGTCCATCTTCAGGTACTGTCCCATCTTTTTTATCACCTGCAAGACAGATTTAGTTTGTTTAGTTACATTGAATCGCTCTCACAATTCTGCATTTGTTTCCATAATTATTCCATAAAATTTGTTTTAAAAGCACAGATGGGAAAATAAATAAGTGCATTTGTGTGACAGGGATGCACCAATCATGTTGATTTCGCAAATTGGCAGATTCCGATGTCGGTTAAGCAAATGTATTTGTTGTTTTGCCCTTTAACATGCCAAACTGAACTTAAAGGTTGTATCAGCGATTCCAGGCCCAAACATAAATGATCACATTCATCTAATCTTTCCTAACGATCCGCTAGCTGCCCGCCCCATAAGCAGGCTGTCAAAAAAACGCGTCTCTGTAGGCAGCCTAGGCTCTGAGATTTGCACACAAAAACAATTGGTTTCACCAACCACTCAAAACCAAAATAAATAGTGTTCAATCAATCACCGACAGGGGCTGGGTGTTGTGAGGTTTTGTGCTTGTGCATGGTGACGGCTGCACGCGAAGTCGGAGGAGCTGAAGAAGAAGCCAGCGTCTATCAACAAGAGAAATTGAACATGGTTGAGTCAATCCCCAAGAGGAGGAGGAGGAGGATTAGGGCGAGGGAATACCATCGTGTTTATTCCAAGACACGTATAGTTGTCGGGAAGGCTTTTGAACGGTGGAAAGAAATTAAAGTAAAAAAAATAATATATATATATATATATTTTTTTTTTTAATCGGACGCCGAGGTTGCACCGTTTCTTCTGGACAGGTGAGTAGCTGCTAGTGCTGACTTGTTTGGATGTGAACTGTGTGTGAAAATATCCTTCTTGAAATAATATGAGCGAAGCTCGACTAAACTTGGGTAGCTCTAGCTAAGAAATGCGCGTGCATGATGGTTTTTTTTTCATGATGCACGAAACGGGAGGGAGGGGCGAGCTAACTTGTTTTTTTGGGGGATCTCGCTTCAAACCCAAACAGAAGAGACGTCACCCACAATCGCTGATACAACCTTTCAACAAAAAAATCTTATCCAAACAAAGATGCTGTACACATGTAGCATGTGCAGTTGTTTTTTATTTACTTTAGTTTGTATAATTTCAAGATTTAAAGCAAAAACAGAATGGTCTGACTTTAGATTTCGGCAATTATCCTACATAAGACACACCTGCACTAAACAAAAAACTCAGACAGACTGAATAAAATTGCAAATTCACTCTCTGACAGTACGTGGCGCTTATGGAACAGCAGTGGTTTCTTTATGCTTGGCTGTGCTATAACAGGCAATATACGGAGGTAAGAGGAAAAGACTATGCCATCAAAACTTTTCTGAAGTCCGTTCTCTCCAGAGATACATTCATGAAAACCCCCCACCCCCAATTCAATATTTATATTTTTCTTCCTATATTTCGAGCATCGCAAACAGTGAGCTTGCTCTGGAACAGTATTTGCTCTGCTGGTGCATCTGTGTTCTTTCTTTGAGTAAGTATTCAACGTGTCGTGTTCTGTTAACATCCTGTTTACAGACTTAATAATATTTCCACATCCACACAAATTAAGGTTTGGGAAATGATTGCAATGCAGTTTGTGCTCAAGTTCGGAATAGAGATCGGCCAAAATAAAATGAAACACCGCCCAGTTCCGATTTATTATGCCTGAGTCTGAATATGCACCAAATTATAAGGTGGTTAATTGAGCACAAACTAAGGATGCCCTGAGCTGATCTCAAAGTATTGGGGCCGATTAAGCATTTTTTAACTGAATGATATCAGCTTTCCTATAGCCTGATCCTTTATTTTACATCAGCTGTCATGCCGGTGTAATGCAGTAGGTGGCGGTATGCACTTTTTTAAGTGGGTTTGCCAACCATCTACCGCCATTACAAGGAAAAGAAGCTCAAATGTGCTAGTGATGCACAAGAACCAATGAGGACTGTTCGTCACACAAAAACACTCAAGCTTCCGTGTTTAGCATACACACTTTTGTAAGAAATCACTTGAAAATCATTTATTTACTTCTTTTTTTTTTGTATCTGACACTGTTGCCAGAACGTGTTGCTGTGTGTTTCGTCCTGCTTCGGACTTGACTAAGACTGGCATTCTGACACCGCAAGCGTCATGCTTTCTAAACTTAAATCCATTTTTTTCACTTTATGTTGTAATTATTCTGCTTATTGTACATAGAAAATACAATAAATGTATAATAGAAGTCCCGTATGCATAATTGGGACAACAGTCTGTTTACAATATCTACCATTGTAACATGTTTACATATCCCAATGTCTTTATACAGTGTGTGGATACTCCCCTGAGAAACTTTCTGCACGGCCCTGTATACACTGGATTGATTTTAATCACTTTAAATGTACTTGAAGTGTGCACCAAGCACTAGGAAAATACAAGTATCAGATTGGGACTCGGTATCGGCAGACACTCAATATTCAATGACTTGGATCAGGGGCATACAAAACCTGATGGGACATCCCTAAGCATGAATGCAGTGTCACTTTGAAATCTTGCCAGAGCTAAAGGGACGTGATAAAACATGTCGTTTCAGTAATATGATCAGTAGAGCAGAAATATATGTGCACATATGTAACAATTTGTTGTGGCAGCATATACTAAATGTTTCTAACCTATTTTTTTTTCTCTCACCTTCAGAATATCTGGGTTATTTGCCATCCTGAGAAGCTTGCATGCCTTTCCGAGACCGATGCCGTACAAAGACGGCAGATAGTCGCAGCCAGAGAGGATGCACATGTAACGGAACTTCTCCTCTGTGAAGATGTTGCCAAGCGACTTGCAACGGCCCAGATGACACTGCTCAATCTCCAATCCATTACCCTGTTTATCCATCTTTAAAATCACCTGCAAACAATGTATAACAAATAAAACACTGAAAACTAAATTAAGTCACTGTCCCAAATGTCCTCCAGCATGTCAGTCAGCAAGTGATTCAAATTCAAGTTCATTTTTCTACACCAAATCTTTTTGTTGTTGTTTTTTTGTTTGTTTTAAGCATAACTAAACAAGTCTCTTTAAATATTTTTAGATGCTTAAAGTATGGTAACCCTTTAAAATAAGGTTTTATTAGTACACATGAACTATGAAAAATTATTCTAAAGCATTTTATAATCCTTAGAGATGCACCGATTGATCGGCTGGTGACCGGATTTGGCCGATTTTCACGTGATCTGCCATTACCGGCCGGTCAGTCTGACATATGCCGATTTTATGCCGGTCAAATGCACATGGGTGCCGCATGATTAACATCGCACAACAACAACATCACGCGTGCACACGGACCGCACATGTAGGAAACCTTGTGAATTATGGCCGTTTCACACTGCAAGCGTCAAGCAGGAGCAGCAGTAAAGCGGGGGTTTCGGCGCAGATCGAGTCTATTTTTGCTGCGCTGCTCACGCTCAATTAAAGTGAAAGCACACTTTTGATAGACAAAATAAATATGATTTCACAAAAAAAGTGCTCAAACTGCACAGAATTTGCATATCTAGTGTGTTTTAACAAGAACTGGAGTAGGCTGTGTCAGAAAAGAAAGACTCAAAAATATGTAAAGAAAATGTACCCATTTAAACTTTATTACCGTAAAACTTCAAATAATAGCCGAGTCCCAAATAGACGCCTGTCTCTTTAATAATCTTAGCTTGTTTTCATTTCATCATTTGCCACTACATTATTAAAATAAATCAAAAGCTGTATTTGTTAACATTAATGGATCTGAGCTTACACAAACTAACAATAAACACATTTATTGTTTAATAACTAAAGCTCAACAAATACAATAAATCAAACAAAGATACATAAAAACAGTAACAAATGATTTAATATTATTTTAAATAAATTTTATTTAATGCACTAACCAAAATTAAATAATAAGACCTTGTTGTAAAGTGTTACCAAAAATATATATTATATGTACTGTACGACTTAAGATAATAACATGTGACACGAGTAAGTGGCTGCTGTAAATTCAGCTTTGCCATCACAGGAATAAATTCCATTTTAAAACATTAAAATAGAAGACCGTTCATTATGATGTGTGTGTGTGTGTGTGTGACGGTAGTGTATAAATAGTGTACACACTACCGTATAAATGTTTGGGGTCGTTCAATTTTTTTATGTTTTTGAAAGAAGTCTCAGGAATACAATAATTCAGCAAAATTTAAGTAAAACAACAATACTGTGAAATATTATTACAATTTAATGAACTGTCTTCTATTTTAATGTTTTAAAATGGAATTTATTACTGTGATGGCAAAGCTGAATTTACAGCAGCCACTTACTCCAGTGTCACATGTTATTATCTTAAGTCATACAGTACAGTACAATTCGTACGATTCACAACTTCTGACAATCGAAACGAAAATAATTGCGTACCGTGCTCTACTGTAGCGTACCGCTCGGTGGAAACGAAAATCTGAAGAGTTTTTAAAACACTAGGCATCATACACTTGCCGACTTTGTAAATGGTTACAGAGAAAAACTGGTCATCATACACTAAACGACCGAGGATCATACACTACCAGACTTTCAAATTGTTCCGAACACAACAAACGCACATGGAAACGCTCGCCTTGTTGCTAGGAGACGCATGTAAATTAGCAGGAGATGACCATAGTAGTTGAAAAAAAACGAGCCAAGTGCAATTGGATTCGGACTTGGGTGGGTAGACGCAGTCAGTATGGACTATACAGATTACAACAGGAGTTAGAGGTGAATG
The DNA here is from genome assembly GCF_949152265.1 of Phoxinus phoxinus. Taxonomy (NCBI): domain Eukaryota; kingdom Metazoa; phylum Chordata; class Actinopteri; order Cypriniformes; family Leuciscidae; genus Phoxinus; species Phoxinus phoxinus. Next base: position 18,918,670 of record NC_136888.1, read on the forward strand.
GCGCAGTCAGTTGTTTTGTCTATGTTGTTACCATTAATATATTAATCACGGTTTACATTGAATGTAATCAATAATTCGCAACTATTGACATTCAGGCTAATTTTCCACTTATCCGGGACAAGTGTCAATTTCGAGCCCTGGATAATGAAGAATATGAATATAAAAATGAATGAATCAAGATTTACATCAGAAAGTGGTCTGCTAACTACAGTATCTCAAGACCAAGCTAATAGTACATGGTTGGTTTAGCTCTGATGCAATTGCCGCCTGTCTCCATTTCTTCTCAAGCTTTGTGAGTTTGATTTCTATTGGCTAGTCAGTGTATGTGACTGTACTGTAATGTAGGGTATTCAGTAGTAATGCGTCATACGCATTATGCGTTCTAAAATCGGCTCAAAATATTAAACATGTTTTGACATCCGCCAACTCTATGGAATCATAGTCTGAAGCTAAAAAATCAAGAGTCTGTGCCGATCATACACTACACTATTTTCTATTAATTCTGTCAACTCCGACTGTCCAAAATTTGCACACTAGCGCAGACATTAGGCAACTAATGTCGACTTGTTCAGACAGCAAATTGGGGCAAAAATCTGAGCAAACATTGTGTAGTGTATTCCAGCCTTTAGACAAATTTATCTTGTTGTAAGGACGTTTAAATACTTTGACTGAAAAAAAAATAATAATAATTAAGACAAATTAGTTTTTGCTATGCAGACTTGCATGACACCAGTCGGTGGTCACTAGTCATTGCAAGTGTATTCTTTATCCTCAATCAAAAGCCTCTGCACGGATACCTTTTTGCAGCCAAAGGCCAGCAGATCTGAGTCCTCCGTGATCACTGCCTGAGCGATATCAGATTTGTTCAGGAAAGCTAACTGGGCGTCTGCTTCATATGGAGCAACAACACAGTCCACTCCACGTATCCTGGCGGCCTGAAAAACAGCAAAAAGATGCAAATGAAAAGATGCCAACAAACAGAAGAGAGGAAAATCTTCCTTGATCAGTTTCTAATATTGTGTTATTAATTACAACATGCACTGTCTACTAAACACATAACTAGTCAAATTACTTAATGTTATTTGACTGATTCCAAAACAAATATTGTTAAAAAAATATCAGGTGCAATGGTCTCACCTTAATGACATCATGTGCCATTGATGGGGTGATATTAACACTGCGGGTAAAACATTCTCTGGCTTCTGATAGCTTACCCTCCCGCAGCAGCTGTTTGCCTTTCTGCAGATTTGCCTGCCGACGCCTGTTAGTAAAATATATATGAAGTCATCTTAATTGTCAACTAACTTAATGAACTTGTCCCCCTGTATTTTGCTGAGTTCTTACTCGCGCCGGGACTTCTCCACATCCTGTTTGGAGGGCAAGTTGCGTCCATCAAACACCAAGATGGGCTTAACACCAAATGAAAGCAGCATGTCCACAAACTTCATACAGTAGGATACATACCTGATGGACACACACAGAATGTTAGAATGAAAAATGCACATTTTAACCTGCAAAATTATGTTATACTTATATTGCATGCAAATAATTGAAACAACGCACTGATCTGTAGGTTCCCCTTTAGCAAGTTTCTCTGCACATGAAAAAGCTCCTTTATGCAGCCAGCAGTAAGTGTCTACCGCCACTGTCTGTCCCCGATACTTCTTCACACTTATGGGCTCAGAAGCGTCTTTGATAAACTGCAACAGGCCTTGAATTCCCATGTTGTCTGTCTGGAAGGACAGGTGTCTGAAGATGTTGGTTTATCAGAGCCACTCTATCAGATGAAAAAAAAAAAAAAAAAGTTCCTGATCATTGATGTAACGTTAACGTTAACGTATACAGATATGGCCTGAAATACATGATCCACTGTAGAACATAAACATCCTTAAATGTCAACAGAAAACATTCCCTAACCGTCCAACTGCGACGACGATTGAAAAAAGATAAAAATTTACATACAAAAACTTTTAATACATTTCATATGTTTAATTGATCTGTCCGTAAGAAACTGTAACCGCCAAATCCCTCCAAAACAAAACACACTAAAAATTCTCGCGAAACTAAAACGATTAAACTCCACAAGAAAGAATCAGGGCGCTATAGCTAACACCATAATCATGTATAAATTAAACCATTGAAAGTTTTAGTATTTAAAGTATAATAAACACTTACCGAGAGCTTTTACTCGCGCTTTAGTGTCTGACTGCCGTTACAGCAGAGCTTCGACTTTAGCGGCAAAAACGTGACATCACTGCACAGGAGCCCTATTGGTCAGCCTGGCACAGACAGCCAACCACAGACCAGAAATGTGGAAGAGGCGGGCCGAGGAATTTCACAACATCGGAACTCTCTAAATTGTCGCGTAAATGTATTTATATATTTTATTTGGCAATATTATCAATAGGTTATTTAAAATCATATTCCATTAAAATGATTGCAAAATAAGTCAGCTTGGAATTTGATGAAAAAACGGAAGAAAATGTATATTGTATTGTTTCTTTTATACTATATTTTATAATACACTTATATATTATTTGTACATATTATTATATATTAAAATATCTGACTGACGTTACAAGGGTTCGGCTTTAGCTGCAAAAACGTGACATCATTGCACATGAACGCTATTTTTATATTTTTACTTATATTTTTGCATCGCCAATTTGCCATTACAATCTCACAACTTTATAAGTTAACTTGTACATTTAAATAATACATAAAGATGTGACACGGTCAGGGGAGACAGGCATATGTCTCAAGGTGAACTGTCTGTCATATGTGTAATTCTAATTTTGCAAAAGGGTCACGTGGTGGTGCTGTCCGTCTCTGTGCTTTATATGTTTGTTGTTGGTGTCGGTGCTCATTTCTGTCGCTGGGTGGAGCGCGTGACTCCCCGTTCCGCTCTGCTCCAGGATTTGACGTGTCGCTTGTGTTTTTTCTGAACTTCCTGCTTCCTCCATGACTGTTTTGAGCCAGCAGTAGTCCGAGAGCTGATCGGTAGGAATCGTTAAACGTGGCAATGGTGTGAAGGTGCGCGATCGGCGGCGGTGTGTGATTGTGAGTAAAGCTCGTGCTGTAATCGCTGTCAGCCATGCAGTTCTCTCCCACCAACGGAGATTTTACCTTCGTCTCTTCGACGGACGCTGAAGGTACAGTAGTTAAAGGCCCCAAAGCATCCAAACATCTCTGCTCTGATATGCAAAACGGATTCATGTTGAAATGCTGTTGGTTGTATTTGTGTTGTGTGTATGATGTACACATACATTAATGCAAATATCCCCCAGTATGTGTATGATCAAGCTTCTTAATGCATCATGACATGGGTGTTGTTTTGTTGTTCTCTTGTTCTCAATATGGATGCAATAGTCAGCTTTTTTAACCTAAAACAAAGTCTTTTCCACCAGAGCTCAGCGGAACCATCGATGCACCAGATATTACACTAAATATGGGCCCTGAGGCCAGCAAGGACACCTACGCCACCACTTTCCTGAGGCAGAGGGGTTATGGATGGTTGCTGGAAGTGGAGGAAGAAGATTCAGAGGACACTAAACCGCTCCTGTGAGTTTTTAGGACTCGATTTCTGATGCTTGCTTGATCTCACAATTGCTTTTAGAGCTGCTGGTTGAATTTGTTGGTTTTCTCTGTTTGTGCAGGGAAGAGTTGGACATTGACTTAAAGGACATCTACTATAAGATCAGGTGTGTGTTGATGCCCATGCCATCACTGGGTTTTAACAGACAGGTGGTGAGGGACAATCCTGACTTCTGGGGCCCGCTGGCCGTCGTCCTGCTGTTCTCCATGATCTCCATCTATGGACAGTTCAGGGTGAGTCAAAGATTTAGATTTATTTTGAAAATGTATTTTGTTTTGTGAAAAATGTTTGTTTTTGTAGTAGCTTATAACACATACATGCTTAGATGATTACTCCAATTAATAAATAATTAACATAATTCCTTTTTTGCATTGGATTATTTAAGCATCTGGAAACTTTTCTATTTAACAGAATGTTCTACTTTAAAGTGCCATGGGACGTCTAACTTCACTTAACATTTTGTTCTATTGAAAGTGCTTATTTCCTATACTCTTAACATGAATTGTTTTCATCTTATCAGGCTTTTAATGAAATTTGCAGTCTTTTTGGATAACAGAAAGCCATGTTCTTCCTAATATCAATCATCATTATAACATAACTTATTTTACACAGAGAAAAGTAGCATGGTCTATAATTCATGAAGGTCTTGACTTTAAGCTCTTGATACTACTTTGTGCTTTCCCTTATAAAATGTACCATAGTTCTTGTCTATATATATATATATATATATATATATATATATATATATATATATATATATATATATATATATATATATATATATATATATAAATAAATAATATTGAGAGGCTAACCCTGGTCCCACCCTGTAAACTTGGGACATGAGTCCAGTCTTTGTATCTTGACCATGGGTGTGATATGTATGTCTATATAGTCATGATGCTTGTGTACATTCTGCCATCATAAAGCAGTATCTTTTAATTATTTGCATATTACTCTAAATATGTTATTAATTTATTGAAAGTGTTTATTGACAGCCCTAGAAATGATTGATAATTAAGTCTTAAGAAAATAAATATAATAGTTTACTATGCAAATAACGTTGTACTAAAGTAGTTTTCAAGAAGGTATGAAGATCAGAGTGTAATTGGTTTTCACTTCAATATTACTTTGTCACTTACATTATTTAATTAGTCAAAACAGAAGCAGAAATGCCCCAAATTTGGATTATAATTTTGTGTCATATATATAACATAATTCTGTTTTGACCAATCAGGTTGTTTCCTGGATTATTACGATCTGGATATTTGGGTCACTGACGATTTTCCTTCTTGCAAGAGTGCTGGGTGGAGAGGTATTTATATCTTGTAAAGCGTCATATAGCATATGATTTTTATGAAGGGTTAGGGATATAGTACTCATGGTTTTAAATTTTTTTTAATAGGTGTCTTATGGGCAAGTTCTTGGCGTTATTGGCTATTCTTTGCTCCCACTCATTGTAATAGCTCCACTTCTTTTGGTCATTGGGGGCTTTGAAGTCGTCTCTACACTCATAAAGGTGAGAATTAAATGTATAACAGTATGAAAATAGTTTCTTAAATTGAAAAATATGGATGGATGATTTTTTTCCCCCTTTTCTTTTCTAGCTTTTTGGAGTATTCTGGGCTGCATACAGTGCTGCCTCTTTACTCGTCGGTGATGAATTCAAAACGAAGAAACCCCTTCTCATATATCCCATCTTCCTTTTGTACATTTACTTCTTGTCTCTGTATACTGGAGTCTGAATTGACCACAGGATTTGATTGGCTCGTTGCTTGGACATTTACAAAGAGCACTGTGAAGAGGTACACAGCAGAGATATTCCATGAAGACTGAGAAGGAGTTGGCCGTTTCTTTTTTATTTTATTTTACTCTGTTTATAATCCTATATGCTTTGGGGGATTGAGGTGTACAGCCATTAGTGTATTTAACTGCTTCCATTAATTCTGTACACAATAAAAAGCTGCGTCTTTTACTGTGGAAGCCCTGTTTGCAGAGATCCCTCTGCCACTGAAATCTGGAGCCCTGGTTTTACATATTTGTGAACTTCAAAAGGAAAATAAAAAATGAGAACTTTATATTTTAGAAGACTATGTTAAGCATGATAGTCACATAACAGATTTTATGTGTCACCACACATAATGGTGGAAACTTGGATTTTGTTGTTGTTGTAGGCTGTCCCAGTACATTCACATTCATCTTATCAGTTTTTATTTTTAATTTATGAACTCCACATGGAAAAGGACAGTATGCAGGCAATATAGCTCGGATTAAATATGTCTGCTAAGTATGGGTGCCTTGAATTGGTTGTTTTATATGGCTGTGGTGTATATTATTTATGTAAATGTAGCCAAAAAGGAAAGACTTGTAGAACACTCAATTAAAAACAACTTTCTACCTGGTAATGTGTACACTGCAGACATATTTTACCATATTAGTTTAGCTTAAACAATTGAGTCTGGAAATTGTTATAATATTCATACACCATGAATCAAATAAAAAATTATTGACACTGTAATTACACTCTTTGTCACGAATCTCCTTAATGTCTGGGAATAATATAACTTAATCGCATGATTTATTGGTTCATTTAATATTCATTAAAATGCTTGGTTATTAGATGTAACAAACCAAAAGTGATTATGTATAGTGTTTATTTCAAGGACACAAGAGTGTTGTCTATAATTACTGTAGTATACATGCAATTGGAGCAGACTTTCTTGTTCTATCTATCTATCTATCTATCTATCTATCTATCTATCTATCTATCTATCTATCTATCTATCTATCTATCTATCTATCTATCTATCTATCTATCTATCTATCTATCTATCTATCTATCTATCTATCTATCTATCTATCTATCTATCTAGTCACAGCGCCCCTTGAGGTTCGGCGGGCGACCACACAGTGACTACGCCAGTTCCGTTTCCCTGCTAGAGTGTGAGCAGAAGCAACCGCTGGTTTCCGCTCCGCTGATGGTGAATCGCTGCTCCTGCGGTATCGGGAGGAGGTTTACAGCCCGCAGTGGAAGCGCAGCGGTACTTCTGGATTCAGCTTCAACGTTTTCTCGTCGAGTCGTGTCCACGGAGGTGCTACTGAAAGAGGAGGGAAGGCAGGAAGGGAAGATAGTAGGAAGATGGCGGCGGCGGCGGCGGCCTCGCCAGGCTCGCCGGACTGGGTCGTGCTGAGGGACGGCTGCCTGCGCTGCGATGAGGAGGGCCTGCGGAGTCTGTCCTACCACCCGGCCCTTAACGCCATTCTGGCCGTCACCAGCCGGGGGAGCATCAAAGTCATCGACGGCACCTCCGGGGCTATTTTACAGGCCTCCGCACTGCACGGTGAGTTTCGGTTCTGAGAGATTTATCCCGACCGACCTGGATCTAATCACAACTGAATCCCGGGCTGGAACTCCTTATAGAGGAGGCGTATGGGAGATCCTTTACTTTCATAGCTCTCGTGATGGAGGTGGAGAGTGTCAAAATGAATGTTTGATCTTTTGATGGTGCAGTGTTGCGGGAATGACTCCTCTCTGTTTTGATTCCCGATGGAGGACTGTGTCCAAATGTTCTGTACCTTTTGGGGCTTGATGGAAATGCTCGTGCGATGAAGGACTGTTTGATAATGATCCTTCACTAGGGCCTCCTGATGGAGCGGTGTCTTAAAATCATCACTACTATTCAGGCCCCCAATAGATGGTCCCTCACTCTTGATGTGTCTATGTGATAATATAGAGGCTTTTGTGAGAATAATCGCTCGCTCTTGATGCAGTTGTTGTTCTGTCAGTGATCCCTCAGTCTTTCGGCCTCCCGATGATCCTAACTGTTTAGGGCCTCCTGGATCTGTTGTGTTGGCGGATCACTGTAAACATTGCCACGTTATTCACCAATACACAGTTTATGTACATATCAGTAGTGTTTATTTACATTTCATTTATTGTCTTTAATAATCGAATAAAACTAAATCAAGACACGATCTAAAAGCTGATTTGATATTGGGTGTAAAGCGGCACTAACGCTAATCTAAACATTAGCAAATATCAGCTCGTATAGGTGTGTGTCTTTGTCGAACTTGGTGTTAGTGAAATCCAACAAATGTTTTAATGCATGTCAGTAGTTTATTGTGCATATTATAATAGGTTTCGACTGTTAAAGAAAACAATTTATCGATTTTGGCTCCAAATTAGCTGACAGAGGTTTAGCTAATGGCTAATGCTAACATTAGCTTAGCGGTAGCCTAGCCTGCTGCGGATCAGTAACACTGCTCATGTTTGTCAGCCCTGACAGGTGACAGCTGACTGTAAAATTGCTTACTACACGGATATTTATACGTATTGATTAGTTTTATAATCGTATGTGTGGATTGAGAAGGTTCGAGTGCTTTCTGTGCCGGTTTGTAGTTAAACATATCATTTTGAATGTGAGATTGAGTACTTGTGTAGTTGTTGTTCGTGTAATATACACTTGTCGGACTAAGTGGTTTTATATACATTTATATATAGTGTGTGTTAAATGCTAAAATTGCGTAATGATATGCATAAATAATTACACTGGAGTTATGTATTGCCCGAAGCATTATTCAATTGGTGTTAAACAGCCTCTCATTCAGACTAAATTAGTCTCCCTATAATGTTTATTTAATCATTATAATTTGGTTTGTTTCATAACTCTTATGAAATATCTGGCTCATTACATGTATAAGATTGCAAGGCGAAATATTTTAAAGAAAAGACAACTGGAAACTAAATAATGTAACGTTAAACTGTGTCTTTGAAGTGACAAGTCTTTGAAGGTCTTCTGTCAAATGTTTATTAATGAACATGTGTAACATTTGTGAATGTACCTTTTCTTATAAAACTTTAGGGCCATATTTAAAGTGAAAAACTAGAGGTTATGAATGTGACATTGTTATTTAGTATAGGACTAATCTGAAAAAGACAACTCGCCATCAGAGTTTTAATTATGTTCCCAGAAACTCATATTTCTTGAGTTAAAACACCCATTTATTCATGGATGTTTATGAAATGCATGTTTATGAAATTCTTTGCTGAAAATCCCCTGTGCGCAAGAACAAGGCTGTATCTTTAGGCAGAAAGTAGGGGCTGACACTAGTGATTTGACAACATAGACTTGTAATGGTTGAATATGGCTGATTTGCAGATATTATGCTAAACTAACATGTTTGTCTCGGATTTGCAATCAAGTTATTTATTAGGGAGTCTTGGCACAGAGAGTTGCTTGCACAGAACAGTTGACTTGACTTGACTCATGCTTGTATATGGATAATATTGATTAGAGAGGTTTTCCCTTTTTTCTCCCCTGAGTGTGTAACAGCCACTTGGGAGCAGATTTAGGGGATGGCTGTTGTTTCTCTTGTTTCCTCTTTCCTATTGTTAAGAATTTACTTAAAGGGGTGGTAAAATGCCCTTTTCACAAGATGTAAAATAAATCTCTGATGTCCCCAGAGTGTGTGTGTGAAGTTTTAGCACAAAATACCCCACAGATATTTTTATATAGCATGTTAAAGTTATCCATTTTTGAGGGTTTGCAAAAACGCACCGTTTTGTGCCTGGCCCTTTAAATGCAAATGAGCTGCTGCAGAGGGCGGGGTTTCAAAGAGCTCCTGTGTGTTAGCAGCTACGATTACCTCACACAGACACACTAATATGACAGAAACTGTTCTGCCTTTTATGTTTAAAACGGAGTCAGACAATGATGGAGAGACTCAAGAAGAAGTGACAACACGTAGAATGTTGTATCTTCCTTTGCTTTGAACTTTAAGCGTTGTAACTTTGCAGATGTTGTTTATGCTTAAACAGCAACATTACACAATACACACTAACTAAAGTTAGAAAAGTGAATCAAATCATACTCAACCACCCCTTTAAAATGCATTAGACTAAATTTTTGTAGAGATTGCTTGTGAATACTGCATTTAGGCTATGTGATAACCCACCATCAACTCTTTCTACTCATCAGCATTCAGTCATATTTTGCATACAGCGTCCTGTCATTCATGCATGGTAAAGGATGCTGGAAACAGAACATTTTAGAATGTGATGTCAGCGTGACACGCTGATGCCAGTGACATTTCTCACTTTTTCTTGTTTAGTGTCGGTGAATGTGTTCTGGATGTGTCTCAGTTCAGAATAGTCAAAAACGAGGGTGTAACCCAGAACAAGTTTAGCATTTCCTTATTTGCATTCTGCATGCACTTCTATTCATAAAAAAAAAAATTTGTAAGAAAAAAGTTTTTCAAATATACCCTACCTTTCAAAAGATTTTTTTCTTAATTTTAATAAATGTTTCTTGAGCATCAAATCAGCAGAATGATTTCTGAAGGATAATGTGACACCAAAGACTGGAGTAATGATGCAAAAAATTCAGCATTATAAAATTCATTAAAATAAAAATATATATTTTACAGTAATGATATTTTATTATATTGCTGTTTTTGTTGTATTTTTTTTTTTTAAATAAATGCTGTCTTGGTTACTACTACTATCAAAAACATTAGAAAAATCTTTCCAACCCCAAGCTTTTGAATGGACTTTGTAAATGTTGTTGCCTTTTAAAAATGAGGCCTAGGTATGAGACATTGTGCTATTTTGTGAATTTTAGATTGTCATTTGCCCTGCAACTCCGTTAGTCGCTGCCTTTAGTGTCTTATTCCCTCTATAAAATAGTAAATAAAATAAAAAATATATTTTATTAAGCTGTGGCATCTTTTGTCAGATATTGCATCTTACATGACAATAGATACGTTTACACAAACACCTTTTGAAAGAAATCATTCCGTTTGATGAACCCAAACATAGTGAACGCTAATTAAAGTAATGTGCATGTTTGTCACAATCTTCAAATCGGATTTGATCTTTGGTCATGCACAGACTGGGCTATATACAGGAATATACAGTGTTTCCTGCTGTTGGCACATACTACTAACTAGGGCTGCCACTGATTATTTTGGTAATCAAATAATTTGTTCAAATAAAGCATAAAAAGCAATTAGTAACCAGGTTTTATTGATCAACACTGTTAAAATACATAATGTAGCCTAGTACACACAATACAAACATAATCAACTGTACATTACATATTATAACAAATGCCTGCCGAGGGTGCCAACGGCCTGGTGATTGTTGTTATTACACATACAGCATGATCAAATCTCAAAACTCTTTTCCCACCATTGAAGACATTTTCCGTTATTTACGAGACAACATTTGCCCGCCATTGACAGAATTTTCCGGCTTTCTGTGTTTTCAATGTTATCCGGTAGGGGGATCTATTATGCATTTTCTGAAAGAGTAGAACATCTCTGGATAAAAACAGACAAAAAAGGAGTAGAAACAAGCGATAAAAGCATTGCTTATGCACATTGTAGTCTTTGAGGGGAAAAAACTTAATTTTTCTCAGCTTTTTGTTCAAGATGTTGCTTTTTTTCAATGAAACTTTCCCATATTTAGGCTAAGTGTTGATACAATCCGAATGAAGTTTCAGGCGGATTTGACCAATTCATTACGATTGATGTGGTTACATGTCTTGTGACTTTTTTTTTGCTCGACTGTGGTACTTTTTCGATTACACACGGATTATTAGGGTCCATGTAAAAGCAGCTATTGTATTACTTGTTTAATTTTTTGGCATGCATGTTATAATGGGTATTATGTATCAAAGCATCATGATCTAAAGACGCTAATGATCATCCTCTCTCCTTCTTTGTATGTTTTTTGACAGCAAAACCTGGGTGCCGAGTGAGGTGTCAGTACTTCCCAGCTGTGGATAAGGTGCTGTTTGTGGACGATTATGCTGTCGGCTGCAGGAAAGACTTGAATGGGATTCTTCTTTTGGACACGGCTCTCCAGGCCCCTGTGTCCAAGCCAGAAGACCTGGTGCAGCTGGAGCTGCCCGTTACCGAGGTAAGAAACCCAGCAAATTGATTGATTGTATATAACATATTCTTTATGTTAAATAATGGGATTTGTCTTGATAAATGAGTGAGCTGCTATGCATTGCCTGATGCAAATTTGGCATGCTATAAAAAAAATGATCTGTGGGGTATTTTGAGCTGAATACATTCACATATACATTCTGGGGACACCTGATACTTATATTACATCTTGTGAAGTGTCATAAAAGGGTCCCCTTTAAGTTCACTTAACACTAGAACTACCGGAATTCCATAACTACTAGAACTAATAGAGGTCATTCTGACCGTTCATACTTTGACGTTGTCATTTTCGTCATGTCATATCTACATTTGAACCTTCTTCTCAAAGTTTTCCAATGAAGCTTTTAAAGAAACACTCCACTTTTTTTTGTAAATAGGCTCATTTTCCAACTCCCCTAGCGTTAAACATTTGAGTTTTACCGTTTTCGAATCCATTCAGCTGATCTCCGGGTCTGGCGGTAGCACTTTTAGCATAGCTTAGCATAGATCATTGAATCTGATTAGACCGAGCATCTCTCTCAAAATTTTTTACAAAGAGTTTAGATATTTTTCCAATTTAAAACCTGACTCTTCTGTAGTTACACCGTGTACTAAGACCGACAGAAGAATCGACCAAAAGTTGCGATTTTCTAGGCCAATAAGACTAAGAACTATACTAAACGTCAAAGCTTCATACCGTTTAGTACAGCCCTGTTTGTAAATAAGTTCAATAATCAATACAAAATCTAAAAATAAATGCATCTACAATGTTACGATAGGTAATAATAAAGATCAGGACACAACATTTAAATTCAAATGAATGTGAAAATGTATTTTCCAGCCTAATTGATAAATATTTTCTTATTTTCTTTGTACAATAAAAACAAATCTTATGATACAATAACTTAAAATATATATACAATAACAAAAACACTACCTATATACATTTGAATACATTGTAAAAACTTTCATGGACACGTACAGTACACACAAAAACAGGCTAAGAAAAAACATGAACATTAGCTAAACAAGAAAACAAACTGCTTTAGAACGATTAGTTTCAGTGAACAAAAAAACTTTCCTCAAGAAAACACATTTTCAAAATAAAAAAACACATTTTCCTCAAGTGGGCTCATTTGAACGACGCAAACACCCCGTATCATTCACTGACACTTGCGCACAATTCCACACAGGTAAACACACTATTTTGCAGCTCCCACACACCACTTTGTGACATTTGGCACATGTCTCCTTGGTTTTATTTTGTTTGCAGTTTCTCCTTACTTGGCACTGCCGCCTTCTCTCCATCTGCTGCTGCTCCTGCCCGGGTCCTGGCTCTCACTCCACCAGTTGTGTGGCATTTGATTTCATGTGGTCGGAGCGAAGTTCGCTCGCCATTCGCGTGATGAAGTCCGCGAAACTTGCTCATTCAATATAATATATTGAGCAATATAATATGCTATGCAACGGGGACACTCATTACCAATGGCGGGAAATGTAGCGGACTGTTTTGTGATTTTAATAAAATAAGTGTCAGAATAAAATATACACATATTTAGGAAAAGTCAGAGTCTTACAGCCACATTGATTTTATTTTAATATGTTATTACACTGTAAAATTTAAAAATGGTCAAATGACCGCCTTGGGAGTTCTAGTGTTAAGACATAATCGACTGTGTTTACAAGGATACTCGCCGAGACTGCCAGTTTGACATCATTTTGTGTTTTCCATTCAAATAGACACAAATAGAGATAAAAGAGAACAGAATTAATTGTTCGTGCGCTGTCTGCGCGGCTTTGTGTGTGAATCCGGACGCTGAAAACAGCATGCAAAGTCAAAATTCAGTTCAAATGAACTTTCCCTCTTTGATGGTTAACCTTTGCAATTAATCAAAGATTGATCACGAATCACGTGCGTTTTGAACCATGGGCCTGGTTCATTCGGATCACGGATCAACTACGAGCCCTATACTTGACATTGCACATCATGCGATGGGGCTATTGCGGATGCACTACAGCTGATAAACATTTTTGACTGACACATCACTGCTTGACAGCACACAATGTTTAAGTTAGGGCTGTAAACGATTAATCGGGATAAATCGGATCCAAAATAAAAGTTTGTGTTTACATAATATATGTGTGTTTATTGTGTATAATTATTTTGTATATATAAATTACACATACATGCATGTATATATTTGAGAAATATTTGCATTTATATACTGCATATATATTTTATATGATTTATATTATATATAAATAGAACTATTTTATATATAAATAACACATTTTTCTTAAATATATACTTGCATGTGTGTGTGTTTATATATACAAAATAATTATACACAATACACACACATATATTATGTAAACACAAACTTTTATTTTGGATTTGATTAATCGCGATTAATCGTCTACAGCCCTAGTTTAAGTCATAAAATCTTAATATTTTTCATGACTGTCTTTGAAGAACATATAAGTACCGGTCATCCGTCAGTTTTGTGCTAAGGTCAGTGTCAGTAGCGTATAACACAAGTTTTTGTCTCTCATCCATCACTGCACGACATAAATGATCACGCACTTAATGCGGTGTACGTTGCAACTTGGCAAAATTGTAGTTGTTTGAGTGCACTTGTTGATATAGCGATCGCATAACCAGTCTGACAAAGAGTGCTATGCAGACAGACTGGTCTATTGTATCCTAGGACACTTTGAAAACAAAACTCCCAGCTCTCACCACTCCCTGGCCACATGCGCTAATGTGTGAGAACCAATGGATCTTGCACACTTGCATGAGATGGTCTCAGACTCAAATATAATGTTGTTTTTACTGTTAAAATGAAATGAATTGCTCAATTTCATCCGGGGGTTGTCATTTCAAGAGTATGCACCATATGACGTAGTCGAAACAAGGGTCATGTCTAGCATTGTCCTTTGATTTGTTAAATTAGATGGTTGTGGATGTTGAGGCTTGGTCTTGGCTTTATGGGTGATTTGCCATGCGTTTTAAGATCTGGTTTGTGTTTGAAATATCATAAGGCAGAAGGCTTGCACATTAGTTAATAGTTTGTCTTTGACTATTGATATGCTGAAATATGCTTCCCTACAAATTGCATCATTAACGTGTGTTTACCACTTCTGTCCAACATATTTGTTTAGCCTTATACTAGATAATGTCACATGTCCACACATTAGTTCTGTATTTAATTAGTAATAGACCACAACATCAGAATTGCACCTGCCTGATCAATGGATGCAATTAGATAAAGTATTTTTATTGAATATTGTGCAAAATAAATGGATAAAATATTTAATTTAATTAAATATACACTACTGTCCAAAAGTTTAGTTGTTTTAAAGAAATTAATACTTATATTTTCTAAGAATCCATGGTTTAAATTGATCAATGCTGCTTTTTGATCAGTGACATTAAAGACAGTTATAATTTTATAAAAGATTTCTATTTCAAATAAATGTTCTTTTGAACTTTGAATCCTGGGAAAAAATCTATCAAGGTTACAACAAAAGTATTAAGCAGCACAACTGTTTTCAACATTTATAATAAGTTATGTTTTTTGAGCACTAAATCAACATATTATAATGATTTCTGAAGGATCATGTGACACTTAAGACTTGGATAATGTCTGCTGAAAATTCGCCATCACAGGAATAAATTACATTGTAAAATAAAGAAATGGTAATAATATTTCACAATATTTCAGTTTTTACTATATTTCAATCATATAAATGCAGACGTAGTGAGCATTAAATACTTCTTTCAAAAACATAAAAAGAATCTTGCAGACCCCCAACCTTTAAACAGTATAGTAGTTATCTACATTGTCGTCAGCAGTTGAAAAACCTGCATAGGTCGGCTATTAATTCATTGTAATAAATCCATTGTCTCTGTTTCTTTGAGTGACTGCTTTTTGAAGAGACTAGAAATAAACACGTGGCAGTGACATAAGAATCATTCTTCTAATGCTTGAAATCCAGTTTTGATCTACGTGTGCATTTGTCTGATGATATTTTTGCATACACAATAGAGGCTATTGATGTCAAAACAGACTTCTGCAGGCCGCGAGCTGTTCCTCAAAGGAGCCAGTTCTGTTCTGCTAGGTCACATGAGTTAACTTAGGAGTTCCCTAGTCTCAGTCATGTGACTCAACTTATTGCTGTTTAGAAAGGCCATTCATAAACGTGTACAGTAAAATGTGAGAACTGAAGTGTAAACGTGAGTCATCACCAAAGCACTGAAAGCAAATCAGTCTATATAGTTTTTTTTATAAATACCATAATGTTGATTGTGATTAGCTTTTATGGTATTGTTTTTGATATTGACATGGTCAAATGGATAAGACAGAACATCTTACACGAGACTGATACATGAGGCCTGCCTTTATGTCCAGTCTTTCTAAGCTCTGGGCTGGGGTGGTGTTTTACTTCTGCAGTTGTCTAAAATTACATTGCCGTCATGCCATTTTTGCGAGTTGTTGTTGTGACAACTTGAGTGTTTCGAGCACACACACATAGCCTAAATAGTTGGACAGATACAGTAATGTTTGAAATGTCAGCCGTACATCTCTGTGATGTGCTTTATTGTTATGAGTAATGTAAGCTGTGAACTTCCATTTGAGCTCTCAGGAAAAGATGCACAGCGTATTAAGGCGATGTGTGACAACGTTCCCCAGTGCTTTGAACTCAGTGGAGTGAAGGATGCAGCTACAGCGATACCCATGGTGTCATGATGGGCTCATGTTCACAATTATCAATGTTGACCATATGGACTTTTCACACAACATGTCAGTACAAATCAGTATGAAATGAAAGAGACTGATTTTGTCTGTATTTAGATTAATCAAGAGTTACCCATTTAGACTTGGCATAGACTCTAAAAAATACACTACCTTTCAAAAGCTTGGGGTCGGTAAGAATTTTTCCAATGTGTTTGAAAGAAGTCCATGGTTAATTTTATTTGATCAAAAACACATTTATTCCTGTAATGGCAAAGCAGAATTTACTCCAGCATCATTACTCTAGTCATCAGCGTCTCATGATCCTTCAGAAATCATTCTAATATGCTGATTTCCTGCTCAAGACACATTTCTTAGCACAGTTTAAAACAATTGTGTGGCTTAATTTGTGGAAACATGAAGTTATTTTTTTTTATTAAACATTCAATAAACAGCATTTACTCGAAATGGGACTCTTTTTTTATTGTTATACATGTCTTAACTGACACTTTTGATCAATTTAACGAATTCTTGCTGAATAGAAGTAATTTCTCTAAAAAAACAATTGGTTCTGTAACATCTTATGTTTCCTGCAGTAAAAAGCAGCATCATTCCTGTGCTATCTGTCCATTGAGATCAGTATCCCTTAATAATCTGCTAAACACCTCAACACGGTCATTTGATATCATCATGAGGAAATACAGACACGAGGAGGCCAATCACAGTACAGTCGCTTTGAGTGTGACGGATTGTCATGTCTACTGCTCTGTATTTAGAGGAATCAAATGACTTAATGCTTATATTCTGTGCCTCTGAGGTTTGAATAGGTGGTAAGCAAGCATGAAATGAAATGTTCCTCTTGTTCCCCTGCAGGCCCAGCAGATGTTGTATGCTTGTATGGAGAAGGTGGATGTTTCCAACACAGAGGGCTACGATATCTTTCTCAACCAGCTTAAAGAAGGCCTGGAGAATACCTCACATGAGACGGCGGCCAATCACAAAGTGGCAAAGGTGAGTCCAACAGGAAGGAGGATGTATCATTCATAAGTCATCTCACTGTTCTAAGTGAGGAGTTGTAAAAAGTTTCAGTGTAGAAATATAATTAGCCTAATGAATTATTAACCTAGCCTACTGTAGGTTAAAAAAATCACTATTTTGATCTTTCTGTGAGAATCACTCAAGCCCATTTCTGCCTAATTGTGAAGTCATTTATGTCTCATAATTGCCTAATTTATATATATTAGAATTGACTTTGTGGTTTACAATATTAACTTTAATTCTCATAATTATGACTACCGGTATGTAGCTAACAATTACGATCCAATCGCAACTTTCTGTCGTTTTATTTCTCCGAAATGATTCACAGTTGGGACTTCATATTTCATGTTTGTTTTTTTGTTTTTTTCGTAATTGATTATCTTACTATTGTGAGATTAATCCCTATTTAAAACTTTATTGCACACTTTATAATTTTTCTAAAGCAGAAAACATGTTTCCATGTAAAACATATTTTGTCCCTATCAAGAATTGTTTTTATTTAATTCATAGCCATATCTGATTTGTCAGTGATGTGATTGTAGGATACATTCTTAAAGTGTTCTTCAATCACAGTGCTGGTTCTCTCTCTCCTTCTCTCCCTCACGCACGTTGTAGTATCGCTCATCTATTCATTATTGTGCAGTGCTGGGATTTGGCTTCATATTTCAGGACTGCAGAGCTTCTTGCAAGCTACTTTTTCTTAAATTTGTGTACCCCATAAAGTTGGATTAAAATCTCTTGACAGTCTGTGTTTGTGACATATTTGCTGATGTAATGCAATCTGACTGTGTGTGTGTGTGTGTTTGTTAATAAGCAAGAATAGTTGAGTCATGTAGCATTACAGCGTATAGATTATTCATGAGACGCATCCTCACAGTGACTGATCTGTGGACACACACACACACACACACACACACTGTATTGAACAGCGGTGCTGCAGAGCTTGGTGGTGTATCAGTAGCCCTGCAGTAACAGGAGGATGATCAAACACTCCCACTGATACACCTGTGCGACTGAAGTTTGACAGAGCTGAGGTCCATCTTAAGACGCTCTCTGTGTTCCTGCATGCTGTCCCGTGTGCTGCTGTAAGGATGCAAAGAGAAGAGCACAAACTCTGTTCACAGAGTAACTGTACTAAAGGCCGCTTTCTTCCTTTTGTTCTCTTAATTTTCAGTTTTAATGTACTCTTTTGGGATTTACATACAATAAAACAAATAAACGAATTAAATAATGCAAAAATCTTAATAATAATGTGCCATCAGTAATAACAACAAATAAACAACTAAATAAAATACAATTAATCAAAATCAATTCAATAAAAAGTTATAAAAATGTGCCAGTAATAATAAAATAATACAAATAAACAATATACAACAAATAAAATAAATAAAAAGTAACAACAAAATAAAGCATAACCAGAAAACTAATATACTATTAAATAACTAGGTATGTAACGATACATTCTTATATCGAGATGAAAATGCGACTATGTATCATTGATGTTAACAATGTTTTGTGATATAGTGTTAGTTTTATCCCAGGCTCGACTTACTATATTTATAAGGTAGGCTATAATTCACCCAAAAATGTAAATTCTGTCATGTACTCACCTGCATGTTGTTGGGTATGATTTCACTATTCTAACTTTAGTTAGTGTGTAATGTTGCTGTTTGAGCATAAACAACATCTGCAAAGTTACAACGCTTAAAGTTCAAAGCAAAGGGAGACATTTGCTTTTAAAGAAAAGGACTACAACAAACGGCTGGTATGGACTACACGACATTCCTCACGGGTTAGTGACATCACCAACCCTAACATTTACATAAACCCGCCCCCGGGAACACGCAGTCCATGTTAAGAGGAAGAGTTGTTGTAGTCGAGCACATTTGTGAGTCAGCTCAAACTTTAGCATCCATCTTTTCACTTGCAATTGAAAGTCACTCTGTGTGCATCTCACAACAGTTCCTATAAGAGCGATTTATAGATTACGTGACAGAATATGCTACTTGAAGATAGTTAACTCCACATCATCAACATAAATTCATCAACTAACCATTCAGAGACCCGAGTCCTGTTGCGTTCACATGTTGTCACTTATTCTTGAGTCTCTCCTTCAGTCTGACTCCGTTTAAACAAAAGGCAGAAGAGTTTCTGTCATTTTAGTGTGTGTCTGTGTGAGGTTATCGCAGCTGCTAACACACATGAGCTCTTGAAACCCCGCCCTCTGTGTCGGAAGCAGCTGCTAATTTGCATCCAAAGGGCCAGGCACAAAACGGTGCGCTTTTGCTAACCCTCAAAAAGTGACAACTTTAACATGCTATATGAAAATATCTGTGGGGTATTTTGTGCTAAAACTATAACAGTTGAGTGGTCTAATCCAAATCCAAGTATTCTGAAGAGACACAATGCCTTAATATGATGAACAGGTTTACAACAACGAGCGTACTGTAGTTAACACGGGCATTAAAATGATTGCGTGACACGTGAAAACATGACAGTAAGTAAATGCAGAATACATTTTTTGGGATGAAGTAACCATTTACAGTTTGGGAATTGTAATTTTGACGTGCTTTCTTGCGATTAGAACTGTAATTGTTCTAAAACGGCACCCCTCAAACATTTAAATCATCATATTTAGTTTTAGTTGTATGATTATTTAAAGTATTTTAGATAGTTTATTCTTATATGTATAGTGCATTAATAGCGGGAGAGGCGGGAGATAGTCAGCACGGGATAGTCGCAGCAACCTCTTTATTCTGGCTTAAAATATTGCGATAGTATCGTAACATTTCATTATCACAATTTGTTTCAAATAATGACATGAGTGTATCGTTACACCCCTAAAATAACATAAATAAACTTAAATTGTTATAAAAATAAAATAAAATATTTAAAAACAAATAACAATTATTTGCCAGTAGTAATAAAATAACAGTAACAATAAATATTGATAAAAAACAATAATTTAATTAATTTACATAAAAATAAAGCATAAGTTAAAATAAATTGAATAAATAGTTAGTTTGTTTAAAAATAAGATCAATTTCTCTTTCTTTCTTTTTCTTTCTTTCTTTCTTTCTTTCTTTCTTTCTTTCTTTCTTTCTTTCTTTCTTTCTTTCTTTCTTTCTTTCTTTCTTTCTTTCTTTCTTTCTTTCTTTCTCTCTCTTTCTCTCTCTTTCTTTCTTTCTTTCTCTCTCTTTCTCTCTCTCTCTCTCTCTCTCTCTTTCTTTCTTTCTTTCTTTCTCTCTCTTTCTCTCTCTCTCTCTCTCTCTTTCTCTCACTCTCTTTCTCTCTCTTTCTCTCTCTCTCTCTCTCTTTCTCTCACTCTCTTTCTCTCTCTCTCACTCTTTCTCTCTCTCTCTTTCTTTTTCTCTCTCTTTCTCTCTCTTTCTCTCTCTTTCTCTTTCTTTCTCTCTTTCTTTCTTTCTTTCTTTCTCTTTCTCTTTCTCTTTCTCTTTCTCTTTCTCTTTCTTTCTTTCTTTCTTTCTTTCTTTCTTTCTTTCTCTCTCTCTCTCTCTCTCTCTTTCTTTCTTTCTTTCTTTGATTCTGATGAAAAATGTGTACAGAGAGCAGTAATTTCTTTAGTCTTTTGTGGATAGTGTCTACAGATCACATCTGTGTAATGAGAAAACAAGATAATCGGTTATCACACTATCAGTGTTTATTAGAGCCTCTCATAAATGCTGATCTAGGTATTTTTACATGAGTCATATTTATCTAAGAGGGACGAAACTGATCCTAGATCAGCACTCTTAAAATAAATTGACCAGTGAAGTTAATAATGGCAGCATGTTTCTCCCCTGCGTCCTCCAAACCATCAGTATATTACTGCAGTCCTGTCAGTTTTGCAGTGGACCATGGCATCAGCCTCATGTGCTAAAATGAAAGTAAGTGCAGCATTCCCTCGTGTAGTCATCCAAGCACCCTTTTCCCCCCTGTAATTTGGCTGACATCCAGATCGCACTGCTGTAACAATGAGCATCAGCTACGGTGATGGATTTCTCACTCGCTGTCAAATGACCCCTGTCAGACCTCTACACTGGGTTCTGGAACTTTCCTGGCTCTTGGAAAGTTATTTCACATTTAGTGTGAA
Organism: Phoxinus phoxinus; assembly: GCF_949152265.1. Taxonomy (NCBI): domain Eukaryota; kingdom Metazoa; phylum Chordata; class Actinopteri; order Cypriniformes; family Leuciscidae; genus Phoxinus; species Phoxinus phoxinus. The sequence goes on from NC_136888.1 coordinate 18,940,064, forward strand.
CAGTGGAGGTTTAAATAAGAGTGAAGTTCAAATAAGCCAGGATCTCTGTGAACAAGCTTGTTAAGACTTGTTCAGACTTGTTCAGACTTTTCAGATTATAAATGTTTAGATGCTTTGCCCTGAATTAGGTAGCCGAGCTTGAAAAATCTTTGCAGGTGTTACAGACTCCTAAACAAGACGCACACCATCTAGTATTTCCATTTTCCATCTTGCATGCCTATCTGCTGTGTGAATGCTGTTGAAATTTAATGTCTCGCATCGTCTTTTCTCTCTCTCCAGTGGGCGACCGTGACCTTCCATCTCCCTCATCACGTGCTGAGAGTGGTAACAAGTGCCATCGTGAACGAGCTCAAAAAGCTGAATCAGAATGTGGCGGCCCTATCGGTCGCCTCTTCGGTCATGGACAGACTCTCCTACCTCTTACCGAGTGGAAGGCCAGAGCTAGGTGTTGGACCCGGACGCTCTGTAGACAGGTAACTGCATGAAACAGGGCCACTTCCGTTTTTTTGTGTGTGTGTGAGATTATTTGTGATGGCATAACAGCATTCTGAATTGTAAATGTTACATTGGATAGTGCTTGAGAGGTGTGCTATTACTTTTATAAACTAGCAGACTTTCCATTATCACTTGACGGACAGTGGGACTTATGTTGATGAGTGGACCAAAGCCACATCTATAAACCTGTAAATCGTTGAGATTTGGTGTCTTTCCGCTGGTTGCAATAAGGAAAAACCTCTCAGAACACCTTAACTAACCACACTAAAACACATTAGAAACCACCCAGAACACCCCATATTCATGGTTGCAGGTTTAGCCTGGGCAAGCACATCTCATGTTTTCTAAATAGTGTAAAAAGCTAGTTTTAATTATATTGAATTTGAGGATGTAGTGTAGACTCATTTGTAGGTCTGTTTGAGGTCTGTGTGCTCTTCACCAAAGATCTCATTTCACTTAATATTGTGTGTTTGTGTGATATGTATAGGTCTCTGATGTACAGTGAAGCTAACAGGAGAGAGACGTTCACATCCTGGCCTCATTCTGGCTACAGATGGGCTCAGCCTGATCCAATGGCCCAGGCGGGCTTTTATCACCAGGTTTGTGTCAGCACCATGGCAATGTTTTTTTTTTTTTTTTTAATTGCCCTAACTTTCTCTTCTCAGGTTTCTCTTCTTTTAGTTTCTTTTTTCGCTGTTTGAATAATTCCTCATAATTTACACCTGAAGAATGTGGTTACAACACAACTGCCTTTATAATGTGTCCTCGTATAATGTCTACAGCAAGTCGCTGCAACACAGTATCCATTTTGTTTACATCCGCTTCTCTGTGAGGTGCTAAATTGACATGATAATCTAAAAAATATCTTGTAGTGTGTGATGTGCCACAATTTTCAAATCTTGTAGTGTGCAGGTTTGAGATTTGACAGAAGAAAATCTGTGAAGATTTTCCTTGTGTGTGATGCAACCAGAATTCACTATTGATTAGATTTAAAATCTCCTGTAGTCTGATCCCGGCTTTAATGGCCACTTACTGATTGTGAAAGCCGGATTGTATCACTATTTGGAAGTGAAATAATTTTGAGCCCAGACTAGGTCAACAAGAATGAAAGGAAACAAATTTGAATTATTCAGACGGTAGAAATAAATCTGGGATTATTTCAACATTAACCGTCAATTCATGTTTGAAATGGCTATTATGAGATCATAGATCAATTCATGAATATTTTTATTTCAGTTTTTTTATATATATCCGGGAATTCTTGATGCTGCTATGGTACCTGATGTATTGTCTCTACTTGTGTCACCGTGCATGCCAAGAAGGGTTGAGCTGCGCTGTAACCAAGGAGACCACACTACTCCTCTCACCCATGTTCCCTGTTGTCATGCCAACCGAACAGAGCGAGGGGAGAACAGTGGCTCTGTGTTGTGGATGAAAGGGTGATGCCACAGCAAAGGGACATTCTGTTAGTTCAAGAAATAAAGAACAAAACTGGAAAATGTGATGAATTATGAACTGAAGTTACCTTAAGGACTGTACTGAAAATAAAGAAGTTGGACAAAAAAAGAGAAAGTAAAAAAAAAAAAAAAAAAAAAAAAAAAAACCACTCATTTGGGTCATGTGACATTCTTTGACTATTGCATTTATAGTGTGCAATGATGTATCGTCTTTCTTCACTGCACAACATTGGTTTATTTACCTGTTGTCTTTTGACTGGTCTATTTTTATCTGTTATTTGTATGGTCCCTGAATGTCTCTTTGCACTGTAGATGACGCTAACAGCTCGCTCTTCTTCCTTCTAGCCTGCATCTACAGGTGATGACCGGGCCATGTGCTTCACCTGCAGTGTGTGTTTGGTGTGCTGGGAACCTACAGATGAGCCCTGGTGAGAAGCATCCCACTAAAATCAGCCCACAATGTCACACTCACTCACACAGCAGACATTGCACTGCTATGAAAAGCTTTAGATAAATGTACCGTAACAAAGGCCAAGAGCTGCAATCCCTCCTATTGCTATTAACTATTCCATTACTACATTTTAATGCTTCTTTAGGTCTGAGCATGAGCGCCATTCTCCGAATTGTCCGTTTGTGAAAGGAGAGCACACCCAAAACGTTCCACTATCCGTCACCTTGGCCACCAGCCCTGCTCAGAGTCCCAGTGCAGATGGTTCGGATAAAATCGTGTGTTATGGGTTCGGTAGCTGCCCTCATTTCCTTGCTACAGCAACCAAAAGGGGGAAGATTTGCATCTGGGATGTTTCAAAGCTTATGAAGGTATGTTGATCATCTCTAAAGTGTGTGCGAAAGATGCAATACGCCTGTATTTCAGTGCACTACAATGTTTTTCTCTCTTGTGCAGGTGCATTTAAAGTTCGAGGTGAACCCATATGACCCCGCCATCCTGAGGCAGCTGATCCTGTCTGGCAGCGAGCAGCAGAGTCTCACGGGCACAGAATCACGCAGACCTACGCTCTCCTGGCTAGAGGAGGCCACTTGCTGCTCTGACTTACCTAAACTAGAGGGGGACAGGTGCTAAACCCTCATTTACACACTTCTTGCAAATTATTTTAAAACATCAAACCCTATTATTGTGTTTATTGAACATTTCTTGTGCCTTTTTGTATCTAGCGATGATCAGATAGAGGACTCGGACAGCGAAGAGCATTCCAGATCAGAGTCCGTCACAGGTAAAACATTGATTTTCATGAATTAACAACATTTATTCATCACTTGTTTTTTATATCTACGCCCAGTTTTGTCAATAAGCACCCTACTTATTGTTCTTCCTCCTTATGTTTCTGTAGGCCCACTGGGTCAGAAGGAGACGATGGAGGTGAGTTTGGGAGTCACAGCTCTCAGTGTCCTACAGCAGCCTGAGAAATTGCAGTGGGAGGTGGTGGCTAGTGTGCTGGAGGACACAGTTAAAGACCTGGAGGAGTTGGGGGCCAACCCGCAGCACTCACTGGGCCCCCCGAAACCTGACAAGGCAAAGGATAGGCTGGCTGAGCACCACAACATTCCCTTCCCCTGCCTACTGGCCGGCGGACTGCTAAGCTACCGGTCAGCGGCTAGTTCTCCTCTAGGTCCCCCTCCGTCTCGTCGCTCCATGGATAGCCCAGTAAGGACTGCTGCCCCTGAGGGGCTTGCAACAGACCAGGGTCCCATGGAAATCGAGTCCTGTAATCCCCCCACAGACCTGGGCTCCCCGAAGCTTCCACCAGCCGCACCTGTGCATAGGACTATGCCCGTACTTCTCCTGTACAGCATCAAGGAACCAGACGAGAAGTCTTCAGGGAAGGTGTTCACCCAAATGAACAACCTGATGAGCAAAGGACTTCATGAGGAGGGCTTCACCGTCCCGCAGATTATCGAGATGGAGTTTGACTCACATGAGCAGCTGCTTCTGCAGGACCCTCCCATCACATACATCCAGCAGTTTGCGGATGCGGCGACTGGGCTCGGACCTCTGGATGGGGAAAAGTGGAGCTCGCTGGCTCCACGGCCGGGCTCTCTGGTACAGTGCTTGCGGTTGCCGAAAGCATTAGAAGAAGAGAACCTGTATGTGGACTCTATCACGCCCTGCAGCGATGGCTTACACTTGTTAGTCGGTCTTCAACCATGCTCCGTAGAGTCCCTTAGTGCTATCAATCAGGTGGAGGTATTAAACACCCTAAACCGTCTGCACTCGGCCCTCTGTGCCCATCGCAAAGGACAGACATTGGCCAATGGGCATGACGCCCACTCGGGCATCTCTCCTCCACAGACCCCTCTCATCCTGCCCCCTCACGACCAGCAGCAGGCCCATACTTCCAGGCCTCTGGGGGGCAGTGGTGGCGGTGGATACTTAGCACTCTACAAGTTAAATTACTCCACCCGCATTGTGACCCTGGAAGAGGAACCAGTGAAGGTGCAGCAGATTCGTGACCCACGGGATGCCGTCACGTCTCTCCTCCTCTTGCCGCCAGATGTTCTAGATGGCAGAGAGGACGATGGAGAGGAAACGTCTGAGGAGTCGACACCCTCTGGGCTCAAAAATGGCACTGGGGCAGTGGTGTCCGCAGTGACAGCTGGCCCAAGTGCGGGATCAGCCGTTGGGAAGGAGAAGAGAGGAGAGGTGGCTGGACTCGGACACCTGGTGGTGACTACACAGGCGGGTTACATCATGATTCTGGACTTGTCCACCCTAGAGGTGTTAGCAAAAGTGGAGCCACCCAAGAAAGAGGGGACAGAGGAGGTGGACCCCTTTGTCTCTGTTACCTACTGCTCAGGCACTGACCGGCTGTGTGCCTGCACTAAAGGTGAGCAAGTGCACAGGTATTGACCTTAGGGATGCCACTTTTTTTTTCAGAACAAGTACATTTACTTACATTTGGGTACTTGCCGATACCAAGTATCGGTATAAGTACTTAATAATATCATTACGCGGCAAGCGCTCTCAGAATAGAAGCTATGTTCTATAATAGATCGACACCCTATGTTCATGGTTGCATAGCAACGACAGACGCCATGGGAGCGCAAGCATTTGTGGAAAGGTGAAAGTGGTGCGACCGCGCTTTCCACACGTTTTTAGACGCGAATTGTGAACGGCCCCTTAATGGATTGGTACCGGATGCGGTTGAATCTGGGTAGTTTAACGAGTACAAGTACATGAGCAAAGTATCGGCCGTATTCTGGTATCGCTATCGGTGCATCCCTAATTGACCTATTCATTTGTGATTCAACCCAGACTTTGTTTACCACCATTACAACAGGGTTCTTAATGTGTTCACGTAACAAGGGAACGTGAGGTGTGGAGATTCACTGTTTCTTTCAGTTTAGCTTGCTGCCCACACATACCTTATCACCATGGTTACCAATAAGGTTCTCATTAACCATAGTGGTCACACAGACTTGCTCTCAAATATGGCCACTGTGTCACTGCCTGGCATCCCTGAGATATGACCTTGGGAAGTCAAGGATTGAGTGCAGTGTATTTGTTCAGTGTACTGGTTTTCAGTGTACACCTTTACTCCTGAGGTGAAAATCAAGTTGTTGTTTTTTTTTGTTTTTAATGTGCTTTAAGACAAACCACATACAAATTCATCAGTCAACACCAATGCGGAGTATGTTGTCTTTAAAACTGCCACAAGTCACAAGAATGTAACCAATCCTGTCAACGTGGGTGGGCTTTAGCATATCATTAACTGCTGCGAAGTAGTGGAGTCTCAAGAGAAGCCAGGTGTAGCGTTTACTACAGTAAAGTTTACTGAGTGGATCAGTGGGTCTGAGCTTGTTGTGAGTGAATAGAGGCGGGGACTAATTTGCATATTCATCATGTATCCTAAATGAAGCAAGTGTGTAGAATTACATTCAATCTATTTTAAGGCATGAAGAAATTATTTACAAAAAAAAAAAAAAACTAAACATGGAATTTTGGAGATGTGTTTTAAAGGATAAAATGATTGAGTACAATAGTACAGAGTCTGTATCTGTTGCTTTGGTCTAATAATAAAAATGTGTAGCTAATGAAGGAAAACTAAGTGTTTGAGTGTGTATTACACCTGTGAATGAGTTAGTGGGAGAATAGGGGAATTCCACCTCTGCCTTTTTTACTTTCTTTTTCTACTGTCGGGTCACTGTATTTATTAAACATTCATTTTTATCAAGACAAGCATTACTATTCAAAATACTTGCAGTTAGAAATTTGTAAAAGCCATTAACCCTTAGTATGAACTGTGTAAAATTTTTGCTATGGATATGAAGGATCAAATTGTGTGGTTTGTTGAAGAGGATTGGCTGTACTTTTAGAAGGTATCTGACTTTTCAGTGTTCACTTAATGGGCGATAATACGTGAAAAAATCTCAAACCCACATTGAAGGATGTATGAAACAGTCATATTATCCAGAATATCTTGAAAAAAATCTTGACTTTGCTTCTAAGTGACCAGAACATCCTAGCGTTGTCATGGCAAGCACCATGAGTTGCTCCAGAAAATATAAAAATCTTGTTTTTGTACTTCAGAGGGATATTTTCATTGCAGTATACATGCTATATGTTTTGTAAATGTAAACCTTTTTATTGTGTCCGCTCTAAGTTTTTATTTTCCTTTCTGTAGGTGGAGAGCTTCATTTCCTTCAAATTGGAGGTGTGTGTGATGATATTGATGACGCCGACATTTTTGTCGACGGCCCCCTGTCTAATAGGGCGGAGCAATTACTGGACGGAGCAAAACCCACATCGAATCCTTCGAGTCCAGGTATCACAGGTAAGGGACACATGGAAGGCATTGAACTTAAGTGTTTTTGTAGGGATCAAACAGATGGTCAATTTGCCCCCTCAGCTACCTCACATTAAAGCCTTGAGAAATCCATCGGTCCTGCTTAATTTAATTATGTCTATTTAAAACCGATGATGCAACGTGTGCTTTCTGGGAATTTCTTTGTTCATTTTGTCATTTGATGTAGAGTATCTTTTTCTGTGTAAATCATAGCAGCAGTAAAATGGTGGTTGGCCTTATGCCCATGGAAATGTACAGTACAGTAAGCCATGTGTCTGTTTCCAGGAGTTGACCTCCTGGTGGACCAGCCATTGACCGCAGAGATACTTTCTTCTCTGGTGGAACTAACGCGTTTTGAAACGCTGACGCCGCGCTTCTCCGCAACAGTGCCCCCTTGCTGGGTGGAGGTGCAGCAGGAACAGCAGCAAAGGCGGCATCCGCAACACCTTCACCAGCAGCACCACGGCGACGCAGCGCAACACACACGCACCTGGAAACTACAGAGCGACAGGTATGACACATACAACATTCATCCCTCCCCCCAACAACAGAACAGTTTTAACACACATTATCATTCAAAATCAACATTTGAATCAGTGAAAACAATTAAAATTATATATTATTTTTAATATATTTAAGAACCATAATATCAGATATCTATGTTAATGTTGATAAATATTTGATGTAAAAATAGCTAAATATTTACTCATCAGTAATGTGAGTAAATTACATTATATTAATTTGTAATATCTCTCTCTCTCTCAGCTCCAGCTGGGATGAGCATGTGTTTGAGCTGGTCCTGCCCAAAGCCTGCATGGTGGGACATGTGGACTTCAAGTTTTTGCTAAACAGCAGTATTACTAACATCCCACAACTCCAGGTCACACTGCTGAAGAACAAAGCACCAGGCCTGGGCAAAGTTAACGGTGAGTCCCGGAACAAAATATCCCTCTTTCAGCAGAAAATGAAAGTGAGGATGTTTACCATAGACTAGCTTGACTTGTTTTTATTCCCTAAGTGAATCTCTTGTTGTGTAAAACTTTGTACTGCAGAGACGGCAGTGGACAGGCAGATTGTCTTCCCCTTGTCTCATGTCCTGCATTCAAATGGAGAGAAGAATGGACAGCCACTACTGCACGACTTCTCAGAGGACATCCAGTTCATGGACATCGAGGAGTCACCAGGTAAATGTGCAGAGGAAAAAAGCCATCTTGACTACCTGAAAATGTTATGTTAATGTCTGTCAGGATTCTTTAAGAAATAAATCTCTCTCTGTCTCAGGCTCCAGGCTGTGTCCATTCCTGCAAGAACACAAAGATGATATATTGTGTGGGCCGGTATGGCTGTCCAGTGGACTGGATCTCTCTGGACACGCAGGGATGCTAAGCCTTACAAGTCCCAAACTTCTCAAAGGTTCGCCTGAGCATCACAAGCCATTTATAGCAACAACTTCCACCCATCCAGCAGTGTGCCAGTATACTTATAGTAAAACAACAGTGCAGAGCTGCATGCAGTATTTTACTGGCATGAATATGCAACATAAATGTTTTTGTGTACTATTAAATGATAGTCATTTGGGTGTTAATAAGTGGGATAGAACTAACCAAAATCATATTATCACATGTTTATATACACATTGAAACGGATGTCACAGTCTTGGTAAATGTGTCCTTTTCTTTTTCATTCCACTTTCTAGGCATGGCAGGGGGAAAATATCGTTCATTCCTAGTGCACATTAAGGCAGTGAGTGATAAGGGTCTGGATGAGAGTTTGAGGCCTGTTGTGCGGATGCCCTCAGCCAAACCCCAAAGTAGTAAAGCTCACTCACTCTCGTCCCTGCTGCAAAGGGCTCAAGCCACCAAGGTACAGCAGAAAAATACTTGAATTTTAATTGACTTTTGCGCAATCTTAAGCTGAATTCTGTAAGCCTTTAATCATTCATGCTGTTTTAAAACACTATTTTCTGAAAACACTGACGTCATATATTTGTGTGCTGGTTGATGGGTTGTCTGACTGCTTTATAGACCCCTAGTGGCTGTGTAGCTACATTACTTCATTAAAGAAATGGCACTTGACTTGATCTCTTTGTAATGGAGTAAGAGTTAAAGTCATATGGTGACCACCACTACAGTACTCATTTTAATAAAAATCTCTCTCCTTTTCAGGAAAAAGCTTCCACGTCCAAAGCAGATCCTCAGTCTGCCCCTAAAAAGCCTGATAACTTGCGTGGCTGTGACTTGCTCCAGGAAGTGTCTGTCACAATCAGGAGATTTAAGAAAACGTCTGTACCCAAAGAACGGTAAGAGATACTGTTCAAGTCATACAAGTATACATTATATACGCCACCGTTTAAAAGTTTGGGGTTGGTACGATTTTTAATGCTTTTTCGGCATTAAAAAGAAGCCTTTTATACTGCATTTATTTGATCAAACTACAGTAAAAACAGTAATGTTGTTAAATATGATTAAAATTTAAAACTATTATTTTGATTTTATTCCCGATGCAAAGCTGAATTTTCAGATGCAATTAGTCCAGTCTTCAGTGTCACATTATCCTAATATGCTGATTTGGTGCTCAATAAACATTTCTTATTATTATCAATGTTAAAACAGTTGTGCTCCTTATAAATATTAATATTTATAAAATATAAACACAGCAACCCGGCCATAGTCTAACTGTGTTGTCTGTGTCTGCTTATATTTCCTAGAGTGCAACGGTGTGCAATGCTTCAGTTTCCTGAGCTCCATGAAAAGCTGCTAAGAGGTTTGTGCAAGCGTGCAGAAGACGGTCAGAGCTCAGAACACTGTCAGAGTCTCATCTTGGACATCCTCTGCTGGCTGGCAGGGGTCTACTCCAACGGACCCTGCAGGTGAGACGCCACCGTGAGCCTGTATTTTTAAACTCGGTTTTATCTTGTGTCTTTTTAATGAATTTTAATAATATTCCCTTAGTTTGAGAGAGGGAAAAGAGGGGCTTCTGACCAAAACCAGGAGACGGCTGACAGATATAATCAGGGCGTGCTTCTTCGAGGCCGGCCGCAGTATAGCTCATAAATGCTCTCGCTTTCTTGCACTTTGTATTAGGTAAGTTTGAAACCTTTCTGTATTTTTCTGATCTTCAGTCTTGTCATATAGTCTTGTTGCAGAACTAATGGTCTACTGTCCAATATATATTTGCAGATGCAATCATTTTATGTTCATTAAACTTAATGGTTGATTGTCTTTGATGTTTCAGTACCGGTAAAGGAGACCCCGGTCAGCAGGGTTTTGGCCAGGCTCTATTTAAAGCTCTTCTGGATAATATGCCTTATCTGCCTGCTGCTGCCACAGGAGGTAATTTTTTTAAGTAGTAAATGTATAGTGCCTTTTTGTAGTGATGTAAGACCATTTTGCTTAAAAAAGTTAAACTTTAATTTATTAGTGTACAGCAGTGTTTCCCAACCCTGTTCCTGGAGGCACACCGACATTACACTTTTTCCAACTGTTCCTAATCAATCACAACTGAATCAACTCATCAGCTCATTAGTAGAGACTCTAAGACAGAAATATATGAGGCCGATAAGGGAGACATCCAAAATGCGCACTGTTGGTGTGCCTCCAGGAGCAGGGTTGGGAAACACTGGTCTACAGTACCGTTTAAAAGATTAAGATCAATAACATTTCCTATTATTATCATTGTTAAAAACAGTTGTCCTGTTGGAAACTGACAAAACAAATTCCCAGTGTTGTTTGATGAATGGAAAGTTCAAAAGAATTGCATTTATTTGATCAATTTAATATATCATTGCTGAATAAAACTATGAATTTCTTAAGAAATAAAAAAGACTGCCACTTAACAGTATACTTAAGTGATTTATCTATATTTAAAACGCTTATTTTCCTGTCTGCCTTTGTCTCTCAGGATCTGTCTTCTGGTACTTTGTCCTGTTAAATTATGTGAAAGATGAGGACCTGGCCAGCTGCAGTACCGCTTGCGCCTCTCTGCTCACTGCTGTCTCTCGGCAGCTGCAGGACCGCTTGACTCCACTTGAGGCGTTGTTGCAGACCAGGTCAGCTGAGCCATACACAAACTGACTTTTGTTTAATGTACTTGAACAAAAAAGTATTTTATGAGCATGTTAGATGTGATAATTTTAAGGAAATTAAATGGTTTTGTCATGGTTTTCTCTATTCAGATATGGTCTATACGGGTCTCCATTTGACCCAGTACTGTTTGACCTGGAGGTGAGTGGGTCTTCTTGTAAGAATGCCTTCAACAGCAGCATCGGGGTCCAGTCGGACGAGATCGATCTGTCCGATATTCTCTCAGGTGTGGCAATGCATTCTTCTCCTTTGACACACTTACATTCATCAATAAATATTAAAACAAAAAAGACAAACGTTTAACGTCTTATTTTTTCTCATCTAATGTCAGGTAATGGGAAGGTAAACAGCAGCGGGGTGGCAGAGGGCAGTTTCACTGCTCTGACCGGCCTGCTGGAGGTCGAACCCCTGCACTTTACTTGCGTCTCCACCAGTGACGGCACCAGGGTGGAGAGGGATGATGCAAGTATGTTCACTGGTACATATCCCACTTTTCTTTTCCTCTCTATCACATCTTGTTTCTTTTATAACCAACCGTGTCATCGTGGACCTCATCTTTAAGGTGCGGTCACATTAGCTGGTAAAAAAAGGTCCATTGTCAATAGTGTAGCATGAAGCACGGCTCAGATAAATGTCATAATTTGCATAACCAACTTGAACCTGTTGCGAAATCTGTTCCCCTATACGTTCTTTTGTAGTGAGCACCTTTGGTGTGACGCCCACAGTGACGGGGCTATCTGCTGGGAGCGTTGGCGAGGCGTCCACGGCCCTGAGCTCAGCTGCACAGGTGGCCCTGCAGTCACTGTCTCATGCCATGGTGTCTGCCGAACAGCAGCTTCAAGTCCTTCAGGAGAAGCAGCAACAGCTTCTAAAACTACAACAGCAGGTCATATATGGACACACTCTTCATTCATTTCAATCTTGATGTCTTGATTGATTCTGTACTTTGTGACTTTATGTAATTGATTATATTATGAAATAGAAGGCTAAGCTGGAGGCCAAACTTCACCAGACCACCTCAGCAGCAGCCACCGCAGCATCAGGCGTTGTCAACTCAGTGCCATCCAACCCGTCCGCCCCAGGCTTCTTCATCCACCCTTCTGACGTCATCCCACCCACCCCTAAAACGACCCCGCTGTTCATGACACCTCCTCTCACCCCACCGAATGAGGCAGTGTCTGCGGCCATTAGCGTGGAACTGGCTCAACTCTTCCCAGGATCTGTCATTGATCCTCCACCTGTGAACCTTTCAGCACAGAATAAAAACTCACAGAAAGCCAAAGCAGTAAGTTCTGAAAAACTCCTCTTCCTTATATATTCATATTGTTTTAATGTTATTATTTAGTAATGTTCAGTTCTACTTGTGCACATTAGCAGATAGGAATAGTGTAAATTATGCATGTGCTATTTTCCTGTAAGGGGCCATGTGTTTGTGTTTGAACGTGGAATGTGTTCAGCTAATGTACATATGTGTGTGTGTGTGTGTGTGTTGTCATTGCAGAACCACATAGGAAGTGGCCTGGCATTGGCAATCTCACAGGCCTCTCATTTTCTACAGCCTCCACCACACCAGTCCATAATTATCGAGCGAATGCATTCAGGTACTTCAGTCCCAGAGGAAGAATTAAAATGATTTAATTAGATTAAAACAATTAGCTTAATTGACATGTTTAAAACACAAAAAAATCTAAATGTACTCTGAGATCATTTAACTAAGTTTTTCCCAGTTTCTTTTAACAAAAAAGTTGTTACAGCAAACAAAAATATGTGAACGATATGCAAGTTTTGGGTACTTGTGATCCATATACTGTACAGTATCTGCTGCAGTATTTCAATCACTAAAAATAGCACGACATTCTAAAATGCTTAATGCGAAAAACACTTACCGGTAATAAAGGGCCGTAATGTACTAAAACATGGATATTAAATGATCAAACTCAATATACACCTTAATTATGATGCATAAAATCAGAACACTTTTACTCACAATTTCTACCCCATAAAATATTTTAGAGCCTGGCATAACTGCTTGTTGTTTTAATGCAAGTTGTCTTATCTTAAAACTAAGTCATACTGAGGCCCCTTTTAGAATTTTGCTGAGGCCTCCTAGTGAGCCTCAGCCTTCTGGTTGATAATCACTGCTCTGGAACTCTCTTTAGTCCTCATTCTTTTGCTTTTGCTATATACTTTGGTGCACCAACATCTTTTGATCATGTGATCTGAATGAAAGAATGTCCCTTCTCTATAGGTGCAAGGCGGTTTGTGACTCTAGATTTTGGCCGGCCTGTGTTGCTGACAGATGCGCTGATCCCCACATGTGCTGACTTGGCCTCCCTTTCCATCGATATTTGGACTCTTGGGGAGGAGGTGGATGGGAGGCGACTCGTGGTCGCCACAGATATCAGCACACACTCTCTAATTCTACATGACTTGTTGCCTCCTCCCGTCTGCAGATTCATGAAGGTTTATACAAGTTTATGATGATCAAATGTGTACAGGTCAAATGGCAGTGTGCTTTGTATAAGCTGTAGCGCAGAGAAAATAATTAAAAAAAGACAAATCACTGATATTCACTCTATGCCCCTCCCCCAGATCACTGTGATTGGTCGATACGGCAGCACTAATGCCCGGGCTAAAATCCCACTGGGCTTCTATTATGGACACACCTACATCCTGCCCTGGGAAAGTGAACTTAAGCTGATGCATGATCCTCTGAGAGGGGAGAGTGATGCTGCCTGTCAGCCAGATCTGGATCAACATTTGTCAATGATGGTGGCCCTACAGGAAGACATTCAGTGCAGGTTGGTGAGGCTGCAAAGCACAATTAACTAAGCTGCCATTGGCATTGACTGAAGTACGCTACCATTTAAAAGTTTGGGCTCAGTAAGAAGTTTTTTGTTTTGTTTTGAAAAGAAACAATACTTTTATTCAGCATGGACACAAAGACATTTGTAATGTTACAAAATATAATAATAAATAAATACTGTTCTTTTGAACTTTCTATTCATTAAATAATCCTGAAAAAATACATCATGGTTAACCAAATACAGTTTTTAACACTGAAAATATTTAGCAATGTTTCTTGAGCCCCACATCAGCGTATTAGAACTGAAGATTAGAGTATTAGGGCTGAAAATTCAGCTTTGCCAACACAGGAATAAGTTACATCTTTTAAAAATATTTTAGTATAGAAAAAAGTTGTAACTATTTTAAGTTGTAATAATATTTCACAATATTACAGTTTATACTGTATTAATCAAATGCAGCCTTGGTGAGCAGAAGCGGCTTTTTAAAAAAACCAACATTAAAACCTCTGACCAACCCTAAACTTTTGAATGGTAGTGTATTTATAATTACACTTAAGTGCTAATAATTAAAAGCTTTTGTCAAATAATGGACATTATCAGTTTTAAGGGCCTGCACTTTATATATTTTTCAAATGGTATAGATGGAATTTTAAATATGCCAATCTCTCGTAGGTATAATCTGGCCTGTCATCGCCTTGAGACGCTACTTCAGAACATCGACCTGCCGCCTCTTAACAGCGCTAATAACGCACAGTACTTCCTGCGCAAGCCTGATAAAGCTGTTGAGGAGGATTCCCGTGTTTTCTCCGCCTACCAAGACTGCATTCAGCTTCAGCTACAGCTCAATCTGGCTCACCATGCTGTCCAGAGGTTGCGTGTGTCTCTGGGAGCCACCAGGAAACACCTACCCGAGAACTACGACCCCAGAGAGCTGGTCCAGAACTCTTCTACCGAGCAGCTCCGAACCATCATCAGATACCTACTGGACACACTGCTCAGCCTGCTGCACTGCTGTAATGGTGAGGGAGGCAGCCCGTTCCAATACCACCTCTGAATTGAAATCTGAATTGACCTTACTTTATTTTAGTTCTTCAATTTTTATGTCAAATTGAAAGTTTTTCCCTTTTTCTTGCTCAGGTCACTCTGTGCCCACAGTGTTGCAGAACACGTTTCACGCCCAGGCATGTGAGGAGCTCTTTAAGCAGCTGTGTATCAGTGGGACTCCTAAGATCCGTCTGCACGCGGGTCTGCTGCTGGTGCAGCTGTGTGGAGGTGAGAGGTGGTGGGGCCAGTTCCTGTCCAATGTCCTGCAGGAGCTTTACAACTCAGAACAGCTGCTCATCTTCCCCCAGGACAGGTAACACAAAAAACACACTCTTTCAGATGTTGTATAAAGGCCGGGACACACCAAGCCGATGGTCGGCCGTCAGGCAGTGTCGGGCCAGTTTTGAGTGTAGGTGGGCTTATTTTTATTTATTTTTTGGTGTGTTCTGCACCGTTGGCTCTAGTCGTACGCTGACAGGGTTTTATGGGCCGATTTGACTTGTTGAATCGGCGTCTGGCCGTCAGTGGGAGAGAGAACTCTGATTGGCTTTTCAGCTTAGCGAACGACTCAGTGCACAAGAATAAAAGCGAGCAAAGAAGGCGGTGCAGACAGAAGCCCGTTATAATTTTGTGTGATTATTCCTGAGCATTCGAATGCGCTTATATTTTCATAATAACATGAGCTGACAGGAATAAAGAAAGTGATCAGCGTGATAAATATTTAAAATAGTAAGCAAGCGCTGCTTTGTTTACAGTTTGTATGTCTGCAGTCCTAGTTTCGGTTTCTCTGTTTGAATGATGAAAATAGACTGATACCTGCTGATATAGACAGATATTTACTTACACGTAGGCGCAGAACGCAG
This sequence comes from Phoxinus phoxinus, assembly GCF_949152265.1. Lineage (NCBI taxonomy): Eukaryota > Metazoa > Chordata > Actinopteri > Cypriniformes > Leuciscidae > Phoxinus > Phoxinus phoxinus. The sequence goes on from NC_136888.1 coordinate 18,955,614, forward strand.
ATGCTAGTTGACAGTCGCCTTTACATATGCAAATACATTTTATGTGAGGTGACTAAAAAATATCTTTAATTAGCCAATTGCTAGTATATTGTACAATTAGTCACCTGAAATTTAGAGGCAAAAAGTTTAGCGCAGATATAATTTCACAAATTTTTTTTTTTCAAAATGTCCATCTTGGCGAGCATCCTAGTAAACATAGTCGGTTATGTCTTAAGTAAATGTAAACAGTCGAGAAAAAAAACGCATGTGTAGAGTATCAGTTTATTGGATCTGTGCATTATGTCTTAAAGTGACAACAGCCCAAGAGTCCTGCTGCTGTCTGTTTTTAATGTTAATCAAACAACAGACTCACTGGAAAAAGTCAATTAATGCTCTTTAAATGAATAACTTTAATAAGAATTAGTCTATATTTAATTTATACAGTGAAGACTGCGCAGTTATTTTACATTTGATTCATTTATTCAATTTCTGTACCTAATCTACCTATTTGGTATCTAACTACTGTAGATCTATTTTATGTTATATTTATGTAAAAAAAATAACAATTTGCATTGTTCTTGCATTCCATGTAAAAAATTCTGGCAAGTAAAATAAAAAGTGACTCAAGCTTCAATGTCCGTAGAGGATTGCTACTTTTTTCTTTACTTTTAATAAGATAATATAACACAATAAAAACACCTATATTGTGATCTAATGTGGTAAAATAAGATTTTGGTCATATTCGCCACCCCTAATCGGAACTATTCCTAAATACACTCAGACCTCTTTTCTTATGTTAATCCATCTTTTTTCCTTCCCTCAGGGTATTCATGCTGCTGTCCTGTATTGGCCAAAGATCTTTGAGTAACAGTGGGGTTCTGGAGGGTTTGTTGAACCTTCTGGACACACTGCTATCTCCTCTGCAGCAGAGTACTGCAGCACAGCCCCGCAGGACAGAAGGTGCGTGTTTCAGAGTGAGATTTTTATGTAATATGCGTCAGTGTGTTTATGGTAATGTTACGGTATTTGTGTGTGTTTATAGGTGTGTTGGATATCCCCATGATCAGCTGGGTGGTCATGCTGGTCTCTCGACTGCTCGACTATGTGGCCAGTGTGGAAGATGAAGCCTCTGCAGCCAAGAAACCTCTGGGGTCAAAAGACAGAGAAAGATCCTTTTCTGGTGAGGCCTGGGCAAGCATAAGAACTGAAAATTCAGTGTGTTTTTGTAAACGCTACTGTACACTAGTTTGAGGTCAGCCAGATGTTTTTGAAAGGAGTCTCAGAAATCAAACAATTTCCATTAATTATTAGCACTTAAGTATAATTATAATTACATAAGTTTAAATGTTCGGGGTTGGTAAGATTTTTTTTGAAAAGTTTTTTTGAAAAGTCTTTTATGCACACCAAGCTGCATTTATATGACTTAGAATAAAGTTAAAAAGTAATTGTGCAATAATATTATTACAATTTGAAACTCTTTCTATTTTAATATGTTTTAACATGTTCTATAGCTGAATTATAAGCATCATTAAGAAATCATCATAATATTCTGATTTGCTGCTCAAGAAACATATCTTATTATCAATGTTGAAAACAGTTGTTGTTGTTTTTGATTAATTGAAAACATTTTAAATAGGAATATTACATTATAAATGTATCTGCTTTCACTTTTGATCAAATTAAGATGTCCTTGCTGGAAAAGTTGATTTCTTTACAATAAAATAACATCTTTCTGATCCCAAACTTTTGAAAGGTAGAGTACATACTGAATAGAGATGTTTCTTCATTGGTAATGTGTCTTTGTTTTCCTCTTTCCAATCTCACCAGGGAACCAGTGGAGTTTCATAAATAACAGTCTGCAGTCTCAGAACCCAAGCAGATCCGCCAAAGGCAGCAACAGCAGTTTAGATCGTCTATATTCACGCAAGATCCGCAAACAGCTTGTCCACCACAAACAGGTACATGTGTCTCGCACAAACTTCCTGTGCCATTTATAGGCTACTTTTATACCATAACACCGCAGATGATTCTAAAATCTGCACTTTAAGTCTTTTCCTTTATAGGTATAGTGAAGATGTTAATGAATTCTCATTTCATTGCAGCAGTTGAATTTATTGAAAGCCAAACAGAAAGCTTTAGTGGAGCAAATCGAGAAAGAGAAAATTCAGAGCAACAAAGGCTCCTCCTACAAGCTGCTGGTGGAACAGGCCAAACTCAAACAAGCCACGTCCAAGGTGAGAATAGATACTTTTGAAAACTAATTTTGTCTCTAAGGGGTGGTTGTTGGACAAATTAGGAGTAGCAACAGATATCAAAGCACACATTAGCAGTGAAAACATTACCCTTGAACAGATTGTAAAGTGAACCATGTGGTTCTGTTTCTTTGGCAGCACTTTAAAGATCTGATCCGTTTGAGGCGGACAGCTGAATGGCCACGCTCCACCTTGGACTCCGAGGCGTCAGTGGCAAAAGAGACCCCCGAGGTGGAGCTCCTGCCCTTTACGTTATCTCATGAGCGCTGCATCTGCGTCGTCCAGAAGCTCGCTCTTTTCCTCCTCTCCATGGACTTTACCTGTCACGCAGACCTGCTCCTGTTTGTCTGCAAGGTGCAATTTTTTTTAATCCTTACCTTTCTTAATTCAGTTCTCAATTAACTACTAGCCCTGGGGTTTCATAACTTGGACATACACAAAATATAAGTTTTGTTTGTGCTGTTGAATTTAGATACAGACCTCAAACTTTTGATTGGTAGTGTATTGTCACCAATGCTTTATTTATTTGATTTTAAAAAATCCAGTAAATCCAGTAATATTGTGAAACATTAATACATTTTAAAAATGTATTTATTCCTGTGATGGCAAAGCTGAATTTTCTTCAGTGTCACAATGATCCTTCAGAAATCATTCTAATATGCTGATGCTAAACAGCATTCATTTGAAATAGAACTGCTAGACATGTCCTTGTTGAATAAAAGAATTAAACTTTTGAACGGTAGTGTATATGTTGTAGACCATGCCTATGTTCTAAGTCTCATCCACTGCTTAGGTATTGGCCAGAATAGCAAATGCAACACGACCCACAATCCACCTGTGTGAGGTGGTTACAGAGCAGCAGCTGGAGAGGTTACTGCTGTTACTGGTGGGGACGGACTTCAATCGTGGGGACATCTCATGGGGCGGAGCCTGGGCCCAGTACTCCCTCACCTGCATGCTGCAGGACATCCTTGCAGGTTTGTGTTTTAGGTTTGAAAAGATGGTCTCAGCTGCAGAGTTCTAAGTGACCCAAGGACAGTCGTATGCATTTTATGTCACTGTTTTACATTTAGATGTTGTAATCGGTTTTCAGGAGAGCTGTTGTCTCCGGTGTGTGGGGATGGGATGGAGGGGGCGGGGGCTGATGAGGCCGGGGCCGCCTCTTCCTCTGTGGTGGTGGATTCCGATGACTCTCTCCCCCAGCCGACCCCCATCCCACTCGTGGAGACCATCGATGAGCCTCTGGGACCAGATATCATCGCAGGTACACCCGGGACATCCTCTGTGTTCCAAAGTGCGTTGGTAACCCCGCCCGATAGCACGTCACCTCACACGGACCCTCACCTTTTTTTTTATTTCTGATGTTTATTTGTTCTTTTTCCTCTCTTGAATGAGCTGCATGTGTTTTTTGTGTTTGCTTTTGTATATAATATGTAATAGTGGTACAATGCAGTGGACAGGGGGTTGGAACAGTGCAGATGATTTTGACTTGGTCTATAGTAATTTAAAACCTACAGTTGTTAGTCATTTTATCATTTATTATGGGTAAGATTTTGTCAACGTCAACATTCATTTAAAATGGGTCAACGATCCACTGTTCGGACGCCCTGTCGGTCTAAGAGGAGTGTGACAGCCTGACGTCCTGAAGTAGGCTGTCTGTGTAGTTGCTTCTCTTGATTTGCTGCTCTTGCAATATTAAACGTCTTTTCGTTGCCCAAAGGTGCTCCTCCACTGTCATCTTTGGAAAAAGATAAAGACATTGACTTTGACTTGCTACAAGACTTGATGGATGTTGATATTGATCCTTTAGATATTGATTTGGAAAAAGATCCACTCGCCGCCAAGGTTTTTAAGGTATGGACCTCCTTTCTCTTTCTCTCTCTGTTCTTTAGGCATTAGGGGTGTAATTGTTAGATTTTCTCACAGTTCTGTTCTCACTATTTTAGTTTGGCTTTGCAATTACTTTGTACATTGCTAGCCCAATACCCATATATGTCTGATGTCCATCCGATTGCTGATATTTTCGTTTTGAGAGTTGCCCTTATTAGCAACATTTCTGTAAAATGCAGCGCACTTATACATTTATATTGTGAAATGTCTGAAAGTACAGCGATTCAGTGACATCGAAAATTTCTATAATTACTCTTGAAAATAGCCACATTACAATTCACACACTTATTCTCATCATTAGATGCTATAAATGTTCATACTGAACCGTGGGAAGTGAACCGTACGTTTCACCCCTATACTGCATGTATTATGTAATCGGAGATCAGTAGTTGAAGTTATGTTGTAATATTTAGAGCTGATTTGCACAAATTCAATGTATTAACCCCTTGTAGTATCTTTCATTTTTTTTCTCAGAGATGAGTGTCTGAGATTTTTTGTGTGTTGTTTTTTCTTTTTCTTTCATGTTCTCTCTTGCAGCCGATCAGCAGTACCTGGTACGATTACTGGGGTGCTGACTACGGCTCGTACAGTTATAACCCCTACACGGGGGGTGTGGGCATTCCCGTGTCCAAACCTCCTGTGGCCGCCACGGCAGAGAAGCCTGGATCTCAGAACCTCTCAGTGTCTGTGTCTCAAGGTGAGAGGTGTCAAAAATACATGAATGACATAAAACATATAATAAATGCTAAATAAGAGTGCTATAAAACCTTTATTTTTTGTTCCAGCACTGGATGCTCGACTGGAGGTGGGATTAGAACAGCAGGCAGAACTTATGCTGAAAATGATGTCAACATTGGAGGCAGATGCAATATTGCAGGCGCTGACATCCACGTCTCCTTCTGGTACAAACACAAAAGGAAACACCAACAGACATTTGTGTCTATTGTGTACAGGGTTCCTACAGTCATGGAAAATCTGGCGATATCATGGAATATTTTTTTTATATATATATATTTTGTAGTTATGTCAAGTACTGGAAAAGTTATCAATTTATTACTTTAATAAAATCTTAGTCTATAGTGAGTATAATTTTTTTCAATTTCAATCTCAGTTCTAAAACATTTCTTCTGGTAGAAGTTGATAATTGTAACCTTTACATAATGATTTCTGATCATTCCAAATCAATTTTAAAGTAAATTTCCAAAAGTTTGAGGAACCCACTTTTATTTATTTTATTTTTTTATAAAATGATTTGATTTCATTTAACTAGCATCACCCCCTCTCTTCATAATCTTTTTTCCTCTCTTGTTTCAGTGGCCCAGTCTGCAAACGGGACAGATGACTCTCTTCTGCGTGGGGGATTCCACAGCTCTCCCCCTGCCAGCAGTCTGATGGCACAACCTTCTTCCATCCCCATGTTGAGCACCTGCTTCAACAAGCTCTTCTCTTTACTCCAAGTGCATCATGTTCAGGTACGGACACAGTCTGTTTCTGTTGCTTGAATTTACCATTGCTCTTTCCCTATTTCCCTAAAATCTAACTTACAGAATCACATCATCTTACTCCAAGACCATATTTATCTCTCTCTCTCTCTCTCTCTAGTTGGAGTCTTTACTGCAGCTGTGGTTGACTTTGAGTTTGAGTTCCTGCTCCGGAGGGTCGGAGGAGAGCGGCTCAGACATCTTCCTCTTCAACTCCAGCAGAGTGCCCACAATCCCTCTTAACCAAGGTGTGATATTCACCGACTGATTGAACACTTTGATTTGAAGATATTCTCATATTTTTTTGAACAGCTTGGTTAACTAAACTGTTGGTTTTATTGGGTATTACTACTAAGGATACAACTTATAACCCTATCTGTTGTTGTCAGTGTCTCAATCTTTAAAAAGCTTCAATCTCACTAGCTACAATTTCATACCCACAAATAATACATTTATAAACATGTAAACACTTCAATTGATTCGATTGAGCTCAATCTGATTGAAGTTGATCGGATTGAAGGAGGTGGTGTAGACCTGAAAAAATTAGATTTGCAGGAAATAATTTAGCATGGAAACGCCTGAACCTTACAATTTTTACAAAAAGGAGTCTGAATATTTGCTAAAATAGCTCTAAATCATATGGCAGCTTTCTTTTATATATGTCATCAGCAATGCTAAAGAAACAAGAAGCGAGTTAGATCACTCACCGTTCCTTATGTAGTTCAATAAGTAGATTTTGTATTGACTATAATTGACTGTAACTCTCGTCTCTCTCAGCCTCCATCAGCAGTTTCCTGTCAGTGCTGGCCTGGTACCCCAACACTTCTCTGAGAACATGGTGTCTTGTCCTGCACAGTCTCACCCTCATGACCAATATGCCTGCGAGTGGTGAGTATCTGATTGGCTGAGCCTGTCTTTGTACCTCTGATGTGTTTCTGGACACACTCAAATGTGTAGGTGTTCCCAGGGGAGACCTGCGATTCTATATGTGGGTTTTCTCTGGGGGATTCCTGCCAGCTCAGCAGATCTGTGTTGCGTTGCCTTGCTGTAGCCTGATTATAAAAGCAAACAGTCTGGTAACCCACTTTCAGATTAACTGCGCTTATAACTTGTGTGTAACATCTGCAGCCTCCAGCAGTGGGATGGGTGTGCAGGAGAGCACAGCCCAGCAGATGGTGTCTGACCCCACACTTGTGCACGTGCTTGTGCGCTTCCTGTCTGGAGGAAACCCTCACGGCACTAGCCAGCACAGCTCACAGGTATTGAGCTTAATAAACATGCACACATGATTTCATGATTTCATAGAAGTATATTTGGCAAGTGCCTCTCAGACTCCTCTTCCGCTCTCTTCTCAGGTCGGCCCCACTGCAACACAAGCCTTGCAGGAGTTTTTAACCAGGTTGCAGGTGCATCTGTCCTCCACATGTCCACAGATGTTCAGCGAATTTCTGCTTAAATTGTTGCACATTCTGTCTACAGAGAGGTAAATGATTGATCCAACATGTATGTAATTGAACTGGTGCTTGTTAAAAATGTGATTTTGTTTTAAATAAAAAATTAAAAAATCTTTTTTTTTATAGGGGTCCATTCCAGTCCGGACAGGGTCCATTAGATGCACAGGTTAAGCTTTTAGAGTTCACCCTGGAACAAAACTTTGAGGTCGTTTCTGTGACCACCATCTTGGCCGTCATCGAATCAGTCACCTTCCTGGTTCATCACTACATAACTTGTTCAGAAAAGGTGGTCTCACGCAGCGGTTCAGACAGCTCCGTGGGCGCCCGTGCTTGTTTCGGGGGCCTGTTCGCCAATATCATCCGCCCCGGCGATGCCAAGGCTGTGTGTGGTGAGACCACTCGAGACCAGCTGATGTTTGACCTCTTGAAGCTGGTCAATGCTTTGGTGATGCTGCCGCTTTCGGGTGATCGGGAGTTCAGTGGGAGGCTGCCCCCAGCGGGCGGAGCCACTGACAGCGTATCAGATGAAGAAAAAGTGTGTGGAAGCAAAGAGTGTGGGGCGGCAGGCACAGCTCAGAACCAGGGACCAGCAGCGGGTGTGGCAGACCTGGTTTTGGCCAATCAGCAGATCATGAGTCAGATCTTGTCAGCTCTGGGACAGTGCAACAGCAGTGCCATGGCCATGATAATTGGTACAGAAGTTTATTTAAAATTAACTAAATAAATATTATATTAATAATTCTGCACTAATAATGTTTGGGTCAGTAAAATTTGTGTACATCTAGAAATGTATTACTTTTATTCAGCAAGGATATATCAAATTGACAAAAGGTGACTAAGGACATTTGTTACAGGATTTCTATTTCAAATAAATGTTCTTTTCATCCTCATCTATTCATCAATGAATCCTGAGGAGAAAAAATGATCACAACTGCTTTCAACATTAATAAGAAGAAATGTTTCTTCAGCACTAAATCATTAGAAAGATATTAGGATATTTCAAATATTTTAATGGTAGTTTATATTGAATATAATGCATTCATTCTTTTGCTAATGTGTAGCATCTCTCTCTGTCTAGGTGCTAGTGGGCTTCACCTAACTAAACATGAGAACTTTCATGGTGGGTTGGATGCCATCTCGGTTGGTGATGGCCTCTTCACCATCCTGACTACTCTAAGTAAAAGAGCCACATCCGTCCAGGTCATGCTGCAGCCCATTCTCACCTACATGGCCTGTGGTTATATGGGCCGACAGGTACGACTCGCCACAGAGGAAGTGAGAGACCACGGAGTTTACTCTGTGACGATCTTAAGATCCAGGACTTTTCCACACATTTTATTATGCAAAATTAACTAAACACCACAAAACATGATCTATGCATGCATGTTGTGGCCTAAAAAACATTAACACATGCAAACAACTTTTCAAATTTTGACTTTCAGTATTTAAAAAAAGTAATACAAAAGCCCCCAATATACTTTCATTGCATTTTGTGAATGCTGAGTGCTTTTTTATTTATTTTTACAGGGATCTCTATCAACATGTCAGCTCTCTGAGCCTTTACTGTGGTTTATTTTGAGAGTGCTTGACACCAGCGAGGCTTTGAAAGCCTTCCATGACATGGGTATGCCAGCACTAACACTTTCAGAAGAGATAATTTTTGAACTGGTCTGTATGTTCTGACTCTGTGTGCGCATATTTAGGTGGTGTTCAGCTCATCTGTAACAACATGGTCACCAGCACGCGAGCCATCGTGAACACTGCACGCAGTATGGTGTCCACTATCATGAAGTTCCTTGACTCCGGACCTGGAAAAGCAGCAGATGGCAGCCTGAAAGCACGAGTGCTCACCTCAGAACCAGACAACGCAGAAGGACTGCACAACTTCGCCCCTCTTGGTACAGCAAGCAGTCTTTATTTTAAGCCATAAGCTCCGCCTTTTCATATAAACGTCAGTTTCTTAAGAATTCAAATGATTTCAATTCATAGTTTCTGCTGTTCCCTTGCAGGCACCATCAACTCCAGCAGTCCCACGGCACAGCCAGCGGAAGTGCTTCTGCAGGCCACGCCCCCTCATCGACGAGCCCGTTCTGCTGCTTGGTCCTACATCTTCCTTCCTGAAGAGGCCTGGTGCGACCTCACCATCCACCTGCCTGCTGCCGTTTTGCTGAAGGAGATTCACATACAGCCGCACCTGGCATCCCTTGCCAGTGAGTGTAGCCGTGTAGCCTTGCTCACAATGCAATATCAGTGATCCAAAACCCTACTTGACACAGCTGTATATTATATTTGGCCCATATATGAAGCTTTCCATACTATTGAGGACTATTCTAAAGTCTTTTACGATACTAAATGCTATTCTTTCTCTATGTCCTTCCCAGCATGCCCATCCTCAGTGTCTGTGGAGATCAGTGCAGACGGTGTGAACATGCTTCCCCTGTCGACCCCAGTCATCACTAGCGGTCTCACCTACATTAAGTTCCAGCTGGTAAAGGCAGAGGTGGCGTCTGCTGTGTGTCTGAGGTTGCACCGGCCGCGGGACGCCAGCACTCTGGGCCTCTCGCAGATTAAGCTACTGGGCCTGACTGCTTTTGGAAACACTTCCTCTGCCACTGTTAACAATCCTTTTCTTCCCTCTGAGGACCAGGTCTCAAAAACCAGGTATTGGAAATCAGATTTTTTTTCTCCAAGTAACATCTAAAATGAGTTTAGTAAGAAGTTGTTCGATTTCCTGTTTTGTTTTAAGTCTCCATCTATTTTAATATCCCTTTTTCTCCCTCTCTTTCTCAGTATTGGCTGGTTACGGTTGCTGCATCATTGTTTGACTCACGTTTCTGATTTGGAGGCCATGATGGCCAGTGCTGCTGCTCCTACGGCAAACCTCCTGCAGACCTGCGCCGCCCTCCTCATGTCCCCGTACTGTGGCATGCACTCGCCCAACATCGAGGCGGTGCTGGTGAAGATCGGCCTCCAGTCCACACGCATAGGCCTCAAACTCATTGACATCTTGCTGCGTAACTGTGCTGCTTCTGGCACTGATTTGGCCAGTAAGACCCGCCCACTCATTTCCATTAAGATTGTTTCTCCTCAATGCTTGACTGCTTTATCCCAATTGTAAACACTGTCATGCTGATTATGTTTAAGCTAGTTTTGAGTACAGAAAAAAGTATGTCTTTTATATGATTTGACATCATGATTTAGTTGGGCTTTCCTTTTCATCTGATTGGTGGTTTTGTTTTTTATTGTAGATCTGAACAGTCCGCTGCTCTTCGGGAGGTTAAATGGCCTGTCGTCAGACTCAACCATAGACATCCTCTACCAGCTTGGCACTACTCAGGACCCCGGTACCAAAGACAGGTCTGTAATGGAGTTCGTTTATAGTGTTTGTAGTTAGATGTTTGATGTTTTGTCATAATGACAATTTAGTATCTCATTTTGAATGAGTTTCATAATTGACTTATCTCATGATTTTGACTTTTTATTTCATGTTTTATGTCATCAGTATGATTTAGTTTTTATTTTATTTTATGTGGTGGCAATGGGCATCCATATATATATTCCACATTTCTCAAAAACTGAATAGTTGAAAGTATACTGATTTTGTCCATTGCTCAATAAGAATCTTACATTTTAACCATTAACTAACATAACTATGTCTATTAAAGGTACACAACGTAACTTTTTGCCCTCTAGCGGTAAAAAAAAAAAAAAACCTGCATGTATTTTGGTTGTGCTTTGTCTGTGCTTGAATGTATGCAATTTTCAAGGAAAACCATCCTGGTCAAAATATAAACACTTATAATAGGCTTACCATAGTGAATCAGAGTAAGACAAAAGGATTTATGTTGTATTGACCCATTACCTTTATTTAGTTAATTTTGAAAAAAAAAGAAAGTTACAGTGTATCTGTAACTTAATAACATCTAATAACATTAGCAAACATTTAACACTAGATAATGCTTAATTAAGACAATAGTTGTCGTGCTTAAAGTTTTTGAAGTCTTCTAAAAGCCACTCTGTGTTATACTGTTACACTCTTACAGGATGAGTTTTTTTGTGGTTTCTGATGTCTTGGCTGTGTTGTGAATGTGTTGTAGGATCCAGGCTCTGCTACAGTGGGTGTATGATTCCTCCCGGGTTGCGTCCCTGAAACAGAGTTTTACTTCAGGCTACGCGGGTCCGAATGCTCCGCCCTCAAGGGAATACGGGTTACTCATGCCGTCCCCGTCACACCTGCACTGTGTGGCGTCTGTCTTATGGCACAGTTATGAGCTGCCAGTGGACTACGACTTGCCTGGACTGCTCAACAGAGAGCTTTTCGAGTGAGTCCACACAGATAAACACACTTTCTTTTTGCGGTCTCGCAGTACAAATTGTACAAGTAAAAGTTTTGGATGAATGTGTGATCATGCCTAAGGTGTGTTTTGGCACTCTGCATTGGGAGAGGCTGAGAGTAGATATTCCGCTCTTATTTTCCCGCACTCACTCTTCTATATTTCATCCTCACTTCAGGTATAAATACTTTATGCGTACCAAGTAGAGCAAAGTGAAACCACCTTTGCTGTATACGTGGAGCAAATACAACTCTGATGGCCTTTAACACAAACAGTTGTGCATTAGTAAATCATGAGGTTGTTTTTGAACTATTAATTCAAGAGCTTCTTCTTTTTCTCCATCTCTCGCAGGTTGTTGTACAACTGGTCCATGTCTTTGCCCTCTAACTTGGTTTTAAAGAAGGCTGTGGATAGCTTGCTTTGTTCCATGTGCCACATCCACCCTAGTTACTTCTCTCTGCTCATGTCCTGGATGGGTATTGTGGCGCCCCCTGCTGCCCAAACAAATGCACAGTGCCGTATGGCCATGACGGACGATGGCAAGAAGCAACATGACTTAAACAGTGCTGCTTCCCTCACAGATGACTCCAAACATGCTCGTACACCGGTAATCGTGCCCATCTCCCTCTCAGAGTGCCAGCTTGTGACCCTGGCAGCTGCATCCCAGTCTCCCGGTGCCATCCAGCAGCTGTTGGATTCCGGTCTGCCTTCCTTGCTGGTTCGCAGCTTAGCCGATCTTTGTTGCAACCTGTTGGTCAGCGCGGACCTTCCCTTGCCTTCAGGATTCTCCACACAGGCTGAAAGGCGCCCATACGCACACAACCAACCCTCTTCATCCTCCGCAAACAGGCCGCCATTGTCTCCTGAGCTGGCAGCACCCGTATTGCGGTTTCTAACAGAAGTAGGAAACAGTCACACCATGAAGGACTGGCTGGGTGGGCCAGAAGTGAACCCGCTCTGGACAGCACTGTTGTTTCTCCTCTGCCACTCTAGTGCCAGTGGGGTCGCTAACGCCAATGCAAACAGCAGCAGCAGTAGTAGCAGTATTTCTGGGCACGGTGCATCAGCCAGCACCTCACACGCCAGCGCCGCACCTCACCTCTCAGGGGCGTCATACTCCCTGTCGTCAACGAGCCGAAGCAGTGGACTCACCACCCAGCAGAGGACAGCCATTGAGAACGCCACAGTGGCTTTCTTCCTGCAATGCATCTCCTGCCATCCAAACAACCAAAGGCTCATGGCACAGGTGTGTTTAGGATGCTTTTTCGTTTTACTTTTTTTTATAAACGATAATGAAAATGGTGAATAACAAAAAATAATGAATAAAAGGATTTTTTCACATATTAAATAAATATCTACACACTATACATTATATCTATCTATGTTAAATATGTAAAAATGTTTTCTTGCCCAAAATAATTTGTTGTTAATTTAATTAATTTCCAACCCAGAACTAATGCCTCCAAGATTAGCGTCAGAAATATATACTTGTATAATATGTATTAAATAATACAGGTCACCTGGCTCAACTTTTTCACACTTGCTGTTTGCCTACCTTATATTTGAGCCCTGTTTGTACAAAAAATACCCAAATCTGTTATACTTAGCTACTAGATATTTCTTGCATACTTCATACAATCAACTGAATACTTTTAGAAAGAGTTTAGTGCACATTACATTGAACTGGATTTTTCTTTTGTTTGTAAAGGTTCTGTGTGAGCTGTTCCAGTCAGCTCCTCAGCGAGGGAACGTTCCGGTCTCAGGGAACATCTCTGGATTTATACGTCGGCTTTTCCTACAACTCATGCTCGAAGACGAGAAAGTTACTGTCTTCCTTCAGTCCCCCTGCCCGGTAGGTGTACACACACACACACACACACACACACACACACACACACACACACACACAAAATGCCATAACATGTGCTTTGAAAATCCATCTAAGCTGAAACGTTGCTCTTGTTTTGAGCCGTTATTTTATTTTATATAGAAGTTGTTTTGCTTGGTTAGTCTGTTAAATGATTTATTACTGTTGCTGTAAAGCTCAGAAAAGCCTCTCCACTTACAAGGAAAATTACCCTGACCTTTACATCATCTCAGAGGGATTTAAACCTCCACTGCTTCTGCGCTGCCGTTCTTTTCAAGGCGTATTGTGCTGTTGTTGTAGGTGACCACTAGGGAGCAGACTTATCCTCAAAACCTTGTCAATCTTGCAGAAGTCCACGCTCCACACACATAGCCGGATGTTAGGAGTACTTGTACGAAGTTGTTTAGCTGGAGAAAATGGCTAGTTTAGTGGAAAATAAAGAGTAGTTTGTCCGAACAGTATTGGAAGGGGCAAACGGAGTGTTTGGGGAAATCCTTTTTGCAATTCTGTTTGGTGCCGCTAGTGGCGAAGCAATTATACACTTCACCTTTAACATTATCTAAATGTTGGAGGACATAGCCAGCTCACCCCTTTGATGACACGTAGAGTTATGCCTCTCCTGCAGCTGCCAAACCGGAACGAAGCCAAATCGTAAAGACCCAAGATGTCTTTTTTTAGCTGGCGAGTCATTCACTCCGCTAAATTACTGTGGGATCATGTGCGTTTCAGATCTGATTAATCATCAGGCTTTCACAGGCAGTCCCGACAGAGGGGCTCTTAAAAGTTAATGTTTACACATTAGATCAAGCCAGAGTGCTGATGATCCGGGGCGTCCTCTCAAAGGCAGGGACGTCATTTTTCAGACCTTTTTCACCCTTTCAGATGCACCTTCAACTCCATCTCCGAGTGGAATTAAGACGTCTGGATCGTCCACGTGGAAAGGGGAAATCTTCAGAGATGCTTTTGTGGTTCTTTGTTTTATTGTTGTCATATATTGATTTGTTTTTCTTTTTATTTGACATCAGCAAGACTTCCAAATGCCATTGCTTTCAAATTCCTCGAGTTTGTTTTTCTCCATAGCTGTATTATTGTTATAAAAAACAAATTTAATAATATATTTAAACACTCAATTTATATTTAAAGACATTTTACATTCCTGAAAGATACAGAGTTGTAAGACAAAAGAAAATATGGATTCTTTGTTCACAATGAAGAGAAATAAAGATCACTCACTTAAGATCAGCATGCAGATGTGACAGAAATCAGAAATATAATATTTTTTAGTGATGATAGGATGAGTCACCATGTCCCTTTTGGGGCTCCATAGAAGCTTAAACTGGAGATGAAATTATCCATTCAAAATTATTCTATAGGTCCATTTTAATGAGAAATTGAATATCTTACCTAAAATATAACACCTATATGACTATAACACCTAAAGATCATCTTTATGCAAATTTCAACAAATGTGCTTGTCCATGTACTCATATACGAGTAATATATGACACACTATTAACTTGACCTGTTTCATTCTGTTTTTCTTTTTCTCTGCTTCAGCTGTATAAAGGACGCATTAATGCCACTAGTCATGTGATCCAGCACCCCATGTACGGAGCGGGGCACAAGTTCCGTAAACTGCATCTGCCCATCTCAACCACACTGTCTGAAGTATTGGACCGGGTCTCAGGTATGAAGACATTATTACAATACCGTTCAAAAGTTTAGGGTCAGTAAGCTTTTATTTTGTATTTACTTTTTATTCAACAAGGATGCATTAAGTTGATCAAAAGTGACCATAAAAAAAAATGTATCATGGTTTTTTACAAAAATATGTTTTTAACATTGATAATGAAAAAAAAAAATTTAGCACCAAATCAACACCAAATATAGTTTTTACTGTTTCTTTGATCAAATAAATACAGGCTTGGTGAGCATAAGAGACTTTTGACAAAAAAAATGTAACACTTATTGCTCTTAATTTGTTTCTTTAATCTTTATTACTGAATAAAGACATTCAGTGTTCAGAAGCATATTCGTTTTGGAAAATATGTTCCAATAATTGTAAAATTCCACTGGTATCAGTTTCAAAATGTTGTATTTGTGCCACTCTACAAGAGCGGTCTACAAATCAGACACACACTGTGTACAGTTACATTAATAAATCTTCACACTCTTTACACCAGTTAAGCCGAAATACTAGAAATCGCATTTCCAGCAGTCTCGTTTTATATGCACCCTGCAGTAGTCTATCAGATCTGTTAGATCCAGCTTTTGCCACATCTTCAGACTTTCAAGGTCTGATGCACAAAGCATGTAGGGCTGGAACTGCTACGTGGCATGGTCATCAGCATGTGTGTGTGTGTGTGTGTGTGTGTGTGTGATGAATGGCTTGTCCCCTGAGACCTTGAGCGTGGCAGATATAGTCTTCGGTTCTTTTGAGACACACAGTATGTAAGGTGTCCAGTCTCGGAGCCTTCTCATGCTCACGTCACTTCCACTGATGGAAGACCCTCACAGGAAGCGCACCATGTTGTTATCGTTATAGATTGGTGTATCTTCTCTGGCATATTACGTCTTTACCATCAATAATTCATATTATCAGTTAAGCTGACATGTCATATACATTGATGTATATGTCTCTAAAGGGAAATGTACTGCAGGCCAGTTGACACACACACACACACTATGAAATAACATTTAAAGATCCTCCATTTTTATTTACCCTTCAGACACGCCCAGCATCACAGCCAAACTGATCAATGAACAGAAGGAGGATAAAGAGAAAAAAAACCATGAGGAAAAAGAAAAGATGAAGGCTGATAATGGTTTCCAAGACAACTACAGTGTCGTTGTTGCCTCAGGTACTGTTTAACTCTGTCTTCTCACTGATGTAGCCCAATCCTAGCATCCAGCTAACAACCACCTGAAATACCCTAGCAATCACGCAGAACGCCCTATCCACAACCTAAAACATCCTAGAAACCAGCTAACCCCTGGAACACCCTAGAAGACTGCATTAGGATGTTCTAAAAAAAATCACACAAAACTCTTTAACACACTGGCTACCACACACACATTGTTGCTTGGATTTTTGTGTAGGCAGGCAGTTATTTTTTTTTTAAAAATGAAAAACAAACATTTTATATTATGGTTCCCTAAAGGTTAAAAATATACGCTGTTAACTCAAGCTAGCATTGTAGTTACTGAGATCTTTGATCTGCATCTCATCTTCATTCTTTCTTTTTATTTTTCAGGTCTGAAGTCTCAGTCAAAGAGGGCCTTGTCCACTCCTCCCCGTCCCCCGTCTCGACGAGGGCGTGTCCTCAGTGACAAGCTGGCAGCTTCCTCAGGAGTCGATCCATCTGCCAAAACCATCAGTGTGCCTGTCTTCCACCTCTGTCACAAACTACTGCCGGGTACAAACACACACTCTAGTTCTTTTTTAAGCGCTCACATTCTGTCCAGTCCTCTCACCCACTCTGTACTCTTTTGCGTTCTTCCTAATCTCACCTTTCGCTCCTCCATACTGATTAGAATGAGAGTAGAGGTCTCCTCAGTGCCTGTCCCAGTCTGCCTGCCACTTCACCTCACTGCATTTATTCAGACATGCAAAGAGTTTGATGAATGTCAATTTCCAAGTTCTATCCCTCTCATCTCTCGTTGTCTCATCTTATCCTCTGTAAAAAGCCTTCAGCACTTGGTGAGGTGTTTAATTTCTGATCCACTAATATCACCAAACAGAATTGAAAAAAAAAAGAATGTTTTTGAACTCCACTCCCTCGCCTGCCGTTTGGTTGATAAAATGACAGGCATCTGATTCTTACAAGGTTGTGATTTATCAATTGAGAGAGAACTTTTTAATAAACTCTGTCTTTCTCTCCAGGTCAACCATTGCCGCCGGAGATGACCTTGGCCCAGCTGCTGACACTGCTGTATGAGCGTAAACTTCCTCAGGGATACCGCTCCATTGACCTGACGGTCAAACTGGGGTCAAAGGTCATCTCAGACCCTGGCCTCTCCAAGACCGATTCCTTCAAAAGGCTCCGTACTGAGAAAGGTATAAATAAATTCTGCAGTTTTTAGCTTCCCTCTCCCACATATCCCATGTTCTGCCAGCCCAGGGAAAAATAGCCCGATTGTCCACGTGTGTCTGTGCTTGCGTGTGCCCACACATTTCCCCCTTAGTGTCCTGCATTGTCAGATGTCAAATGATTTTTCTTTGCTCTGTCAATGATGCGTTCATGCTCTCTGAAGGATACAAAAAAATGACAGCTACCTCCCTACCGGGTAGCCAATACTCTTGATTTGGTTCTGCCCTGTTGGAAAGAGCAAATATTCATACACACATACACAAGAGTTCCTCCTCAAGCTGATGATGTCAGCTCAGGTGAATCTGCTAACACAGGCAGAGTGCTGGATGTCAGCTGTGACAGGAAAGTGTCCCGCCAGCATCCTAATCGGGCACGACAAAACGTCAAGCGATGAATCTCTTCTTCTGGGTAATCTAAGGGTACGTTTACACGGCAATGATGTACTACAAATGGAAACGTTTTTCTTTTACAGGCGACAACGCGGTCTGTGCAAATGTTAAAAACGCCGTTATGCATGCCAGGACAATAGTTGGCGAGGTCACTTTGTAAAGAAACACTACGCGCCTATAGACTGAACGCGTCATCTGACATGCATCCAACTCTTTACGTTGTCTTTTTAACTCATTTCAGATTCTGCATGAGAGGGTACTCGCCTTGCGTATATTTATAAAATATAAATCTAGTTGAAAGTTTGTTGAATGCTGCTACGATCTAGTTGCAACTCTCAAATCCGATGTAGAGACAGTGCAGCAGTATTTTACTTTCAGCGAGTACAAAAAAAAAGCAATTTGACATTGGAAAGTTGCCACGTTGTGCTTTGTTAGGACACTGTGTCAGGGTGTTATATGGGACTGAACCGTATGCTCTGGAGGTGGAGATCTGGCACTATTTGTTTACTTCGCTCCGCTGGCTTTTCCGAGCACACTGTGTTCGTTTGTTTATTTGTTTGGCTCTGTAAAAAGTCTTGAAGCAGGCCGCGTTTGATGGCACCCGTTGAGTCTGGCATCAGATGTTTGCGGTTTAGTGATGGTGCCTGGGGGACTCACCTCACCCTCCGGCTAATTGGCCATCTTAGTCGAGTCGAACCGCTGTTGGCGTACCAAACCCTGCTTCTTTTCATGCACTCTTTCATCTCGCACCCCTCCGTCGAGGCGCTGAAAGGATGCTCACCAGCCCAGGGATAATTCTCTCCTCTCTGCCTGGAGTCAGTCCATCTCTCAGTGGAGGAAGTGTGTGTAAGACACTCCAACCACAGGCGGTGTTCTGAACCCTTCCCGGTTGTTACTGTGATGTGCCATCAACCTGTTGGCAATGAGTTTGCTCCTGGACACAGACTCCAGACTTCTGAGACTGAGTCAGATGTGCTACGAAACTAAGATCAAATAAGCCCCATTGACTGGAGTAAGCGTATTTCACATTCTTCTCTAAAGTGCAGCTGCTTTGTTTGTTCGTTTCTCCAGCAAGAGTTTTTGGCTTTGAGTTTTACATTCCTCCTCTTTTTGCTTGCACTGATCTCAACATCAAAGACATGAAAATCTCTGATGAAAAACCAACTAACTGAAATATCAACAGTTAAAAAAAAAATATATCTTTCACCGTCCCCTAGAGCTTAAATCAACGAGTAATCTGTAAATACTTGTTCTTTCTCAGTCTCACACTTTTTTTGTTGCTGGCCTTCTCAAAGACAGGACTGAGCAGATTTGTATCCTCTCTGGGAAGTTTCATCTCTAAATAAATCCCCTGGAAAACTGCACCTTTGCAAATACAGCTCAAACTAAAAATGCGAATTTGAAATTGAAAGCAATACATTTTACTCTAGTGAATGTGTATATTTCTAGTTTCATAGGCCAGAAGTTGATCTTGGGAATTGTAAAGCTTGTGGTGCAGCATAAAGTAAAGCATAAACGCAATGATTTGTTCCGCAAATAGTTTGACCGTTTACTGCATTTTGTTATTCTTCTAGTTATTTACCTATAGCTGTTTATGAATCTTAAGTCTTGCACATTCACAGAAAATACCTTACTACTATGCACAAAACATTGATACAATGACCTAAAGTATTGATGCAGTAATGTAAGAAAAAGATCACAATATATCAATATCAATATATGACCTCTCTTTTTGTCTCCTTGTTTGTTGTTTGTAAGTGGAGACATTTATGTCGGCTGTAAACTCCCTAAAGCCATGCGATGCTGTTTCATTACTATTCCGGCTGTACATTCCCAAACATTTAACAGCCAACATTTCCTGCAACTTTCTCCTCATTCTCTTCCATTGATCCTCAATCTCACTAAAGGAAAACCCTGATTTACAGGAAAAAGCTGATTTATGAGAACATATATGAGCTCTTGTGCAGAAATGCCCGGTTGGACATCATGGTTTATGATGTGAACAATTGAGGCCACTTTATTTACAGCCAGACGTTTTGAGAGTTTATTGGCGGCAGATTGAATGATGCGTTTCCTTTCTGCTCTCTTCCTGTAGATCACTGTGAGATGCTAAGTGGCTGTCCAGACGATGAACCGATGACCCCGGGTGACGAGGGTTTGGATGCTGCGGTAGATGACACACTCCTGGAGACCAGCCCTATCCAGTCCCCCTTGCAGGTGTTCGCGGGTATGGGCGGCTTGGCCCTTATAGCAGAGAGACTTCCCATGCTGTACCCTGACGTCATCCAGCAGGTCAGTATCATATTCTACCACGTTAGTCATTTTTTTTAGTTTCACTCCATTTCTGCTTCATAAGCTTGTCCGGTGACCGTACACTTAGGTTAGTCAGCATTTCTGTTAATTTGCATGCCCTCTAAGCCTGTTCGTCCGGATCGTTCTGTGCAGGTCAGCGCCCCAGTGGTGCCGTCCACCACGCAGGAGAAACCCAAGGACAGCGATCAGTTCGAGTGGGTTACCATAGAGCAATCCGGGGAGCTCGTTTATGAGGCGCCCGAGACCATCGCAGCCGAACCGCCACCCATCAAATCCTCCGTTCAGACCATGTCGCCCATCCCAGCCCATTCGCTGGCGGCATTCGGCCTGTTTCTGCGGCTGCCGGGATATGCTGAGGTTCTGTTGAAGGAGAGGAAGCACGCACAGTGTCTGCTCAGACTGGTGCTGGGTGTCACGGACGATGGAGAAGGAAGTAAGTACCGCTCAAGTACAGGAAGCACTACTTCTGAAATTTGTTTACAGTTTAGATATCAATTTTGTCAATATAAAGTGAATCCAAGTTTTTGGGGGAATCAATGCCTGTTTCATATTCAGTCTGTGTTCACATATCCATTAGCCCTGTATGTGTGTGTTTGAGAGAGAGAGATTATTGATTGAAACAGAGCAGACTGATACTGTATGGAACACTTTTTGATTCTCTCATCAGCAACCCCTGCTTATCTATGTCCGCCATCAACCGTTTAAGTCACTGTCTCAGAGACCTGTCAGACTCAGCCCTCATATTAAACAGGCTATTACTTAGACTTCCATTCAGAAGTTTGGGGTTGGCAAGATTTTGTAATGTTTTTGAAAGAAGATTCTTAAAGGGATAGTTCTCTCAAAAATGAAAATTGCATTACATTACTCACACTCGCGTTGTTCCAAACCGGTATGAGATTCTTTCTTCTGTTGAACACAATAGAAAATATTTTTAAGAATGTTGTTAACCAGACAGTTGACTAGTCATTGACTTCCATAGTAGGAAAACAAATACTAAGAATTACTAACTTACTATGGAAGTCAGTGGCTGGCTACGTCAACTGTCTGGTTATAGTGGAAGCCAAAACAAGTCTTGTGAGCTGGGTTTGCTAATTCTAACGCTAGAGATGCACCCTTGTGCTTCTCCACGTCACAGTTTATGAGTTCTGAGATAACACTGAAATCTAAGGGTCGGGTTTAAACCGAACACAATGCCACTGACCCGAATCTTGGATGTAAACAATATATCGATACAGTATTTTTGAGAATCTATACAGTATCACCAAACATAATATCGCGATATTGACGTGTATTGATATTTTCTTACACCTTTATTGAGCACCTCAAATGAGAAATGCTTTTGTTCTAGTGCTTGTGAGTGACAGTTAACTGAGGTGCTAACTATGAAGAGCATTCCAGTATCACTTATGAGTGTCCATTTCACATGTTGCCTTAATTGGAAAAGTGCAGCATCTCACTAGGGTTTATAATTAAACTACTTCATATGTAGAAATTGATACACTTGGATCCATCTTGATGGGATAGTTCATTCAAAAATGAAAATTCTGTCATCAATTACTCTACCCTCATGTTGTTCCAAACCTGTAAGACATTCGTTCATCTTCGGAACACAATAAATAAATGTATATAATATTCATATAATAAAAGCCTAAATTCAATTTATTTAGCATATAAAGCGATCGTGTCTCTTCAGAAAATTTAGACGATTAGTTTTACGTTCTCTTCTTTATGAACTTTTTGAAGTGTCATAGTGGTAGTTGTGTAGCTATCTATGGAGGACAGAAATCTCTCAATTTCATTAAAAATATCTTCATTGGTGTTCCGAAGATAAACATAATTCTTACAGGTTTTGGACTTCCAGGGGACTCTTTACACGAGTCACGTTACAAAGGCCTATTTTCAGTTCAAAATGGCGAAATTAGACAAGTAAATTCGTTTGCCTGATAATTTGTCATTTGTTTAACATTTATGACCTAAAAAAAAGTCAAATGTGAAATATTTAGTTTAGCTACTTACATTATCGCACTTGCATAAACTGAAGCGTCGAGTCGCTCTGCTCAAATTCGCGCTCAGTAGCTTCTGTGAATATAAATCCCGCCTACTTTGATTTGATTGGTAATCTCTAATATTCTGACATTGACGAGCAGTGACAGACCAATGAGGCTCAGATACATACACACACACACACACCCTGTCCTCTGTTTCTGACGTGCGCTCTGTTCGGCGCCACTGCGGATTGAAGACGAAGAACGCGCTGAATCTGATTAT
This sequence comes from Phoxinus phoxinus, assembly GCF_949152265.1. NCBI lineage: Eukaryota > Metazoa > Chordata > Actinopteri > Cypriniformes > Leuciscidae > Phoxinus > Phoxinus phoxinus. Next base: position 18,977,932 of record NC_136888.1, read on the forward strand.
AACAAGACTGAAGCGAACACTATTTCAGATAGCCCGTCGGGCAGCCCGGTTATGCATTTTTGGTAGCCCGACTGGAAAACACAATAGCCCCGGGACGTCGGGCGGGCGATTTTGCGAGCCTTGAATTGTTTCATTTTTGTGTAATTAACCCTTTAAATCTTAACATAACCACCTCAGGCCTTTTATAAATAATGCTTTTTGTTTAGACAGACTCTACCATGTCCACACAAACCCTCATCTGATTATCAAACTTCTCTAATGGCCGTTATACGTTCATACCCTACAGGCAGATACACGCGCTACTCTGCATCTCCCCTACGGGAAGCATTGATTGGGTTACTGCGTGCCTGCTTTATTGATTGGTTTAATTGAGCCTGGATTGGCTGCCCACTGTGTATTTCTGTCAGTCTGGACTGTTGATTGGTCAGCTGATTGCTTGATGTATTGGTAGACTGGTTAGGTATATTATTGAGTGCTATAGTTTAAAAGATTATTTTTCTCATTATGTCCATTTATCTTTCTTTCTCAAGGTCACATCCTGCAGTCTCCCTCTGCTAACGTTCTACCCACGTTGCCCTTCCACGTGCTCCGGTCCTTGTTTAGCTCGACTCCCCTCACCACGGATGATGGGCTGCTGTTGAGACGCATGGCTCTGGAGATTGGTGCCATCCACCTCATCTTGGCCTGCCTGTCTGCCCTCAGCCATCATGCTCCCAGAGTGCCCAGTGGCAGTGCCAACTCCAGTGAGGTCAGTGTAAACCCACACATAATTTGTCATTCAATTCACAAAAATAGTCATGGTTGTGCAAGGGAATTTGAAGGCGTAGTTCACCCAGGGTGTTCCTCCTTGCAAAACCATTCAAAAGTTTTTTTATTTTTATTTTTTATCTAATTTCTTAATTCTTATTATCTATGTTGAAAACTGTTGTGCTGCTTAATACTTTTGCAGATATTTTTTTTAGGATTCTTTAATGAATAGAAATTTTAAAAGAACTGCATTTATTTGAAATAGAATTATTTTGTGACATTCTAGTCTGAACTTAACTGTTCCTTTTGATTAATGTCTCCCTTCTGAATAAAAATATTCATTTATTTTAACAATAACAACAAAATCACGCTGACCCCAAAGTTCTGAACGATAGTATAGTATGTGATCTTTTCAATATGTTTACTAAGATTGGTTACAGGAGCTTTAAAATCTTAAACCTTATGGGCGAAATAGTAATATCTGATTTGTGAATCAACCATTCTTTTGAGAATCATTCTCTTGCCTCGTCCTGCTCGCCACAGTTTGACTGATCTGTTAAAATAATTTGGACTAAAGTTATAAATTGACTGTTGTAATTGTTCATACCCGGTTAAATTGGTTAACCGGTTAAATTGAAAATTATGTAGCACCCTTTTAACTTTATTCAGGTAATTTGTGTGTGTGTGTGTGTGTGTGTGTGTGTGTGTGTGTGTGTGTGTGTGTGTGTGTGTGTGTGTGTGTGTGTGTGTGTGTGTGTGTGTGTGTGTGTGTGTGTGTGTGTGTGTGTGTGTGTGTGTGTGTGTGTGTGTGTGTGTGTGTGTGTGTGTGTGTGTGTGTGTGTGTGTGTGTGTGTGTGTGTGTGTGTGTGTGTGTGTGTGTGTGTGTGTGTGTGTGTGTGTGTGTGTGTGTGTGTGTGTGTGTGTGTGTGTGTGTGTGTGTGTGTGTGTGTGTGTGTGTGTGTGTGTGTGTGTGTGTGTGTGTGTGTGTGTGTGTGTGTGTGCGCGCAGTGGAAGGAAAAGACACTCCAGTAAAGACCTTAATGGAGATGTTTTTGTCTCTCTGACTGAGACATGTCATTTTATTAATGACTGTGGTAGCCACTCTTTACAGACCGCTTGAAGGGCTCTTTATTCAGAGCCCTTGCCTTAATGAGGAGGTGTGTATGTGTGAGAGTGAGAGAGGGAACATCCGCTCATTCAGGTGTAGTGTAGTCCCATTAAAAGAGAAGGTATAGAGAGGATTCGGACAGCTCTTTTACTCATTACATGATTATGTGGAGTTTCACTCGACTGAAATGAAAGTGTCTTCACAAAGGACAACTGCAGCACAATCATAATGAGAAAATAATGAAAAAAACGACCATCACCATCAGACCCCCAAGACCAAAGCAAATGACTTTCATGAAAATCAATATTCTGCCCTTACAGACAGGTTTTATTAAAATCAATTTTAAAAATTCCAATGTTTAAGGGAAAAAAGCGCATAAATGATGTCTGTGCAGGGCGGTGTGTTTGTGTGGATTTATAGTTTGGTGAGGGGTGGGTTCAGGGTTGAGGATTTGAATGGTGGCCAGTGGCCTGTCAGAATCATAATGGGTGTCCTTGGGGCAGCAGAAGTATTGGCAGAGCAAATATTAAACCTGCTCACTCTCAGAGCGCTGCAGTCAACATGCATTTATTCTGCTCTCTCTTTCACTTTCCTATTTGTCCCCCCTCCTATCACTAAAGATCTTTGAACAATCTATAAAATGCTCATCCAGGTTCAAGGCCTGCAACAGTTTCCCTATTTTCCTCAGTTTGTACTTCATTTTGGATCGCAGGAACAATGTAATGACAGCTGCTTAGGGATGTGTTTCATTGTGAGAATTCCGTTTTTCTTTTTTACCACGCTACTAGCCTATTATTCAGATGATGCACAGCTACTGACCTCATTGTTTCCTCTCATAATATTGTGACATGCTGTCAGTCTTTAGAGCAAGCAGTACGTATCAGCAGGACGTCACATCTGGAACGATCAACATCAAACGCCAGAGTGAGAAAGGTGTGGTGGAAGAGAAAGACTAGGAAACACAATTCTTTCCTTTTTTTTCGGTCTCATTTTTGGGAAATTAGTATTAAATCCTAAAAAAAAATATCAAGGTTTCCACAAAAATATTAAGCTGCGCAACCGGTTATTCGATCTGATTAGAAAAGGTTTAAACCACCCCTTACAATCCGAATAAAATTTTAATCGGATCTGGCCAATTCATTTCGATTGACATGGTTACATGCGACTTTATTTCGACTGTGCTACTAGTCCAATTACAACTGGATTATTGGGGTTCATGTAAACCCAGCTACTGATAATCTTAAGAAATGTTTCTTGAACATCAGAACAGTATATTAGAATGATTTCTGAAGTATCACGCAACACTGAAAACTGGAGTTAGTGGCTGTTGAAAATTAGAATAAATGAAATGGAATAAATTATATTTTCAAATATATAAAATTGAAACAGTTAATTTTTTTAGTTGTTTTAAATTCTTGGTGAACAGAAGAGACTACCTTCAAAAAATTAAAGCTCCTAACTCCAAAGGTTTTTACTAAATTGTGACCACACAGCTTACATTGATATGCCAATTCAGTATTTAGCCTGCCCTGATGAATGATAGGCAAAGAGGTTCGTTTTTTACATGTAAAAGTCTTAAAGATACAGTAGCATAAACTTCCTGTTTAATTTGCACTGTCAGATGCTACAGTTGTGGCTTTTTTGGTGAATGACACTGAGAGGATCAGAGAAAAGGTTGAGTGATTGGCTCGTGTGTGAAACATGCAGTTGAGTTTGTTTGTTCTGCAGCCACAGGTCTCCAGCGGGCATGTTGGTGGTACCACAGAGGAACAGCAGCTGTACTGGGCCAAAGGAACAGGCTTCGGGACAGGATCTACTGCGTCAGGCTGGGATGTTGAGCAGGCTCTTACCAAACAACGTCTAGAGGAGGAGCACGTCACCTGCCTCTTACAGGTGTGTGTGTGGAAATAATACAAGTGAGATTTAGATTTTACGCCTGTTTGGATGTGTGATGGTACATTCTGTGTCTCTGTCAGGTTTTGGCAAGCTATATCAACCCATCTGGCTGTATGGGATCTGGTGAGACCCTCTCAGGAGAGGTCAGAGGTCACAGCAGCTCACTGCTGCCATCTGTCCTGCAGGAACTGCTCAGCCAGTCCTGTCTTATTCCCGCCATGTCTTCATACTTGCGCAATGACTCAGGTAGGACATGTGCCACACTTGGGATGTGCTCTGTGCTTTACTGTTTGCAAAGTGAAACTGAACACTCTTTTAAGGTGGTTGAAAAAGATTTCGTACATGACTGAGTTACATTTGTGTGCCTGAGAGGAAAACGTGTTATACGTTCCACTTTATGCCTTGTTGTGTATGGAGACAGCAGGTGGAGCTCCTGTCTCTGCTGAATGATCTCTCTCCCTGCCTTTTTATCAACCATGGGGGTTTTTTTCGTAAAAAAAAAAAGATATATCAAAAGGCAAAAGCTGATCTCGCATGGAGTGAGTGACGTGACACTGATTGAAGACCAGCATCTCAGTACTCATTTAGTGCATGTTCACTTAGACGTCGGTGAAAAAATTTAATCTAGATGTCTTGATTAAAGCATTCTTTGGTATTAAGGGCTTTCACACAGAACGTGTTTTTCCATTCCACTCTGTTACTTTTCCATTGTTTTTCAGTGTGAACGCACTAGCCGTGTTGCGCTCGCGTGAGTCGCGTCTCACGCATTACACAGCGTTCTCAAAACGCAGCACTCAAGTTAAAATAAGTTCAACTAAAACGCGCCTCGAGACCTTGCGTTTTCCCCCCGTTCCACTGCCCCTGTTTGGCATCTTGCGTTTTCGCTTTGAAAGATTATGCATTCTGTGTGAACCGGCACTAACTCCTGAGCGTACTCATAAGGTAAGATTTTTGTGCTGTTTTAAAAGAGTTCTGTGCGTTCTCACATAACTGTCCTCATTCATTTGAATGTTCAACTTTTAGTTTGGGCTGTTTAATATTAGGATTTTGTTTAAAATACTCTACCAGTACCACAGACCCACCCTATTAAGCCCCGCCCCCAGCACCCCCCCTAATAAAATATATTCCTATGGACAGTTGTACTCCCATGTGACTTGCATTAACACATTTTGGTATCCTTTGAAAGGTTGCCTTGTGAAAGCGAACGGAACCAAGAAAATGCAATATTGTAACAAATTAAATCCCTGTTTTGGAACAAAACAAACATCTATATGTGTGAAAATGCCCTGAGAAACAGACTAAAATGTATATTTATTCACTCCTCGCCAATCCTTGGCATGTTCATGAGAGAAGTAGCGATGTCCGATTCATGACTGAATCATTCATTTAAATTAAATCTTTTCAATGAATCAGTTTTGTGAACTGGATCAACAGTGTAAATGATTCTTTCATAAATCGAACTGATTAGGTTTTCACTGACTCAATGATTTGGTTGCGACAGTTTAACCGCCGAATGGAGGGCTGAGAATGTCAGTGCATCACATTTAATGTGATGTGTTCATCACATTAAATGCTGGAATACACTACATTACTCAAGACTACAAATCGAGGCAATAATCTGGGCAGTCAACGCTAGTTGTCAGAAGTTAGAGCTGCTCTTCAGATTTTAAGTAGTTGGAGTTGACAGATTTCATAGAAAATTGCATGGTGTATGATGGGCACAGACTGTTTTATATTCGAAGCTGATTTTAGAATGTATTTTGTTTTCACTTGACATGCATCTCCAAGCAATTTGGCGCATGTTTCTATGTGAGTTTATCAGTTTTGTAGTGTATGATGTGTAGTGTCAGCAAGTATATAAAGCCTGGTGTTAAAAAATCTGTTCAGGTTTTCAAAAATGTGTAGTGGGCTCCAGCCTTAAGTAATTGTGTGACTTAAGCCCTGGAATACAGAACACAGGTGTGTTGACTACTAGGGATGTGTGAGACAAGTCGGTTAAATGATACCCTGAGATGAATAATGTAAAAAAAAAAAAGCTTTCAGCTGTTTCTGCCACAATACCATGGTTTTAGTAAGTGTTACTACATTAAATCTATGGTGAATGTTGGTGATTTATGGACTGAAAAGCCTTCTATAATTTAATTCATGGCACAATCATGTTTTTCCTGGTTTCCACGTCAGCGCTGTTTGATCTGATATGTGTGGTTTATAACAGAATTCTGCACTGAATTTGAATGCTTCCAACTAGATCTCGCTGCGTTATTAATTTTACCGGCTAATTCAAATGCTTTCTCACTGGATCTCCCAGTGATGTGAGGTTAACGGTGTTGCGTGATCAGCCTGTGAGTGAACCTGTTCTGAGGTTGCGCTGCATTGTCTATTATTGGTTCGAGCTGATGAACGCTTTTGTTTCGTTTGCCATTTTTCTCATCCGTAACAGAAATGGCAACTCTTTTCAGTTGGGCAATGTGGTGGGGATGACACCAGTGCGACCTCCTAACAAAATTTAGTCGCACCAGCAGGAAAAAAGGCAGAAAAAAGCGAGCATTTGATCGCAGTCTGGAGCCCTGGACCACCGAACAAGATTACCTTAACGTGCTGACTTGTGTGGACCAACTTTTATTTGAGGAAATTTATAGGCTATTAGGTTTAAACTTATTGGTCCGTCCTGCGCTGCCTAGCGATTAAAAAGCAGCACTGGATTAACAGAATTAATTTACTAAAATTACTGCTCCAACTGAAGCTCTACAGAATAAGTCATTGTGTGACAAATGTTTTGTGTGCCCAAACAAATACTGTTATTTTTTGTATTTTTTTTGCAGTTTGCTTGTAGTCCTGTGGTTTAAGAATTTTTAAATCTAGGCAAAATATTGCTGGTAGTTTCTCAATTACTATGAACTCGTAAAAGTATTTCCTTTGTATTAAGAGTCATGAACAGACACGACTTTGTTGCTTTATAGAACCAGACATTGGTGTGTGTGTGTGTGCACTGCAAGTGTTTATTTCTTTCCGGCTTAATTAAATAAGCGCCGATAAAACGATGAGTGTAGTAATTAGCTCCAGATATCAGCTGTAGGTTTCAACCCTACATTGGCATGGTGTGTGTGTGACTCAAATCAACAAGACCAAACACCCAAACGTTTGCTCTCTAAACACGCACAACCAGTAGGGGGAGCAGCAGTTGGCTATTCTCATGAACAACTGAGCCAATAAAAGATTGCGAGAGAGAAACACGCACACAAAGAGTGTGTGTTTTGTGCCCTGAGATCCTTTGTGGCAGTGAAACAGGAAATGAGTGTCTCCGATCACCCCTGCTGTAATAACATCCCATCCACCTGATGAACGGGAGGGAGAAGAGATGAACTGCTGCTTCCAAAAAGCTTTAAGAAACAGCCAAGGGGCAAATAACAAAGAGTACAAGACTTCAGTATAGAGCTCTTTCTGTATGTGGACGGTCAATTTTCATTGAGGATGTAAGGTCTGGTCTGATGCAGTCAGGTTCCAGCAGTCTGTCCAAACTCCTTTTCTCTTGCTCCCCATCCGCCACATTCATTTAATACCTTCTCTCAAAGATTAAGTTTTCTTTCTCTAGAGGTATTGTCAAACCCGCATCTTTTCCCGACTCGTGTCACATTCATCTGCATATTTTTACATAACCTTCTGCTAATCTGATGGTCATACTGTTGATAAATATAACAAAAAAATGTTTTAATCTGCCTCAGTTGAAAAATTCAAGACTTATTACATTAAGATTTTGAGAGGGGAATTGGTACAATATTACAAATGGGCAGGGGTGTTCAGAGGTGTGGTTTTGTAATTGTGTGAAATGGACCCTTTTCGCTTGGGTTTGGAACTTCAAAGTAAAGAATAACAGCGTAAACTATTTAAGAAAACTTATTTTTTATCAACCAGAAGAGAAGGTGCCAGATTTGTTGCTCTGTCTCAACTATGTGAAGGTGATTTAAGGGTATATTTGGGATGCATGATATACTGTAATGAACTGATATTAGGGATCTTTTTTTAATTGATTTTCATTGGTTTATATTGAATGCACACTACCGTTCAGAAGGTTGGGGTCAGTAAGATCAATTTTTAAAGAAATTAATACTTTTATTCAGCAAGGATACATTAAATGCATAAAAAGGCATTTATTACAAAATATTTCTATTTCAAATAAATGCTGTTCTTCTGAACTTTCTATTCATCAAAGAATCGTGGAAAAAATATTAAGCAGCACAACTGTTTTCAACATTGATTCACTATGTGCAGTATAGACAGATTTTTGATTATAACAGGAGATTTCACTCACTCAGTGAGCTTGCGCTGCGGCTGAACTGAAATGATATCCGCTTGGTTTATAAAGGAATCGCTTTTTCTGATAAAACCCGTTCATAATAAAAATAAAGTGATTTAGTATTTTAAACAATTGATTTTTGTTTGTTATTATTATTATTTAGTTCAACAAACTAGTATAGAATTTTAAAATCAGAAAAATATTTGTTATTGGCCATAACATGATAATATCACCCAGAATTTTAATCTTGGTCCATTCCTAGTATGTATCTATTCATTTAGAATGCTAGCTAGCTGACGAAAAAATAACACAGTCCTGGTATTATCAGTATGTGTACAAAAGATCAAGCTTTTGTGTTAATGCAGCTCTGTATGACATGCATTTCCTCTTCAGCATTGTTTATTTCCATTTACTTCATATCCCTGTAATTAAAATAGCTTTCAGGGGACTATCTCACTCACCCACACATGGCACACCTGACATATGCTAAGGCTTGTGTGATGTTAGCGTGTGTTTGTGTGAAACAGTGCTGACGTGGTGCACTCATTAAGCAGGGTGGGTTTTTGAGGTGCTAGAGTCTTTTCCCTGCATGTAAACATAAATTATCATAGTGTTTTCTCGTTCCTCTTCTCCCACCCCCTCAATATTGCTCCCTTTTCACTCCTAACACTTTATTTATATTTATCTCCTCACCAATTTTTTTCCAAAATCTAGTGCTCTTGCCTAGAGACATTTAAGGCATCATTGGTGTGCTTTCAAAGTTAAGGCTTTTGAAAAGTACTGTAAAAAGTGTGTGTGTGCGTCCTGTGAAGAGCAGAGATGTGAATAAAGCATTTGTGATTCATATGTCTTTAACCACTGTGTCTCGTGTAACCTCACGTGGGCGGCTTGCACAGGATGTTGACCCCAGGACACACACACATCCCCCCTGCATTACGCCTGCAAGCTGTATCTGAACTAAATCATGAGTTCCTTATTCATTCGTGTGTGTCAGGAGGCCATGTCCATCAAAATGCTGGAAGTGCTTTATTTATGGTTTGATTAAGCTCTTAGGATTGGCAAATGTGGCTATACTAGGTGTCTTTTGCAGGTGTAGAGGGTTTCATTTAATCTGAGAGGGTTTACACAGAGTAAACCCTCTACATCAGCTTTAAAATCAAAGCATGTTATATGCACAGTTAAAATTGAGCTACAGTCTTTATTGCTATAAGTTTACGTGACATAATGAACACTTGAATGTTTGAAGGATTAAATACACCACCCCTGTCTTTTGGTGTATACATGCTGGAGAAAAATCGAGCTACAATCACATTATCGAAGTCTGTTATTCTTACTAATCTGGCACAAAAAAACTCAATAGATCAGTATCTGTCAGATTAAAGCTTTTACATAATATTTTTTGAAAAGACCAATTGTTGTTTTAGTTCCGAATGAAATTGAAAGTTTAGTTTCATGACTTACTGACATAAGAGCTGGTTTAGAGTTCACACTGATCTGAGAGCTGGTGTAAAGTTTTCACGCTGATCTGAGTGCAGGTAGAGAGGTTTTACGCTGGTCGGAGAGCTGGTTTACACAGAGCCATTGTAATGGGGATTTGTATTTGATGATAAGCCCTGCAGGTACATGCTGATTTACAGCACAGGCCTTTATTACAGCAGTGCCCTGTGGCTTTGGAATTTATTGAGGGACCTGAGACTAAGCGTAAAACCCTGCTAACATTTCCACAGGCAGATTTTTCTGAGCACATTTCAGTGTGACATATTGTAAGACACTGAGATAGAGGGCAAACACACGCACACACAGCAACTTAATCATTTTCTCGAAAAAAAAAAAAAAATCACGTGCTTACATTTTCAGCCGAATTTTAAATTGGTTGGGGGAGTGTGTGTAAGTCGGAGGCTGTTTAGAGTGCATTCTGAAGCCTCATTCTCATGCATGAAGCTCCCATCAGCCATTTCTACCTCTCTCTATCGCATGTGACATGAAAATTGACCTCTGCGATCTCAGAAGGCTTAAAAACACCTCCCATCACCACTGGGATAAACTGATGAAAATAGAGGATTAATACCTAGTGACCATCTCTGCCTCAACCTCCTCCTCTCTCTGTTTTTCTCTCTGTAGCTTTTTCGCAACTGTTTGTTGCTTCACCTGCCTCTCCTTATGGTGCGCTGAGCTCTACTAACACTCAAAAATCCAAATGCATGACTCACACTCATAGACGTGCAAGGGCAGCATATACGTGATTGGTCAACTCTGGTCTTCTCGAAACAGGACCATTTAATATAGCTAAACCAAAGCATTTTTCCCACACATGCATGTCATTGACAACATCCCGATTCATAGAATATCATTTTATTGATCAGATTCCCTATGGCACAGTACATCTAGTATGTAATCATGTATTGAGACAACGTGTCTGACACCGCGCTCGAATCCGAGAGAAAACACACACTCATATTTGTCTGTTTATCTTCCCTCAACCAGTCAGAGGATCTGTAGTGAAAAAGTGTCCATATGTCACCAAACAGCCTGTCCCCCATAAGGTCCAGCATTTCGAACCTGCAGATGGGTCTCGAAGTGTCTCATTCTTTCTTTTGTTCTTAATAGAAAAATATTTTATAATTCCAATGTTTCCATTTTATTGCAGAATTCTTTCTATTGGTGGATAAGTTCGGAGGGAGTTGTTCTGTTGCCCTATTACATTCTTGTGTTTGACCAATAGGGTCTTTCTGCATACCTGTGTCCGTGTTATCGAAAGTAGGCAGTGCTCAATGTAATTCCCATAGCCAGGTAAACGAAAGGTCTCTTGGCCCATGACCACGTCTCGCGAGGGTACGAATCTGGCGTATCCAAGAATTGTTCTCTGTGTGTCCAGAGACCTGTGTTAGCTGATGTCCATCGCATTGATGTATATCCGCCAGGGTTCAGAGGTCAATAATAAGCATCACTCCTCAGCAGCCCAGTGTCATCTTCCACGTTCTTCCCTTTGAGACGTCAACCCTGCTGTCATATCTCTGTTGGACCCCGCCTCTCACCTACACCTGCTTCCAACCCGTGTGGATCCTTCTCACAGAGTGGTGTAAATGTAAACAAACACTATGACGAAGAGGTTCAAGAAGGTGCCAATGATCCCCAGCAGGGCCAAGATAGACTCCTCTCGCTCCTCTTTTCCCTCTAGAGCCCGAACCTCCTCTATACTGACAGTGGTCGTTCCCATTCTGACCCCCCCACCTCTGTCTCCAGGGTGCTTATCTGTGGAGAAATAGGAGAGCAATGTGAGAAAAACAAACAAGATGTGGAAGCCTCTTTCCGTTCCTCCATGTGGCCCATCCGCACCTTACGTTCTCAGACAGCCACCAGAAGCGCTCATCCAGAAGCCAGACCCAAACGCCCAGTGGAGCGGCACAGAGGGTGAGATTTCTCTCTCCACTGATTGCCCAGCTGCGAGTGTGGCGTAATGAACACAAAAGAGGATGTCTCCCCCCACCACTGTGATGGATTTCCCCCTCAGAAAATGATATTTCCCTGCGGAGCTGCTACAACAGGGTGACTCTCGGCAGCTGAGATGATTTACTGTACATTTTAAACCGTCTCACTTGCTGTTTGCCTCTGCCACGCACACTAAACGATAGCGCTTTTCTCATCCCGTCTTTTCTTAATAGTATAGCATGGTGCCACATTCATTGGAGCACACATACAAGCGTATACATCCAGGTTCTTACAACTAGGTACCAGAACATCAACCCTGATAAGCAGCTTGGGGCCAAACATACAGCTCTGCGAAGTGGACAATAAAGCAGTTGGACAGACTGACACAAACGGTGAACAGAGAGCAAGACGATAAACATAGAAAGTGTAGGAAGAAAACAAGGAGTCTTACCCTACGGCGTGGGAGATCTGGGGGAAGATCCAGCATGCTGTGGGCTCATCACAGGAGAGGCATATCCGGGCTGACGGCAACATGAGGGCCAGCTGGCCAAACATCCGATGTCCCCGAGATAGTAAAGAAGGAAAAAAGAGAAATTGAGAGGTGGAGAGAGAGAGAGAGGGAGAGAGAGAGAGAAAGAAAGAGAAAGAGAAGAGGGTACAAGAGTAGGTCTACAAAAGCATCTCCTTGAGCCGTGTGCGTTACGCAGACAACAATCTCAGTCCCCAACGTCCCTCCCCTTCGCTCTCTGTCTCTCTCTTCCTATCTCTCTCCCTCTTGCTTTCTCTCGCTCTTTCTGTGTCAGTATTCCAGCCTCATTGTGTATCACCAGACCTTCCTTTTGTTCCACGTTCATTCAGATCTTTTATTCTTCTTCCTTGCGTTGTTTTTTTTATTTATTCTTAGCTTGAACGGCTTACACCTTTCATTCAAGGGGGTCTCGGAGAAATCCATTCCCTGCTCTCCTTTCCTTTCCCCTCCCTCTCCCCTCCCTCTCCCATGCTCTCTCCTTTTACCAAAATATCCCTTAAAAAAAGCACTCTTCCTCCCCTCCTTTTTCTCCCCTCCCTCTCAGTGTCACACGCTCCCGTTCTCTGCTGTCACTCTTGTCTATCTGACCCTTTTAGCATCTGAAAGTGAGGCGTCTCAGCATTTATAATAAACACCGGCCCCCACCTTCTCTCCTTTCCCTCCTCCGCGATTTCTTTGCCTTCTTCTTTTGCGCTCCTCTTTTTCTTTGGGTGTAGAAGCGCTACAGATGCGCGCAAATGCCTCCGGACGCTCATGAGATTGGTGACCTGCAGCTGCGAGCTCCCCACCCTGCCGTTCTCTGTCCGTAGCCGATGGCAGTCGTGTGGTTATAGGTCCCGTCTCGGAGTCTGAAAGCGCCGTGCATTGCATAACCAAGCAGAGCGACTGGTAACCGCGGAAACAGAGCGAACGAGGGAGATCGAGAGGGTGGGCGGCGAGAAGGCTCACACGTCAAATGTCTTTATTGCCAAGAACAATGTAAAGCTACAGAGAGATGAGGAGAAGAGAAGCATCCAAATGGAGAGAAGGTGTGGAATGGTGGTCATTTGGCATATTTGGGATTTGATAGATTACATATGGACATAAAACTGACATGAAGTGTCCTTGTCTTCTGATTATCGATAATCCCTGACTATTTTTCAGGCTTTTTTGATTATTTATCCTGTCATCTTAAGAAAGAACACTAAGACCATAAAAGCCTGAGTGCATTAACATTTTCTTTTTGTTTTATTTGCAAAAATAGCCGAGAGTAGGCAGGAAATGATGAGGAGATTAGGGATGAAAGGATTGGAAATGAGCTTGACTCAAACTTGCAATGGCTGCATGCACCAAGGCACGATGTTTCAGAACTTGCTTACTCCAGGCTAATACACACTTAAAATTTTTTTTTTTTTTTAAATACAGCCATTTCCTCTAACTTTTTTGATTTTAAGCAGACTTTAAAAAGTATTTTTGTGTAATTTTCCAGTTTAAAAATAAAAAAATCCCTGAAACAAAATAAATTCACTTGAAAAGCAACCCTTCAGAAGACATTATCAATTGTTTTATTTTTTTCTAGCTGAATTGGCCTTTGTCAAAAGACTAAATAAAAAAACTCATTAAGAAGTCGTTTTTATGAGGAAGATATACGGATATATTTCATTGGACAGTTTAGAAAATGATCACATTGACATTTGAAATGAAATTTATCCCTGAACTTTAGATCACGGGCCCCTCACAGTAAATAAATGTTATTTAAGTGGCCTTTAATGCTGACAGCTTTGAAGATGAAATGTGAAGAAATGGTTTTCTTGTAATCCTCGTCTACAGCAGCCCAACTCGAAACTCAAACGCAAGCTACCATGAGCACAGCGTGTCCGAACACTGACTCACCTCTACCCTTGAGGAGCATGATTCTTGTTTCCTTACTCACCATCAGTGGAAATAAAGTACAACACAACCTACCCCCCCTCATCCTCCTCGCGTATGTCTGAACATTCCTTCCCCTGTGCGTTTTACGATTCTCCATCCTGCTCTTTGCCCTTATCTGGTCTCCTGTCCATTGGTCTGTGTTAATAAACTATCAACCTCATTGTCCACATTAACATTTTAATAGAAGGGGAGAGAGTAGAGGATCTGTATACACTCCGTCCCTGCCACATCCAGTCCGATAAAATCATATATCAGTGTTATGTGCTACATAAATAAGTTGGTTTACTTCTAGCAGTCCTCGGACCTCAGCAAAGCCAGATCAATTATTTACGGTTTCAATCTGAAATGATCCTGACCTCTGGGCAGGCGTACAATTACAGGAGGTCAGTAAAAGACTGTAGCTACAGGCACAACTGTACCAGTCTGAGAGGAAGTAGTTGACTGTAGAATCTTGAAACAGCATTTGCACCCCATTTACTTCTGTAATGTTTTTTTTGTGAGTGAAAAGGCTATTCAAAGAGGGAAAAGATGTATATTGATTTTAGTCATTGGAAATAGTTTGGGTCTTGAAAAGTAGGTGTTACATAGCAAAAAGGAGCCAGGTGGTTTGAAGGGAGGGGTTGAAAGTTTTTGTTTAATTTCGTTCCTTTTTTGGAGTTACATATAACAATGATGACACGATAATTTTTTAATCATTCACACTTTGTTTTATAATAATGTTTTCATTATACTTTTTTTTCTTTCTCGGTGTATTAGCTTTTTCTGCAGTGTTAAAGCAGTTGGCTATATCTTTGTTTTACTGTAGTTCAATGTCAGCGTTTCATTCTGATGCTTCCTGAGGTACTGTGCGTGTGTGTGTGTGTTGACACATTTGTGGTTATAAAATCCTGTAGCCAGCCAGAAATGGTAGTATATGAAGATTATGAACTTTGCTTCAATCATCTTCAACATAACTATTTGAGAGCACCCCCCCCCCCTCTCTAGATCTCTCTTTTGTTCTCTCTTTTTAACTCTCGCTCTCTCTTTGATAATGAGTATAGGCACATTTCAGTCACCATAATGTGCAGAAATTATCGCAGTCCAATTAAATGAAATTATCATGTGGGTGAATTCCCTCGGTCCCGGGCTCTCAGTGCCGTGCCAGAACATTTCAAACGGATCAAAATGAACCCGGCAGGTTAGAAGCCATGCAGAAAGAGGCAGGATATTTTTTTCAATCTGCTTTAAGTGGAGTTCCTTTGTCAATGAGCCATTGTTTATATTCATTTATTTGTTTGTAATTTTCTCTCTCTGGAGCTGTGGATCATATAATCATCAAGCTGACAGCCGGTGGTGGGTGATTATGGAGCGATCTCATTACTGTATGCGTGTGTGACCATAATATATTGAACAGATTGCGCTGCTAGAAGATCTGCTCATGTTCTAATATTGATGATCTATTAATATCTGGTTCTAACCACTTAAGATCAGACTGCTGCCTTTGACCTCTGAGGTACTTCTGTAGCATAGAGGTTAACTCCTCCATGTAAAATTCACAGAAATAATGCAATTTTTGGATTAAGATTATTGTGATAAAAGGCCTTATTCATTAAATTCAAGCAATATGAATCTGCAATCATTTGGAATAATCCCTACATCTTTTTAGTCAATTGTGTTCAACAGAGTTTTTTTTATATATGTTGTATAATATATCTACAGATATTTATTGATTTTACTTATTTTCTTCTTCCAGGGAACACAAAAGGAGAAATTCTGAATAATAAACTTGGTCGCATTTTCCGTGCAATTAAAATTAACGTAGATTTGAGCTTTTATGCATCATAAACATTTTAATTACAAAGCTATAATATTGGTTATAAAAAACTAACAGTGATCTTAAAATAACTGCTAAAATGATCAGGTTAGTAATTTTTGCAACCAGTTTTGGCCCTCAAATTTTTAGTGGCAGTCATTAAGGATACACCCCTAGTCTTGAATCTTGTGTATATGTAGCTTTTAAAACCGAAGTTGGTGTAATACAGACCTTGAGAAAGGTTCTGCAGAGACTCTCAGAAATGGACAGTGGTAAATTGGGTCAGCTCTGACAAGCTTTTCAAACCTGCCGCAACATCCTGCAGGATGCACTCCTACTCCCATCGATCAAACACCAAAAACGGAGAGAGTGAGTGATGGCTTGGAAACCTTTTAATGGATGTGTGTGCACTCATCCGATGCACATTCATGCCTTTACCCATTTTTTTTTCTTCTCTAAATCTCCACCACGATCATCATTAGAGGACAAACTCCGAACAATGCACACAATTTATATCTGACAGTCAAAACCGGCAAGATACATTATTTTTCTCTTGCTGAGCCCCCCCCCCCCCCCCCCACCCCCCTTTCTGTACCGTTTCTTTTTCTCATTAAGATGTTTGTAGTGAAGGGTTGTAACAGCATTCAGCCGGTTTCCTCTGCTGTGATCTATTAATATTAGTGGTGTGCAAAATAGATCATAATTTTTGTTTTAACGATGTGCAATCTGACATTATCGAGTGTCTCTCACTTTTAACACGCTTAGAGAGTGCATACACTAATTGATGTAGCCTTTTCAGTGTAGCTTAGACTGCGCGTGCGCATTTAGACTGCAAGCTCTCACTGCTTGATTTACTCTATTAAAATGCAGTAAAAATGCCCCACTATGAGCATGTGTCTTTTAGGTTATATTTATATCATATGATAGTTATGAAATCACACAAAGAGGGCTAATTTCCCCCCAAATATCAGCACAATTGCAAATGCACAATTAATTTTAAACAGCAATTTATTAAACCAAAAGTTCATATTAAGTGACACAATATTGCCTGTTTTTCTCCATTTCGATGACGAGCATAGTTCAAAGCAGAACTATTTTGCGTGTCTGAGCAACTCACTGCGGTGTTTCGTTACTGAATGAATCAGTCCATTTTAACGAATCTGTTAAATGAATGATTCAATGACGCACTCAAAAGTCAAATGGTTTGTTCCTGAAATGACTCTGATTCGCTCATTAACAGTGACTTGCCGCCACATACTGGTGGTTCTAGTTTCATATTTAAAGTAACTTTTCAATTTTAGAATGGTTTCATATATCAATCTTTTATTTTTAAAACATCAAAACAGTTACATTTGTGACTGTAGGTTATTCATTTGTATCTCTGAGCTGCATTATACAGTCTGTGTAAATGCATCTAAATGCCACTTCAGTTGCAGCTTCTTTGTTTCCTCTGCATTGCAAAGATGGATTAAATTTGACATAATAAAATTAATAGGCTACATTTAATTCGGTAAGAAAAAATTGCCCTTATAAAGCTAAAAATCTATTTCATCATTTGAACATTTAATTTCTGTCACTGCTACAAAACTAACCACCGCACAAAATATGAAGGATAAAAAAAAACCATTAGGAATCAGCTGTCCAAGATACCAGCACAAAAACACACTCAGAAAAATATCGTCTGATCATCGTTAAAACCCCCCAAAAAATTTAGATTATTTATTTATTTTTGCCTATATCGCACACCCCTAATTAATATATCTCATTTCTTCTCATTTAAACAGGTGCCCTTTGTAAAGTCATATTATCCTCTCTCCAAAGCTCTTTGACAGCATGTGTGTGCCCACACAAAATGGCAAATGTCAGTCAGAGGGCTTGTCAAAATTAATTATGCCCTCCTGCGTGGAGAGAGATAGATACCCCTTTTTACCTAGATGGGTGCACGGGAGCTAAATTGGATAAAGAAATGAGAGTGGAGGAGTGAAAGGAAGGATGGGAGGACAGAAATGGCATGGTCATTAAAATGACAGAAAGTAACTGGACCTCAAGATTATTTTTGCTTTGTTGGCCTTCAGTCGACTTTGCTTTGCGGACTGTAGGATGCTGGTCTGCAAACTGCTTTTTATTGGTTTATGCTGGTGATTTTAAGCAGTTTCTAACCTTGTGTCAAATATTCTACAATTCAAAGGGTTTTGGTCAGTAGGATTTTTTATTTTTATTTTAAGAAATCAATAGGCTACTTTTATTCAGCAAAATGCATTTAATTGAACATTGAACAAGTGACTTTTTTTTTTTTCAAATTAAATTGTTCTTGTAAACTTTCTCTTTCTAGTCCTGAAAGAATGGATAATTGTTTCCAGAACAAAATTAACTGACAACTATTTTTAACATTGATGATAAGAAATGTTTCTTGAGCGGCAAATCAGCACATTAGATTGATTCCTGAAGGATCATGTGACCATGAAGGAAAAATTGTTTTGCCAGTCACATTTTTTATTTTGGCACTTACATCAGTTGCTCAGTTCGCTGTCCAAAATCCTGTCCTCATGAGTAGACAGACTCTTTAGAGCACTTGAGAAACTGATTCCTCTTCAGATGAGAGAAATGCTCTGAATGATTTAGTGGCTTTAAATGATGCAGAAAGGGAAGAATGCGCTTTGTTATCCTTCCGTTAGCTGAGGGTTTTATAGCAGCTTTGCAGAGGAGGAAAATTACAGCCCTGTGGTCGTCGCCATTAGCTCCATCAAACATCCTTGTGTATAAACAGCCTGTGCAGGCACAGAGTTTCCTCAGATACAAGACTGTTTTCCTGAAAATTACAGCTTTTGTGCAGCGCAGATACCTCCCGTAAGCAACTCGTACATAAACGTCTGGAAGGGTGCCACTTTCTCATGAGGGTGTCGATGTTAATGCCTACAATCAGATTGTCAGGGCACCGAAGTGTCTGCTGGCTGACTCCACGTGTTTAAAGTAACTGAGAGCCGCCACTGTCACCTGTTATCTCTGGGGTCAGCTGGATTAAATCCAGAGACAGCGGCATTTTGACTCTGGACTCATTCTGATGATGCTGTTGGATTTGGTGTGGTACTGGGACAAGGAGTGAAGGAGTTCTTTTATGCACTCAACCTTAAAAGTATTTAGTAGTTCACTACTGTTTAAAATCTGAGGTCAGTAAGACCTTTTTTTTTTTCCTTTTTTTAAAGTCTCTTCACCAAGGCTGTTTATATAATCCTTCAGAAATCATTCTAATACGCTGATTTGGTGCTCAATAAAATGTATTATCGATGTTGAAAACCGTGATTTTAATGAAAGATGAATGAATTTGATAAATAGAAAGTTCAAAAGCTTGAGTCTTCTTCTTTTCTACCATTATAAATGCCTTTACTGTCACTTTTGATCAATTTAATGTTTCCAACTTGCTGCATAAAAGTATTTCTTTAAACCTTATATTGGTTATCAGCTGATATTAAAGGCTTTTTAATTCATCAATATTGAACAGTATTGGATATTTAATTGTTCATGCTTATTTCCTTTATTTTACATTTAAATTAACTTTGCCATCATCTAACGCTCACTTAAGTTTAATCTTTAAAACACTAATAAATAACAGTGTTAAATGTAATATTTGGCAGATGTCATAATAAATTATTTTTTAAAATGTCATACTTTTTTTCATGACGTTTATTAAAATTGACAAAATCGCTTGTAGCATTTACTTGTAGTGTTTTATTTTTACTTGCTTAGTATAGAATTTTAGTATCCGCTATTTATTGGTTATCAGCAACAATCAGTTGATCAGTTCCAGGCGGAAGTTTAATATTGCAGCATCTCTATTCTAGATGCTTGTGCATTTTAGTATAAGTTGTGGTGATAGATAAACCGTCTTTCAGTCTCTTCTATCTTTGGCACATGGATCCGGATCTGTTCTCTTCAGTATGTTGAGTCCTTGGTCGGGTTGTGCCATCAGTCCATGTCTTGCGTCTCAGTGTTGTCTGTGTCAGAGAGATGCAGAAGTGTGAAAGGGAGATGCAGTAGCGCTCATCTTGTTTTATTCCTCGTTCTGTTGCATTATTGATGGAGTGCTTCTCTGAGCTCTTGCTGCATGTCTTTCTTTCCAGCCGGCCCTCATGTGAAGGATTCTCTCTCGCTTACTCACTCACTTACACACACTCCAGACAGGCGGAGGACTCTTGTGCCCTGAATGATTTGGGAAGCATGATTTTTGTGTCAGTCATTAGACTCCAGGCCCAGTTCCGCTCTGCAAAGCGGCATTTATAATCAGACTCCTGTCAACCTGATTCACTTCAACAAAAGTGTGCTAGTGTTACTTCAAACACACCAAAAAAAAAGTGTACACACACACACACACACACACACACACACACACACACACACATATATATATATATATATATATATATATATATATATATATATGTGAATGCATATTTCACAGTGGAGTCCTATTATAAGAGGGTATTTTTTGTCTCGCTCTCTTTATCTGCATGTCATGAACAGTTATGCGTTTCCGCACGTTGTAAATAACCAGATTAAATTTTTACTAACCCACGAGGCAAAAAGCGAGTGTGCGTTTCTGCACTGCTGCTGGTGTGTCTTGTCCCGCCTGTCCTAGAGATCTTTGTTGTCATGGTGACAAAGAGTTTCCACCACATGCTCTGAGAACTGTCACACACACTGCATACCCCTAAAACGTTTCTTCATGGTTCCGGTGTGTGTGTATGGGTTCTTAAAGGGGCTGTATTATACTGCCCTACAGAAATGACATTTGTTACAAAAGAAATAATGCTGTTCTGGGGAAATCCTGATGAATTCTGGGGGGAAAAAACATTAAGCAACACAATTGTTTTCAAAATTGATAATAATAAGAAATGTTTCTTGTAGCAAATCAGTATATAAGAGTAATATCTGAAGGATCATGTGACACTGAAGACTAGAGTAATGATGCTTAAAATTCAGCTTTGCCATCACAGGAATATATTACATTCATTTAAATATGATTTAAATTGTAATAATATTTCACAATATTACGGTTTTCACTGTATTTCGGTTTTCACTCCAATTAATATCTGATCAAATAAGTGCAGCCTTGCTGAGTACAAAACTCTACTTTTATTTTTTTAAGATGTCTCTTGTCTGTACAGGGCTGTCTCTCCTTCTCACTCACTCACTCACTCACTCACTCACTCACTCACTCACTCACTCACACACACACACACACACACACACACACACACACACACACACACACACACACACACACACACACACACACACACACACACACACACACACACACACACACACACACACACACAGAGAGAGAGAGAATGGAGCTTCTGTTTGAGGCTAGCATCTTTTATAGACTGAGACGATGGGGGGAGAGGTCAGTCACAAAGGTCTTAAGGTACAAAATGAAGAATCGTTTAAAGAGTAACTCAACCCCTGGTCAGAGCCTGACTCCACCCTTTGGCAATATTTGAAAAATGCTGGAAAAGTGTGCAGAGCTCAGTGGAGGGGGGGCGTGCACCTGAGACGCGTCTCTCTGTAGGCAAGGGCGTGGTTAGCTGGTACCCTCGTACGTCACAGGGTACCACAACTTCCAATAGGAAAATCCAACTGCAGTAGCCACCGTTCAACCTGAAGAGGGCAGCACTCAGACGTTTTTACACCATATATTGTAGAATTATAACACTTTATACCCAAATGTCAAACAAATTACTTGAATCAATAAACAGCATTAATAAAGCCCCAGTCTTACAGATCATCATTAACTTAAAAAAGTTGTTTTAGGGTTTAGTTACCCTTTAAAGCTCTGTGGATCAGTTTGAGTCCAGATGACCTGTGACCTTCCTGGAGTCTCTTCCTGGTGAAGGGGGAATGGATGGATGATATTGAAGTGGTGTTAGAGCTGCTGTGAGGAGTTTGACGTGAGACTACAGTATTATCTATAATAAGATCTCTTTTCTCTGCCTTTTTCTTTTTTTTTCTTGTCCTCCTGTCTGGTCTTCTCTCTGCTTTTTCCTCCCTTTGTTTTCTCCTTTCCTCCACTTGCCTCATCTTCGGTTTTCTCCTCTCCTCCCCTTTTTATCTTTCCTGCTTTCCCTCTAATCTCCTCTCCACCTTTCAGAGCTCCATCGTCTCCTTTTTTCTGCTTCCTCTTCTCCTGGTCTCTTCTCCTTTTTCTCGTCATCTCTCTTTTGTACTTGTCTTTTCAGCTTTCTCATTTTTTTCTTGATTTCCCCTTTCCTTTTTTTCCGTCTTGTCTGATCTTCTACTTTTCTTCTCTCTTTCTTTCTTGTGTTCTCTCATCTTCTTTCCTCTTTTCTTCTTGTCTCCTCTTAACTCTTTTCGGTCCCCTTTACTCTAGCATTCTCATCTTTTTGCCTTTTTCTGGTCTTCTCCTCTACTATTTCTTTTCTTGTCCCCCCCTTTTTATTTCTCCTTTCTGGTCACTTTTCCACTTGGCATTACTTATCTCCTCTACTGCTTTCTTCTTCCTTCTCATCTCTTCTACTCCACTCTGATGTCATCTGCTTTCTCTTTGCCTCCATTCTGTTTACCCCTCCTACTTTCTGGTCGCTTCATGTCTCCTTGCCTGTTCTCTATTCTCTTCTCCTTCTGAAGTGTCTGCTGTCTTCCCCTTCTGTATCCTACTGTCCTGTCATGTCCTCCCTCCTCTCTTCCTCCATCATCTCCACTCTTCTCTGAGCACGGCAATGGAGGGAAAGGGAACTGACGTATGCGTCCTCTCCGCTCTCACTAACATTGTTTATCATCCACCCATTCCAGCATGGAGCTGAATGTCTGATGAGATGGAGAGAGGGGCAGAGAGGAGGATTGGTGTGCAGTAAATCAGTTAGTCTGTAAATGAGATGAGAGTGAAGGAGAAACGGTCTGAACTGAGGAGAGCATGAGGAGAATCTGGAACATAGACTGACATTGAGATGATACAACACGCACACTAAACGCTCTCTGATCTATGTTGTCCTCGCAGCGAGCGCACACTCAAATGAAACCCTTTGAAATAGTTCCTTCAGGTGTTTCAATTTCCTTTCTTCTTAAAGTGCCATTATGATTTTTTTAATATTCCCTTTTCATGCAGTGTGTAATACAACTTTGCAGAACGTTTTACATTCACAAACGGCTATAAAGTCGAAAGTGCATGATAAACAGTTATTGTCTCCCAAAAGAAAGAATCGACTCTGAACCGCCAATACGTTTTTGGGATTTTTTTTAGAATCCTACAACTTTATGGTTCTACGTCACTAGAAGATACATTTGCATAATGCCCGCCTATGTTGTACATTGAATGCCCGCTTATGTTGTACGTACGCCTGCGAACGACTTGACCAGCCCACAACACGTCATTTTACTGACGACTGATTCGCGAACCTCTGACTTCAACGCGGGATTTGCAAAGCGCTTGCTCTCTGTTTAAGAATCATTGAAAAATGTGGTGATGTGCAATGTATATTATGAGAAAATTAAAGTGTTTTTGACCTTTGATGCATGTAAACCTGTTGTAGGAGACCTTCAAAACAAAATTAGCAACCTTTAAAATAGCATAATAGGAGCACTTTAAAAAACACACAAACATGCACTCAGGACTCATGTTCCTTACATTCAACTGCACACTAATAATATGAGCCTGATTATAGCGTTTTGCTTGAAGACCCTCAGTAATCTTTCTCTGTCTCGTTCCCTCTCATCCTTTATTCTCTCACTGTCCTCGTTCTGGCTTTAAGACTCCGCCGTGCCACAAAAGGATTATCGTGCCTTCTCCAAACAGGAAATACATGCACAAACAGCCCTTGTGCCTCAAACCACGGGTCCTTATAGCATCTCAGCATGCTCAGTAGAAGATTGCTTGTGTTTTATGCTCGTAAAAATGAGAAACAAAATATATTTTGTGAATATATTTGCTGACAGAATCTTTTTATTTTTGAGTAAACTATCCTTTTAAGCAGGTGCAACACAAGTGTTCTTTGTATATTTATAAAATGCGTGCAAGACGAGACTTCCGTTTATATAGCATTTCCTTGTCCTGAATGATTTCAACTGTTTAAATATTTGGAGGTTATGATGCTCCTAAAAACGTCTACATTAAAAACATCAACCTTGAGAGGCTGAATATGTGTGTGGACCGTCCCTTGTTTCCCTCTGTCCTTCTGTCTTTTAAGAGATGTAATCGACTTTGTCTTTTATAAGTGTCCTGTCTTAATACGTAATGTCTCTCTCTCTCTCTCTCTTTCTCTCTCTCTGTCTCCTGCAGTTTTGGACATGGCGCGTCACGTACCCCTGTATCGTGCTCTGTTGGAGCTGCTAAGAGCCATCTCCACCTGCACCAGCCTGGTTCCTCTGCTCCTGCCGCTATCAGGAGACGCTGCCGAAGAAGAGGAGGATGAAGAACGCTCCGAGTGTCAGACCTCTGTCGGCATGTTACTGGCCAAGATGAAGACCTGCGTAGATACCTACACCAACCGCCTCAGGTGCGCTCTTCCTCTCTCTTAGACACACACACGCACACACACACACACAGGTCAGTCAAACTAAGGGACAGAGGACGGGCTGAGTGACTGCTGATGGATGGATGTTCACCCTGTGACACTCGCTGTCTCTGACCTGCATGCAAAACCCTGACTTATATCCACAAGATGTAACCTGATGCTATAGCGACAAGTCAAAACCTTTGTTTCATCAAAAGAATAACACAGTGACGGCTAGATCACTCAGTGCTCCTCTGTTGCTCTTGAAAAGCCTCCAATCTCCAGTGACCTTCACACTGACATGAGCTTCTGCTGTTCCAAACTTGTCCATTTCATATACCGGTAGTGTACATGCAAAATAGTGCAGATTAGAATTGGGTTTCCCACTGTTTTTACTCGACCCAACACATACACATTATGAATTAAATTTTTAGCCTGTATTGTCAATGAATAATATTTGTTATATTTACATTTTGTTTTAAAAAGGTTTTAGGTTTTTAATTTAAACCTTAAAACTAATATTTAAAAGGATTTTATTTTTATAATTTTTAAATATTTTTTTTAATGAATAAAGTACTACGTGCACCCTTGAATGACAGTGCACGCCATCTTAATTACTCTCCTCTGCGTCACTTACGGGCAAAGGACATTTATGATTTCATGTCCTCTTTCTCCTTTGTCTCTCTCTCTCTCTTTCATGTTCCGTCCTCCTGCTTAATGAAAGATTCATGTTTTGAGGGCGTGTGCTTAGCTGCAAGACAGCTGGATGTTGTTTTTAATGGTTTACTTTGGGACAAGTCACGATCTGCTGCCCATTTGATACATTCAGTGTCTACTAGCACCTCTCACGAGCAGCGCATGTTTGTTTCGGGGTTGGGGACATGAGAGGTTGAGAAGCTCTTGTCTTGAGGACATGCCGTTGTTGCGGCATTCAACACTGAATCTACACAAACACAAATATAGACCCTTAATTAATAAGTTATAGTGTCTACAGAAACCGAAATGTGACCCATGATGATTCTTTGTCCACCTTAGGTCAAAGAAAGACAAAAGTAAAGGGGTAATGAAGGCTGAGGCATCTGACCCAGAGCCAGAAGGCCTGACACTGCTAGTTCCCGACATCCAGAAGACCGCAGAGATCGTCTATGCTGCCACAACCAACCTACGGCAGGCCAACCACGGTGAGAACAATTCTACTATTTCCCAAATGCTTCCATTAGGTGCTATTTATTAAATAATCATGGAATGGTTACATTTTTAATAACTTTGAATGAATGAATTTAATGAATTTCCAGCTTAGAAACATTGATTAATTTTTCACTTCTATTATTTTCTACATTTTAGACACTACAATAAAGTCATCAATACACACATGGAATTATGTAAATTTAGTGGCCATTAAAATGTTAAAGGGTAAGTTCACCCAAAAATGAAAATTCTGTCAGTAATTACTCACCCTTATGTTGTTCTACACCCATAAGTCTTTCGTTCATCTTCGGAACACAAATTAAGATATGTTTGATGAGCTGGCTCACTCCTTCATATATGATACTAGGGAATTGCATTTGCCGGCCCAGAAAAGTTAGTAAAAACATTGTTAAAATAGTCCGAGTGACTACAGTGGCTCGACCTTAAGTTTATCAAGCGATGAGAATACTTTTTGTGCACAAAAAAACTAACAAAAATAATGACTTTATTTAACAAACTATGGTGCTTACGTGAATCGTATAGTAGACTGGCATGGAGGAGAATAGATTGTTGAATTAAGTCGTTATATTTGTTTGTTTTTGCTCACAAAAAGTATTCTCATTGCTTCATAACATTAAGGTTGAACCACTGAAGTCACATGGACTTTTTTAAAGGAGAACTCCGGTCAATTTTAACATTGAGCTCAATTTTTAGTAAATTTGGAGTGCTGTCAATACAGAGAACAACGACAAAAATCGGTGTTACCTACACCGTGTTATCCTCTTTTTAAAATTTGCACCCTATTGACTTGAATGGGGCACGTTTTAAACCTGCTTTTATTTCTCTTATCATCCTTGATGTGTCATTACAAGTGCCCAGCCATGTTGAGTGATTCCTTCAGAGTGAACATGAGTGAATCTGACTGCAGTAGATGTGAAAGATATGAATAAAAACAATGTTATATCAGCCAGCGCACATACCTGTATTTAGTTCCTGTTTTCGGTCGAAGTCCAAAGTAGTCGATTGTCGAGTTCACGCGCATAGGTTTAGTTACTTAGATCACGCGCGTGAACAACACCGATTTTTGTCGTTGTTCTCTGTATTGACAGCACTCCAAATTTACAAAAAATTGAGCTCAATGTTAAAATTGACCGGAGTTCTCCTTTAACGATGTCTTTACTGCCTTTCTGGGGCTCGACCGTGGTAATTACGTTGCAGTCTGTGGATGGTTCAAACAGCTCACGGATTTCATCAAAAATATCTTAATTTGTGTGCTGAAGATAAACGAAGCTCTTACGGGTTTGGAACGACATGAGGGTGAGTAATTAGTGACAGAATTTCCATTTTTGGGTGAACAAACCCTTTAACGAATCAAAACCGTTGTATATTTTAGCTTCTTCAACAAAGTTGCTCTTTGTCTAGATTCCAGCTCCTGGTTCATTCTCATCCAACTTCATGAAGAGCGTCCTGGTTTTAGTGGTTTTGCACTCATTTAGTCTTTGCACTCATCTTTTTTTGAAGCAGCACAACTGTTCTCAGCATTACGGTTTCACCAAATCAGCATATTTAAATGAATACTGAAGGATCATGTGACACTGTGAAGCCTGGAATTATGACTGCTGAAATTTCAGCTTTGCCACATTAATTTGTAATTAATTACAGGTTTTTACTGTATTTTCTATTAAATAAATGGAGCATAAGAGACTTAAAACCATTAAAATAATCTTTCCGACCCCAAACTTTTGAATGGTAGTTTTACAAAAAGATTGATCTTACCCAAGTCTTACCCATGAATTTTACAGCACCATTTAAAGTAAATTTCCCTCTAAAATCCTTTTAAGAAAAGCTGTTCATGCTCTGTGTCTCTGTAGGGTCTGATTTCTTAGGTGCTCAAGACTTGAATCAGAGCACAAGTGAAAGCAGGAACAGTGCTGGATGTATAGTGGTCAGTCCGGAGAGTGATGGTGTGTATTTCACAGGCTGAAGACACACTCCTTTCTTATCTGAGGGCCCCGGGGGACATGGAGTGACTGTTTGCTCTGACAAAATAAGCCAAAGAGAAACGGCGCTTCAGCACAGAGCCCCACCAGAGGCTCTCTAAAGCCTGATCGCGTCCTCGAAGGACTTTTAAATGGAAAGTCAGCTTTACTGGGCAGTTTCGTTTGTCAGACTAGACTTAATCTATGTCGTGCTAATTCTTTAAGATTTGAACCAACAGCCCTTAGTCATGACCAGGGTGCATTTTCAGACAGGGAGGTCGTATGATCAAGTTTAGTCCCTTTACACTGACCTCATAAAAATGGATGTGACCATGACAATTCCTAATCCTGGGGTTTAAAGCTCTTGAAGTCACATGTTTATTAACATTCGCAAACTGTCTTTCTCAGGTCCTCTAGGTCTAGGACATAGCTAAGGGAAATTTAGACCACTTTGAGCATTTGTTGCTTGTCATCAGGTTTGCGGGAATGTCCTGTGTCACTGTAAATGTCCACTTATAATAACTATCACCCTCCCTTCTATCTCATGCTCTCATTCTCTCTGTGATGAGTGAATGAAAGGGGCGTTAAACGTGGTGAGGCGGATCAATGCTGCTGTCACCATCCATAAGGAAAATCTATATGATAAGAGCAGTGAGACATTACTTACCACCCCATTTAACTGCTTAATTAGTACTCCATCTTTTTTTTTTAAAGTACCAGAGACTGCGCAGTCAGGGTGTCTGATTGGTCGAGAGAGGTTTCTCATAGTCCGGTATCGATATCGCCATCAGTATCGTGCACTGATGTAAGTGGAGCTATCGATGTCGGTTGGATTTTATGTGGCTCGTATCCAAAGCGCGGCCGTTATCGGCTATGTTAAACGCAATGGTAATTTGATTGGCTGTCACAGTGCATGTGCGTGTGAGGAGGGACATGTCTCTACACCCACTGCGGAATGGGCGGAAATGCCATAAAGCTCCATAAATATATGGAGTTTAATTGTGTTGTTACTTTAACGGCCTCTATCCGCAGGTCTAATATGTCTCACTGGAGTGGTGATGGTCTGCTGGTGCCGTTGTCATTAGTCTGGCGCCCTCTCGATAACAATCTGAATTGGTGGAACAGAAATGCAGCGACTCATTTGTGTAACAACATGACATTTCGTGCTTATTGCCATTTATCAAGATAATAAATTTGCAGGCAAACGCGTCCCATTGGGAGTCTTTTAATTATCAAGTCAAAAAAAAGATTTGATCAAAGTGGGCCTTTTTTCTTTGCAGTATATTTCGTTTACTGACAGCTGAGCTACATGCACTCATTCAGGTTACTTTTGCGTCTCGTAGGGATGTGTTGTTTGCTTAGAGATGAGAGGATGGAAGATGTGACCCACTCGAACATTCCCTCAGGCTACTCTGAAACACACATGCACACACTTTTTTTTGATGTGTCTGTCTTCTGTTTCTCAGAGAGGAAGATGGCAGAGAGCTCTAAGAAGGCAGCAACAAGGCCCAAACCGCTGTCCATCTTGCGTTCAATGGAGGAGAAATATACAGCAGCAATGAAGAAGCTACAATTTGGTGAGTCTTGGAACTGCACATCTCTGCTAGTGCTCGACACAGTGAGTTTTTACTGGCTGATAAGAAATCTAGAGAGCATGTATAATAGAATTGACTCTTTGAACAAGCATTTTATTAAACAATTGACACTTTTTCAAATAATTTAGAATATTTTAGGGATGCAATGATATCGATACCATATTGGTTAACGACCAATTATTATTATTATTATTAAGTCATCAGTTTCCTCTTTTTAATTTTAGATTATCTTTCCCATCATCTAATACCTCTATTATTCTTTAAAACACTAATAATGTAGTTACACTGTTAATAGCAATTGTCAAAATGAATATTTTACATGATTTATGAATCTATTACACTTTATATTATATGTTATAATGTTTTAATGCTTAAATTCACTTGTAGCATTTAGAAATTGTTTAGAGATATTGTATTAGCTATTTATTTGTTTTTTGGTCATAACATGAAAATAATTATCAACTTACTTTTTACCATTGGTGCAATTGTTAAAATTAATATTTAACCACACATTAATATATGTTTGGGTAATTTGATGTTGCTTAATGGTCACATTACATGCAGGTAAACAAAATATTATAAAATAATTTTTATTTATTTTAATTGAACATTCTTATGTTTTAATTAATTACTAGCTTTTCATTAATACCAAATGGATCACAAACCCTGATTTAAACCTATTTCCCCCTTTTTCTTTTACATTTGTACCAAATAAGTAGTTAGTGGATGGATGGGAATTGCTGTTTTCCCTTCAGCTGCTTTTTCCCCTTTAAGTGCACCAGATATTTGAAGGAGCACAATGCGTCTGAATTGAAATGGGGAGGATTGTGTTATCTTGCTGGTAGAATGGCTTTTCTTGTTGTCATTTCACATCTGTCTTTGCTCTGATTGATGACAAGAGTTTTGTTCTGCCAAAAATGATTTAGCCCAACCTCAGACGAATGAGGTAATCTCAACTGACGTGACTGTTAACAGGTCTGCACTGGCTCTCACAGAACAGACCCTTCAGAATACACAGTACGCCTGTTTCTGGAGGAAATGCGATGAAACGTGAATCTGATCATATCTTTCAGGCGTATTGCATTGCCATTGTGACTGCTGATAACTAACTGTCCGTGTGTGGTCTCTTCCACAGACACATTTGAAATGGTGTGTGAGGATGAGGACTCTAAGCTGGTGTTTAAGGTGAACTACCATTACCTGTCTCAGGTGAAGAACGCCAGCGATGCCAACAGTGCCGCCCGTGCTCGACGATTAGCTCAGGAGGCGGTCACGCTCTCCACCTCCCTCCCTCTCTCCTCCTCCTCCAGTGTGTTTGTCCGCTGCGATGAAGAACGCCTCGACATCATGAAGGTATGAAAAGACACGCTCGGCCCATCCACTGACACTCTTATATTTAAAAAAAGAGATTGTTGTTGATTAGAAAAACAGATCGATTTAGAAAAACAGAAAAATTTAGGCCACATCAGCATCTTAAATTAGGTTAAATGCACCAAATGCGGACCAGAATAGATCTCATATAGATGGGTAAGATTTATTTTAGAAGCATTCATGCAATCAACTGCAGCGATGTTAGATTTGTAAACAAATTTCTTGCTTTTATACTGGTTATTTTTGATGATTCTGTCAAACTGATTCACAGAGCATTTGTTGATCACTAAAACTCTGTGGAGAAATTATAATAAATGTTACTCAATATATGCAAAATGCAGATGGATGAGCATGATTAATGGCATCATATTTAATAAGTATATTTTAAATATTTTTTGTGCTTGAGTGATAATTACAAGTTAAAAAATATATATATATATATTACATATTTTATCACTTTTATTTATATATATATATATATATTATATATATATATATATATAATCTGATAATATCTTATTAATATCTGATTAAACTTGATTTATAATTCATATATATTATTTATACATTTCTTTTATATAAATTTATATAAATTTTTATAATTTAAAACAAGTTAATGATTCAAATAATTTTAGAGATGCACGGATTACAATTTTCTAGGCCGATTCCGATTTTTCATTGAGTTTGTCCTGCCGATACAGATTTTAGCCGATTCCGATTTAATTTTTTCTAACCACTTTACAGCACACACAAATATTTGTTTTCTATCTTTTCTTTAATGGAGCATTTTGTGAACAGATAATCGCTATAAAATAGAACTATATAAATTACTCTTGGTGTGTGAAATTAAAAGTTAATTAAAATTAAACTAAAATAAAGCTTTATACTGTATTCAATAGTTTACTCGTTTTTATTTTTTATAAAATACCATACACTTTTACCCAAACTGAATAATAAAAACAAGTTTAAATGGGTAAATTTTCTATAAATATTTGTGTCTATAAATATTAATTTTCTTTTCTGACACAGCCTACTCCAGTTCTTGTTAAAACACACTAGACATGCAAATTATGTGCAGTTTTGGGCACTTTTTGTGTCAAATCATATTTATTTTGTCCATCAAAAGTGTGCTTTCACTTTAATTGAGCGTGAGCAGCGACGCTCCTGCTCGTGGTGTAAACGCACTCATTGATTAACATGCATGGCGAAAAAAGTATGCGCTGCTAATGCTTGCGGTGTGAAATGGCCGTAATTCACGAGGTTTCCTACATGTGTGCACGTGTGATGCTGATGTTGCGCGATGTTAATCATGCGGCGCCCGAGTGCATTTGAATGCAAATAAATCGGCATATGTCAGACTAACCGGCCGGTCATGGCGATCACCTGAAAATTGTCCAATTCCAGTCACCAGCCGATCAATCGGTGCATCTCTAAATAAAATGAATCGATTAATTACACAAATGAAAGAATCGGATATGTCAGTGCTTATGAGATCAGACCAGGACAGACTCAATCCCTGCTGTTTACTGTGGGTCAACATGAACCTTTCCATCTCTGCTGCATGACAAAACAACTGCAATGAATCCCAGCAGTCACTTGCTTGTCTCTAACACACACACTTATGAGTGCACATACTCTTCCTAATGACATTTGAGATGTGTTTTTGACCCTGGCTGCTCTCGAAGTGTGTAAATGTCAATGTGTCTGGCTTGAGCTCGGGCAGGCCAGACCACAAGCGGAGCCCCAGTCAGACTGGTCACTCACTGCTCCGTCTGTTTACACTGACCCCTAACAGCGGGCCAGGTCTTCCTCCACACTTCATACAATCTTAATGGACATTAATAGTAAACTGAGCTTTGTGAGCTGTGTGAGCACAGCTTTGTGTGTGTGTTTAGTGTTGCGTTTGAATGGTCATGTCAAAACAGTCTTTACGCCTGAGTGCAGCTCCACCGCCTGCAGTGGAGAGAGATTTACTGGATGGCATTACAGTCCTCCGATCTGCCTCTCTCTCACTCATGTCTCTGCCTGTATCTGTTCATCCTCCCTAGCTCTCTCTCTCTAAAACATGGTTTAGACATGCACAATCATTCCTGTGCTGTTCAACACATTGCTTTCATGTTAATGTTTGTCACCTTTGAATGATTGGAGGCTTGCCGTTTTAATGGCTGTTTTCCTGCTTTTTCTTTCAGGTGTTGATAACAGGGCCCGCAGACACACCATATGCCAACGGCTGTTTTGAATTTGATGTCTACTTCCCTCAAGATTACCCAAACTCCCCCCCTCTTGTTAATTTGGAGACCACCGGTGGCCACAGCGTCCGCTTCAATCCAAACCTCTACAACGATGGAAAGGTTAGTGTTTTTTTTTTACAGTTTTCTCCGATTTTTCAGTGGCCGATACCGATAAATTGACTGTAGGTTGAAAATATAAAAATAATGTTATTATATTGTTATTTTTACAAGTGTTTTTTTATTTTGTTTTACAGCTCATAGTGGTAATGTCAAAAATGTCTGAATATTGCCTGAATGGAAATACGAAAATAATGTTGCGTTTTATTTATTTTTATGATTATATTTTTACAAAAACAATTATTTTACTGCCAATGGCAATAATCTAAAAAATGTAGACCAATTTATTTGCCTGTTTGGTTTATAACGGTCAATCACTAATAAGCTTCCTCCTCTGACTTGTAATCATTGTTTAGTTTAACCATTAAATTGTTTTCTTCTCTTCATCTCCACCTGCTGTCATCCCTTCGGTAACAACCAGGTGTGTTTAAGTATCCTGAACACCTGGCACGGGCGTCCTGAGGAGAAATGGAACCCTCAGACCTCTAGCTTTCTACAGGTGAGCTAAATTTCTCTTTCTTAAATAATCAGTTTTTTTTTTTTAAGCTGTCCTTGTCTCTCCTGTTCATGCTCATTAGTGAGGAAGGATTTCACTTCCGATACTGATACCGATACTACACAAGTGAGGATGATTATTTTCGGTATTTCTGAAGCAGGGGAATGCCGGAGAGAACACCTCTCATTTCATCACTTTCTGAGAGCATTTAGTCATATCACCTACACATCGACCATTAAGCATTTACAACATTCCCATCCTGGCTTCCCTACTGTAATTATCTGCCCACATCTCCACCCCTCCTCCCTCCCTCCATCATACCTCTCTATATAATAGGCAGGGGAGCGGTTTCACCCTGTAATATTGATCTGATCAGGCTCTGCTCCTCTCTCTCTCCTCTCGCTTGTGCTCATGTACTGCTGCCAGCAGTTCATAGAAATGTCTCCATTGATTAGTGCTACAGTTAGTGTCCAGCCGATCAATAGATGGAAATCGGGCACTGGGACAGTAGTGCTTTGGTCACAGAGAGCTGTTTGTTCTTCACCTTTTCACCTGATCTGTGGTTCTTTCCACCTAGGATTTATAACGTGTGTGTGTGTGTCTGTCTATTTTAGGTGCTGGTATCAATCCAGTCTTTGATCCTGGTGGCTGAGCCATACTTCAACGAACCCGGTTACGAGCGTTCCCGGGGCACGCCGAGTGGAACGCAGAGCTCCAGGGAGTACGACGGAAACATCCGGCAGGCCACCGTCAAGTGGGCCATGCTAGAACAGATCCGCAACCCTTCACCCTGCTTTAAAGAGGTTAGATATCATTCATCACAAACACTTATCGGCTCATGAAAGGGTGCACAAGGTTCATGCAGGCACATATAAACATGCGATATTTGGAGAAAATATTTGTGGGGGGGAGATTCTATATAATACAATATTTATTATATACTAGGGCTGTCAAACGATTAAAATATTTAATCGCGATTAATCGCATTAATGTCATAGTTAACTCGCGATTAATCGCACATTTTTATCTATTCTAAATGTCTCTTGATTTTTTTTTTGTCCCATTATTTTTTTCTCATTTTAATGCTCTTATCAACATGGAAAAGTGGATCGGCTTGCTTTGTGCAAATGTTTTTTTTTATTATTGAAAACAACATTGGCATATGTGTTCAATTTCACACTAACATTCTCACTTGGAGCAAATAATCTCTCACAGAATGTAACACTGTCCATCAATAAAAGGGTGAAAGAAATACTGACGAGGTAACGTTACTGATATTGACGAGTGGGCGTAGAAACGCATCAGCTGAGTGTGAGTGTGTGTGTGTGTGTGTGTGCTTGACTATCAAGTGGTATTTCAGACTGGACGTGCTGCGATGATAGCTCAGTTCACAACGACAAAACACACAGATTACTTTGGTCTTGTCATTTGAACCATTTGGCAACTTTTTAAAAGTAAACTTTCCATTCAGAATCTTTATTGGCCTCCATTTCGGCGTCTCGCGCTCATCATTCATCCACTCAAAACGTAACGTTCAGACGAGAAGCGCCGCGTCGCGCAGCGGCTCGTATTTAAAATTCTAACACATTATTATCTATGAGTGTACACACACCGGTGGCGCCATTCAGTGTTTTTATTGCTGGCCATAAACTGAGAAAGTGCGCGTCTGATGTGCTAGACGCGCTCAGTTGTCCTAGACGCGGCTCGGCTCTGCGCTTCTCGTCCACTTTTTGGCGGCTCGCAAACCCAAACAAGTGTGTGCGGTGACGAGTGTGTGCGGCGACAAGTGTGTGCGGCGCCTGTTGTTTTGTTTCTGGTCTAGCTAGATCCGCTGTGGTGTTGTAGTTTTAATAACGTTACTAGTTGTTGCAAAAGCATGTGAAAAAAAACTACAAAGTTTGCTAGGCGTTAATCTCGCGATAAAAAAAATGACGCCGTTAAAATGGGTTTGCGTTAACGCCGTTAATAACGCGTTTAACGGATTATTGACATATGAATAATTTGTGTATGTGTATATATATGCACACACACACACACACACAGTATATACAGTACTGTTCAAAAGTTTAGGGTCTGTTAGTAAAAAAAAATGATAACCACAGTGGCCTCCATCATCGGTAAATGGAAGAAGTTTGGAACCACCAGGACTCTTCCTAGAGCTGGCCGTCCGGCCAAACTGAGCGATCTGGGGAGAAGGGCCTTAGTCAGGGAGAGAGCAAGAACCCGATGGTCACTCTGACAGAGCTCCAGCGTTTCTCTGTGGAGAGAGGAAAACTCACCAGAAGAACAACAATCTCTGCAGCACTCCACCAATCAGGCCTGTGTGACGAAAGCCAGTCCTCAGTAAAAGCCACATGACAGCTCTGTGAATACTTTCCGAATGCACTGTATAATATATGTGTATATATCACCTGAGGTGGTTTTTGTCCACTGTGTGTCAGCAGCACATTTTGAGTTGTCCTATCTTCTTTTATCACTTTTAGATAGATAATGATGTTCTCCACCCTCTCATCTTCTCCCCTCTTTGTTTTTGATTTCCTTTTGTCCTTGATTTGGCCCCCACCACCAGATAGCAATCATCCATATGCTCAGTGAAAAGAGAGAGGAGGAGGAGGAGCTGCCTGAATCAGAATATAAATGAGTGAAAATACTGAGTTTTTAAAGGAGGGATACGACTCAGCGCTAACCCAAAAGCGTGCACTAATCTAATTAGTAATTACCAAACATAAACTCCATGATCAGACCAAAAGCATGCATTAAACTCTAGAAATATGCGTCATGAGTGTGTATATTGTGAGTGTTTACTTTCTCAGACTGTCATATAGTTGAAAAATCAGTAGCTAGATCAGACTGTGACGTCACAAGTCACACTGGCATTATCCGTGCATGTCATCTTAGGTCTAGTATGGCTATTTCAGCTGGTATTTGTGAGTTTGATGTCATGCCTAACGGCTGCATCGCCACCTCAGGCAGTGTGGCTGGTACATTACCTCTGTATCCCACAGTGGACACTAAACAGGCTGTTGCCATGGCAACCAGAGCATTGTTCGGAGGGATAAAGGGCCGTTGGGCTGTCGTTTGGGCAGAACCGGGCCAGGCAGGGCAACACAGAAGCTTGTATAGGACTTTTACTGATCAATTATGTATTGGCCCAGACAGAATATGCATAATTATGTGGAATGGTTTTAAATCTCATATTAGTTACTGAATATATAATGAAACTAAGCAAAATGTTTTATAACAAACATGCATGGAGCTGAGGATGTATAAAATGTGTAGACCGTTTGTAGACTCCATGTGGGCATTAATGTAAGGTTTGAATCATGGGAGCTTTAGTGTAGAGCTTTTTGTGTTGAGAAAGGATCTCATCCCCTCAGACATTTGCTTTCAGCTCTTTTAAGAGAGACCCGTGACGTCCTCTACATGGAGATTGAAGTTGGTTTTATCAGACATAAGTTCAGCAGAATCTTCAATAGCCTAAGCACATGGACATTTAATGCCTTGATATACTCGCCGCATTTTTTCCATTCATCGTTTAGGGTTAAAACGAATTTTGAAATTCGTGACCAGAGATGTACTGTTTTTTTGAACATCTAATGCCGCCCACACTGCTGAGTTCGTCCTTTGATTTTGCTTGAAGTATATCGGGGCTTATAGGGTAATTTCCAAAACCTAGTTAATTGCTTGGTGCGATTGTCAGTGTTTCTGGTGTTACACAGTGTTCAGCCGCACACCGATTACATCACTTGACCTCCCTGGCACCGCCCCCTATCATCGTTTTGAAATGTAAAAGCGCCTATTTAGCAATATTAAACCCAGTGCTAATAGGGAACCTGCCAACATTGAGGCAATCTGTAAACTTTGCCTGACGAAGGTGGCAGCATCCGGAGGTAACAGGTAAAGTTCTGTTTAATATAAGCAGTTAGTCATTGTACTGTTTTGTTGCGATGTTTTTCATTAAGAAAAATAAGAACCCATTCAAGTAATTGCCGCCCACAGTCGCTCGGGCATTCATGAGCTGTTTAAAAGCGAGGTGGAAAAGAGAGAAACTCCAACGGTGTTGTCACGCGTCGGTTATCCGGTGGGTAAATCCCTACCTACATAGGCAGCATCCTTACAGAAGATTGAACCTCATAGATGAAACTCCACTCATAGTTGATTCCGATAGTTTCGAGTTTTCCATTAGCCTGTTGCAGGCACAATGCAGCGCAAGCAATGGTCAGGTAAAATAGTAATAAAATAAAAAAAATAACAATTTCTTGTGTTGAATGAATTTGAAGTATTTAAAATAAGCATCTGCAGGCACAAATATGTAGCTGCGTCTATATCTACTGCTGCTTCTGCCATTGGACTATATGAAACAGTGTTTTAGAGTGTAGTACATCCAAACAGATTCACACACATGCGATTTAAATAAAAGCAGGACACGTTATACACACACACACACAGAAAGAGCCAGTCACGCATGGCAATAAATAGTGGGCTGTTGACGTCAGAAGAGGGAGAGGAAACACACAATTGCTCCTGCACAACAACCTTACACCGTAACTACCGTACACATGTTCATTTTCTTTTAAATGGCATTTCTGTTTCTAACCTTTTCCTCTCTCTCTCTCTCTCTCTCTCTCTCTCTCTCTCTCTCTCTCTCTCTCTCTCTCTCTCTCTCTCTCTCTCTCTCTCTCTCTCTCTCTCTCTCTCTCTCTCTCTCTTTCTCTCTCTCGCTCTCTCTCTTTCCAATATCATTACACATGTTCTAGGAACTGAATGAATATGAAACAAACGCAGTATTATGGGAGAGGCTGTAACAGTCACATGTCTGGGTGGTTGACCTTTGTGTGTTTGAGAGAAAGCTAGATTTATGAAGGATGGATGGATGAAGCGAGACAGCAAAAGAGAGAGAGATATAAGGCCGGTGAGGTTGAGCTCAGAGCCAGCGAGTAATGTGCAGTGGCAGCCGGGGTTTCCATGGCAACACTGGCAAGACCATCGATCACATGCACTCATTCCTGAATCCCTCTCGCCTGCGCTCGCTCTTTTTCCTCCCAGAAGTTTGATCCGAACAGCGTCTCGCCTTTACAAGCAGGTTAAAGTGCACGTCTTAATCCTGGGAGAGACTGTGTGTGTTAGTGAAGACACAACAGGTGGATTTAGCAGAATAAGGCTGTTTTCCCACTAGAGCTTTTGGTGTGGATTCAAGAGTATCCTGCATTTGTTCAGTTGTTGTGTAACCTGTTTTTTTTATGGATCTTGTTATTTACAGTAAAAAATCAAATGGCATTTAAGGTTTCCAGATTTTCAGACATGGATGGTATTTTGCTTATTGTATAGTTGTCAGTACTGATTACTAATATGAAGATTTATATTATGTTTTGAGAATCACACAAAGCATACATTTTTGTAAAAAATTGTTCTCAAAACGTTTTTCTTTTATTCTAAGAACATTAGAAATGTATTATCAAAACATTTACTTTATTCTTGTAACATTATAATTATTCTCAAAACATTGATTTGATACTAGAATCATTGCAATTTTATTTTGATAATCTTATGACTTTATTCTGAGTTTAAATTTTTTCTCAAAACATTACAAAGTGGTTCTCGTAGCATTATGACTTTATTCCCATAACCATTACAACTTTATTTATTAAACATTTTACATTTATTCTCAAAACATGATTTGTTTCGAATTTGCCAAACAAATCTGTTCTTGTAACATTATGACTTTATTCTTAAAATATTTATATTCTAAAAACATTACAAATTTATTCTCATAACATTGACTTTCTCAAAACATCGGTTTTTTTTTACCATTACAATTTTTATCTCATAGCCCCACAAGTGTATTCTTGCAATTTTGACTATTCTCAAAAAGTTGCATTAATATTGTAATGTAATGACTTTTGTTCTCGAAATGACACAAAATGATAAGTTCATGAATTGTTTAGATCATAATTCTGTTTAATACTTTAAAATGAACTAATAACCACTATCATAACACATGGTGCGTTCAAGTCATCTGGTAAAGATCGTATATACGAGTTGAACGCACATGAACGCCACCACAATGTCGTAAATACGAGTGGGGAGGTCGGGATTTTCTTGGTGAGAAACATGGTGGAATACTACAATAGGCTACTTCAAGGTATTTTAACTGTGATATTGTCAGGCTTTTCGATTTACAGCGTAAAGCAAGGCACAGCCTGCACAGAATATGATGGCATTATAATATAACAATGTAATAGCCTATGTAATGATAGTTTGCTGTGGCTTCATAAATTAAATAAAAACATTAAAAAAACAAAGCACACCTGATGCACACATATCTTTGTTCTTCATTTTCTAGAACTAGAGTTTAAGAACCTTGCTGTATTTTTGTGTAATTAATTAAGAGAAAGTACACCACCATCATCGAAAGTGACTTGAACGCTCCTGTCGTCGTAAACGCGACTTTACACCTCGTAAGTACGAACTTCCCAGGAGGACTTGAACGCACCAACAGGTGGCACAATGGAAATCCATTTCAGACGGTACAAAGTTTGTTTTTGCTTTAATCAACATAGGAACCACTCCCGATGTCCGGGGAAATTATTCTGATTCTGTTAAATCAGGGTGTTGTGACTGATATTAATAACTCCTCATGCTGCAGTTTAATACACCGTCACTCTCTATGACATGTTAGAAAACAAAGTGAGATTGAGAGGAGAAATATCTAGGAGATGCAGAATGAACGAGTGAGTCAGCTCTCGCCTTCGGACAGATTCAGAGTACTACGAGGAAGTGTGTGTCCGCGTGAGCGCGGAGTTCTTCTCTTTCCTGCCTATGGTCTTTTTTACCGAAAAGGTCACTTAGTTTGTTCGTATTAACATGCGCGGACAGGCAGTGACTGCTGGTTATCTGTGTGGTGCGATCGGTCATCTGGTCCTTATGAGTCCAATAGGTCACTGGAGTCTCAATCCGAAGATCAGCAGATTGTTTTCTAGTGCTACTAAAATTGAATATGAGGTTTGCGTTTGATTTATGGGCTCTATGGGAACTGATATACAATTCCCTTTTCCAAGAACACTGATAATGTGTGTTTTTTTCACACTAACCATGTGTGTGTATGCGTGTGCAGGTGATCCATCGGCACTTCTATATGAAGCGAGCGGAGATCATGGCGCAGTGCGAGGGCTGGATCTGTGATATTCAGCAGTACAGCAGCGATAAGAGAGTCGGCCGAACCATGTCTCATCACGCAGCTGCGCTAAAGGTACAACACTGTCATACCAATGTAAATTGTGCCATTTGGTGTCTTCTGGAAACTGATTCCATGTGTTTTTTGCAGAGGCACACAGCTCAGCTCAGAGAGGAGTTGTTGAAACTTCCCTGTCCTGAAGGCCTGGAGCCGGATGGGGAGGAGTTTTCCGAGAAAAGCGCCTCGCTCATGGTGAAGGAGCTGCCCGGTCAGGATGCAGAGAAGCAGACGGACAGCCCAGACGCCCACTGTAGCGACGGCCAGCTATGATCCCCCTCTTCCCCTGAAGCCCCGCCCACCGCCTTTGACTATCCATTGATATTGAAAAAAGACTGGATGGCTTTGGTGATTTAAGCCATCTTTTTGTCAATATTTGTATGTAAGAAATCTAATTATGTTATAGCATAAAAAGAGAGGACCGACAAAACCAAGAAAATACGAGGAAATGAATCCGCTAACACCCACCGACACAAGACGAACCGCTGAAATCTATGCTGCGCCCTGGAGAAAACAAAAGAGATGAGAGAAGATCTTTTTATTTACT
Organism: Phoxinus phoxinus; assembly: GCF_949152265.1. Taxonomy (NCBI): domain Eukaryota; kingdom Metazoa; phylum Chordata; class Actinopteri; order Cypriniformes; family Leuciscidae; genus Phoxinus; species Phoxinus phoxinus. The sequence continues at coordinate 19,018,900 of NC_136888.1, forward strand.
TGTAAAAGAGTATACATTTTTTTGTGCTTTTTTTTCCCTTTATTTTCCCAAATTGTTAAATAACCACTGATTGATATGTTATTAAACTTGTTTATGTAAACAAAAATGAAAGATGAAATCACAGTATATATAAGGGAACTGCCTTTAGTGGAGAATGTTTACCAAATGTTTTGTTCAATTTTTTTTTCTTTATTTTGGACTGTTAGTGCAAGGACAGTTTGTACGTGAGAATATACTGGTCATTCTTTAAGCAAACTATTTAAAAGAAAAATGTAACACGCTCCCATACCCACTCTTGAGTTCCCACAATCCTCTGGTGACCCTCTGACAGTGCTTTTGGTTTCTACAGACTTGTGTACACTTCAATAATAAAGCCTGAATCGGACGTTCCTGGATGCTCGTTCAGGCTGATCAATAGCACGTTTTATTTTTGCCCTCTCTCTGCTTTTAAGTGCAAGTTTAATAAATGCAACCTGTTTTACTTTGCTTGGATATACTAATTAATGTGGTTCTGTAGATTGTGGTGAGTGTTTGTGCATCTGTAAGTAGAATTCACTGCTATAATGGAGGCTGAGCGATCACTGTCGGCTTACAAGAGTAGAAGTTTTTAAAAATGTACTTGACGAGACTAATTAAACATCTGAAATATGCAAACAGTGCATGTGCACATTCTACGAATATGGAGGCCTTGACCTTCTTGACTATAGCCAACAGTTAGAATCAGAGTATTCCATAATTGTATTAAATTGATATTGCAAAAATGCAAAAAAAGATTCTGTACTCATACCAGTTACCACAAGATTACCACAAGACATTTATAATGTTACAAAAGATTTATATTTCAATCTGTAAAAATTCTGTTCTTTTGAACTCTCTATACATCAGGGAATCCTGAAAAAAAAAGTGTATCACGATGTTCACAAAAATACTAAGCAGCACAACTATTTTCAACATCGATAATATGAAATGTTTCTTGAGCACCAAATCAGCATATTAGAATTATTTAGGTAGGATCATGTGACCTGTAACATACTGTACATGAAGAAGCATCGTTTGGGCCCTTTCGATTTCATTTTGTCTAAATTTGTTTTTACGGTTTAATTTTATAATTACATTTATTGTATTTACCTTTTGTACTTTTTGTTTATTTTTAAGGCCTATTCTCACCAATGACGATAACTATAAATAAAGATATAGTAAAAAAAAAAAAAACCTCAATATTAAAGAATAGCAGAGTCCACACCACAGCTATAATGATAACGGCACAGAGAAACGATATCGTTGGAATTACTTTGAGAACGTACTCTGTTACTAACGTAACCTCGGTTACCTGAGATAACGGGAACTAGTACTGATTTTGATTAGATTATAGAATAACAGTGAAGCTGCACAAAAGCCCACCAAAATGGGCAGTGCTATCGCTCTATATAACTGGGCATTCTGAAATAGGAATCAGGTTAATCCAACTAAAGTGACAAACGTTGAGTCGTGCAGCGTGAAAGCACGGTAAGATAGGGCGATGTAAAACCCAACACCAAGGGTCTCAGACTAAATGTCGGTGTTGCATGGAGAGTTCTAGCAGATTGAGCTCACGTGTAGAGGTCAATGCCCTGCTTACACAGACAGGACCTGTGCTTGTAGCGCAGGGACATCCAGGTTATAGAATCTGGCGAATGTGGATGGCAAGGACCAACTGGCCGTCTCACAAATGTGGTCAATGGACACTCCGCTGGACCATGCCCAGGATGAGGTCAAGCCTCTGGTGGAGTGTGCTTTAACTCTGATTGGGGCACTGTTGGCCCATCGAAGCGTAGGCCAACACAATCGTGTCCACTATCCAATGGGACAGTATTTGCTTTATGACCGGATGCCCTTTAGTGCGGCCACCGAAGCACACGAAGAGCTGATCTGATTGCCTGAACGGGGCATAGCGCTCTATATATTCTTATGGCCTGAACAGGGCAGAGTAAATTATACTCCTGCTCGTCCTCAGATGGGGGAAAAGCAGAGAGAGTGATAATCTGTGCTCTGAACGGATTCGAGAGCACCTTCGGCGCATAGCCGTGTCTTGGTTTGAGGACGACCTTACAGTCGTTAAGCCAAAACTCAAGGCAAGAAGCACTCACAGAGAACGCTTGTCAGTCACCCACTTGCTTGACTGATGCTAAGGATAGCAGGAGATCGGTCTTTAGGGAAAGGGGCCATAGTTCGGAGGGCCCTGAGGACCGTAGACTGGTCCCATGTAGGAACCGTGAGGGGACGGGGCAGGTTTATTCTCCTAGACCCCTTCAGAAAATAAACAACCAGGTTGTTCTTGCCTACAGATTGGCTGGCTATGGACGCCACAAAGACTTTGACCAGTGAAATGTCACAGAACGTCGGGTCACTCACAACTGTGCACCAGCTGGAGAAGACAGACAATTTGAGGGCGTAGAGGCATCTTGTGGATGGGGCTCTAGCCTCAGATATAGTGTTCAGGACTCTCGCAGGGAGGTCCATCAGCTCCCGTCGAGAGGCCTGAGGTGAAGGGCCCACAACTCTGTTTGGAGGTTCCAGATTGTTCCTTTCGCTTGGGAAAGAAGGTCCTTCCTCAGGGGAATTGGCCACATGGCTGCTGAGACTGTTGTCAACTCTGGGAACCACGGTTACTTCCGCCAGAGGGGGGCCACCGGAAGGACTGCGCGTCTGTCATACTTGATCCATCTCATGACCTGAGGGGGAAGTGCAACTGGAGGGAAGGCGTATAGGAGAAAGCTGGGCCATTCATGAGTCAGCGCATCCCTGTCCCTGGAGAAATATATTGGGCAGTGAGAGTTTTCTTCTGAGGCAAAGAGGTTGACATCTGTCTTTCCAAAGATACTCCAGATCATACAAACCGTCTGGGGGTGAAGTGTCCACTCTTCCGAGGATACGTTGCCCCGGGACAGCATGTTCTGCCCCTTGGTTCAATTTTCCCGGCACGTGCGCTGCTCTCAGCAATCGCAGGTTGGGTTTTGCCCATAAGAGGAGGCGTCTCACCGTGATCAACCCTGATGTGGAGGCATCTGAAACACCAAGCTTGGGCTGGAACTCGAGGATTCAGTACTGTACAGTACTGTAGGGGCCGCATGTGAAGCAGACCCTGCTGAAGTACTGGTGACGTGGAGGCCATGAGGCCCTGCATCCTCTAACACTTCCTAAGGAGGTTGAGGGCCAGTGGGAGACACTGGGGAGAGGAGGAAAGCAGCCTTGTCTGCGTACTTGATCTCAGTCAGATTCAGACACAAGTGGCTCCAACACCACCAAACTGGCCATTACTCTGTTGATAGCCTGGGCTGTTGTTTTGATGGATCTCGTCTATGGAATGGAGGAGCTTCTCCTGAAAGAGTTGTGTGAAGGGCAGAGCCTGCTTGTCCAGCCAAGGTGTAGGCAGAAGGACGTGGAAAGCCATGTAAGAAAGAACTTTGCACACCTTCGTACTTGGTGAGCTTGTAATGGACCTCCGGGAAGAACTGTGCTGTTCTCTGACAAGGGCCCTGCTGACGCGGATTAACTCTGCATCCATCCCAGCTCTAGCGTCGCTTGAATCCTTAGAAGGCAGGGGGACGGGGTCATCCAGTGAGCCCGACCAGTCCTCCGCATCTGAATCCGCTAATGACATGCTGTCGTCAGGACGATCCTTTTCAGATCTCCCAAACGAGAATAGGCCGCTCGCACCAGAGGAGTGCTGGTTTGCGTGTAGAAAGAGCACGGAGGAAACCTCTCGGTGGGGGAGAGTGAGGCACGCGGGATCTGCACTGAAAAAAGTGCACATGGCTTGTCATTGGTTTAAAAAACTTTTTATACTTGATCTGACTTAATAAATTCACTTTTCTAGCTTGTCGTTGGTGTGAAAAAAATGATACTTTGGACCAACCTAAAAAAATTGCTGTAATTTGTTACAGCTAAATGTATTAGTTTTTCTCAAGCTATATTTTTGATTTGGTTGAAACGTTAATTGAGTTATGATTGAGCATTATTGGAGACACCTGACGATAACAAGCAGAATCACTGAAGGAGAAAATCGTAATTGGTGTGTTACCATTATGGTAATTAGTGTGTGTTTTAGTTGGGCTCTTGACCCTTAAATTATTAACTTTAGAATTTGTTTGGCTGCTGTACGTGAGTTATAACAGCCAGATGAACAAAGAGAAAATGTGATATGATGGTGTTGATTGAGTTCTAACATTACCATAATTTCACAATCAATTGACCTGAATCACTGAATTCACATAGAGCCCAATTACTGGGTTACTATTGCTTTACTGATTATAGCAGTACTGTCCTTGAAAAGCATGATTTCATTTTCATTTATGATGTTTGTTACTTTTACAATGTGATCCAAATCATTTCTTAAAACTTAATCACATACAAAACAGTTTTTTTTTTTTTTTTTTTTTAACACAGACATCAATAATCTGCCAGTGAATCTCAACAATGGTGACAATTATAAAGCATTGTGCAGTGCATTTTGGATGCCACCAATCAAATCTCATTCATGGCTCCCATCATGCATTGCTGCATGAATAAATAATGACTTATGTTCAGAGGTGATCTGTTTGTCACCATTGTTGAGATTCATATGCTAATTATTGATATCTGTGTGTGCCTACCTGAAAGACTTTTAAGAAGTTTTCTTCTTAATCTATTTAGATTTAATTGAAAAGGCTAAAAATGGCATACTCTACCAGGACAGTGCTGCTATAATCCATAAGGTAAACTTAACTCAGAAATTATGCTCTCAATGAGTTCAGTGTTTCAGGCCAACTATTGATTATGTTAAAACACAACCAACTCCATCAGATCACCTTTTATCTTTGTTCATCTGTCTGTTATAAATGAATTACAGCAGCCAGACAAAATCTAAAGTTGAACCAGTAAGGGTCAAGAGCCCAACTAAACTAAACACTGATCTCGATAACGGTAACCATTTTACATAAATTTTCTCCTTCAGTGATTCTGCTTGTTATCATCAGGTGTCTTCAATAATGCTCAACCATAACTCAATTAATCACTTAATTATCTAATTAACTTTAACACTGCTTCTGTGTTAATTTAACACTGGGGATTCTGCTGTGTAAAAAGTAGTTTTTTCCAAAATAAAAATGCTAGTTGTACCAAAATAAGAAAATGATTTATGGTCTCTATAATAAACAATATTTTAACTTTGTTTGAATGTAAAAAAAAATATTGGGTTAAAGAACTATTTTAATTTATATTAAATACAATTTTAACGTTTTAACCAAATCAAAAATATAGCTTGAGAAAAACTAATAAATTTAGCTGTAACAAATTACAGCAATGTTTTTAGGTTGGTCCAAAGTATCATTTTTTTCAGTGTGGGCCAGCGTGAGGCTATTCGTGCCCGACTGCTCAGTCTTCTGGCTCTGTTGTTTCTTCCTCCGAGGTTCCTGGGAGGAAGAGAATGGGAGAGCAGGACGGTTGGATCCGCTCTCAACAGACTAGCACGTGCTTAGAATGAACAGAATGATATTGTCCGCTGGTGTGGACGCTAATATATTTATCGTTGTTGGTGTGCACGTGCCTTTACACAATTTTGTGTAAGTACACAACTTTACACAACTTTTTTTATGTTTAATGCTAGAAAAATACAAAATCACACATATCAGGCTTTAAACAATAGTCAACATTTGAAGTGGATCATAACCTTTCATCAAAGTTATACATGAATTTTGAACAATACCCGTTCTTGTCTTAGGGCAACTTTGATTCACTTTTTTGATCACCCTCAAATGTTGACTACTATATTTAGACCCAATTTAATTGAATTGTTGGGTTTTAGGCCCTGTTTTGTACCTTATTTGAGGAAGGAGCCATGTGTGAATAAACTATTAGTTCTGAAATTCATCCATAAATGTTTTTCCTACGCTCTAAATAAATGAAAAAAGATTTATTGCTCAGTCTGGTATCACATCTATATCTTGAGATAATCTGAAATGGAATCATCTTCAATTTTTCATAAAAATCTATGTAGTGTGAATCTCTCTCAAGCCCAAGAAAAAAAAACAAGAAAACAGAGATGCATGATGAGATGCATTCTGTTGGTCTAAATCTCAGCATTTTAGAAGAGATATTGATCAGCCTCTGAGTGTTTCTCGTCTTCAGATTGGCAGATATCTAGGAATCCCACTGAGAAACAAGAAGGAATGAAGGTGTGTGAGCGTGGCGGCCCATCCATTATTGATCTAGTGTATTTAAACCCAGAGTGTGATTGTGATCCTTAGAGCTGAGCAGTCATGGCTTGACATGAGCTTGTATTCACACACGTGTACACGCTTTGAGCTGTTAGATGGATCCTCCCCAGTTGGCTGTAATTGCAAGGTCATGATGTTTTTCTGGGAGCCGTTCGTGAGCAGAGAGGCTGTATCTGTCCCCTCTCTTCTGATTTATCATGAGGACGTGGAACCCACAACCACTTTTCAGCATTTTCCTGCATCCTGCATTGAAGATTTGATTGTCAATTGTAGATAAAACAGAGGTGTTGTTCTCAAGGCTGGTATCCATCTTTTAAACTAGCACAATGTTTAGTGTGCATGTTCACAGTAATATAACGGCTCTGTGACATTTACTCTAATTAGGCTTGTCCTTTAAGTGTGTGTGTGCTCCAATGTGTTACGGGCTGATAGTGCGAGTGTTTATTTGTGTCATTGCCATGTCATGTAAGAAAGGGTTTACAGCGTGTAGTTGAGTGTTAGCTGCATTTGAAGATGGATTGGATATTATGCCCCTTTTTACAATATGTAATATAAGTCTCAGGTGTCCCCATAATGTGTCTGTGATGTTTCATCTCAAAATATCCCACAGATATTTTGTTACACCATGTTGTAAATGCTCATTTTTGGAGTAGTATAAGTCTGCAATCCCAGAGGCTGCATTTTCAGGACCGCAGTTCTAGGACCGCATTTTTAGAACCCTGTTTTAGTGAGAACGCCACCTACCGAATTAGAAGACCAGTGACCGGATGTTTTTATCGAAGATGGACAACAATCAAGAGTGTGAGTATCAAATGTGAATCAAGTTTTATTTGATTTATGTATTTAATTGTTTTTATAACGTTGAATGAGACATTTCACATTTTAATAGTCATACATTACAGAGAGGCCATCATAATAATTAACTGTTAAAATACCACATGTTAGATTGTGTCATTGACTGTATAGTCTAAGAAGTGATTTCAAAGACACCACTATAGACAAACAATTGAGAAAAGATGGGAGAGCATCCAATTGATAGGTAGTGCCTTCACAATCTGGGCTTTAAATATTTAAAGGTCAGGTAAATTCATGTCAATAATTTATTTATTTTCTCAGGTTTTCCAGGTTGTTTTCTAGGGTGTTGCTATGGAATATCTAGGGTGGTCTGGTTTGTTGGTAGTGTGTTGCTATGGTGTTTCTAGGGTGTTTTGGTTGGTTGCCAGAGTGTTGTTATAGTTCCTTATTGGCAAAAGAGTTTAATGATTCTGGTCGTTATATATGGTTTCCCTCCTTTAGTGTGTTCAACATTGTATTGTCCATCAGGCAAAAAGTCCAATTGGTTGTAAAATTATCAGCACAGCTCAATAAGCTGATTATTAATATCCATAGCACAAAATAGTTACATACCAAAGTTTACATGTATTAAGGGGTTTCCTCTAATCCCTAACCACAAGTAGCCATGTGCATCAGTAATAGTGATGCTTTCCTCAGCAAACACCATTAAAAAGAGAAAGTAAAATAAAAGCTTCAGATCTGAGAGGAAAGTGAGGAAGTGTTGCAGAAATAACAGGTTTTCATTATCTTTTATGAGGGTTCAATAAACAACCGTTGCTGTATTTCTTCTTAAGACTGCACGGAAGTTGTCTTTTTCAGTATTTTTTTACTGAGAGATCTTCTCTCTGCCTTTTATCTTTCAGTCCGTTGGAAGCTATTTCCTCTGTGTTCTCCCTCCTCTCCTTCCCGGGGTGGTGTGTTTGTGTTGAAGTACGGCTCTTTGTGCCCTGCAGGTGTTGCCTCTGTTGTGTCGGACTGGTGACACGCTTCCCTTTGTTCCCAAACAAGCCGCAACATTCAAATCCGCAGATCCAAGACCTTGAAAAATGGCCTCAATCATTTGAGGGCCGGTGTGCAGTTGACAGTTCGGTAAATTAGACTCCAGTGGCCACCAGGATAAATCACTGTGAGGGACTAAAGACGTCCTTTTGCATTCTTTTTCACTATTCCAGCAGCTACTCGGAGGTCTGAGGCCATCGATCGCTGGTGTTGAAATTCACACAGTGCTTAAGATTTAAATAATGCAGATTGGGAGAGAAAGGGGAGATGTAGGCAAAAAGAAAGAGAGTTACCCATGCGTGCTGTGCTTTCATGAGGCTGTTGAATCGTTTCAGTATGGTTTTCTCTTGTGTTTAATATAAGGCTTAGTCACTGACCGTGTCCAGGAGCTGTAAACAACACAACACTCTCCCCAAGTTAATATGAAGGAGCCGAAGTATGTGGTCCTAACTGCTGACTGACCTTTATTATGAGTGATGTTGATGTTTCTACCCAAGTTGTCCCTCGGTGTAAACACGGTGTAATTCAAATCATTTTGTGTTGACTTTACTTGGAGAAAAAGTACATTTACTTTTACCGGTCCCTTTTTGGAGAACCAAGAAATGTTTTGAGTGCAGCAAGTACAGTGCTGAGACAGAACCGTGGCCGAGCAGTCAGCACACCACACACCGAGCTTGATGCTTGTGCGGTTGAAATAAGTTTAAGTCCAGATTTAATTTCCTGATCCCAATATTAGTAACCTACTGAAGAAAAAAAAAGTCTGTACACTTGCTGCCTTAAATTTTTAAGTAGTCAGCTTGGATGTTTGTCATTGCAACTTAAAAATGGACTAAATAACATAAAGGGCCCTATTTTAACCATCTAAGCGCATGTTGTAAAGCGCACGGTGAGTGCACTTAGGGCGTGACCGAATCCACTTTTGCTAGTTTAACTCTGGGGAAAAATTGTCAGTACGCCATAAGGCTCATGGTCTAACAGGGTTTTCTTTATTCTCTTAATGAGTAATGGGTGTGTTTTGGGAGTAACGTGCAATAAACCAGAGTAGTGTATCTCCCATTCCCTTTAAAAGCCAGCTATGCTCGCGCCATGGCGGATTCGCTATTTACAAGTGGAAAAACTGACGCTGCTCTGGATGATCGGGCCCAAAATGTAACAATGTTAATATACGTAATTTGCAACAAAAAGATCACTCATCTGTTTTTGTTACGAAACTTTAACAATATTTTTCTTTTGAAATATTTTGTTGAATATAATATAAATTTAAAGTTGAAGTACATGTTTTGTTACATAATTTACACTGTTTTTAATTTTACACCGCGTAAGAGAGTATTCATTAATGAGTTCTTCAGCAAAAGCACAAAAACAAAATGCATAAAAAGAAGCTGCCCAAATATAAATAACCACATAGTTCAAATTGCATTCTTGTTCTGATCCTACAGTCAGTTATTTCTCTATACTAATGAGTGTTACAATACAGCCATATCTCGCCTCTGTAATTACCTTTCCTTTCTGCTCAAGAGAGAGAGGAAGAGCGATTGTAAACAGCTATAGAATGTAATTAAGTGGAACTGACAAATTGAAGTGCACCATGTTAGAATCAGCATAAAACATTGCTTAAACCAAAACAAGGAACAAGCAGAAAGTCATTTCCTGCATAATATGTGATCACAAATACATTTTGACATAATTAATGTCACGTTTGATGTAATAGACCATCGTGGTCATTTCACATTTAATACATCATTATACATTTGAGTGTGTGAATGTCTTTTCGACCTGTGGGGTGGGGTGGGGGTGGGGGGGACTATCCTTATATCTGACACACACTCAAAATATACGTTACACACTGCCAAACCTTCCGGACTCCAGCGGTCCTCAGCCACTCCATATAATCAAGACGAATCATCTGCTTGATTTTTATAAAGAGAATGACCTTCTACTACCGCCAGAAGCATCAGAGACAGAACAGAAGGGCTCCAGTCCAGAAGTCAACGGTCCCCTCAGGTTCCCTTATGCTAGCAGTCAGTCATTTGGTGCAGATATAGATGTAGACCCGGCCCTTTTCAGCGCTGCGCTCCTTGTGTTCTGTCTTCCGGACCGGTGTGTGTTTCCACATTATGAAGGTAAAATCTTACGTGTCATGACAAATCGGGTCCTCCCTCGAAACTGCAGGTCTCTGTCAACTATAATGATTATACTGATTAAATATGAACAATATTAATTTAAAATATGAATAGGTTACTATATAGTAGCGCATAATAACACAAATTGAACGTTTCTTACACTTGATAAACTGTTAATTAATAAATAATAATATAATAATAACCTATTACATGAATAAATTAAAATAATTACATTATTTTTATAACTTAAATATTTGGACATTTAACATGTAGCCACATTAAAGATGATTGTAAATACATGTAGGGCAAGTGCAAACGTGTGTATTAACTAGGCTATCAGGCTAATCGGTATCTGTATGCTATGCTAGTAGGCTACATAAACTAATACAATGATTAATGGTCATTATAGTTCAAACAGCCTTTATCATTTTGTAGGATTTGTTATCAGGTGCTAAAGAGAGTGCCTATTAAAATTAATTTGAGCCAATGGGATGGCCTGGGGTCCTAATAGTGGGCTGCATCCACTATCATACTCTTGAGTAGGTTACTTATATTGAAAATGTAATAACTTCAAGACTGCTAAAAAAGCATGTTTTATATAGTACAAGTCTGTGTAGTTGGATGTAGGCTACATCCGCCATGCTGTCATGTGACCTAGCTACCAGCCTCAGTCGCCTCTTATGCTTCACAGACATTCACAAATCCTCTCCCGTGGCCTCGTCGTAGTAGGCCTATAGTAAAGTTTCCAGTGAATGCACACTTCAGAATCTCGCTCAAAGTACGTCATCTGGTTATTGTTTGCCTATGCTTTTATTCGGACATAGCCTACTTCTTTTGTCACATTTGTCATTGTCACACGTTTTTTTTGCCTATTAGTAAAGAAGTCTGCCTCTAGGACCTGATCAGTTCACCACAGGGCGTTTTTACAGGATTGTAAATGCAACACAATTTTTTTGTATTTACATTCATTCATTTTTAGCATTTAGTTATTTATTTGTAATAAACACTTTAAGTGATCTATATTAAAAAGTGTTATTTAAAACATACACGCAGAGTGTGACGTCATATCGTGACAGTTGCCGTGTATGTAGAACAGAAAGAATGTGTCCGCTGTGCAGGCTCTGTGACAGTGTAAACAGCTCAATAACACTTTTTAAAGGCTTAATTTATGTCTCGTACTAGACCGGTCCGTAATTACTTTTCGATAGAAAATGTTTAAACTAGAAAAATACAGGGCAACCGCAAAAGTTCAAACTAAATGCTAAAGATGGCTGCGCACTTGTTTCTCTGTCTGTGGTCTGTCTAGTGTTCATTTGCACAGGAAGCTTTTATATTCACATCACAGCTCTGTGTCTGCTTAAATTAATCAAATGCTTTATTGGTAAAAAAGGACAGATATAATTAACATGAGAAGAATGATAAGAGGAAAATGGCTCATTGACTGAATAAAAGTTTCTCCAAAGAAAAATAATCTCTGTCTCTGTCTTCAGCATATTTGCAGTTTAGCATATTTGACTTTCATCTTTTTTTGATATGCTAATCTTTCACTCTCTGATTGCTTAAAAGTTAAGTTCTATGGTTAGCACAAACACAAGCTAAAAAGTTGTAGTCTTTTATCATTTCAAGCTCTCTTATTCAAAAGAGAGCTGTAACTGTAATAACAAAATAATGTGAATTTACACTGGGAATTTAACTACAAAAGTTGTAGGCTTATAAAATTATAAAAATTATTATAAAATTAAATATTAGTATATAATAGTATAAAATCAGTTGGGTTGAATTTGATAAAACAATTAATAAATAAATACTGCAAGGTCAGACGTGAAAGGTCATAACGTGATAAATTTGAATAAAGTTAATATTTCCGTTTTTGTGTTTGACATTCTGGACATGATCGTATTCTTTACCAGAGAGCGGACAAGTCAAAATATGAACAGAAAACAATAGAATGGTTAATTACTATTCGAATTGGCATACAAATCAGATATTTAAATCATAGATTTAAAGTAACCTAATACTGATTTAACGTTGCGTTCAATTGAGCGCCTGGTCAAATCTCGACGCTCCCTTGGCGGCGCTTCCTTATTAAGTATCCCATAATGCACCACGTTGCTGTCATGGCTGCTCACTGATGACACTTACAGCACATGGGTAGAAATCATAGGCAGAAATCAAACACATCAGAGTGAGCACACGAGCCCTTCGCAATCGCATCTCACGTTCACACAGAGCAGGTCTCGAGCGACGTGACGCGTGTTTTATTTCTCTTCTGAGGGTTGACGAGGATGATGATGCTGCAGCTGGAGGCGGCGGTTCTGGGCGGACTAAGTCCGGGTCCGGACTGGAAACAGATCGGCTTCAGCACCGCAGGTAAGAGACAGCGGCAGAGATCTTACATCATGTGTTTTTGAGATGACGATATTGGCTGATGTTGATGGTTTCGTCTAGCTATGGATAATAATACGGGTTTGGATCTGTTCGGTTATTGTTGTGGATGTTTTGCGTGCTAGTTGATCAGTGTTAGCTGGACGGAGCAGTTATTCTCACGTGGTTTAAATGTGCCAAGTCACTTTTGCATGTGAGTGTGTTGAAACCTCAGCGCCGCGCCGACGCACAGGACTGGGTCCAGACAGACTGTGAACCGAGCGGCATTGACAGCGTTCTGACAGTATAACTTCTGTATCTGATTGGAGGATTTGTGTGGGCATCTTTAGCGCATCGGACAGCCGGACACGAGGATAGATGCCTGTGTGTTCTTTTGATGTTGAGGTGAGCATGTGCATGAGAGAAAATGCGCTGTTATTTAGCTCGCAGTTTTAGAACAAAGCCGTATGTACACACTCCTATGTGCCCGTGTTAATTTAAGTGGGCGTTCACTCAGGAGAACGTGTTAATAACGAAGGGCGCAACACATTTGAGGTTGATATTTTTAAATTAGCGGAACTTACTGAACTCATATACTCAAATTTATTGTAATGATAGAGTGTTGTTTAAATTGTTCTGTTAACTGTTCCCCCGAATCTATTGATGCGGACGGAACGGAACACCGTCCTAAATACATTACACGGGCTGACGGGCAGTGTTTCTTGCTTTACGACTCAGCGGCACCGCAACACCACTACCGAATCCGATTCTACAGCGCGAAGCATACTAGCGAGCATGTAGTGCGATTATCGCACGCATGACTTAAATGAACAGTACTTTTATCAAATCTAAACCGTGCAGCTAATGTAGTTCCATTTCGAACGGATGACTCTGAGTTGGTTCTGAATGACGAATCTTTTCCGATTCCTGAATAAAAGTCTTAAAGAGTCGATTCTCTTAGTGAATTAAGCAAATATACCGGACAAATGACTCTTTTAGCCGGTTCTTTTTAGTGAATCAAAATACAGCGTTTTGCTAATGTAGTCCGGTTCCCGAACAAAATATAATTAAGGGTCGATTCTTTTAGTCATTCAAGCAAAGAGGGCGTGTCTCAATCCTCTCGTGAATCAGTATATCTGCTCAATCCATATGTAAATGTAATGTAAACAACTTGCGCACAAATAATTAAACAAACACAGTTGATGGCACCCATTGACTTCCATAGCTTTTTCCCCTCCCTAGTCCCTACTATGGAAGTCAAAGGGTGCCATCAGAACTGTCTGGTTGCCAACATTCTTTAAAAATTAAAAATTTCTACTTTTGTGTTCAACAGTACGGAACTCGTACAGTTTTGGAACACCTGTACTATCCTTTTCAGAAATGTGGCATAATTTCCGGTAAGGGAGCATAGTGAGCATCAATGCTTCCTGTTTTTTGCGGTGCATTGTGGGATATTTTTTGAGAGCGAACGGTCTAGTGCACTGGCCTTCGCAAAGAAGTCTGCTGCGGAGCTCGCTTCAGTGCGTGCTCGGCAAAAATGTTCGCGAGCACCCTTCTGAAACCTAAAATGACAAATGCGACACTCTACGGTCTCTTGGACTTCACGGACACTCACACGCGGCAGCCATATTAAGTCTACAGGGCCGAAAGTGCATATGGACTTTCGGAAGTCCTGGATCCAAAAAGGCACACTCCGGCCTTGTGGACCTCCTTTGAGCTTACACTTGGTGACGTCATGAAGTGCAGACCTAAGGAGCGCTGGCCTTGAGGGCGCGCAAGAGTGTATTTGATGACATCATGCCACCGAAAGTCAAACAGCCATGAAACTCCTCCCCTCATTTATCTGATTGGGCTTTTGCAATGATTCCTTGGTAGGTAACTCGTGTGGAGGGCGCAAAAGTGTGGGCTTCGCCAAAGTCCGCATCGAGGGCACAGAGGAGGCGCTGGCGAGCACACTTCTGAGCGCTGAAATGCCGAATGGGACACGCTTAGGACTCGTACGCTTGGCGAGAACGTGCAATTTAAGGCTACGAGACCACGAGTCCACATGAAGTGTGCCATTTGGGATCCAGCCGAAGTGTGCCATTTGAGACAGGGCCTGAGTCAGCCCTTATAATGGCCGACTCTGATCAGTGCCCTGACTACTGAACTAGGGAGCTGATTGAGAATGCACCCAGTGTAGTTAGGTTGCCGAACAAATTACTCTTTTTGCCAGTTCTTTTTAATTAATCAAAATACAGCGGAGCCAAAATGGGGTGTTTCTTAAATGGAAGGCTGCACCCTAGTGAGGCTGGGTCTTTCCTAGTCCAGTCCTTGGAGTCTTGTGGGCTAGAGTCATCCTCATTTATCAATGAGTCTTGACAGTGCACACTGCACACATGGCTACATAAATGTTTCTGCCCCGGGTGCCCCGTGTTTTATATAAAAAAAAGCTTTATTAAAACTGACCTTCTATTAATGCAGTACAGGTAATTACAACCGTCTGTGGTCTCCCATTGGATTACATTATGCGCAGTTTAGCATTATGTGATTCGTTTACAAAATAAAGGAAAACATCATGCCTTCATCTCCAAAATATTTTTTTGTCTTGCCTTACATTTTCCGATGATTAATTTTGGAATTGGAATGTGTGCAAAGGATTGTGGGGAAATGGAGGATGTGAGGCCATCCTTAAAAATATTTTAGTTTGCAGTAACGGCAACAAAAAAAAGGTGATTTAGTAGGTATGAATTTAAACAAATTTGCATTTCAAGACGTCACTGGCATGGGTAACATTCTTGTCTTAAAATGTATAGCTTTAAATATGCTGTACTGTCAGAAAAGTAAACAAAAATATATCATATGAAAAAATATTATGAAAATATAGTTTTGTGAAAAAATCCTGTTCGATTTGAGACATAAGTGTGTTCATTGAATCGATTGTAAAATAGATTTTCCATGTCTAAAGACGTTTCTATTTTCAATGCCAAATATAGGCAAATCCACAGACAATTAACAGGCATTAATACGAACGTAAAGAGGGCGCTTGAGACGCGCACAAGTCAGCAATATTTCTGATGATTTATTGACGTGAAGTTTCGTGCACAATGACAAACAGGAGTGCAACAATCTCGAAAAACAATAAGCAGAGTGGACTGCTATAGCATCAATGAAAAACATCCTTCAGGTCAGTCGACACGGTCACCGTTAGACTAGAGGGGAGAAGGGATGGGAAAAGATCTGGGCACATGTTTTTCCAGAACTTCGTGCCAAGTTAAAGCGGTGTTGAGATGTTTTAATGCATTTTTTAGATGTATTATGGTGCCCGAACCCGTATAAATAAACGATTTTATTGACTGCAGCCGCAGCCATCATTACCAAGCGCGAACCATTGACAGTGAATGATTCGAAGCGAACGTACAGGCCATAGTGTGACATGCATAAACCAATGGTGTAAACATAATCAGATGACGCCACGAGTTTTTATTTAGAAGAGAGAATATTCACTAGGCAATATTCACAATACTTACTAAAATATAATTAATATTATTTTATTGCATTTGTATTAGTGGTTTGAAGAGTAAAAAAAAAAAAATCGTTCGGTCTTAACGCAAGTTTTCAACCGGCAAGTCGGTCGGACTAAAAATAAAAAAAATGGGTTGGTCCTAAATTGACAGGGTCGGTCGGGTTACGGCAAACAAGAATATTTTTAAGGATGGCCTGAAGGATACACTTGATGCATCCTTCAAAATAAGCCAAATGAAGGATGCAAAACGAAGGCTGTCTTCATATTGAAACGTCCTTCGACAGAGTTTGATGATGTGCCAGCCGAGATATGCAGCCTTCCGATTGAGAAGCGCCTGTCCTGTAGTCGGATTGCTTAAGAGACGATTATTTTGGTAAATCAAACAAATACATTGAAGTTAATTTCCTGAACAAATGACTCTTATGAGACGTTTCTTTTTAGGCAATCAAAATAAAGCGCGGCCAATGTAGTTGACTCCCAAATTGACTCTTACGAACTGGTTCTTTTAAGTAGACCACAAACATAGACATGAGTGCATGCGCAAGTGTAGTGCGATTCCTGAACGAATAACTCGAGTGAACCAGTAACACTACGGTTTGCTTACTGAATCAAGTTATTCATCATGCCTGACTCAAATTTAACCAAGATCTGTTACTATATCAATGGCGGTCTTATGTTGATGTTAGTATTTCAAGTATAGGCTACTGATGGTGTGGTCTGGATGTAAAGTAAAAAAAAAAGCGCAGAGGGAATGCAAGAGCGCGTTCTTGTGTGAATGCCCCCTATTAGTCTATATTATGATTTCATTACTACTTTATTGCTTGCCTCTCATTTCATACATTATCTATCGCCCCCATCTCTCTGTCAGTTTAATGTGCTGTAGTGGTGTGACAAATAGCTGTGTACAGTGTATTATGTATATTGTAACTGTTAATTTGTATACATCCTACATTGCATATTTCTTCTCTTCCTCTCTCTCTCTCTCGTTCTCTCTCTCTCTCTCTCTCGTTCTCTCTCTCTCTCTCTCTCTCTCTCTCTCTCTCTCGATAGTGTCTGAATTGTCAATCTGATCTTCAGTAAAGCTATATCAGTCTGTCCTCATTCAGTCACATTTATTCACTCCAGTTTCTCCTCAGAAGAGATCAACGACTGAGCGAAGTGGCTCAAAGCAGAGTATTCTTCTAGCAATAGTGCAGCTTTCTTCACTCGTATCAGAGGTGACACCATTTTGTATCTGCAAAGGGAAGCGGAGTAATCCAAGATCTAAACTGAATTCAGGGCACTTTATACTATAATCAAATAAGGGTCCATTTAATTCAGTCTTAATTCAGTTTATTATAACTGCCTTAGGATAAAACTAAAATAAGTATTTGCTTTTAACTGGTGGGCGGCAGTGGCTCAGTGTTTCATGTAGGTTGTCTACAAACCGGAAGGTTGGTGGTTCAATCCCCGGTTCCACTTGACCAAGTATGAATGAGTGAGTGAATGGGTGAATGTGAGGGAAAAATGTAAAGTGCTTTGGTGACCATTGGGTCTGTGAAAGCACTATATAAATGCAGTCCATTTACCATTTAACTCTTTGTGGCATATTTGCAGCATCGTTCACTAGAAAAAAGTGCTTTAAAGTAACTCCATGTTTGATAAATAAACAGTTTTTCTGAGTGAGAGCTTTTTCAGGTCCGTTCTTTGTGTACAATGAACTATTTCATTTCACGGTTCACACATTTCATGCAGGTGTGCTGCTGCTGCACTCCTTTTTGTTTATGGGTTTCCTTTCTTCCTCTATTATGCAAGTGGCTGAAACTGAATTTGAGTTTGATCTTGAGGAGTTTGGAAGTGAACTTGAGTTGTATTTGTGTAGTAGACATGGACACTCACCCTCATATCATTACAAACCCTTAAGACTTTTGTTCATCTTCGGAACACAAATGCAGATCTTTTTGGTGAAACTGTGTTACGCAACACGTTTGATCTTCCACAACAACTAATAAGGTTTATTGTTGTGTGTTAGGCTATGCAGCACTTTTGAGCTTCCGCTAGAGGTTTGTTCTTGCTCGTCAAGCAAGTTCGGTTGTGCTTCTGTTTATGTTCAATGTTTATATGTGAATTTCATCATATAAAGCAAACAAGTCTCTTCAGAATATTTGGATTTTCAATTCATATAGATTTGTTTTACAATCTCTTTAGGAACTTTTTGAAGCGTCAAAGTGGTAGTAGTGTAGCTGTCAATGGAGGGACAGAAATCACTTAGATTTCATCAAATATCTTCATTTGTGTTCCAAAGATGAACGAAAGTCTTGCGGGCTTGGAGCGACACAAGGATGAGTAATTAAAGACAGAATTTTCATTTTGGGTGAACTAACTAAAGTCATTTGTGAGTAGATATCTTTCTTATTCGCATCACATCTTGATGTATAGCTACTACTTGATGTACTCTGATGTTGGTAGGTATATATATATTTATATGGATATTGGTTTCCATTTGGTATATTTTTCAACAGTAGCGTACCGTGGGGTTTCAGTCAGGGGCTTCAGTAACGATCTCCAGTGCTCGTTGCCGCTGCTATCAGTGGCGCGGATACAGTGTCTCTTGTGGCTCGCCCAGTCTTCTGTCAGATGCGCGCTTCAATCTATCACCGTTGCGGAGACTTTCTCTTCGTTGAAATCTTACAAAACAAAATACACACAAACGCCCTGCTTGATATACAACCACTGATGAACGTATTCGGTTTTGATGAAAAAAAGAAGAAAAAAAACCTCTACGAGTGCGGATTAGAACCCTGAACCTCTGACACGCATGGCTAAAGTTCTACCACTAGACCATTACAGTACACGAAATCAATTTATTCACAAGGAAATTCTGAAATTTACCCAAAATGACCTAATATACTATATATCGTACATCGTAATGTTATTGTACACATGTATTGTATCTGATTTAACATTATATAGCAACCTCCCCCCACCCATGTTGATGACATCAGCGCGGGCTAGCCGTCGACACATCTCTGGGGCGTTCTGTCACTACGCATCACAATTTGATTGGCTGATAGCCTGATAACACACGTCAGTCAAAGTTATGATTAAATGGAAAATGGCAGCTTCAACGGAAGGCTATATATTACCAGTGCTGGTCCACGAAGCTGCGTTTAGATGACATATAGAAAATCCAGCTCAGACTCACAAAAAATAACCATATTCTTTCGGGAAATATAAGACTTGAATTTAGACATGTTCAGACACAATTTAATTATGTATAAATTTAAATATGTATTTTTGATTTTGATGGCACGCCACTGATTTTCAATTCACAATTTCAGTTTGCGCAATTTGAAGGGTAATGGAATGGAAACACCCAATATACTGTTTTCATATGAATTTTCTGTATAATTTTCACAGGTGTTTTACCTGTAGTTTGAATTACCCATTGATTGTGTAATTTTTTAGGGTTAAAGGAAATTTTTGTTGTCCTGGCAGAATATTACCCAGTATCTTTGAATTTTTTCCTATTTTACAGTAAAAGGACAATGTTAAACCATTTACAGTTTTTCACTGTATAGAATATGGTAAGGTAACTTACTGTAGTTAACCAATTAACAGATTTTTTTTTTTTTTACAGTTTTTTACTTAAATTTTACTTCTCTTCTGTAAAAATATAATAATAAACATTTCAGGTTAAAATGTTGTTTAATAATGTCTAAAGAAAAAAGATCAAGATCACAAGGCACTGTCAAAATGAATACCAAACCCAATAACAAAAATGTGGACAATCATTAAACATGAGGAGGACCCTTTGTGACATCCCACATTCTCACAATTGTATTTTCATGATCAATCATTTTTTCCCTGCAGTCAAGAAGCCTGTATCAAAGATTTTAATCATCTTCATACACGTACACCTAATGCTCATAGTTTGAGATCTTATTAAAGACCTTGAGAACAGAATATTCTGCATTTGTTTCATTTTTTAAATATGACAGTGAGGTGAGAATCATGTTTCTCTCTCTACTTCAGAAATTAGTGCTAAAAGTGATTTTCCGTAACAAACCTTACACGCATTGGTGTCTGAACGTATATCTTTAGCTACTCTCCCCTTGTGTGTGTTCAGATGGAGGTTCGTTGCTGCAGTTGGTGTGTGAGGGAGATTTCGAGGCTGTGCTTTTCAGCTCTGCGGTGCAGGGGCTGCTGGGAGGTGTTCCTGAAGAGGGTGACTGTATCGAAGCCTATCTGGAGAGACAGGTGCTATCTTACCTGAGCAATGCCACTGAAGACCAGAGGAGTGACCGGTGAGGATTTAGGACATATGATGGCTTTCTTTCAGTTTTTAACTGTACTTGCAGAAAGATCATGGCATTTTTGTGCTGTTCTGCACTACTGAACTCCATGAATTTCACCACAATGAGAAATATTCATTTAGGCTTCATTATTTTTGTACTTCCAAATGCTGCAGGCACATGCATGTTCTCTGTAACACTTTTAAGCGAGTTAATTAAATTTATTAGAGTCTAAATGCAAATGAGGACAAATTTAATTGGTGCAACTCTAATTCTATTTGTTTAAATTACACTACTGGCTAAAGATGTCCTCAATTAGATACACTCATTGTGCCTGTTAAATTACAGGACTTTTTTATTTTAATGCAGCAGATTTACTGTTAAATAGCGCCATTTAAATGGGTTCTGTTGTACGGACTGAAATGTCTTATTTATTGTGATTTAATGGTTTTATTTGTACCGTCTCCTATAATTGGCTATGAATTATTTAGCACTGTGATTTGTAAATGCAGCACCACTGAGATTGTAAATACAACATTTCTGATTTATTGATGGGTGAATTGTAATAAATTGCTTTGTTGTTCTCTCTCTCTCTCCCCCTCTCTCTCCCCCTCTCTCTCCCCCTCTCTCTCCCCCTCTCTCTCCCCCTCTCTCTCCCTCTCTCTCTCCCTCTCTCTCTCTCTCTCCCTCTCTCTCTCTCTCTCTCTCTCCCTCTCTCTCTCCCTCTCTCTCTCCCTCTCTCTCTCCCTCTCTCTCTCCCTCTCTCTCTCCCTCTCTCTCCCTCTCTCTCCCTCTCTCTCCCTCTCTCTCCCTCTCTCTCCCTCTCTCTCCCTCTCTCTCCCTCTCTCTCCCTCTCTCTCTCTCTCTTTCTCTCTCTCTCTGAATTATCACGCATTCATTTTTTTCAACTACTAACAAATCATTCAAGCGCGATAAGGCGCAAAAAAAGAACTCAAATCTGTATTCGTGCACGTTTAAATTTTTTCCAAATACATTTTTTTTTCCTTTTACATTTTTCGGAATTGTGTGATTTATTTATTTGTGTTTTTATTCTTTTGTACTTTTAAGGTTAAATTGGATTAATATAATTATTTCTGTCATAATTTCTACAGGTTAAATCAAACTTATTTTGACTGGTATAACACTTATATGTATGATCAACATGAACATGATTTTGAGTCTCTTTTGCACTGGAAAAAAAAAAGCGAGGTGATCGCACCGCCGACCCCAGAAGGTTAAAGAGACACCTGTATCAGTATTGGTATCACTGAATACTGACCATAGTGCCTAATAAAAAGATGCCATTTAACAAATATTTTAAATAAACTGTCTTTATGTTGTTTAACAACATAGACTCAAAAAAATTATTTTGGAGATTCAATGTGAAAGTATTACAATATAAAAATATATTAAGAAAGATGAATTACCGGTAGGTGCGATTAATTAAAGAAAAATTAATAAATTGGCCACATTTTTATATATATATATATATATATATATTTATGTATATTTTTTCCCTTCCACATACAGTAAAAATCAACGAGGACCAATGTTGTTTGGAATTCATTGACTTTCATTGTATGTATAAAACTCCATCTTTCAAAATATCATCTTTTGTGTTTTGAATGACATGAGGGAGTAAATGATGAATATTCAAGAAACACAAAATTAGAATGCTCCCATTACATTTAAGGAAGCTGAGAACATGACAAGTTAGCGTAGATGTGTTGTGTACTGCTATGTAAGGAGTTTTAGCGGTCGGTGGCTTCAGCTGAATGGAGCGTTTTATTGTGTAGAGAATGAATAAAACCATATAGAAGGGTTCAAACACTGTCCCCTTCCTTACAGCCATGAATTATTAATTTTCGATAAGCCCACTTTAACATCCTTTCTCTCCAGAGAAAGAACAAGTTGAGGAAGGGAAGGTTGCGCTGCGCTCCTCAGCCGTGCTTCTCTTCTTATCTCTCCACTGCTCGATCACGCTCCCCTCGCTTTCTTTTTCTTTTTAAACAGCCTCTCTTATTGTGGCTTCTGTTAGAGAGGCAGAAAGTGGTTGTAAATGAGCAGAATGCCTTGAATAATGAGTGATGCTTTCTGTTGAGAGATTAGATGCTGGTAGATTGATGTTTGTGTGCTGTTGAATGCAGGAGAGATGTTTTTTTCCTTTTTCTTTTTGTCCTCATCTTCTCTTTCTGTTTTGTTGTGTGCATTCTCATTTATTTTTCATGTAATATTTTAAAGGCACCAAAATACACAATGAGATTGACTCAACCGTTTCCTTTTTCTCCTGTGAGAATAGCGTGTTGTAGATCGCAGCGAAACATGAATGTGTGAATTTGGGTTGCATGTAAATGTCCTTTCTCAATGGCGTCTGGGGACTGACTCTGTACAGGAGAATTACTATCTCAGGTCTTTGATTTCAGCGGGTGGCACATTGCTGGCACCTGATTCATCCGTTCAGGTCTATACATTTACATCAACTGTGTGTGGAAACGTTATCAAAAATAAACAATGAACGTTAACCTAATTGATGTTTTGGTGGGGTCAACCTGTGTATTTCAGCTCAATAAATCCAGTGGTTGTAATAAGATTAGTGGTTAAAATGCATTTTTCTGAACCTGATCTCTTGTCTGTTGTAGAGAAACTGCTCTGTTGGCGTTGGCAGTGGGGTGTCTGAAACTTTTCGCTCAGAGTAATTGGACCGGGCCGCCAGTTGAGCTTCACATCTCTGATT
Source organism: Phoxinus phoxinus (assembly GCF_949152265.1). Lineage (NCBI taxonomy): Eukaryota > Metazoa > Chordata > Actinopteri > Cypriniformes > Leuciscidae > Phoxinus > Phoxinus phoxinus. Next base: position 19,041,966 of record NC_136888.1, read on the forward strand.
TTCTGCCTGAGGCCTTGCTCCAGAACTTCTCAGAGGTGCGGTACCATTATGCACCTGTGCATCCAATCCGCACATCCATCCATCCGCACATCCATCTGCCCATCCATCCATCCATCCGCACATCCATCCATCCGCCCATCCATCCATCCATCCATCTGCACATCCATCCATCTGCACATCCATCCATCCATCCGCACATCCATCCATCCATCCGCACATCCATCCGCACATCCATCCATCCATCCGCACATCCATCCATCCGCCCATCCGCACGCACATCCATCCATCCGCACATCCATCCATCCGCACATCCATCCATCCGCACATCCATCCATCCGCACATCCATCCATCCGCACATCCATCCATCCGCACATCCATCCATCCATCCATCCGCACATCCATCCATCCATCCATCCGCACATCCATCCATCCGCACATCCGCACATCCATCCATCCATCCGCACATCCATCCATCCATCCGCACATCCATCCATCCATCCGCACATCCATCCATCCATCCGCACATCCATCCATCCATCCGCACATCCATCCATCCGCCCATCCGCACATCCATCCATCCGCACATCCATCCATCCATCCGCACATCCATCCATCCATCCGCCCATCCGCACATCCATCCATCCATCCGCACATCCATCCATCCATCCGCACATCCATCCATCCATCCGCACATCCATCCATCTGCACATCCATCCATCTGCACATCCATCCATCCATCCGCACATCCATCCATCCGCACATCCATCCATCCGCACATCCATCCGCACATCCATCCATCCGCCCATCCGCACATCCATCCATCCATCCATCCATCCGCACATACATCCATCCATCCGCACATCCATCCATCCATCCGCACATCCATCCATCCATCCGCACATCCATCCATCCATCCATCCGCACATCCATCCATCCGCACATCCATCCATCCGCCCATCCGCACATCCATCCATCCGCACATCCATCCATCCATCCGCACATCCATCCATCCATCCGCACATCCATCCATCCATCCGCACATCCATCCATCCATCCATCCGCACATCCATCCATCCATCCGCACATCCATCCATCCATCCGCACATCCATCCATCTGCACATCCATCCATCCATCCGCACATCCATCCATCCGCACATCCATCCATCCGCACATCCATCCGCACATCCATCCATCCATCCATCCGCCCATCCGCACATCCATCCATCCATCCATCCATCCGCACATCCATCCATCCATCCGCACATCCATCCATCCATCCGCACATCCATCCATCCATCCGCACATCCATCCATCCATCCGCACATCCATCCATCCATCCGCACATCCATCCGCACATCCATCCATCCATCCATCCGCACATCCATCCATCCATCCGCACATCCATCCATCCGCACATCCATCCATCCGCACATCCATCCATCCGCACATCCATCCATCCACACATCCATCCATCCATCCACACATCCATCCATCCATCCGCACATCCATCCATCCATCCATCCGCACATCCATCCGCACATCCATCCATCCATCCATCCGCACATCCATCCATCCGCACATCCATCCGCACATCCATCCATCCATCCGCACATCCATCCATCCATCCACACATCCATCCATCCATCCGCACATCCATCCATCCATCCATCCATCCGCACATCCATCCATCCGCACATCCATCCATCCATCCGCACATCCATCCATCCATCCGCACATCCATCCATCCATCCGCACATCCATCCATCCATCCGCACATCCATCCATCCATCCGCACATCCATCCATCCATCCGCACATCCATCCATCCATCCGCACATCCATCCATCCATCCGCACATCCATCCATCCATCCGCACATCCATCCATCCATCCGCACATCCATCCATCCATCCGCACATCCATCCATCCATCCGCACATCCATCCATCCATCCGCACATCCATCCATCCATCCGCACATCCATCCATCCATCCGCACATCCATCCATCCATCCGCACATCCATCCATCCCATCCGCACATCCATCCATCCATCCGCACATCCATCCGCACATCCATCCGCACATCCATCCGCACATCCATCCGCACATCCATCCATCCGCACATCCATCCATCCATCCATCCATCCGCACATCCATCCATCCATCCGCACATCCATCCATCCATCCGCACATCCATCCATCCATCCGCACATCCATCCATCCATCCGCACATCCATCCATCCATCCGCACATCCATCCATCCATCCGCACATCCATCCATCCCATCCGCACATCCATCCATCCATCCGCACATCCATCCGCACATCCATCCGCACATCCATCCATCCGCACATCCATCCGCCCATCCATCCATCCATCCATCCATCCGCACATCCATCCATCCATCCATCCATCCGCACATCCATCCATCCATCCATCCATCCGCACATCCATCCATCCATCCGCACATCCATCCATCCATCCATCCGCACATCCATCCATCCGCACATCCATCCATCCGCACATCCATCCATCCATCCATCCGCACATCCATCCATCCGCACATCCATCCATCCGCACATCCATCCATCCATCCATCCATCCGCACATCCATCCGCACATCCATCCATCCATCCGCACATCCATCCATCCATCCATCCGCATATCATCCATCCATCCATCCGCACATCATCCATCCATCCACACATCCATCCATCCGCACATCCATCCACCCATCCAATACTCATGTGAAATTATGCGATGTGTGTGTGATGGATGGAATGGAAGGAGATGGCGACACTGGGCAGGTCAGTGCTCAGGATAATGAGTGTGTAGAGGGCTACAGGGTTGCTAATGAAACCTCTCAGTGCTCCTAATTATACAGAGGTGAAGAGATTCTTCTCCCTAATGCCCTACGGAGGGCTTTTAGATCCCTGGAGAGGCACTGTGTGTGTGTAACACTTTCTGCTGTTTCACAGCTTTCTAAAGCTGCTGATTTATCAGCCTTGTCCTAGAGAGCAGAGCCCCTCTAAATGAGACTGAGAGTAGTGCACATGGAGAGAGATGGGTGGACTGAAGGCACTTACCTGAAGTTAGGGCCTGAATATAAAGCCAATTAAATACTTAATTGAAAGTTTTAGTCCCTACTTTTTTCTTTTTAAGTCTTTTGTTCTTTTTGTTTGTTCCTTTTTTTAATACAATGAATTTAATATGAATTTTGTATGCACTTTTGCAAACCTGTTAGTTAAATGCAGTTTAAACCACATATTTGGGGTTATTTTCTAGTGATAAATATATAAATTGAATTTAATGTAACGTTTTAAAATAAGAAATCTACAGAATTGGTAACAGGGTTGAAAATTAAAATCACTGTCACTTAGTGAAGTTTTTGATAAGCTTATTTCCTATAAATTACATTAAATGTTTATGAAAAACTATAAACCAGCTTTTTGTCTAAAACTAGGCATTTTCATGTAATAGGTGAGGAGATTAAAAGGAAATTTACTGTTAAATTTAATGATTAATAATTTAAATTAGTAATTTTACTATTTAACAACATACCATGGTGGTTACAGTTTTCATTTTTATTGTAAAACCATGATGAATTAATATTAGATGTCTCTAATGGTGTGAGAACATTTGTTTTCTGTAATCTTGTTTAATTTCTTTCTCTATTTCTACATCTCTCTCTCACACACTCACACTCACACACACACACACACACACACACACACACACACACACACACACACACACACACACACACACACACACACACACACACACACACACACACACACACACACACACACACAGCCTGCGGCCCTAAACATGGCCGTGTTGTCCAGTCTTCAGCTGGATGGAGAGTCTGTCTACAGTCTCGTGTCCAATCCCCTCTTGCTGCTGCTGACCAGAGTCATATTCGTCAACTGCGGTGCCAAACTGGAGACCCTTCAGGTGAGAGACACTCACTTTTACACCACTGCAGTAGAATTCACCATGATTGGGAACACAAGTTGACACACCAATACAGTGCAACAGCAGGACACTATAACTTGACAATTTCTTTGTGGTAAACTAATGTTAGTGACAAGGGTGATCTGTAGTTTGAGTTACTTGAACAGTTACTCAATACACCAATATGTGTGTTGGTAAAAAGGAGCCATCTCTTTTTAATTTTACTCCCATATGTTTGCAGTCATTACTCTATGCTCATTTGTGCATTACTGTGAGAGACGATGAAGAATTATGAGGCTGTTAAAAATGAGTTAAATTATGACCGTGGTTTCCTTATTGGCTCTCTGTATGTATGTGTGTGTGTGGGTGTGGGTGTGTGTGTCAAGGTCTCACCCATAAATTTCACAGCAGTGGAGCATTAGGATGGATGCGTGTCTCCTGATGTTTGTTGGTCCTATACTGATCCATATTTGTGTTACATGATTCTCCAATAGTAGGCTAAGTGTTTGTTTGGATCATTGTTCATAAATTCCTGCATTCGCACTGAAAAACATTACTGTCTGGCTAAAGGTGTGGAAATCATTCTAATATGCTGATTTGGTGCTCAAGTTCCAACTTCTTCGTCGTTTTCTTCTTGAAAAGAATTGTGCTGCTTAATAATTTTGTGGAAACCTTGATGCGTCTGTCAAGCTAAAAAAAATGTCATAAATCATAAATGATTAATTCTGTATAAGCCCTACAAGGTTTTATTTTTGTGTGTGTGAGGGACAGGCCACAAATTAAATAAAAATGTTAATAGCAAATGGTATCAACTATGTGGCAACTAAATATTCAGTTCTCTTCTAAAGCTACAGCAGTAACATTCCAGCTACCTTTGCATTGACCGGTGCATTATGGGTATTAATATTGCTAATTGTAAAGTTATATGGCCCACTTCCACAGGAGCGGAAAAAGCACTTCCACACAGAATGTCATCACCAGTATTGATGCTATAGTTCTTGACTGAAGTGTCCGCGTTTCAGGTTGTCAGTCAGGATTATTATTTATGTGTGCACAAACACAATTTGTGTGTGTGTGTGATATGTGACTCAGGATGAAGCCATGAATCTCACTGTTCTCTCTTTCTCAAAGCAGTAAATTACAGCATTAATATCCTGCAGTCTTTTATTAAATTGTAAATATTAAACAAAGCTTCCCAGCAGTGTCCAGTCTTTTACAGCATTTAACTGTCTGTGATGAAGACATTACACATGCTGTAATGTCTTTTTTTATTTTTTTATATTTATGTGGTAAGACGGGCGTAACTAATGCATTTATATATTTATTATTCCCCGTCTCGTGCAACTACAAGCACAGGGAGGAAAATGTTTCTGCTGCGATTAGTTGAGAGAAAGAGAGGCGCAGTATGTCGCACGCCCCCCACTGCCTCATGTTCCAGGACGTTGTTTCATTAGTGAGAGAACAAACAAACACACAAACTCTGATACACCAGCATACAGACTTAATGTTTGTGTTGTGTGCAAATAAATAAATGTTTCATTCTGAACATTACTGCTCTCTGTGCAGTCTTGTTTGCACACTCCGTATGAAGCCAGGTTCTCTTGTTTTGTTTTTAGAGACATTGCAGATAACACTTGACTATGTGAATCCATTTGTTCTTGACTGTGTAACTGAGTGAAAGTGGGCCACATGTACTCCCTTATCGAAACTAATAAATGTTGCTTGTCTAGAACTGATGGACTTAAAGTATTAAGAAATTAAGTTTGACCAGTTTCACCTTAATATATCAAACTCTGACTGATTGTAATTTGTTGTTTTGCCTATTTGAGATTTATCCTCATTTATCTTTCTCCTCCTCTTTCTCCTCCTTCTCCTACTCCTCCTCCTCCTGCTCCTTGTCCTCCTACTCTTTATTCTCCTCCTTATCCTTTCCCTCCTTCTCTTTCTCCTCATATTCCTTTTCCTCCTTTTCCTCCTTCGCCTCCCTTTCTTTCTCCTGCTCCTCCATACATTATATAATTAATATTAATGTGTATATACACTACTGTTCAAGTTTTTTGAAAGAATTACATTTTTATGTTTTTGAAAGGATGCATTAAATTGATCAAAAGTGACAGTAAAGACATTTATAATGTTGCATGAGATTTCTATTTCAAATAAATGTTACTTTTGAACTTTCTATTCATCGAATTCACCGTTTCCACAAAAATATTCAATGTTACTCAAATATTAAATACTTAAACACTAGTAGCTGTAAGAGGAAGAGTTTTGAACATCGAAAATACGCTGTTGTTATGGCTTTAAATCCACTTTGCATATGTTTTAAAAGGATGAGAATACACAACTCTTAGAATACACAAACCATTTTTAGACTCTTTGTGAAATGAGGTGATGTGTACAGTATATGTATATTATGAGAAAATGACCTTGGATGCATGTATACCTTTTGTACGAGAACTCCAAACCAAACTTAGAAACCTTTAAAATAGCATAATAGGGGCGCTTTTCAACATTGATAATAAGAATTGTTTCTTGAAAAGCAAATTAACTTAAATAATGAATTAACTAAATCAAGTTGAATGATTTCTGAAGCGTCTTGTAACACTGAAGACTGTAATGGCTGTTGAAAATTCAGCTTTGCATCACCGGTAATAAAATAAAATAAAATAAAAGGTTTAAATTGTAATACTTCACAATGTCTCTGTTTTACTGTATTTTTTATTTAAAAAAATGCAGCCTTGGTGAGCATACGAGACTTCTTTCAAAAACATTAAATCCTACCAACCATAACATTTTGAAAGGTAGCATAAATGTAACTCGTCACATCTCTCTGCTTGCGTGTGTGTAAATAGCTGCTGCCCTGGTGGACCCTGCGATATGTCACTCTACATCAGCAGATACTAGAGGAGAGATCCCCACTGCTCTTCAACCTGGCGCTCAGCTGCATCGAGAAAGGCAAGAACACACACACACACACACACACACACACACCCCCCGTTGTGTAGTCCTTTTACCTGTTATAACAACTACATTTGGATTTACTGAATTAAATGGAGTTTAGCAGTAGAATTCTACAAGTAAAAATTCCCATTTCTCCAATGAGAAGTTTGAGATAATGTAGCTTTGAAGATGGACCAATCATGAACTTCAAAATTGATTTTGTTAAAGCCACAAGGCACTGATTTAAAAGTTAAAAAATTGTTTATTTCCAAATTCACAGTGAAGACCTACAGTTCTAATGATCCTGGAGTGAGATCACTGTTGCTGTGTAACAAGCTTACATAATCTTGTACCCATTTAAAAAAGAAATATTTTTTGCATCAAGCCAAATGTTGTGATTTAATCTCGTTTGTTGGTTTGAGGCTTGAGGATTTTTTTTTTTTTTTTGAAATGCCTGTAGAGAAAATGTACAGTATGTGTATTCAATTCTTCTTGATCCCAGGCTGCTGAAAAAGTACACACTGTTGCGCTATATGCCAACGTTTGCAAGGTTTTTTCTTTTTAAAGAAATCATTATTTTAAACATCTTGGACTGAAATTGACAAAAACGGTCTGTATGTACTTTTGAAGTAATTATGAAAAAGCATTTAAGGGAATAAAAAAAGAAAATCAGGGATTTTAATACACATTTTAATACAATGCTTTTTAAACAGTTAGTTTTAGTAGCTTAGCTTGGCAATCAATCAGCATCATCAATTCTTTGTTTACCCTTGTGGCAGTAGCGTTTCTTTTTCTTCTTCTTAATGTGTCAGGTCTTTTTGGACCTGATATCTCTTGGAATGTAATGTTTGAACTTCCGACTAGGGTGTGGGCTTTTTTAATGGAAACAAATCCTTGGGGAAACTGGAATCCAGAGTGTCTAAAAGGATTTCCGATCCAGTGCTGCTTGATTTCTTCACAGCTCAGATCCTGAAGTCACTTCAGCTGCTGAAGGCACATGTCAGCGACGTGAGACGCTCTTTAGTAGAAAGATGACACAGCTGTCAGCTCTTATTAAGTGGGTCATCTTTAGAGAAGCTGATGTCAACTAGGGGGCGACGTGGAGATTCAGGCTGTGTGTTTTTTGCAGTAGTGTGTGCGTGTTCATATCTCTGTGGTGACAGTGTCTGTATGACGCCGTCAGTATGATGATGTCAGCACTTCATGTTTGTGTGTGAAATAGACGCAGTGGCATGCCAAAGGTGGAGTAATGAGGTTTCCCAAAGTTTGTGATCGGAGTGTTTTCGTGGGCAGTGTTGGTCGGGTTTTGCTTTCTGCAGACTAAATGTCCTCACAATGATGTGAAAAGTTATCATACATTATGGGACCCTCCCAACAGTCCCCATGGAAACCACTTAAAATGAGCACCAAAACTAACAAGTAGAGATGTATCATTTGACGCTATAAACTAAACATAATACAAAACGCATCAAATAAATATGTTGTGCCAATTTTGGGATGTTTCAGTGTGCCATTTGAAAATGCTATTAAATGTGCATTTCCCTTTGGGCTCATATATTGCTTCTGTTCATTTGTTGATCGTATTAGAAGGATTTGGGTTTTTAGGTACAGGATTTGACACTCCTCAGGAGTATGTCATCTCTGACATAACTTGACACCCTTGTGTCAGACAGACCTCTTTCAACACAGTTAATAATCTCTCTATATGAATGTGTATATTCATTTACACTACCGTTCAAAAAGTTTGGGGTCAGTATGATTCTTTGTGGGTTTTTGAAATGCATTTATTCAGCAAGGATGTGTTAAATTTATCAAAAAATGATGGTAAGTAAATGCTGTTCTTTTGAACTTTCAGTTTATTAAAGAATCGAGAAGGAATCCAGTTTTCTCAAATTTTAAGCAGCACAACTGTTTTCAACATTGATAAAATGAAAATGAAAATGAATGTTCCCTGACCACCAAATCAGCATATTAGAATGATTTCCGAAGGATCATTCATGTGACTCTGAAGACTAGTGGGTGCTGAAAATTCAGCTTTGCCATCACATTGGTGTGTAATTGGTGTGTAATATGATTTAATTTAATACAAGTAATAGGTGTGTAATATGATATTCTTTAAAGTACTATGTAATTGCCATAATTTGCCAAAAATATATATGGACATAGAGCAATTACAAATTATTATTTAAAAAAATTATAATAATGATTTTAATAATTGTTCCCCCTCAATGGAATTGCTGATTATTTTATTACTAAATTTTAAAAAATTTAGTAATAAAAAATCGAAATAGAAGCATGTTCCTGAATAGAAGCGGCTGTTCCTGATGGTTTCGCATCGTTACAACTAGCTGGGAATGGCCGACCTACGTTTTATTGAAAAGAATAATGTGAAATAAAGTGCAGATGTTAGTAATGTAAACGTATTCGTTCTCTCCTTATTTGCGCTGACTCTTTGGAAGCGTAACAACTATGGTCTCTGACTTTTGGACACCTCGGTCTCAAAGATTTGACTGGCAGTCATTCAGTTGCTTCCGAGTCTCTCTTCAGCTGTGGAAAAAGATTCTGTGGCAAATCTTTGACTCTGATAAACTGCTCAGTTTATATTTATGCATTTAAGAATTAAAGCGCTATAAATTACAAATGTTTTAAACATGTTGATGAAATTTAAAAGCTCTCAGCATCAAACACGAGGTAACGATTTCATTTTACTTTGTGTGAACTGAGGCATTCATTATAGACGCCCATGAAATGGTTTCTGGGGGGGGGAGTCAAAGATTGCATTGCTTTAGTGGCAGGATATAGACCCGTTCCTCTGAAGAGTTTTGGTTGTTAATGTGGATTCACCAGGGAATTGTGAACTAAATGATGAGCTCTGCAGCAAAGCAGCATCTTAATTGGGTTCCTGTGCCTTCGAAATGAGTTTCCTGCGCTGCCTTTTAATCAGACACGCATCAGCTATGCCCCAATATAGATAATCAGCGTAGATGTTCAGATGCAATATTTACAAGAGGATGCAGCCGATAATTCTGTCTTGTGTTGGTGAGTGGATCTGCTTCAAAAGACCTCAACATCATGCCTGTCTCTAGTGGCACGCTAGGCTTTTATTTGCAGAATGATGTTATATTTGTGAAGCTCTCAAAGCTGAAATAACACATCGCTGAGGTGTGTTGTCAGTTTCAGTATTGACTGCCAAAAGCATTCACTGTCCTTCACATAGAATTGTGGGGAAATTAGGGGATCGCCAGGGATTCACGTCAGCCGACTCGTTGACTGCTTGGCCTCAGAGGCATTTCAGAGCGTTTTAAACTGAAATAACAGGCAGTTCAATATCAGAGCATGGACATCTCGTATATAAGTTTAGTAATAGTGTAGGACTAACACTTTTAAAGCTAGTCCATTTTTATGGCTTTGTTCATTCTTTTTTAATTTGTAGTATAGCTTAGCCGTGCTGTTTTCAAGTTATGAGAACCCATAATTTAGAGAAATTAAAATCTCACGTCTGCCAAATTGAACTTGGCATATAGACAATACATGTTCGAACCTACAGTATGTTCTATACAGTTTGCTCTTTTTTCCATACCAAGATGTTCCTGAAGGTATTGATTCGCTACATTTTGATGCCTGAAGAACGCAATATTTTAGACCATTTCAAACCGTTCCGCTCACAGCTGTCATATGACTTTACGAGAGAAGTTGAATGGACAATTTAATTGTAACTTTTTGTTCTTTTTGAGAGACAAGTTGTGACAATCATCACAAACCAGCTCCTTTTGTGTTCCATCGAAGGCAAGTAAATGATATCTTTTTTAATTTTTAGGTGAATTATTCCTTCAGTAGTACTTCCCGGCAGTATTGTTCAAAATCAAGTTTTTATGTTTATGTGGTGTTTTTTATGTTTTAAGACAAACCATGTGCAAATTCATAATTCAACACCGTTGCTGTTTTCTCCTTAAAACTGCAATGAAAAAAAGAGTCTCAAAAACGCAGTTGGAAATTGGCGGTGTTTCTTGCGTCACAAAGTATCTTGTTACCAATCATGTTAATGTGCAGGTGGGCTTTAGCATATCATCATAACTATGCTGCGAAGCAGTGGAGTCACAAGAAAAGCCAGGTTCCCCGTCTCTCATTTTTGGTTACTTTTGTGAGTTTTTTGTGTTGTAATACACACTAGTCGTTGTCCATCTCTTATGTAATGTATCCCTTTACTCCTAGACATTATATTAGGGACCGTAACACTGGTATATTTTTCTATTGATATGAAAAATTGGGTACATTTAGCAATAAAGCGGGTGAATTGTGGATATGATGTATAAATTATGATGTTATGATGAACTATATGCCTTTCTCCACTGATGTGAGTTGTTCAAAGCATTTCTAAAGCTCTATTTGGATGGGGTTAGTTTTCCAGCGGGTCGTTAGAAAAATGTATTGTAACTCAACGGTCATTGAAAAATCTAATCCTGTCTGAATGCTAAAGTCTGTGATCGCTGATGTTGTATTATCTTAACGCTTCTCCTCATGTTTTTTGACCTACCCGAGTTACCGTCTGCGCACCAATCTTCAGCATGCTTTAATTTAGTTTCGATATGGATGCTATCCGACGAAAAAATAACACACTATTAATAAATTGAGCCAAAAAGTATGAGTGACTGGAGGCGGGGCTCATTTGCATATTCATGTTAAATAATGAGAGAGCGATTCCTTTAATTTTTGTCTGGTTCTGTTTAGTCGACTTCAGATTTATATTTGTGGAGCATTTTAGGAGAAACCAGCATTTAGACGTGGGAAACGTATTCTGTAGATACTCTTAACTTCTATGTTGATCAGAAAAAGCTTTCTTTTACATGAGTGTTTTGCCCTTCATGCATCCACACACATGTATACAGTACATACCTACACGCACAGATTCTTTCAGCCTCCGGGCATCAATTTGCTGCAGCATTGGCTACATCTAAACAATCAACACATCTGCCTCGCAAACCCTCTGGACTGTTAAATTCATTGCTCAAACAGCTATACTATATATTGCTTTGTTCTTAATCTATAGCTGGCTGAGCTGTGTGGAAGGTAATGTCTGAAATATCTGCTTTGAAATTGCTTTCTAACTTTAACCAGCAAGGTCAGTTTATGGACTGGGCCAATGGGACTAGAGCCCCAGTACTTCTTGCTACCAGTGGCCTCAAGCATAGAAAACCGAGATATAAATGACTTGGGATGTAAAATTGTGATGTAACGTGATTTTGTTGTTGCCACATGTGAAACAAACAAGGTGATGTGTTCATGACTCCTCCTCAGCATCGCTACCTAATTGCAGCTAGTCGTGGTTTGTTGTCTCTTTTGCAATGTATAACATTTATGCAACTTTATATCTTGCAATTGCGTCGTATTTGCTATCTAATTTCATGAGTACATCGCTCGCTGAGGGCCTTGCATGAACATAATCCATCCATGCTGACCAGATGGCATTATGGAGCTCCTAATGGCAGGAATTGATACTCCCACAAACAGAATCTGTTACTGAAAGATCTGTTGCAGCTGAAAGGCCAAACAAGCTTGAAATAAAACATGGTATTTTTTTTTTTTCATCTAGAAAGTTTCTTGTACGTAGATGAAATCTGAGATTACATGTGGAAACTTCACTGATATCTGAAGACCTTTTTAAATGTAGGTTCTCACGAGTACTGAATTCCCGCTCCCAATTTATTCAAACTTCATGTTCAAATTTATTGTCTTGTAGGAAAAGAGACCGCATCGCCACGTGTTTTATTCAGTGTAAATAAGTCAAAAATGATGTTCTTCACAGTTCAATCTGAATAAAAGTACACTGATAGTGTGTTTACCCTTGCAGTCATCTACAGCACCCACAGGATATTGAATACTTTTGTATTTCAAAATATCAGAAAAGAGAAAAGGTTTCTCAGAACAATAAGGTCGTATTTCACTTCAGAGCTCAGGCTTATCCACTAGATGAGATTTCAATAGGGTTTATGTTTCGGGCAAATTTGTCTGAGCAGTTAATTTATTTATCACTGACTTTGAAGTCAATGAAGCATTTTATTAGTTGGTAAATAATAAAGGTGAATAATTTTTAATCAGCGTTTACATTCAGTGAGTTACATGGGTGGCTGGATATTGGAGCAGGTCTTTCATCATTGTGGTTAGTAAATGTCAAGCTTGCACTGGGATTTCACTGGTCTGCTGAAGATTTAAACGCAGGTTTGTAGGTGACCGCTTTCATGAGGGCGTCTGTAGGGAACTGATTTGGGGGTGTTTTTTAACCCTCAGGGGTCTGAGGTGTTTTCTGGGTCCTGGAGGTGTTCTGACATGCTCTGACATTTGTGCTTATTTCTGTTACTTGTGACATTTTCATGGCATATTGGTTAAATGTGTTAAATATATATTTTTTAAAGTCTAATGTATTCACAGCGAACATTATTTTTATAATCATAGTTAAATTATTTAATTGTACTTGTTTGTTTAATGTTAATTACAATTGCACATTATTTGTATTTTATTTTTTATTAATTGCTGTAAAGAAACCTTAATAAACTTACATCATTTTATTTTTATTATGCATTTATGTAGTCCGTTGAATTTATTTAACATTATTTAAAGAATTCAGAGTGAAACTCCATCTAGAAATAAAATATAATCTCTCTTATCATATCTGTACCCAATTAGTCATTGCTTTTGCTTTCTAGAATAAAACCTCAAATACCGTTGATTTATTTTTCTCTCCCTCTTAGCCACAGGCAGAGATGCTTATTCTTTAATGACAGGCTTTCATAACATTTGACGACATTTGAAGATGTGACATTGAAAAGTAGGCTGCATGTATGATTAATTCAGAATTAGGATTTCAGCTATTTTAGTCTGTATACTCGAGGCTCACTGTGATATTTTTATGACTGCCTTTCTTGCTGCTTATTTTTTTGTTAACATGAGGTAATCGCTGTTTGTGTCTCATCTCCTTGTGTGAGCAGAACAAAGAAGCGCTCATTTCTTGCCCTTCACAGATACATGTGCGTGACTTGCCCGTGAATGATTTGAAGCTGTTAGTATATGAGAGGAAAGGTGCTGCTTTTCCATACTAAATGAGCTTTAATGTGCAATGAGTGGACTTTAAAACACTCAGATCTTCACACAGATCACGCTGAAGGTCACAGGAAGTGTTCAAGCTGAGCTTTATGAAGGGTTTAGCGTTCACTTTTTCATATGCAGTATTGCTGAAAGTGAATATACAGCTGTGGGCTCAATTATCATACTTTATTTGGTCATTTAGTTAGATTTCCTTTATCGTTTTTACTCCTATTCTTCTTACTTTCTCTTTTCTTCCTTTGTTGTTATTTATTAATCTAAATTTCTGCTTCATTTCTTCCTTTGTTTTCATTCTTCATCCTCTTTTCTTTCTTTTCTTTATTCGTTCTTGATTCATTGTTCCTTCCATCGTTCTTTATTTGTGATTTCCTCCTGCCTCTATTTGTCCATTCATTCTTTCTTCCTCGTTTTCTTTATTCTTCTTCCATTCCTATTTTCTTCATTTTTGTTCTTTCTCTGTTCTTTCTACTTTCCTCCTTTCTTTCTTTCTTTTTTCCTTTGTTTCTTTCTCTTTTCTTCCTTTCTCCCTGATTTGTTTTTCATCCCACCATCATTTCTACTTTCTCCTTTCTTCATTCCACATTCTTCCTTTCATCTTTCTTCCTCTTCCTTCCTTACTACCTCATTTGTACTTCCTCCATTTTTCCCCCTCCCTTCTTTGTTTTTCTTTCCTTTCCTTCCTTCCATTCTTTCCTTTCCCCCTTCCCTTATATGTGGCAATTTCGTAAATGTTGAATGTGTAAAAGTGTAGATGGTGCCTCTCATGACCTGGTCTTTCCTCTGTTTCTGTAGTGTGTAAATGTGAGGAGCTGTTCACCAACACCACACACAGGAACCTGGCCATTCAGTTCCACCTGGAGTGCAGTTATACCTGCCTGACCTACTACGAATATCGCAAGGCCAAAGAACACTTGCACACAGCCCGCGATCTGTCAGGACTTGATGTTAACATGGCAGGTAGGCAATATAACTAGAGGAAAAATGATGATTCTGTGCAGGTGATTGAAGGATGGATATATACGGCAATGCGTGACGGAAGTAATTGGAAGATGGAATGAATGAACGACTGGACGGAAAATATGGATTACCTAGCACTGCGAATGAGGAAAGAATTGATGGAATGCATGAATGATTAAATAAATGTTTGTCTCCCTCAGGTGCCCTAGGGAAGAGAACTCGTTTTCAGGAGAACTTCCTTGCTCAACTCATCTTAGATGTCAAACGGAAGGACAACTCGCCTCTTTTTAATTCTGATAGTCTCTCCCTCACACCAACACCTAAAGAACTCTTACCAAAGGTACATGGGAGTGTCTAAAATGAGCTTTTGTTATGAATTATGTCTTGATAATGGTGGTTAATTGACAAATCTACAGGCCATAAACAATTAAATTTAATTTAAATTTTGTATTTTTATTTTATCATTTATAATCCGCTCAGGTCATTGTCACCAGAGCATCATATGCATGATGGGTATATGTAATTTGATTTTTTTTTTTATTTGACAATTTATGTCATTTGAATTACTTGCATCACTGTACATGAGTGACGGTCAGAATATTATTAAAATTCTACTTTTTATGTTGTCGTTTCTACTTGTATTCCACAATAATTTGGTGAATAACTTCTATTAACTTTCAAAAGTAAATTTTCACTCTCCTTTAGGTATTGTCTTGTGCTCATTTTGGCCCCATGGTATGTAAATACCTGTCACAGTCCTTTTGGGGGCAATAATTGTGCATTACTTTTCCCATCCATCAGGGGGCGACGTTTATTTTACTTCTGACAGCAGACATGACATTGGGCTGCAGTGAAGGTCGTGAAAAATAGATTTTATGCAGATTTCCATCTGTCCCATTCTTTCCTGTCTTCCTCTCGCTGTCTCTCTCCTCTCACCCTGAGGCAGTGCTTTACTTTTATTGCACATTTTTGGACGGCAGTTGAGTTTTATCTAGTGTTTGGCCGATCTGTGCAGTGGCAGTGTGGTGTCTGGTATTATCTGCTTTGGCTGCAAATATGACAAATTGGGGACAGACAAAGATTTTACGGAAAATTCCCGGACCTTATCTCGGTTTCCCCTTAGCTGGCCTCGTTTTAAAAGTCCAGTAAATAATTTTTTCCAGGATTGCTTGAGTTTTTGGATTAAATGTGATAAGATCAGTATTGCTTACAAACTCTGAGCTGATAGCACTCCACTAGGTCTTTGTTATCGTTTGTCTCTGTGATGGCTTTTCAGGTCTTCATTTCATGGGTATAGAATGTAAATGTCAACAAATTAGTATTATTTTAAATGGGCTAAAGCAGAGAACCATGTTCATTTGCATATGCCCCGCCCCAGCTAAGAAGTATCAATGCTGACTATGATTGATTTTTTTTTTGATGCATGAGCTAACATCATTTGCTCATTTGAGGTAATATTTCAGGAAATAACCTTTCTGAAGGGATTATAAAGAGCTAAATGTTTGGTTAATGATTACAATGTAAAATTCGACAGGAGAATGGGCTTTATAAATGCTGTTTATAATACAATACTAAATATGTCATGTTGCCTCTCCTTTTTCGCTCATCTAAAGTGTGATCTGTGTTTGTCATACTGTACCTCTAGCATTTTTAAGGTCTTTTTTTTAGGATCTGCTCTGATTCTCATCATGTGTTTATAGGATCATCAGCTGGGTGATGATACAGTCCTGAACCAGATTAACCTGGCAGAGCCGTCTGAACATGAACTCCCAGACCTCAGTGCTGAGGAACAGGCCCTTATACTGGCCACATGGTGAGTCTCTCAGTCCATTTGAATCGGTCCTGTTTGAATTGTGACTGTGGTAACAGGATTGGCTCTCTGAAGTGGCAATAGCGATCGTTCATGAAACGCAATAATCGCTTGAGTGTCCTTTTCACACACACACACAAAAAAAAAAAATGCACTAATGCCTACACACAGATATACAAAATGATAAACATTATGTTAGACTGTCCTCAACACAATGATAAAAGTTTTCAGACTCTTCAGTTTTCTTTATAAAATGTATAATACATTTATTTATAATCACATTTATTTTTAAATAATTAATTTTTGGTATTAAATTATGCCTTTTTATATTTTCAACTTTCTTTAGTGTGTAATGTTGCTATTTGAGCACGAAAAAGGTTGTGAAGTTACAAAGCATAAAGTCTACATAAGTCTAGGTGGTTAATCTCTATATCAGTAAGCACTGTTTCTGAGCTCCATTAAAAACACCTCAATTAGTCTTGCTTTCTTACGGGAAAGTACACGTCACAATATTCATAATTTAAATAATTTCCACTTATTATGCAAAAAAGGGGCAAGGCCTGCTTGAGTTGTTAGTAGTATGTGTAAACTCGCTGTTATGGTGAGGGATGTGGCATTTCTAAAACCCGTTGAATGCGGTTGACCAATCATAACACACTGGTCCAGCTGACCAAATGGGCTAGCGCTTTTAGCTTAATAGTACATTGCGCTTTTCAGATGGAGGGTCTTCATAGTGACAGAAACTAAAGAAGCATTACTGACAGACCAGGAAGAGAGGTGCTGCAACAATGTAGAATAATGTGCTTTTTGAACATTCAAGCATGAAAACCTGTTCTAGTAGACTCCAAAAACAAAATCAAACCTTTAAAGAAAACCCCTTTTTTTTTTTTTTTTTTACGGTCAACTTTTATCTGAAAAAATTATTTGATTTTTTTTTTTGAAAAAATTCCTTCAGTTTTATAAAAAAAAAAATATTTTATTGAATACACATATGTGAGTAGCAAGGTTGTCGCTGTGAAGGTAAAAGTTTAACTTTTATGGAACTTTCTTGCAGAGGAAATACACACTGCCACGGTCAACATTAATCACACATACCAATTTTGCTAGAAGTATGTGCATGTTTCTTGGTGTCTGACACTTTCTTATAGACCATTTTAAGAGTCTGCCTTGTGCATGTGATATTGAACATACTTCTGAAAGTCAGGTTGTCAAAGCCCAAGCCAAAACGCTTTACGAGTATGACTTAAACAGGTCCTCTGGCTGAAATGTGCTTCAATTCATACAGACAAAAATCCAAGGAATACGTATCTTCTGTCTCCTTATTTTAGTTCCAGTTGACATTTAATCATTTTCGGGATGTGTAAATATTGTTAATAGGCATGATTTATCTTGGTAACTTTGAAGTGTTGCGTCAGGCCGCTGTTTTGCAGAATATTGTGTAAAAAAAAAAGAATTGTGGCCAAGTGTGCATTGAGAGTGGTCATCCACCCCCATCTTAGCCCCGGGAGGAGACGCGGGGTTCTCCTACACTGCTCTCTAATTAGCGTTGTACCAGCCTGTGCATCCTGTTCGTTGTAGAAAGGTCGTCATCTTGCCCGACTGGCTGCTAGGAGACAAATTGCAGGCGTGGAATAATTAGCAGGGCGTAATTATGCAGGCCAGGGACCTTAATTGGGTTGCATGATGGTTGAAGGTGAATTATGGGCCGTC
The DNA here is from genome assembly GCF_949152265.1 of Phoxinus phoxinus. NCBI lineage: Eukaryota > Metazoa > Chordata > Actinopteri > Cypriniformes > Leuciscidae > Phoxinus > Phoxinus phoxinus. The sequence continues at coordinate 19,060,437 of NC_136888.1, forward strand.
AGTAGTGCAGTCAAGCAAAACCGCACGTACGGTTTAACGGTGTTCTGTTGGAATGCGAACAGCCTGCTGTACATTTATTATCCTCTGTTAACGTAAAGAACTGTGATGCAAATGAGGGAGTCAGATGGTTGCAGATTGAGGAAAGTAGCTGAAGTAACCTAGAATAGTGTGCTACGTTATTATAATGGGGTTAAATAATTGAACTGCTGAGTTATGTTTGAGATGTGCAACCTCATATTTTATACTTTTGACTTTTGTGACAACTTTAATTTGATTTCTTTAATGGAATACATGGAGTAAAAATACATATATGGTTCACAAAATGCATGAGGAAAAAAAAGTGCATCCATTCTTTATCAAAAGAAATCCATATGACTCCAGGGGGTTAATAAAGGCCTTCTGAAGCAAAGCGATGGGTTGGTTTTTATAAGAAAAATATCCTTTCTAAACGCGACCTACGCAAGTAGATCAAACGAATAGGACTGGGCAACAATCTCAAGCTCCTCTTCTCTTATATTGAAATCCTCAGACATCTTTTGTTAAAAATCCTCAATTTAGACTTCTTAATTCGTGACCGGTGTTTTGTTTTGCTCTATCCTCTGCGCTTCCGCGTTCATCAATGCGTCATTCGTCAGGCCCATTAAATAAGGAAATATCCATTAAATATGTATATTTTTCTTTGCTTCAGAAAGCCTTTATTAACCCACCGGAGCTGTGTGGAGTACCTTTGTGATGGATGGAGGCACTTTTTTGTGCTTCAAAATCTCAACGTCCATTCACTGGCATTATAAAGCTTGGAAGAGCCAGGACATTTTTATTAACTCTGATTGTATTTGTCTGAAAGAAGAAAGTCATATACACCTACAGTAGGATGGCTTGAGGGTGGGTAAAGTGTCTATGCCTTTAAGCATGTTCCCCATAATTTATATTTTACGTTTTATCTCCTGACTGTAATATAAGCACACAAAAAAAGCAATGGGTGTGTATATTCAAGGAAAAAGTCATTAAGCAGTACCATTATATGCAGTAATTTTACTGTACTGATGTATAATTTTATCAATTTATTGTACAATTTAAGGTTATTTATTTCTAAAAGTCTAATATAAATTAGATGTTCTTGCATAGATTGTACTTGGTTTTCATTCATTTCTTATTGTAAAAAAATTATTTAAAAAATAAAGATTTTTTTTTTGCATTACTTTTTTTTATCTTTTGATTGTGGATTCATGAGATGCCCACTAAAATGTTAATATGGTAAAATATTTTTGTTGAGGTTATAGCAAGATATGATTATCCAGCAAGTACCTCACAACTAGAAAGGAAAGGTCCCTGGTCGTACAGTAATATTCATGCAGTGAAATTCTCTCTCACCGTTCTCAAATGCCTGAAAGCTGAAGGAATAAAGGATGAGACATGCAAGCTCCCTGTTTTGCATTGCCATCATTATGAGGGACATTTTTTTTTATTGTGTCCTTGGCCTGTGAACTAAAAGAAACTTAGGCTTATTTTATGCAGATTTGTTTAAATGATTGTGGTTTTTGCTTTGCAGCATAGACTTTCAGAAGAATAATCCTGTTCACAAGCTAAATGATGAGGAGCTCCTGGCTTTCACGACGGTAAGACGCACTGTTTTCTTTCTTTCTTTCTTTCTTTCTTTCTCTCACAGCCATTGTACAGTTGACACATCTCAGATACATGTCAGTGCACGCAGTTGTATTTTCAGTCTGACAGACGGAGTGGAGTGTATGTGAACGGGTGTCTCTCATTTGGTCTCAGTTTAGCATCTACAATGTGCCTGTTACACTAACAAATGCAAGTGGATGAAATGGTCTTATGGTTGCTTCTGTTACTCTGCTCAGAACAGTAAAAAAAGAAATGAGGGGCCGTGCTCTGGTAAAAATCTTCCACGTACAGTTCTGCTCATAAGGTTACATATCCCTTGCAAAATCTCTATTTTTCAGTTTAGACCTACACAGACTTTTTGACAAATATTTACATATAAATTTATGGGCTCATTTATGGGCTCATACACAACAAAGCCCAAAAGTCATTAATTCATGAGGAGACAACACACAATATTAAGAACCAAGAGTATTAAATGCAGTAGTTTGTGTTAATTTAAGCTATTATTTTGTAGAACATATTCAAATAAATGCAACTCTTTCTAGGCACCCCCCCCCCCATTTACTTATATATATATATATATATTTTTAACGCTAATCTTAATCTACAGGGGTATGTAAACGTCTGAGCTCAGCTGTACAAGTCTCTTTCTGACATCTGTGTGCTGTTGAGGATTCGACTTCCAGACTTTGTCAGAAAGAGGGAGATTTATTATTTTGACGTCTTTATATTTTCAAGTGTTGCAGTTTTTGACAGCCTGGGCAGAATGATGGACAGATTGAAAACTGCCCATTTCCTTTCAGCTCATTCACTCAAAACTCCCGTTACAGGAAAGTGAAAAGCCATTGGTCTGGTCAGGTATGAGGAATCCGGTATTAGCAAGCTAATGAAGACGCTTCTCTGCCGGCAGGCCATATTGTCTCCCCGATAATCTTTAAGCCACTTCCTGGTAATTTAATTAGTTCAATGTTTCACCAACAGCCACACGCAAACAATTTTGAAGGTACCCCAAGAGTCACTACTTTCAATCTGTTGTGAGCTTCCCACCATTAAGATGTGAAAACAACGATGTGGCTTTTCTTTTTAGCAAACACTCTCAACTAAAGCATCACATACTACATGTTCTGCTTAATCGCTATGTACCGGTAAATGAAACGATGCCCTACGGCAGAGACGCGCCTGTAAAAGCAGCCAAGTGCTCAATGCGACACTGTCTACATCTGCTGTGAACATCATTTTTAACTACCAGCAAATTAGCATACAAAGAGTTTTTAAATCAGCAACCTGTGCCCACCAACAGTCTCAATTATTTATAGTCTGTTATTGCTGAGGACAGTTGTGTGTGTGATTTATATCCATTTACAAATGTCTATGACAGCAAAATCAACCACTTTAGAATCCCGTGTGTCTTGCGCTATTGTGGGGGTGCCATGTTAAAGTGGCTGGTCGCAGATGATGATGATAACATGATACTTTTACTATAGGGGTGAGTGAGGTAAGCTACTACAGTATATTTTACTTAAGTTGACAGGCATGGAGTAGTAAGAGGAGGTAAAACTAATATTCTTAGTTATTTAAGCATGTCTGCCGTCAGCTATAGAGATTTAGAAACATGTCTTGTCAGAAAAAAAAGTGGGCAAGTTGTGCCATGCCAAGGGGTGAGTTCAGTCAGTGCAGAAAATGTGAACGATTACCGGTACATTTCAAGTAAAAAATATTAACAGAAAAGAGAGAGAAATAGTTTACTAAAGCCTGTTCCTTGTTCCGTCATATTTGCTGAACATTTTCTCATTTCTTTAACTGGCCAGGAAAATGGCTAATTTTCAGACTTTTTGAATGTAGTGAATTAAAAAAATATATATAATGCTTTGTAGTAGCCTAGTATTTCCTGTATTTTGAAAGCAAAGCGTACTCTGCCAATGCTTATATAAACACTGTATATGTAGTTTATAAAAGCATCCATATAAATATTTTTGTACATATTTTATATGCTTTTATATATGCATTTCAGCATTTATAGATGTATTGATATTAAAAAATAAATCAAACATACAAAAGGAATCTAAGATAAGTTCAGAATTTTCCAATTAATGTTGATTTAATTTATTTTACTATATTTTTCTATTATTGTTTTTTTTGTATGTTCATTTACATTTATGCATTTGGCAGACACTTTTATCCAAAGCAATTTACATTGCATTCAAGGAACACATTTTTACATTTAGTCAGTTCTTGCTTTCCCTGGGAATTGAACCCATGACCTTGGCGTTGCTAGCGCCAACACTCTACTGTTTGAGCTACAGGAAATATTCATCTATTATATAAGATGTGTGCCCTTGTATGCTACGCTACTGAATGATTAACATATTCATGTAATGAGATTTACTTTGTTTGCTAAAGTACTTAAAAAAAGATCAATGTATATGTTTACATTGTCATTTCATTGCCATGATACACGATCTATAATCCATTGTATTGTCTTTCTGTCTTCTCCTGCTGTATTTACACACGCATAATCTGAATCTGCGGTTGTATAACTGTCTAATGCTGTTTATTTAACAGTTATTTTAACGTTTTCAAGGGTGATGTTTCAGCTTGTCCTCCTTCTACGTTGTTTTCTTCTTTTCTAATTTATACTTGGGTTACTGCCCTACCCGTCTTCCCAGACTCCGAATCTATTTGCATTCATTAGAAGTTGCCTTTCTCTGGCTCTCGGGGGACCTCGCCTGCTCCGCCTCGCCTCGCTGTTTAAAGCTTGATATCTTTATTTGTACGAGCAATGAAGTGAGTCCTCCGATCTTATGCGTTCGGCTGTGTGCACTTCTCTCTTAAACACTCCCACGTTTTGGAATGAGGTCAGTTCTTTTCAAGTGTTTTTGTGTTATGGCCAATTGCAATTTTCCCCAAAGTATTAAGTGACTTTTCTAGACAACTTTAACCTTGAGAGGAGGACATGTTTCTATACTTTGACAAATACACACACCTGTTCTCATGGCCGCTGAGATGTTGGTGGTCTATCCTTGAAGTTAAACCCTCCTAATCAACAACTTTTAAGATCACAAGGTGTTCAGGAACCCAATTAGGTGTGGTGCTGTGAAATATGGGTCTCCATCTTTGGAAGGTTTGACTGTCTGACAGCTTTAGCAAACAATTCTAAGCCAATTCGAATGTGTCAACACCCACCCCAAAGACGTCACCGTAAGTCATCAGATACGCCAATCTCAGGTTTGCTTAAAGGTACGAGGCTCTGACCGACAGGGCGAAGCAGTGTGATGGATTGGAAATGAGAAGTAAAAAGGGAACAAGGAAAAATGTGTCTCCAGCGTCTGACCCAGAGGTTTGCATCATATTCGGCAAAAGCTGTTAGAGTCAGGTCCCTCTGGAAAAATCATCTACACTTTGAGCAAAGAGTTCAAACAGCAGTTTCCTGTGCTTGATAGAGTTCATGCAGAAAGCAGAGCTCCAGAGTCCATATTTTAAGCAGCTTGGAAACCAAATTAATGGGGTAGAATAGATCTATGAGTCAGTTTGGGATGAGGACATCCTCTGCTTCTGGACATAATTCAATAAAAATCACAGTAGTTGATGAATTTGTACTCATAAACACTAGAATGAGATGGAATGATGATTATTTGGGTGGGTTTTCAGTATGGTTGGGAAAAATGAATCATTTCAACACCGTATGCAATACAAAAGGAAACTGTAAGAGAAAATTATGCAGAAATTTTTTCCAAAGCCTGTTTTTTTTTTTTTCTCTGTAGTTGTTTAATTGGGTGATTTTAGTTTTGATGGAATAAAAGCAGCAGTCTTCTGATTAGGTTATGGTTCATTTCAAAGGTTAAAAGTAAGATTTTCAGAGCTGCAATAACCATGTTCATCAGTAATCTGGAGTGTGCCAAGCTCTTTTCTTGACCATTTTATTAAACTCCCTGAATGTCATTTATAAATGTTGTGATGAGCTTAGTTTTTAAATGGTTAAGCTATACCGCGTTTCCTTTTTAACCTGCCTTATAGTAGTGGCGCTATCCAAGAATAACCAGCGAGATAGAGCGTAACGAGGGGTGGGGACTATCATTTATATGTCAAGATTATTTATGTTATTCAGTCTTTTCAGGGAAGCCAGGGAAGGGGACGTGTTCGTGGCTGAGTTAGCACTTCTTTAGGAACAGCAGGGAATACTTTCATAGCCCAGTCGTTTAACACTGCAAACACTCTTTCCTCTCATTTAATCATTTTGTGAAGGGTGGGAGGATGATAAAAATGTGTGCTGTCAGAAAAAATACATTGACGTACGCGCCCTCAAAGGATGGGGATTTGTTATTTTGTGTTCACGGTTATGTGTGTGTGTATATGAGAGCTCATTGTCATAACTCATTGTAGAAATGTCCCTTTGCCAATGGCTGACTTTTGGTGGTGAGATCCTCTGGTTTTTAATGATCAAGAGTCATTGATTGACCTCAAATACTGTTGCACATACAGCTGATAATGATTGTATTGAATGAAACATTCTCATCATTCACATGTGAAGTGATAAATCATTTAGGACTTAATGCGCATTACTAGGATCTTTAGAGCATCAATAGGCATTTGCTGCATCATACACATCCCATATCCCATACACCAATGTTCATATGCTTCAAGAAATCAATCCGATGCCATATTAAGCCCGGTGTTGGATTACACTGTTAATTGGCAAATCTGATTTGAAAAACCCTTTTTAGTTGACAGTATGTCCAGGGAAACTAGCTTTTTAAATGAGTTTGTTGAGATCAATAAAGCTTTTTTGTTTGTTTCAATTTCTGCCATGTTCATCATTTTTAAAAGAAGTTTGCTCCAGACTGCTGTCTTATTTCTCTTCTTAATCCTTCCCCGAAACCGCTGGTCTTGGCGGTGGGAAGAGTAGCATCATTCGCATCAAAATCCCCCCTCGTAAGTGCCAAACCCGCTTCAGTTTCAAAGAGCTCCTCATCTGAGATGAATCATAGAGGTTTTGAGGCTGTTCTGGTCTGATCTCTTTGGTTTGTGACGTCATGGGTGGTAGCATCTCTACTAGTTGCTGTCAAAACCGAGCCCAGCAGTTTGCAAACCCACCTGGGCAGTTTGTACTTCCTCTATCTGTCAGCACTTTCCCGCTCTTTTGGCCACCAGACCACATGAGGTCACCTCCAGGGTGTGGCATTTCAGCTTGTGTAAGCGGTTTAGTTTCCGATGATCATTGAACCCCCATCAGGGATCTCAATCCCTCCTACACTAGGTCAACGTAGTGATGGCATTATGCATGTAATGTGAGCTTGTGTTTGTTTGGTTGGATTGGGTCGTTTCCTCGCTGTGTTACCCATGAGGCCGATACTTGTGTTGATCTCACCGATGATCTCTGGCCAGGGGCAGTGCACTGTTGGCGGGACTGTGTGCCTAAATCCAGTGCAGCCGAGTGTGAACACATTGGCTCTTCCAGGGCAGTGTGTCCTGTCAGATCTAAGGTGAACACCTGCAGTTTAACTCATAAATCTTTTGTTCACAGAGATGGGCGTCTCCGTAGGGCAATGCCAGGTCTGCAAATATTGAGAATATTTCCTTCAACAGTGGCTAATTTGAGCCTAGACATGGGATGGGCATGTTGCTTGCTGTTCATGATGTCATTTTGTGTGGGTGTTTCTTAAACTTTGGGCACTTTTATGTCCCAAGGGTTGATTTTTATTAAAAGCAACAGATTCAACTTTTCTTTTTTGTCATAGGAAGACCACATTAACTTTTTACCATGCCTTCATTCAGTTTTGGCTACTATTCAAATGACTCGTGTATAGTTTTTGTTTTTGTCTTGTCCTAGACCTAGAATGTCAGTATTAACCTGAAATCTGTCACAAAAATATGACTTATAGTCATTTCAATATGTGTGATCATGAATTCTATGAATGAATTTGTCATTCCAACAACACACAAAGTTAGTGTACTTGTTTTCCAAGGAGACAGTGATGTCATAGAAAAGCTTGAGATTAAATATTACACGTAACGTGAAGAAAATGGAGAAATCTGTTTTTGAGATGTGGTGGGAAAAATTACACTGGTGGGAAAAACGAAAGAATTTTCCTGTAATGTACACTACCATTCCAAAAAAATGTGTGAAATACTTTTTCCAGCAATGATACATTAAATGATACATTTCTAATGTTACAAAATATTTTGATTTCAAATAAATGCTGTTCTGTAACTTTCTATTTATCAACAAATCCTGAAAACTATCATGGTTTCTAAAAAAATATTAAGCTGCACAAAAGGTTTCAGAATTGATAATAGTTGAATATTGACATGTTTCTTGAGCACCACATCAGCATTTTAAAATGATTTCTAAAAGGATCATGTGACACTGAAGACTAGAGTAATGACTGCTGAAATTTTCTTTTAGGAATGTTTGTTTCCTAAAAGTTTACAGGGTGTGTAAAAATGACTAGTTGTAGAAACACCCTTCTAGTTCTGTCAGAACGAGAGCGCATCCGTTTTCTTTTTTATACCAACAGTGTTCAGAGAGCTTGTTGGTGTCAGCTTGGTGCTTTGTAAAACACGCAAAACAAACACTGTTGATGTATGTGGAACAGAAGCAGATTTAAAACATTCATGTGTGACTTTCAGTTCTAGTGGGCTGTATATTTGTATAACACTCTAAATGCTGTTAGTGTGGTTTGAATGAGAAGATTCCTTAGTCAAGACAAGAAGAGTTGGATTAAAATGAAAAAAAATTGTTTTAAACCTACATATGAAAAAAGCGTGAGGTTTAATTTTCCTTCCATTCTCTTTGGTGACATATTCATGTTACATGTAACCACAACCCACATTTTCAGGTCATTTTCCCTAAACTACAGTCCATGTGATCTGGGCTTGTCCTTGTGTCTTCCTGAAGGTCAAAAGACCAGCTATGACGATACAGGCAGAGAACAAACAAGCCCTTTCCTTCCTCTTTAGAGATTCACTTCATCTTCATGACTGATTGATTGCACTTGATGCTCAGTTAGACATCATAAAAGATGTTATTGTCAGTCCATTGAGGTCGTTTGCCAACAACCTTTCTATCTTCTGCTGATCTGCGGTTGCTGGTCTCCACTGGCTGGTTGTGTGTGCAGGCATCTTTCCAGTCTACATGTGGATCCAGGAGTCTGCAGGCTGGTTAGATGGTTGTCACGTGCCCAGCAAACATCACAGTTTTTTATTGTCTGGTTTTTATCTTTAAGAATTTGCTACACGCATTGAATGTCTACACATTTTTAATAATTTAGTGATGTATTGCATGAAGTGAAGTACATTTTATGCATTTGGCAAGTGATATTATCCAAAGCGAGTTGCAACTCGTATTTATGATTTACAAGCGTTTTCATTCAAGTTATACATTTGATCAGCTTGTGCATTGTTGGCATGCTCTACTGTTTGTGCTTCAGGAATGCAGGTATTTTTAGTTCATGGTTTGGTTTTGTACAGTGCTTTTTCTTTTAGGGGTGGATGGTATGACAAATGTTTCTGTTTTTTTTATTATTATTATTCCAGTAGCAATTCAAATCACAATATCTTTTTACTGCAAATTCAACCAAAAAAATTTTTGAGGTTAATATATTTTTTGTGATAATCTGCTCCCTTTTTTTAACATTTACAATAATTCAAATACAAATGCATCTTGTGACATTGAAGAACTATCAAAGATGTCTTTGTTGCAAGTCATATGCTAAAATTTAATTGTATTCATGCAGAGTCTCAGCACTGATCTGACATTGATTTGTTTGGTAATGAATACCAGAGAAATGACTTTCGCTGCTCGGATCTTGTGGGGTGTGTCATCTGTAATATGTCACCTGACAAGCAATTTCAAACACTTGTAATGCTGAATCCATCCAGAAGATCATAAATGTCAAAAAAAAAAAAAAAATTACAAAGTGCAGAGCATCTGTCTGGTCCCGCATAAATTTACAACACCCTTACCAGCAAAGAAACAAATAAAAAGGTTGTCGTTTTTTGGGGGATGTTTGCTTGTGAGCAAAATTGTAATTTGAGGATTTCCATGAAGACAGCTGCTGACATAGTGTTAAAATATATAATATAATATACGATAATAATATATATATTTTTAATAATATATTTTTTTCCCAATATAATAAGTAAATGATAGAAAGTGTTTTTACCGGACTGAACCAGATTTAACACAACTATGTTATTGTTAAATGTTACCATTTTCAGTGTCTGTTTATAGGGTGATAAAATATTATTTGGACCAAAGGTCTGTCTCTCATTTTGTTGATCATTTGGGATCTTCATGTGGCTCTTCATTCACTGAAGGGTTTATGTGTCTGAAGCACCTGCCGTAATCGGAATGATATCATGGCGGCGCAGACGTGCACTGGCTCAAGTCGTCTTATTGGCTTCAGGATGGTCTCCAGGAAGGACTGGCTTGTACAGGCTGAACTTGAGCTCTCAAATCTGTTTGGAAAGTGGAACCGTTCTGATTGAAAGCGGGTCGGCCGCTGGGGTTAATTTATAGCCGCGGCGTTTATGTGACTGTCTCACCATAAATCTTTTAGTTCCACAAGAGACTAATGACTTTACCAGACTCCTTGCTTTTCATGTATATCTCTAAATAAATGCATGTTGAATTAGGTCTTTGCAAAACTTTATTACAAGATTAAGTCATCGTCTGTTAAGAAAATAATTATTTTTGTTCAGTTTGAACTCTTACTGTTGAGTTTTCCATTAGGAGCTACAGGACTTCTCTCCAAATAAGATAAAGCAGAGAAGGAAGAAAAGGAGTGTACCTTTTATGGACGTCGTCCCTCCCGTTTATCTGAGTTGTCCTGTCGCTTTTGTAGACTTTTTTGCTCAGCAGTCAATGTTATAAAAGGGTTAGAATTTCTTTCTTTCTTAATGGGAATTTTTCTCATACGTCTAGTCTTATCAGCAACAAATTCTCTCGCTCTCTCTCAAGGCAAGACCTCTTTTCCAACACTGTTCTGTCGCTCGGGGTACATTTCTGACTTAAGACATCTCACCACCCTATTGCCAACACTGAGCTTGTGTACATATAGATCACGGTGTGTCTGGGATTTCAGTCTTTCTGAATTATCTGTTGTTCACTGCTAGGGACCCTTGCCATATCCAAACACCTCGAGGTGCTTGAGTCATAGCAAAGATGGTGCACCTTCAAAGCCGATTATTCATGCTTTCATTGCCAGCTTAAGGACATGGACATTGGATTGGACCGTAACCTCACAGGTTGTCTGCTGTCCACCTTTAGTTTTCGTCACGGGTCTTTATTGTCAACATTGTTCACCAGAACCAGCCACTGACAGAAGCATGCTTTGACTGTTTAGTAAACTGCATTTGTCTAAAAGGAGCACGTCTTACAAATGAGCTAAAGCCGTTGTGACATGACAGATTAATTCAGACGCGAGAGGACTTCAGGTTAACTTCCTTAAAAAGCTTAAAAAACCTTGACTGTTTTCAGTCAGAAGTCCTTAGCCTTTTGAATGAATGATGCTGTGATCAGATGTGTTCGGAGGTCAGCACTCAAGTGGTCTCAATGCCAGTCAGAATTCAGAATTGAAGAATTGGCTCCTTTTCTGTTTGAGTATTAATCTGAATCAAATTGGCTGCAACACAGGAATTTGAGATGGTAATGTTATTTGCTTAATTATAGTTAAAAAAAAATTAAATGGGTAATTTAATTATTGGAAAGTAGTTCCTAGAAGTAAATTATTTTTCAAGCCTGGTCTATAAATGTATTAAATATAAACATAATTTTATAATTTATATATAGTCCTATTTATAATGAATAATTTGGTTTATCATAAATTATATTTTATACATGATTAGTTTAGATTAGATTAGATAGCCTTTATTGTTAATATACACATGTATTACGAAATAAGGAAGTGCTTCTCTTGGTGCTGGAAAAATTATACAAGAAACAAAAACAATATTACATAAAGCACAAATATTAAATGTATAGTGCAAAAAAAAAATTGTAGCTAGTCAAATTTAAATATTGATCTAATAAGAAATGTATTGCACTAAACCTGTTAGTTGCAAAGTGAAGAATGAAAAATAGCACCCTGCAGACTGTGTGTACAGTATGTTGCAGAGAGGAATCAGTGCATTTTAGAGTTCATGATGGTTATGGCTTTGGGGAAGAAACTGTCCTTAAATCTTTTTGACCTCGTTTTGATGGCCTGATGGCAAGCATTATATAATATTTATAATTTTCTGTTGCTGACATTTCAAACATCGATCTGTCTGTTTACTTGTTTGTCTGTCTGTAAGGCCTATAAACCTTCAGACAAGGGTTTGTCAAACCATCATTTCAAGTTTGTCCTGACATACCTTCATTTTCTATTTAAATTATACTTAATGTAGTTACTGTATACAAGTTTCTTTGAATTTTACTTTATTTTAATTCTATAAGTCAAATTAATTCTACAAATCTTTGTGTGCGCAGAAATTAGACTTTTAAATGTTACAGGCAAGATCAAAGATATAAAAAAATACCATGGAAGTCAATGGCTACAGACATCTGTCTGGTTACCAACATTCTTTAAAATATCTTTTGTTGTGTTCAACAGAAGAAAGAAACTCGTGTTGTGACATTACTGTCGGATTCAATGTAGTTGCAATACATCATCTTTTATTTTTATTCTCTCTGAAAAGCCAGTGTCAAACTGCCTCGTTTAAAAATGGATTCGCAGTAAAATGAAGCGATCAAACGAACAGTGTCTTACTAATGCGATCTGACTGGAACTTTGTTAAAAATGAAAAGTTAATCTATGGTTGCTTAATGTTAGTCACAAGGATGGCAAATAATACAAAGATTACTGGAGTAATCCTGTGTTTGTGTCTTTCTCGTATTTACTACTTCGTGACATGCACGAATTAGTGGGCGGGGCTAAAGAGGCAATGATGTAGAAGTAGGCATAGACCAACGCTACTTTTGCGTCATCGAAGGGTAACGCCCCTTTTTGGGGGAAAACAAACGGATTCCCCTGAGAACAGATCTCGGTCTAATAAGTTTCTTGACAGCAAAAATGGCACAAATATACACACTCTTTGCCGGCTGAGGACCGTGAGTGGTATTTAAAGAAGCTACTGGATATGGGGATAACAGAGGTGTCCCTTTGAAATGGTCGAAAACTGGATTAATGACCCCACGCAGTGGCCAAATATGGACTATTCAGAGTTTCAGACCTCTACCACTGTCTCGTGGAATCACCAAATAACGTTAGCCTATTTTTTTTGTCATTAACACACTCACAGTATGACAAACTAGACGATGTCTAGAGGAGTCGGTGGTTTACTTGGATCATATTTCACTTGATTTAAGCTATTGACAGTTTTGTTGTTGACTAGCTAACGTTGTTAACGTTACTAGTTAACGTTAGAAAGACGAAGCTGCTAGCAGCAGTTTAGTTGGTATGATAACGGAATTAAAGCCAGTAACTAGCAAGTACACTACTTCATGTTAAATACACATAGTTTGGGGGGTTGAATTAGTGACACAAGCAGAAACCAGCCAAGTCCACTTTAGTCCTAGCCTGCCACTATTTCAACAGTAAAATCAGTTAACAGCCAAGGTAGCGTGCCTAGTGAGAGCTAATCACGTAACTTTAACGTTAGCTGCTAGCAGCTTCGTCTTTCTAACTAGTATAGCTAGTCGATAACAAAACTGTCAATAGCTTAAAATAAATCAAGTGAAATATGATCCAAGTAAGTTAAACCACCGACTCCTTTTGACATGGCCTCGTCGTCTAGTTTGTCATACTGTGTTAATGACAAAAAAAATAGGCTACTTACTCTTTAAATACCGCTCACGGTCCTCGGCCAGCAAAGAGAGTGTGTATGTTTGTGCCATTTTTGTTTTTTAAGAAACATTTTGCAGATCTAGAGCGAGTTCTGTACTCAGGGGAATCTGTTTGTTTTCCCCCAAAAAGGGGCGTTACCCTTCGATGACGCAAAAGTAGCGTTGGTCTATTGGTCTTTTATCACATTATGAAGTAATAATGTGACAAATCCGATACTAGTCTCTTGGCTTCAATAAAAGCTGTTTTTGGACTAACAAGAAACTTTTGAGTTCTGACACTTGCCGGATATTTTACAGGATTTTTTAGTACAATAGTATAGGAAAGGATAGTACATGATATCTAATATGTCAAAAGATCAAGGAAAATTTGGTTTCGTAATTCATGACTCCTTTAACTTTCATCATTTGTGGCCATGGGTTTGCTGAATATCTTTAAACTGAGAAGCTATAACCCTGCTCTGATACATTGTGTGAACCTTGTTTTCTCTGACCCAGGTGGGTTAGAGTGTGTTTGTGTGTGTGTGCTCTTCTCTGCAGAAAGTTGTCATTCTCATATTTGCCTCAATCATGTGTGTTTAACCAGCAGTCCCCCACAGGTAAAACTGCTAGTTGAAGAGGCATTGCATCAGAAGTATGTAGCCACAGATAATAAACACAAAACCCGTTCCTCGTGAAGTCATGGTGACGCATCACAGCTGTATTATTTTTGGCTGTCATTGACAGGTTTAAATGATATAATGCAAAAATGAATCTCTTTGCAGTCTGCGCATGGCATCATACTTGGGCCACCTGCTTCAGAAGGAAATGGCACTTGAACTTTGAAGATAAAGTGGTCGATATGAGCTCATGTCTGACACTTTGTTATTCAGGGAACCTTGATGATTTTGTACTGAATTTACAGCCTCCTTTTGAGGTTTCATCCCACATACCTAACAGATGAAATTAATATCCATGTAAATACTTTGCGGCAGGCGTATCGTGTTGCAGTAGCGGCTCTGCTAATGGTAACTCTCTTTTTCATAATAGACATTGTGTAGATACACATTAGTGATCTGACAGTGAAGGACTATTTACACAGGCTCACAGGGAAGCTTTGGCAATTTAGAGTTGGTTCAAGATGAAATGGTAGGATATTGTTTTCAACAGATGATAGTCCTCACTTGCGTCATCTGTTTGGTAAGCCACCTTTCGTCTAAGTGCTTCCTGAACAGTGATTTTGTGGTGACCATTTCATTCTGACGGGCTAAGAAATATTGGCCCAGTGGCAACCAGTTACTTGTACTTGTATATTATTTATATGATTTTTGAGTTTTCAAATCTATCCTGTCAGCTTACTTTAAGAAATTAATTTACTCCCGGAGGTTTGTTTATTAAAATTTAAATTATTTATACAGTATCTAAAACAAAATGGTTATTTCTTTTTGATCTATTTATGTGAAATTAAGAATGCCAGTTTTTTTTTTTTTCTTTTCATAAACGCATCCACACCTAAACAAAATGATAACTTTGGCTCTGCTTTCAAGCAAACCATGTCGTCATGGTCAACTATAAGTCACAACTGTCAAGATTGTAATCAGGAGTTCAACACAATATTTACCAGGTTGTATAATCATTGTACTTTTGTGCCCCAAGAGAATTCAGTGTTGACGTAAATTGTCACAGAAAATGATCTAATATTCCCTCTATTGCTCAATTCAATGACATCTTAGACTTCGAGTCTCCTGCTCTCCGGCCTTGCCTTCCACCACTTCAGCATTATTAATATGAAATATGCAGTCCCGAGTGAAATAGAACTTAATGTTTTATATTGCTAGTGGGTTCGTTGTAATTAACTAGTAAAAAGTAAAGACTGATTTTTAGGGAGTTTCACAATAGCGTTTTAGACCCAGTCATGCCTTCATCTTCTACAGAAAGAACTTAAGGTCTTTTATTCCCAGAAATGAGGACATTTTGCTCTTTCTTTGTGTAATTAAAGTAATAACGGTAAAGACTCGGACCACTGAACATCTCATTTAGGCGCCTCTTAAATTTCCCTCTCCCTCCATCTCTCATGGTGTCTCTCTTGGAAAGACCTCTGAAGAGCTGTGCTGCTACTGCTCACATCTACTGTTCTGTCTCATCTTTGGACGGGTGTCTCTAAAGGCAGCCTGCTGTGGCTTTAGCTCATTTATTATTCCAGCTGTGCTTTTATTAGTGATGTCAAGCTTCTCTGTCTTCCAAGTCTTTTCATAATCTTATACATTAGTATCCAGAAGACTGGCTATTAAATATTTTTTTTTTGCTTTTTAAAGTCCTCTTGAAATCAAAATTGACCCCATTTACTTTGTTAGTGCACATTTACTAATCTTGTGGTTAACAATTAATCCATGCAAGTTAATGCACAGAAATGTAATCTTTAATCAAAATCTGAAAACTTGCTTCCGCTCCGGAATCGCAGCGCTTCCCTGATGACGTCAGTTTGGCGGCTTGGGTTTAATATCCTTAACCACTCCCCTCCAACCGTCAGTCTGCAATGAGCGAGGGATGGAGAAAAACGCAAAAAAAAAACCTGCCCTTTATTCAATATTCCTTTTCATTTGGAAATGTCACAACACTGAAGTACTGGGAAGTTTGATTCGTTTGGTTGGTTTTAAGCTTAAAACGATGCTCAAAAGTTTTGCTTAAAATTAGATGAAAATTACTTTAAATTTGTATCTTTTGTATTCGTTTCTAGTAAAGACCCCCATACATTAGTTTTCCAACTTCAAGTGAAGGAAACCATGACCAATTACATCACCTAATTTGTATTTTCATAGTTGAAGCTCAGGTACATAAAGTACCTACGACATTGAATGTAATCACAACAGTCAAAAGTTATGCTTTTACGCTATGGTTATATGTATAAAAAAGACACAACAGGGCAAAATGAAAGATTAGACAGGGCTACGTTGTTTATACAGTTTTTCCTGTATGTTTAGACTTTATTTGTAAAGCTATGAATGTAAAACTAAATGTGTCTTGCAGCACTGTGTGAAGTCAGTATGTTAATGATGATTTGGGACAAATATAATGTGATTTAATGGACAAACTGTTAGTGGCGCAGCAGGATTTTGAATCGTAGCGGAGCGCTGTTGACAGACTCATAGAAAACGTGTTTGAATTGTAAACGTAGCGCAAGGCAGCACTGTGCTTCTCAATCGGGGGGTGACCCCCTTTATAGTACAGCAAATTAATAATTTTGTATACAAAGTCACTTGTCAATGAAGGATAATGAATTGCCATTAAGGACGGTTATAGTGATTGGTGAAAAGATGATCAAGGACGTTTTGAGCCAGTCATGATGAGTGTGAGGTGGCTGGTAAATTGAAGCCAGCATTAAATGAGAATTCTTTTACTAGAAGCATGTTATTGACCTCGTAATTTTAATCAATTTCATAACTTGATCTTCTCTTTGGTGACATGTCAGATCTCTCCTGTCATTTCATCTGCATAAACCATTCCCCCTTCTTACTGCAAGGTTGCATTCAGATCTCCCTTATCCAATCAACAGTCGATTTATAGAACAAAGTCCCTGCCCTACTATCTTTCCTTTTTCTTTAATCAGATCCACTCAGATATACATCACAATATGGAATAAAATGTTGCTACTCCAGTTTCCTTGGCTTTAAAGTCGCAATGAAATAGGAGTCCAATATAGTTATTTTCTGCAAAAACTAACCTCAGTCTTGGGCTGGTCTGGTGATTAAATTGCTTTCCCTCCCATTTCCGAGCCCTGATACTGTTACCATAGCAACACAGGTTTTTCAGAGTGGCAGAAGCGTGTGGAGAGGAACAGAGGTGCAATTCTGGAAGGAGTGGGAGGGGTCACCAGCTTGAAAAGTTGTTTCTTGGTGGTTTCTTCTTCCCCAGGGAAGGAAGCTGCTTTGTGATAGTCATCTTGTCAACTTGGCATTGCAGTGAGCAACGAGAACTCACAGGGTGGGAATGTTTTGTGCAACCCCCAAAAGTGCACAGGCACTATATATATATATATATATATATATCACACACACACACACACACACACACACACACACACACACACACACACACACACACACACACACACACACACACACAACCATATTTTTATCATCAGCTGAGAACAGTGCATTTCTCTCTTGTGTGTGTATTCTCAGTTTAATGTCACCCCCAGTATGGCATATCCTCCTGTGTGAAGAACAGTCTCTACTTTGTGAGGCTTTGTTCTAGTATCACACACAAAATCAGGCCTGTTGAAATGATATCCATCTTCAAACTAAATGGAGACGGCTGACTTATCTCTGGAAGTCCACTGCCTTTTCAACACACCAGCATTTGGGGGCTTTTCCTCTCTCGCTGACTTGTTCATCGGTTCAACTGAAGCTGTATGTTTTTATGCTTGTTTTGTAGGTGTTTCTGGAATTTTAATATGATTTTGTCCATGCCGAAGTAGTTATGGTCGGAGTGAATTTGGGTTTTGTCTTAGATTCTGCCTGACCTCAGGCGACGCTGCTTGTTCCTCGACCCCCTCAGGGATCTTCTGTTATCAGGTTCAGATCTCAGATATGCACCCTGGGTTATGCTCCTTTGAAAGATAGATAGATAGCACACACTTCGAGAGAACTCAGGAAGTTTTGCTGGGAAAAAAGACAAAATAATCTGCACATTATCAGCTTGAGTTTCCAAAAGATGGACTGCCAAAATGCTTATGTCACTAACAATTTCTGCCCCTCCATCTGATACTTTCAGCCCATTGGGAGACGGCCAAAGTGTCTCTGTTATTCATTATGTTCATCAGCGCTTCAGAGACATAGCCAGGTTTATTTTATTGAGGGATCGTCCGAAAATGAGAATTGAAATCTTTCTGGCTCTGTACTAAACCTTAGTGAGGGTCTTGATATCTAGTGTCTAGAATATATGTTTTAATTTATTATTCTATTCTAACTGTGCATGTTGAGAATCTCAATTCAATCACTTTTTTGTTTCATTGTTTAATTTTGTTCAAGAACCATTGTTCCTTTTATGATGTTGAATGCCATTTCTGCCATTTTGGGACCCCTCCCCCCCCATACTGAGCTAGATGAAGTGCATTGAGGCTGCCTTATCGGTTATGATACATGCCATAGCTCAAGTGTCTTATGAGGCAGCATAACTTTTCTGCCTACTGTTCGGAACAACCTTCGCATTGTGAGCTTGCCAAATATGCCTAAAAATGCTGTCTGGGTAGGCAGCTCAACTGGGCACTGTAGTCTTCCTGGAGCCCTTGTGTCTGTAGACAGAGTTGGGGTGAGGCCTGTTACAGTAAGGGTGAGTTTAAATATAGACGTTTCCACACAGATAAATGCAGACCCCCCCCCCCCCCCCCCCCACACACACACACACACACACACACACACACACACACACACACACACACACACACACACACACACACACACACACACACACACACACACAGTATGCTTAACACAGTAAGAAAATGGCCCACAGGAGACTGGTATGTTTCTTACAGAAACATTAACCCCCACCCACCCCCAGTGGGGCCCACAACCATTTTTTTCTCCTCCTAAAAATAAATCAGCCACCAAGACAAACACAATGTTAGCAGCACATTTAAAAGTCAGATGACTTGTATTGTTAGAAAATTATGCAGAAACTACTTTCATTCAAAATAGTCAGTTCTCCACTGCTTTTTCTGCATTTCCAATTACGTCATTACATTTTAAATGTTTATCCCTCTCCCCCCAATTTTTTTTTGTTTTGAAGATAAATTTGAAACTGACTTGTCTAAAAAGAAAAAAAAAAGTTGTAAAATTGTAGTAAAAATGTGTAATGCCTTACTAATATTTAATGCCTGTAAAAGGAGGATGATCCCAGGGAGGATGATGGTGAGCAGTGTTTCACTGCATATCTGATCTTTGAAGTTAAGAAAGGAAGATGGGAGTGCTTTGATGTGAATGTCAGGTTTAAGAGCAGGAGTTTGATGAGTCAGGCTTGAAGTCCTCATAAATCACACTGAACCTTCCAGTCCTTTTTTCCCTTTCCTTTCTTCCCCTTTGTAGGTCAGAGGACCGAAGTGGTGTTACCCTTTCCTGTAATAAATGCTTTAAGGGGAGGAGGCCAGACATAGTGCTTGAAATCACGAGACTCGTGTGTGGTGTGTGTGTGTGTGTGTCCACACACAGCCACAGTCATTCTCGGGAACTGACCTTTTGTTCGTTTACTACATATACTCCATTACTCATACTCTCTCTTGCTGTCCAGGAAGACCAGAATCCCTCCGCGCGCTCTCTTTCTATCTCTCCCCAATTGGCTACAAAAACAGAGCTGATCCTCACTGGGTGAAAATGCTCATGGGTCTGACAGCAGTTGACTATCTGACAGCGGTTCAGTATCTTTTATTGAGTTACTGTACTCCGGATAGACTCACCAATGTCTTTCACTTTTCATTGGCGCCGTGATCTCATGATCTGATCTCTACTTCTGCCACTAATTATTTTGCACATCACACAGCCTCCAAATAATTTGTCCTTGGATTCCAACTGGCAAATTATCTTGTTTTAAGCATTTGTATCCAAATAGGGATACTCCAGGTACCAGTATCAAGTGAACTCTTAAGTCGCATTGAATCTGCTAAATGACTGCTTATTTAAACTAATATTGCAATTCTTTTAAAACTCAGACAAAAATTGTAATGTTGCGATGCCTTAATTGCATGTAACATTTACTGTGATTTTTTTATTTATTAGTGTATATGTTTGTCATTTATTTTTTTGTTTTTAATTTAAGAAAATATTGAAATATATTAGCCATTGATTGGTTATTAGCTGTAACACTTATTGCCTTGTCAGTATTAGCCAGAATTTTTATGTTCATGCGTCCCTAGTACTAGTTAGTCAACAAATAACATGGCCACTTAAACAACTTTTTTTTTAAAACATCAAGATTTTAGTTTAATATGTAAATGTTTGCTTATAATAGCCTTAGCATGTAAAGCCTTTTCCCCAGTGCAGATGTATATTTCTTGACTGCCTTGTGCTGTTTTAAATAGTGCATCTGAGACGCCTCATATATTTTAATTCAGCATTGACGTGTCGGTCTTGCTCCAGTTAAGACGGGATGCTTTTCCAGTAACGTGTGTCGGAAAGTATTTCCATCTGAGTCCTCTGCCCCTCGCTTACCTGCCGCTCTGCTGATGTGATACAGGCCAGTGAACGCTCACGTCTCTGTATGCAGAGGGTGCTATGTGTTTGTCCGATTGTATGCTATAGATTCTTTTATTTGTGTGGTATGCGGTTGTATGCTTTCTGTCACTGTGGTTAAATGTGTCCGGAATCTCTCCTCTTGGTTTGCGATGTAGTTGCACATATGATTATATGATGCTTGAGTGATATTTTCATCTCTTTCTCTCTCTTCCTCAGTGTTTGCTGTCTCAGCCAAAGTTCTGGGCGGTGGAAGTGACATCACTGTGCCTGAGGACTAAGCTGGAGAGAGGAAGCTCACGGAGAGTTGAACGTGCCATGATGCAAACTCAGGTAGAACACCGTTCAGAATGCACATCCATTTACACTCATAGAATGTGTTCCTCACCTGAAATATTATCATAAATAATGGCACAAATGCAATCAGGATCACAGTCTATGTGCTACATGTTTCTTAAGCACCAAATCAGCATATTTGAATAATTTCTGAAGGATCATGTTACACTGAAGACTGTAGTAATTCACCATCACAGGAATAAATGTATTTTTGATCAAATAACATGGACATCTTTTAAAAACATAAAAAAAACTTACCAAACGCAGACTTCTAGTGACTCTGTTGTCATTGTTTTAGTCTGAGGCACTAAGGAGTGTACAGTTCTTCTCTTTTAATATGAGCTGTAGGGTAGTGATTACTTCATTCAATTTTTTGATTTACTGTTTTCAATGTAATGCTTCCAAAATTTTATAGCACCCGGAGAAACGAGATCCCAGATTTCCTCCTGTTGTTTTTGCTGCATTTGTGTATGTGTGCAAGAGAAATGGACAGATAAGCCCGAGGGAGAAGAATGCTTTAGCTTCCCTTTGGCTGCTTCCCGTTTCCTCTGTCATTTATCATGACAGTTTGTCTCCATGTTTTACTGAGGAAAAGCCAGAACAGTAAAACCGGGAATGTGCTGATATGTTTGGTGTGTATTCTTGTTCATTTGTGTGTGGATTTTAGGAAAGGATTGGAGAATGGAATTTGTCGCTTTATTGAAATTTGTTGAAACAAGCCTGGTTCTTCCTGTCCTCCTGATCAAATTTAATTTTCTGGCTTCCAGTGACATTCTGAGGAGCAGAACGACTTGTCACAGATACCAGTTGTCCATTATGCCAGATACATTTTTATTTAGTGATGTTTATTCATTGTAAGACTGAAAAATTCTAGCCTCTGCGTTGGCCCATCTCACCACACAGAGACATCTGCTGTATGACTGTTTTGAATCATCTGTTCTTCTGAGAGGGGTTTACTGCTAAAGTTATGGTTTAAGTTTGTAGTGTCATCAGTCCTGTTTCAATGGAAGAACTCTTTAAATTGGCATAAATGCTAAATATAACCAAGAATTTGCTACTGTAATTTAAATCTAGTCTTGTAAGAAGTGCTTTTTTTAAATATATATATTTTTATTTACTATTTATTGTTATCCATTTTATTATTTATCATGTTCTTTTTTATTTATCTTTTAATTCATTTAATTTATTATTAGGACTAAGTGTGGTTTAATAATATCCGATAAAGAAGTGTTGCAGGGCTTAAAAGGATGGTTCACCCAAAAATGAAAACTGTTTGGTTACCAACATTCATCAAAACATCTTCTTTTGTGTTCCTTTTGCTGTGGCTGATTGCTTCCTTCTTTTTGATCTCAAGTGAAATCCATGGAAGTGACCATGAGCGCTGCAGGTGATCATCAGTTAAGAGCTGAGAATTGAAGGGTGCGATCAGACACTCTCTGTATGATGAACATCTGACAGATGGAAGGTCATCAGCGGGCAGAGTTTGGTGTGACACATGGCCCTCTACTTTTTCGATTGCTTTCTTTTTTCCTTTAAGTTTTAAGTGTTTGCCCAGTGGAGCTGCTCTGTGACATCCTAAAACTCAATGTGACAGATCATTGGGGGAGTCTTGACATTAGGAGGCCACCCTGAGGGGTAAGTTTGAGTCCGACAGGAGATCACTGCAAGTCACACAAACACCTGTCCATCACAGAGTTAGAGAAACATGAAGCGCTTAGCAAATCCCACTGCTGACACCAGTGAGTTCAGTCACCCTGAGAAGGATCCCAGCTGAGCAAGGCGAGAGAGTGACGGCACACTCTTTGGGAGGACGAAACACTTTAACAAAGTTCAACAGATGAGAGACAGGGAGGAAAATGATGTAGAAAGAAAGTCATGTAGCGCGTTATAGAGGTACAAATCCACATATACAATTTGCACACTCCTCTTTTCTCAAACGTTTGAATGCCCTTTTTAAGTAAATCTTTAAGATGTTGAGCTCTTTTTTGTGAGTGATTTAAATATTGCAAATATCATGAATGAGTATCGCCCTGACATAACGGATGTTGATAAACAACAACAGAAATGACTTGCTTGGTACAAAGTGAGCTCCTCAAAAGTTAACATATCCTTTGTTTTAATATTGTGTGTTGCCTTAAACATCAGTGACTGTTTGCAGTCATTTTGTTTTGATTCGGATAAAACTGTAAATGTCATAAAAGCAATATGGCCGTCCTTTATAAGGATTGGTATTGTTGGAGTCAAAGGATAAACACAAGGCTAATGACTTTAGGCCACCTAACTGGAAAGTAATAAGCAGTGTAATCTTTTTACTAGGTTTGTCAAACTTGACAGCTCCGTGATTGTGATGTCTATAATTTGTCTGTGTTGCTGAAATAAAATCAGGCATCCAAAATAAAATTGTAGATGTAATTTTCAATAGTTGTGGAAATCAAAAATCATGCTCTTGATCATTCTCATAAGTTAAGAAAAAAAAATTTGAGAAATGATTTTCTAATATTGAACAGTAAAGACTGTCCATCTGGTTTAAGTACTTGGTTCAATCAACTCAAGATAAAGTGAAAAAGCAAAAAAAAAAAGAGGAAAAAAAAGTGTTTTTTAGATCAAAGAGTTCAAGGCCCGGTTGCATAAAAGCCCTTGAGTTAAGAAAACCCTTAGTTATAAGGTTAAGTGTACTCTTAGTGAAACATGGGATGCAAGAAAATACCTAAGGGTCCACTTAAGAAACCTTAAGGCTGTCATTAAGTATTTTCCCTTAATTACTTGTCCCCTTAAGTTCTGTTATGCGTTGCAACAAAGTCCTTAGTAACCATTTAGCCCTAAAAAAAATTAAGGGATAAAAACTTGTCCCTAAAGTTATCTGCTGAACTCGAACGCGATGATTTCATGTTAATTGAGGAGGAAGTGCATCTTTAGCGATCAGAGTAAGCCAGTTAAAAAGTATGACGTGAGACAGTTTATTGGTAAAAAATAAAATTTGTCTTGGGTGTTTTTCCTCAGTCTTAAAATAATCGTTTTTTTTTTTTTGTCCGTGGTCCAGCTAGGAGCAGGCGTAGAGGACACCGAACGAGCCATTCTGTACTTTCGTGATTAATTTTCAAGGCTGCAAAATCGAATCAAATCCCCAAACAGACAAAGTGGCGTTGATGCATGAGTACAATACAATAACAACGAGTTGGATAAATATAATGCTTTTTAATGGAAAACTATTGGAGTTGCACAGAAGGATTTTGAGTGTCCTCAGTAGTCGTAGCTAGAGTCATAGAAACCACGTGGTCGAATTTTAGGACGCTCGGTGTCGTCCGTCAGACTGCCTATTAATAATCTCCATTACTCAATTTTATTTACAGCTGTATAGTTTAGTAAATATATATTTTTTTAAGTCAGTGGTTCATTCTGTTTATTGTGGGAGATTACATAACTATACTGCTGCTTTCTTTGCCATATTTTGCCAGAAACTATTGTAAAATGCTTTGTATAAACACTTACATAAGGGTGACTCTGATGGTGGCGCTACAGAGTTTCACAACCAAACCCCTTAATAGATAAAGGGAGTCCTGTGGCCACCCCAATTTTATTCCAAGTATTTGGAATATTTGGGTATTTGTTTTTAATGAACTGAATCATCTACTTGACTGCAACTCAGACCTCCATTAATGGCAGACGTTCTGATTGGATGAATTCCAGGCATATACTGAACATTTTTACAGTCATTCATAAAAGCTCATCGGCTTCACATTTGATGTAATCGATTCAGAAAGATTTTTGTTTTGCCTTCGAAATGATTCCCCTTCTATTCTGAACAGTCGTGACATTTTTGTGAATATCGCACTCCTTATCTCCACCTCTTTGCTGCTGTTCAAGTTTCACAGCGGTACTTGACAAACTTCATTTCCTCTGCCTCCACTGGCCTTTCTTCTGAGATCAAGAATGTAAAGTGTGTATTCAGAAATGGCAGAAAGGCACTTTGCCTATGTGCTCTGCATTTTTCTCAGTTTAGAGTTGCCGGTATCTAGGCCACTGAGTGGGCCAGAACTTCAGAAAAGTTTTTATTCCCTTTGTGTATTCAGAATGGCAGAGTCTGGTGCATTGTTGGATTAGAGGTGCTCTTTGTGACTGCCCAATTTGCCTGTTTGGAGCTTAACACCACGCGCTATCGACTGCAGCCCTCTTATTTTTCATTTAGGACTCCGATCAGGCCCTGGCTGAAGTAGATTTCTCTGAACGTAAAATTCAATTTCAGTGCTTAATCAATAATATCCCTGAAATAGAAGTTGGCAGCTTGGTTCTTGGTATGGATTTAGGCATCTCACGGCAACGCTGAAAGAAAAAAAGACCCATACACATATGACGTACGGTATTTTTAGAGCAGAAAAACGTTTTTTGAAGTAATTCAGCAGAGAGATGTTAAAAAAAAAATAATAATCTTCAACCGATGCACACTGCAGTAAATGACAATGTATGACATTAATTTTATATGAATATGATGCAACCATACACCAACAATGCATACATAATAGATTACATACACACTAACATCATATAGCCTAGATGATCTCAGTGCTATACAGAAATGGACTGAAAGCCTTTTGGATTTTAAAGCTTTTGGTTTTTAAAGAGTACTGCTAGCCTAGTACTACACTAACTGTCAAGTATGACTTGTAGACTGAGAGGTAAACTAAATGCTATTGGCTATTTGAAAAGGGTGAGGAGCCATTCATCCCGCTTAGCTTCCTGTTTCAGTGGAAACTCAACGCATCATACAAAGCTGTGCGTTCCAAGGCACTTCAGTGGGCCTTTAAATCGCAATGAATGGATTTTGACTCCACGGGGCTTATTCTTTTCCTCCTCTTTTAAAGTATGCTGAGTCATGAAGCATGCTCAGTGATGTCATTTCCTTCTGTCGCTGTATTTGGCTCTTGGAGTTCCTCCATGGAAAGGTTTATGTGTAATTCAAACTAAACTGCCAAATTGTCAACTGTAGGGGAGTTTACTTTGCCCCATTTTGTCAAAAAGCACACTGAAAAAAAGCACACAGCCTCCACAGCTGTATCCCTCAGCCCTCCTGATCGGAAGATTAGCATTTATATATTTCAGGCATTTTCCATCCATGGAAATGCTAAATAAGTAATTAGTTATCTGCTACCCGCAGACAAGCTTTGCCATCCTCCATAGAAACTGATTGTATCTACTCAGTCGGAAGTTTTATTTCCAGATGAGTTTCTTCCAAAGTGAATCCCAACTAGAACTGCAAAATTACATCTATATTGGATTTTTTTTTTTTTTCATCAGTTTACGAAATGCATTTTATGGAATATGTAATGTTTCCTTACTTCTGCTTGATTCCAGAATGTTCTGGAACTGAAATGTTGCAGACATCAGTGCCACATTAAGTTATTTACAGCATTTTGGGTGGACATACAGTATTTAAGTTAGTACAGTTATAATTCCATAATGTGTTTAGGCCTTCTATTCGTGCCAGTTGCAGTTCATATGTTCATAATAATTGAAAGCTGGGGGTGTACATGCGATAGACATCATTCTGTGCATTTATTTTCACTATTTAGCAAGCAAGGATGGCCATCAGCTTTCAATGTGCATTTGTGGACTTGTGTGCATGTTGTACACAGCTGCATTGTGTTATTGTGTTTTGTCTTGTTGCTTTTTGAAAAATTGACACTTGTTTGTGAACAGAATGAGTGTTGATCTTCTCACTCAAACAGCAGGTCTGCACATGCTTTAACTGAGTTTACACAGCAGTCAAACCCTGTAGCATTTCTCAGTGGAGAGCAGAGAGGCGTCTTTAAAATAAAATGAATACAAATGCTGCCATTTTGGCATGTGCTGGCACATCTATTTGTTATTGCTATCACTCTTGGAATTTGTGATTTGGGTTTGGGTTGTTTTTTTTGCTTCTAGATCACTTTTTTTCCATCTTGTTAATGATTGGAAAATATATTTCGGTCTGTGTAGCAATAAATTAAAGCAAAATGTGAAGGGTTGACTCACTGGAATAGTTTTTAAGTTGTTTGCACCACACTGCATTTTAATTGCTTCGGGGTGTTTTTATCACTGTCAGATATCACACCAAACACTAAGCACATTAATAATACTCATTATATTGATGTCTTTGTGTTCCAGGGAGGTCTGTAGTTCATGGAGATTTGTGTTAGTGAGCAGTGTTAGCATTCCCATTTCATCTTAATGGTACTACCCTCCAAAAGTATATGATTTGAGTATATGAAATTGTATATGATTGCTCAATTCTATGTACTACTTTGTTTTACTTGTAGCAAACTCTAAGGAAAATCTGCGTTCTTGTTAGAATAACACTGTGCCCTAAACAGACGTGTCACGATAAAAGTTATCTTTTCCATGTAATCAAAGTTTTTGTCCTAACCAGCTGCGACGATTCCATTTTAGGAATGGTTTCTATTTCTACGAAGTCGTGGCTGGAACAACAGAAAGTATGATATGATAATATAAGGGACTGCTAATGCTTTATTTATTGTTAAAAACATCTAATGTGAGTTTGAATATAATTTTGCATCTTATAGCAGTACGGAAAGCAACAATGGACAACTCAGTATCAATTTTTAGTAATGTTAAAATTGTGTAATATTCATGAATTTGATTATGTATTATCCATTCCGTTGCGAGAGCCAGACCACGCGCTCTTCTGACTGGCCAATATTTTTGATTGACTTTTATCACGTCTCTGGCGTGGATAGACAAACTATTTGTCGCTGGAATATTCTCTCACTCTACTCGTCTGGTTAGGACATGGTGTAATCGCTATGGCAAATAAGAAAATGTAAAATCGTGGAAGTAGCAATGCTTGAAAACTGCGAATATACGCATGTCCCTTATATGTCACTTTGTTCTGTTTCAGACCTTGGTGGATTTCTTCAGTGAGAAGAAGTGTCCCATCACTGAGAGACTAAAGATGTTCTACACATGCCGGGCGCCGCCTCTCTGGGATCTACAGGTGAACTGAATTCCTGTTTGTTTAATTGAGGCTTCTGGTTTCTCAAAATGATTGTTTTAGAATCACTCATAATGTATTACATTTATTCATTTAGCAGAAGCTTTTATCCAAAGCGACTTACAAATGAGAATAGAAGCAGTTAAACTAACAATAGGACAACAATATGTAAGTGCTATGACCCTTCCCAGTTTAATCTAACGCAGTACATGTACTTTATTTTTATTTTTTAAATTTGTATAAATGGATATAGAATAGAAGAGAAAGTATTAAAGTGGGGACTTTTTTTTTTTTCTCTGACACTGATTTATGATTATTAATTAAGCTGAAGCAGTTAACATTTTCAGATGATTAAAGATGGTTTGTTTTTAAGATGGTTTATTTATTTATGAAACTTTGATCTTTCACTAAATGTTTTTTTATACATTTACTCTCCAAAGTTGGTCAAAAATAAACAGGAACTTCTTTCTTGGTCTGTATTTCTTGTCTGTGATATACATGCATAACATTTATAATCAATCTCTTAAAGTACTCATTCTCTCCAGTGCTGGAATAGGAAGATATCCTTCCTTGGGTCTGGAGAGCTTAGTGCTAATGAACAAACGAACAAAACTGTGTAGTTGATCATGACCTGTGAATACATGAAAGAGAATTTTGGGTTGGGTTTAACTGGGACCCATTTGACCCTTGATTGAGTTTATTTCCCCCACATTTTCTCATGTTAATTATGTCTGAATTTATTCCCATGTAGGGAATAATTCACATATTATAAAGCCAGATTACCTGAGTTAATTTGAAATGGAAATGATTGACTCGTTTGTTGGTGCACAAATTGATTTGCTTGCATATTTTCTCTCATTACTAGACTCACAAGTGCATTGAGCTAATCACCTCAAATGAGCATGGGCAGCCGTTATTTATTTATCTACTTCTCAAAAACCCATTTCAGTAAACACAACAGCTGGGTTATACAGCCAGTGTCGTGTCAATAAGAGTTTTGGCAGATAGAATATGAAATTCATTTCTCGTACTCTGTGAGGGCATCCAGGGATACGGGGCGATGAGTTCATTTTGACAGCGTTTGTCAGGTAATAGAGCAACCTGGAACTATCCCTTCCTGTCTGATTGGCCAATAATGGAACTAATGAAAAATAAACAAATGTTTCCTGAAGTGAGAGATTGTTAAACAAGTAAATAAATCATGGGAAAAAATGATGTTTGGTGGATTGTAACAGGCCAGCATGGATGAAGGGTTTTGAAAGAAAAGGAATGAAATGGAAAAAGAGAGTGTGTGGGTGGAGGGAGGGATGGATAGATGAAAAGAAGGGAGGGCTGATGTGATCAGTCCTGTGGATGACATTGCTCGCGCTCTGTGTAATAACAGTGAACAGCAATAAAGCTGGAATTGAAGTCGCTTCTATTGCTGGCAGGGGAATAGAACGCAGCAAAACTGCAAGCTAGAGAGAGAGGAGAGCAGCATGCAGCCAGAGAAAAGTGTGTGTGTGTCGGGGGAAAGAGATGGCAGAGCGTTGTTTTCTTTTTTTAAAAGAACAGATTTCTAAAATTGTCGGATTTGCTTTGACTGGATCATTTTGGCATGTACATGAATCAGGGCAGCGTTCAGTGTGGCAGATGAAATGAATGAGGAAATGAAAACCGAAAAGTTGCACAAATGGGGCTCTGACAATACTGTACCACTACAGATTAAACTAGCAATTAACAAATTCAAATAAGTAACATAAGGCAAATAAATAAGAAACCAACTAAAGCTGAATTGTAAGATGAAAGAAAAATTAGACTAAAAGTGTTGATACAGAGCATGTGTGTGTGTGTGTTTCTCTTTCTCCAGATTAGTTAGTATCATCACGTTTTGTCTCCTGGCTGATAGATAACATGATCACCGGCAGCCTCACCGGTGTATGTATCTAGATTTATAGGTACCCATAATGCCTGTGGGACGTGATATGCCACTGGAGGTGGGGGGATTGCCACAGGACAGAAAGGTGAAGGAGAAATTGAGCAAGAATTAAAGATTTCCTGCAGTGAAACTGCTTGCAGCTACGGGTTTGTGATGTCTTGCTGATAGTTCAGTGCATGTTTGCAGTCCACAAATATAGAATTGTTACACATCATAATCCTCAGTACTGTATATGATCTCCAGTGGGGTCGGTCCACATCTCAGTATGGTTATTAACAGAAATACATGGACGGGCAGTGGACACAGCCTGCGACTTTTGTTCCATCTTTTCTCAAATGACCAGGGCTGCATTTCCCAAAAGCATCGTAAGCCTAAGTTGATCATAGAGACCTTTGGTGGCAGTGGTTCTACGATTAATATGCTTTTGGGAAATGCAGCCCAGAATGACAAAAGGAGTTGAAAGAGTGTAAACACATTTGACCTGTAGGATTCCTCCGAGACAGAAGAGGGTCATTAATAGCACAGATGTGTGTATATAGCTGCTGCCTGTGAAGCGTGACATCGTGGAGATAGATGGAAGGTTGTCCGCGGAATGCATCCTTTTAGAGAGAGAGAGAGAGAGAGAGAGAGAGAGAGAGAGAGAGAGAAAATACTGAATCCTTAATTTATTTTATAATGTTATATTTTTATATTCTAAAAATTGTGTTTATAGATTTTGACCTATAGATTTTTAGATTTGAACCTTAGATTAGTCCCCATTCACTCTATATAAAATGTAAAAATATGTTTAAAAACTATTTTAAAGTGCTGCTTTGGTCATTTTTTAATAGGTCAAAGTGAACTAGGATTGCCTTGGGGAAAAAAAGCCCCTGGTGATATCTGTAGTTTAACTTTAGTGCAAAGATAAACCAGAGTGAAATGAAAATCACTGACTGAACGCATTACGCTTATTTGTGTCCACATGCTAAATATATATTTTTGAGTGCCTCCCACATGCTGTGTGTATTTACAGGCAGGTGGGCCGTATGTTGACTGATCTTGGCTCACTGTTTGTGTGTATTTAGAGGCAGTTGGCAAGTCTGTTGACTGATTTGGGCCTGACGAGTTCTGCGCTGCTGATCTATGAACAACTGGAACTCTGGGAGGATGCAGTTGTCTGCCTGGAGAGGATGGGACAGCACGGCAAGGTACGCTACTCTCATACAACCAGTCAGTTCAAATAAATAGTCCTGCCCCAAACTTATGCCATTGGTTGAGCCAATGTTGCCGTGTCAGACTGATCGTTATGTTCAAATGAACAGATCAGTGTTTTGATTCTCCCAGTTGACAGCGTTTACTCTTCAGGGAAATCAGTCTACAAGTGAATTACTTACAGTTGTCTCTACATATTAAGATGGGATAAGAGAAAGTGACTTCTGTTAAAGGTCTTGAAGAGCAATTGATGCAAATTTTTCCCTCACATCTCTTTTTTTTTTTTTCGTTCTCTCCTCCTTATATGAGCTCCATGCTCTAACAGTGTGTGTGTTCTGGGAGCTATTTCAGAGTTTTATTAAGTTACCGTCCACTTTGTGTACCAATCAGATTATAGGGTACCTCTGAGGTCAATAAAACCACCCAATCACCCCCATTCTGAGTTGTAATAATATAAAAATGTACTCCACTCTACTGTAGTACCTGAGGTACTGACTCACTCTACTTTTCCCTGCACTCATGTTAAAGTTTAAAGTCATAAACTGCAGGTATGCATATAAAATAATGTATGAGATAGAAAACCAAGAGGGGCGTTAGGGAGTGACATATGAGAGGAAAGAAATTGGTGAAAAATGAGAGAGAGACAGTGAGGGAAAAATGTCTACACAAAACAGCAAGACTGGAATAAGGATAATTTTTTCTGAGGGATTAACCCATGAGATACTGTGTTCGTTTAATGAGTGAACATCTGTAGAGCATGAGGGACTTTGGGATGTGCACTGATGTTTATTTGATTGAGGTAATTTGATTGTCCCACTAGAGCTTGCATGTGTAGTTGCAAATTACTGTTGGAATTTACCGTTTGGTGTCCTATTACATTTTAGCATTAGCATAATTTAGAATTTTTTTTTTATTTACAATTATTTTGTAGTATTCTTGACAAAACACAGAACATCCTTCAGATTGGTACAAAATCATAAACTAATGCTAAGGAAACATATATTCCATGGATTCAATTTGCAATAAATTGCGCCCCTTCCTCTTTAGGCAATTATTGTCCATCTGCATTTAATACCTGAATCTCTAGAGGTTTCCTCATTTCAGCACAAAGGGATAACAATTTAGCAGGCTTAGAATTTATTTTATTGTAGTAAAAACTTTTTAACTAATTAATAAACATTTTTCCTTTTTTTTTTATATACATCCAAAATACTGCAAAAAATTTTGATTTTGAAATTAATAGAAAATAAATGAACTTACAAATATTTAGTTTGACTCCCTAAAGTTGATGATGAAAGCAGGTGCTTACTTAACCTTCAGATAACTTTCATGACCTTCAGTTGAAAAATTATTTGATATTTTTTGAAAAATATATTTTCCCTGCCTTTGTTTCCTATTTATAGGAAGCACCTAGAAATGTGTGGATTTCTAAGTTAAGAAAAAATAAATAAAGAAGATTATAAATAAAGGGTCTTTAAGGGATTTCTTGTAGTTGGCCCCAGAATTTACCTTGGGAAACATGGTATCAGCACCAGAATGTTTCAGTTTCCCTTCTGAAAGTGAAATTGGCAACCTGGCTTGTATTAGCAGCATCCATTTGTGTTGTTGGCAGTCATGAGATCCAGCCGCCTCACCGTGCCTGCCTAGGCTACACGAACTTTGTTGTTTGTGGCCAATGGGAAATGTGCAGTTAATAATGGCCCCAAGGAGCATTCAAGTGCTGTCAAAACCATGGGGCTCTCTTTCTCTTCTGTATTTCTCTCTCTTATCACGTCTTATCAGTGTTGTTCTAATAAAACGGAAATATGAGACTTTATGTACCCAAGTAAATAGCTTATTCATCCTCTGTCTGGACCTTCAGGTTTTCCTTTTTTTTATGCAACTATTGTGTCCAG
Source organism: Phoxinus phoxinus (assembly GCF_949152265.1). Lineage (NCBI taxonomy): Eukaryota > Metazoa > Chordata > Actinopteri > Cypriniformes > Leuciscidae > Phoxinus > Phoxinus phoxinus. The sequence continues at coordinate 19,093,411 of NC_136888.1, forward strand.
TAGGAAGAGATATTGTTCCCACTTCTCAAATTATTTGTACCCACGAAAATAAATAAGCACCCAAATAAAAGTGCTGGCCAAGCAATGTGAATTTTATTGCCGCCCACCCCCTCTCTCCCACTACGGCTTTGGTTCTAAGCGTTTGCAAAAAGCCCTTTATCCTTCCATCCCCATGAGCACTAGCAGGGGTGGAAGGCCAGGAGCCGATGAGAGATGCACTGTGTAATATAGCGCAACGTCCAGCGTATTTGAAGCCACATTCACAGTGACTGTATAAGGGCATGTGTTAACGGCAGCAGAATTTCACCAGCTTGATCTGGAGAATTTACGTTTAGAGAAGTTGTTCGTGGCTGTAGCACAGTACTGGTCAGTATCACGTCAAGTCCTCATGTTTATATGGCTTTGTGGCCATAGCCTGGTTCTCGCACTCTCAATATGAAGGTCCTTGTTTCTCATGTTGGAGACAAATGTTTTAAGACAGCCTCAATCTGTTATCCAAAATAGTAGTCAGTCTTTCTTGTTTGGAATTTTATTAGGGATCTTTTTTGGCCTTTGTCTACTGAATTATGATTATTGTTTATGCTTATTGCTAGAAAATTACAAACACTTGTCAATTATAAACTGTATATAGATTTTTTTGTTTGGTTGATTTTGAATGCAATTCAATGCATGCAATGTCTGCAAGTGATTTTCTTTTCTTTTGGAACTGTTATAGTAATGTGCTTAATAATAATATGAAAAGAAAATAGCAACATACTTGCGTCATCAATTGAATCCTTACACACTATAATGGCAAAAGTATGTGGACACCAAAACGCCACACCCAATTACAAAACCATTGGTATTAATAGGGAGTCCTTTGTAACAGCTTACACTCTTGTTAAGATTGTGGAATTTGTGCCCATTTAGACACAATTATCGGTAACTCTTTACAATAAGGTCCCATTGCTTAACTTAAGTTATGCTACTGGCCAGTTGAATGCTTGAATCTGATTGGTTGACAAATGTTCTAAGGCGTGCAATTATTTTCAGGGAAACGCACGGCTAAAGTAGTTTATTTAGTAGTTTATTTATATAAGGTTCTTACAGACTATAACAGCAAAAGAACCAAAACCCACAACGACACTGACTATAGTACTAAACATAGTAAACAATAAGATAAAAACGCCAAATTATTTCCATGTTTTTTGCCACAAATTTAAGTTTTATTATGTATGGACTGCACATACGGTCCTTCTCCCGCTCTCTCTCTCCCACTCAAACATGCGCACACATAGAGTACGGACACACACTCGCACAGAAATGTGTTGTCAGCTGCCCTGGCGATTTGATCAGTAAAATAATTTAACTTGTATAATAATAAGTTACAAGCTACTTGAATTTCTCACTAGTTGGGTAATAGCGGCCGTGTTCTTGGAGCAGATAAACTTAGTTTCGCTATTAGAGACACGCTCAAACCCAGGTAATTCATATACGCAAAAATCTCTCTCTCTCAATGAAGTATTTTTCATTTGTTAGTTCATGTTAACTAATTTAACTGATGTTAACAAATGGAACCTTATTAAAGTGTTCCAAATGATCTGAATGGTCCAATTCATCCCAAAGGTGTTCAGTAGAGTGCAGGACATGCAGGACAGTCCAGTTCTTCCACATCAGATTGAGTAAATAATTGATTGCATGTCTTGATAGAAAAGACCCTCCCTAAATTGATGCCACAAAGTTTCAGCACACAATTCCCTAGAATGTCTTTTATATTGGATGGAATTTTAACTGGATTTAAGGGGCCTTGTCAAACCCAATAATTAGAACGAGGTCTCCACATACTTTTGGCCATGTACGTTTTCCAATTTGAGGATTAAATTAGTCAAAGTTGCTTTAATCTATTGGAACTTTCTCTCTCAGGCGGAGGAGGTTTTGAGACGTGAGCTGGAGAAAAAGGAGACGCCGACGCTTTACTGCCTGTTAGGTGATGTGCTGAAGGATCCGCAGTATTACGACCGTGCATGGGAGCTTTCCAAACACCGCAGCGCACGTGCCCAACGGTCCAAAGCTCTGTATCACCTGCGCCACAAAGAATTCCAGCAGTGCGTGGAATGTTTTGAGCGTTCACTGCGAATCAACACAATGCAGGTATGATGTACACTTGGGTGTAACTTTATAGTACTTAACCATGCATCCTCCTTTCCTGTAAACTTGAAGACGTTAACCACCCATACCCCTCTTCCACTAACATGATGCAGGTGTTCAGCCGGGGAATCTGCAAACTTTGGTCAGAATTGGCCAGCATTTCTATAGACAGTTATGCTGCCATTCGGTTTTCAAGTCAGTGTTCCAACATAACCAATAAACCCTTACAAGTCTTTTTAAAACAAATTTACATTCAAAATAAGTTGAGTGTCTATACAGTCCATCAACCATCAAAAGTTATAATGAAGAAAATTCTTAACAATAAATTCAAATATTATTTGTAAATAAATAATATATTTTTTTTATAATAATAATGATAGTAATTGTAAACAATTAATGAAGAGTCTTAAGAATTTAGTGAAAACATTTAACATTCATATGCATTTACTTATTTTTATGGCACTTTCAGTTTCAACATAATGGTCAGCACTTATTCAAATAACTTATACAATTAATAAAATAATTTGCAGATATGGAAATTGATTTCCATTTTAGACAAACAGGCACAATAAAGTGGCTGGAGCCACTTGTGCAGCGCAACATACTTTATATAGAAACAAGATTGTAGTTGTAATGGGAGCAATCTATTATTTATTTTTTTTATCATGTGGACATTGTGGTCACACAGCTTTAGGGATTGTGTTTAAAAATGTGAGATGCAGGGCAGTGAAATGAAAAGAGCAAGGTCTAGAGAGCTTCATTTAGAATGCTGTCCCATGCGTAAGACTCTGCAGAACATGAGCACAGCAGTCAAACGCATCCATCCAGCATGTTAACATAGAACAACAATGGAAAAGCTTGTGCAGTGGAATCCAAAAACGTGTTCTGTGTGAACGTGACCACATGTTGACCACACATGCACAAGATCACAAGGATGGATGTATAGAGAAGATTGTCACACATGCACAAGATCACAAGGATGGATGTATAGAGAAGATTGTCAGAGTGCTGACGGAGAACATGAGAAACACTGGGGTGGATAAAAAGCTAGACAGCAGCATGTGGATGAGTGCTATCAGGTTCATCCACCACAGAGCCAAAAAAAAGTGCACAGCTCCCTCTTTTTTTCCCTTACTCATTCTTCATTCCTCCCTTCATCCATAATGCAGAAGCACAGGCAGCAATAAGACAGAGTAATCTTCCTGAGGGACTCATTGATGACCCCAGCGTGATCTTTAACACTGGCTCGCGGCGCTGCCTCAGGGCCTCTCGGAGCTAATACTGCCTTCAGGCCTAGAGATGGAAGTTAGGACAGAGGAGTGCCTCAGAGATGCTAGGATTCCAGAAGAAACTGAAGATTTAAAACACAAGAGAGAGACCTTTTCCTAGAGGTTCATGGGCTCAAAGAACATCATTATTTTTTAGGGCAGAGTAACGCTTTTAAAAGACGAGTGAAGCACTTGGAGTCTCATCAATTTTCTCTCCATCTTTTCTCTCTACAGTTGGGTGTGTGGTTCTCCCTGGGCTGTGCGTATTTTGCACTGGAAGGCTACGAAGGGGCCGCCAAAGCTTTTCAGAGATGCGTCGGACTGGAACCAGATGTAAGTCACACGGTCCTTGAGAGGAGATCAGTGTCATATGACCATGGAGAAAAGGGCTTGTGCTTAGTTATTCAGTACTTGTGCTGTCGAATCTGATTTATGTGTTTCGTAATCAATAGATTGTGTCTATGAATGCCTCCCTGGTTTTGTGCTTTCAGGCTTCTACTCACTTTTATGCATCTATAAAGCTCCATAAAACCAAGAACCCTATTACCCTTAGCACAGGAGCCTCTTATGCTCCTAATGGTGTACTTAAAATTCAAATGTAGTCAAAAGGCAGGCTTAATACTCCATCCAGGAAACGAGTACACAAGCTGTTAGGAAATATTCTCTAGATGTCTACTTGCTTATGTATTTATATGGATTATTTTGATAAATGGTTTTCACCTGTGGACCTGACTCTGATCGTTACTCTCCTACATTTAGAATTCAGAAGCATGGAACAACCTCTCCACGGCCTACATCAAACTGAGAATGAAGTGAGTATGAGTGTCAGCACTAAATAGAAGGGCTAAATCAAAAAAGCTGTGTTTCTGGTGTTTTAATCCAATAAGAGTAGAACCTGCATTTACTTTTATTTATTACGTGTTTGCAATCAATATGCTAATAAGCAGCCAGTTAAGCTTTCCGTCAATATTTGGATGAGCTGTAATTCCAAAGGCATAATATAATAATAATAACAATAACATAATATTATAATACATGTTAGTATTTTGTCAGAATACATGGCATCTTTTGAATACTTAGCCATCAGAGCGGACGAATTTTCTGAATATTTTAAAGTTATTTTAATGCAACCATTATTGTGTTTTTGCTGGCCTTTTAAAATAGAGATAATGCTTTTTTTATAATATCTTTGTACAGCAATGATGCATTATATTCATCAATAGTGACAGTAAAGACATTTTAATATAAAAGATTTCGATCACACTTTAGGGTTCAATTTTCATTATTAACTTACTATTAACTCTGACTTTTGCCTCAATAAACGCCTAATTACTGCTTATTAATAGCTAGTAAGGTAAATTTAAAGCTGCCGTCGGCAACATTTTTTTGATCAAATTCAGTGAAATTGACACTATAATCCGACAGAACCACATAAATAAGGTGGTTTTAGAAAAAAACCCGAGCTTCTAACTCCACCTGGAGCGTGTTATTTTGTTTTGCAAAAATCCACCGCTCCCGGATCATCGGGTCTAAACAGTGAGATCTGACTGTCAATCACAGGTCGTGCACAAATCACAGATCCCCCTCCCTCGCGCAGACGCGGACGTTACAATATCACATGCACACGACACGCCTGAAGTTCGCCTGAAGATTGTACGAAGCGTGATGGCAGAGAGAAAATCTAATAAGCTTCCAATTCCTCGGTTATTGCTATCTATGGATAGATTAGCCAGGGCAGCCTACCTCCGAGTCTATGGTGTTGATCGATGCTGAAGAGACGGACGCGTTCACAGAAAATCAGGTACACACGCACTGACGATGGGCGGGTGCTCGTTGGTAGTGGGGGAGGGGCATGAGAGTTGTAAACATTCAAAATTTTGTCTAAGTCCACTCAATCTGCCAGACTTGCCGACGGCAGCTTTAAGTTTAGGTAATGTCATGCAGAATAAGGCATTAATATGTGCTTTACAAATACTAATAAACATCCAATGTCCTAGTAATATGCATGTTAATAGTGAGAATTGGACCCTAAACTAGTGTTAGCAATACTTTTTTTTTCTTCTTTTTTTTTTCTTTTTAAACTTAATATTAATCAAAGAATATTGAAAGAAGAAGAAAACATTTCTCAAAAAATATTAAGCACAAACGATTTTAACATTGATAAAAAACAAAAACAAATGTTTCTTGAGCAGCAAATCAGCATAATAGAATGATTTCTGAAGGATCATGTGACACTGAAGTAACACTGAATGGCTGCTAAAACTTCAGCTTGTCCATCACAGGAATAAATTACGTTTTAAAATAAGTTTAAAAGTTTTAATTGATCAGTTATTAGCTAAATAATAGCTCCCACTGCTCCCACACACGTATCTCTCACTGAAATCGCCACATGTACAGACATGTAGATAAGCCCCTATTCAGGTTCCGGTTGACCTGATTTATACTGCGTTTCTGTGTTTCCTTCATCCTGCATCCGCTGGGGACCCTCAGAGGCCTCCTTGCTTTTCAATTACTGCAGGAATGACTTTGGCAGCTGTAATTGCAAAGATAAATCTCCTCCGGGCTCTTGCTGTGTCTACCCCAGGAGCCAGCGCTTCACCATGACTACCAACCCGCCAATATTAACCAGATTTGGAAGCTAAATGCCAGTTAGGATATTTGTTGCGTGACATGATTGGAGGTTTTTGCTGATTTCCTGCGAGGAACGAAGGTGTTTCCTGGAACACCACTGTAACGGTGTGCACCTGAGGGATTCTGGGAATGATTTCTCTCCTCGCCCATTAGCCCTGTGCACTCATCCCTGAGATGAGTCTTTGGAATCTTCTATTAAAACCTGATTAACGCTCCTAGGGACCATCTAGAACAGTGAAGTGTGTGTGTGTGTGTGGGAGATTGTGCACACACCTGCATGTGTTCAAAGGAAACCTGGCTTTAGATGTTATAATGAAACCTGTGTCTACCCTCGTGTCTTAGGCTTTTGTTGACAGCGCTTGCAAAAACATGAGCTCTCTTTCAAAACCTAGTGATCTGTGTCTATACAGGCAGTGTGTTAACTGAAACCTCATACTGTAAGTGATTGATTTGGAATGCTCTGTTACACACACAACTCTTCTCGTGAAGCGCAACTGGAGACTCGCAGCTGATTCCAGTGGAGTTTGATTTTAGCATGTTGCAAAGCTCTGTCTGTTTGTCGCTCTTTCTTTCTGTCTGTCTGATGCTCTTTCTGTCTGTCTGATGCTCTTTCTGTCTGTCTGATGCTCTTTCTGTCTGTCTGATGCTCTTTCTGTCTGTCTGGCGCTCTTTCTGTCTGTCTGATGCTCTTTCTGTCTGTCTGGCGCTCTTTCTGTCTGTCTGATGCTCTTTGTCTGTCTGGCGCTCTTTCTGTCTGTCTGGCATTCTTTCTGTTTGTCTGGTGCTCCTTCTGCCTGTCTGGCGCTCCTTCTTTCTCTCTGTCTGGCGCTCCTTCTTTCTCTCTGTCTGTCTCTCTGTCTGTCTGATGCTCTTTCTATCTGTCTGTCTGTCACTTTGTCTCACTCTTTCTTTGTCTGTCTGATGCTCTTTGTCTGACTCTTTCTTTCTGTCTGTCTCTCTTTATGTCTGTCGCTCTGTCTTGTCTTTCTGTCTTGTCTTTCTGTCTCTGTCGCTCTGTCTTGTCTGTCTGTCTCTTTCTGTCTGTCTTTCGCTCTTGTCTGTCTCATGCTTTTTCTCTCTTTCTCTTTGTCTGTCGCTTTTTCTCTCTGTCGCTCTTTCTTTGTCTGTCTGTCTGTCGCTCTTTATGTCTGTCTGTCGCTCTTTCTTTGTCTGTCTGTTGCTCTGTCTGTCGCTCTGTCTTCTGCTCTTTCTTTCTCTTTCTAGTTTTTTCACTCTTTTATTCAGTTGCATAAACTATCGTTCTCAATATCTTTGACAATACTTTTGATTTTGTGTTGTTATTGTAAAGGTTTTAAAAATGTTAATCAACTCGACCACACATCCTGAATTACATATTTCATTTAGCTCACCCCAAAGCATTCCGAGTTTGGCATATCAGTGTAGGGTATGTGTTGAATAGATTCCAGAGTTTGACGTTACGGAGTTTGTCATTTTGCTGACTACCTGTACATTTTCGAGCAGCTTTTGTATATATAATGCTCTCTATGCTGGCAGCTCTCTAGGTTTTTTTTTAGAGAGGAAAACACAAAACTTGGTTCTGCCATACACCAGTTTAATCCATCCATTCTGCTAATGGTAGTTCTGCTAAACACATTGATTTTGTTTCGTGTGTGTGTGTTCCAGGGAGAAGGCGTTCCGCACCCTTCAGGAAGCGCTCAAGTGTAATTATGAGCGATGGCAGATCTGGGAGAATTTCATTGTCGTGTGTATAGACCTGGGCGAGTTCAGTGAGGCTATCAGAGCCTACCATCGGCTCATGGACCTCAAGGACAAATACAAGGACGTGGAGGTGAGTCAACATCACGCAGTTAACCCGAAACTTTAGGGTTGCCCCGACCAAAGATTTTAAAACAGAAATGAAGCTCTTAAGCCCACGCATAAAGCTCGCCACAGCGACACCAGCAAAAGTAATGATTATGAATGTGTTGGGGGGAAAAGCTAGGAGAATGTCTCAACATTAAAAATATGTATGCAAATATGAAGTTGACGCTGACTAGTCATCTCCACAGTAAAATGGAAGCTTGTATAGAGAGAAATGTACTGTACGTTAAGTTAAATGTCATGCAGTAAACGTTGTACTAATTTAGCTTCCACACTTGGATATGCACCTAATAATAGCGTACATTTATCTAGGTAACATTAGAGAGAGCAGCCATGTAAAGTGTTTCAAAACATGTTTCAAATTATAAGCCATTTTTGAGTTTGATTAAACCTTTGAATTTCCTGGCCAACATAATTACCACATGGCCCATCCGTGATAATGACCTGTCTGTTATGGACTGCGTAACTTGACTTCATCTGGAGTTTTTTTTTGTGACCAATTAAAATTTGGTTAACCAAACCTCTTTTCATCGACTAACGTTTGGTTGACTCAGTTTCTTTTTGCAAAAAACTTTCTTTTTGCATACATTTCCAGAGACATTTTCTCAATTAATTGTCTATGGCCTCACCTTTGTCTAACAACATAAATGTGAATTTTTTTGGCTTGTGTAACCAGTGTAAAGCAGATGATGTCTGCTGTCATCATGTTTTCGACCACACTAACAGCTGCCCGACTGCATGCGCTGAAAATACGGTCATGTGAGAGGCCGTGTGTGTAAGTGAGTGTGACTGAGCGTTTTGATGAGTGAATGTTTGTGTGAGAGAAGAGCGAGATGATTTCAGCCTAATCTGCCAATATAGCACACACAAAGTAATTCTTACCCCAGATGGGCTCTTGTCGGCTCACATTCATCCAAACAGCTCTGTTTTAAACACGCACCCCTGTATGTCCCTCTGCAACCGTGGCCCCATCACACCTCTCCTCCGTCAGCTGTGAATCTAATAGCGCCGCTGTCATAACACGCATGTCTTAAAGCTCTACGCCATTAGACACGTTTGCATTGCGGCTGGTTGATGTACCAGCTGCTACATCCTATTAAATGCGTCGTTTGTTTTATCATTTGGTAGTCAAATTGCCCGATAGTTGTTTGCCTCCTTCACTTTATGGCGGCTCCGGGGTCACCATGTGGCAGTAAATTATCTTTTATTTTCACAGAAATGATGGCCTCACCTTAAAAAAGAAGCTATTTCATGCATCTCTAATTTTTAAACACCCACTCTTCTACTTTGTGAATGATGCAAAATATCTCAAAACTCGAGCAGTGTATGAGCGAGTAGCAAATCAGTCCTCTTAATTCAGAGCAATTATGTTGAAAAAGAGATATCCAATTGAAACCGATATATCTATCTATGTAACTAATCTATATAATTTTTATTTTAATTGTGGATATTTATTTTCAGTATATAAAAAAATAAAAGTATTTTATATATATATATACATTTTTTAACTGTAGTATATATATATATATATACTACAGTTAAAAAATGTAGGGCCAGTAAGATTTTGTTTTTGAAAATATCTTGCAGTAAGTCTTTTTCTTATTTTAAAACAATGAACTGATATCACACTCTTTCCCAGCTGATTGATTACATTAAGAATTGCGACAAAAAAAAGTTTCCTGAAATGTTGTTTAAATATGCAAACGAGGCTATTAAATATGTATCAAATATCTAATTAATTATGTTAATTAAATGTGTAATTAAATATGCACTAATTTGCATACATTTCAAGAACAGAAATCTGACCAGATTAAGTCAGTTTCAAAATTTGTTTAATTTAGTTGACATATTGGAGTTAAAAAAAATTAGTGAGGGGATTTTGGATTTCTCTTTTTATCACTCCATAAATCTAAAAATACTGTCAAGAGTTTTTTTTTTTTTTTTATCTTTAGGAACAAAATGTTGTATACAATCAGGTACATTATATATGAACAAACAACTTGGTAAAAATCTTCAGAATATGGATAGGAATAAGAGTATGTAAAAAAAATTGAGAAACCTTCCTTTAAAGATATGTATTGTAATTAAAATCTACATACGCAAATAGATAAGCAATAAAAGCAACACTTTGCTATTTAAAGTATTTTGGATGTTTTCTTTCCACTAGTTTAATAAAACACGTTATGAAAAGCAAAACAGCCCAAAATCAAAAAATTGACCGATACATGAAAACAGTGTTTTTGCCTGTACCAACACTTCCGACATCTAAACATTTCTTTGCTATTTTGAGAATCAGCTTTTTATGGATGTCTGTTTCCACCTCAGCGTAAATAAATAAATAAAATGGGAAATAAAGTTTATGGTGAGGTTTATGGTCAAAGGGGCGCAGGCATAATCCCGTTTCAGGATGCCAGCTGCTTTTACACACAACACTGTGTATTGAAACGTTTTGATTTCTTTCTAAATACGGTTTAAATTAGTGGACATATACGCTTCCCCTCCTTACTTTGTCGCATCTAATTTCGTTTCCCGTTTTCCCTCCATTTTCAATTCTTCTGATTATTCGTTTACGTCTGTTGAGCAGCTAGTAGCTCATCAATTAAAAGTTGTGATGTGAAAGCACAGAAGTTGGAAAGGTCAGCGCTAGCGTTCGCCTCCAGCCCCTGTGAGAGTTTCAGATGGTAATTGGGATCTCGGCGCTTGGCTGGACTCAAAATCATCACTCACTTCTCTCTACTGTTCATTTTACTCCCTTCATCATCTTTCTCTTCATACAGAAATCCTTCAGATGCGTGTTATTGGGAAATTAGATGAGAACATCTGTTAATAAGGGGAAATGCTGTGCGTGTGCGCGGACATCTCGGTCTACAGTCATAAGACTCGTCTCTCTGTCATTGATCCCACCCATTAATTCACATTCCACAGAGACGGAGAAAAGAGCGTCCCATCCTCCCTCATCCTGCGCTAAAAAAAGAATTTAGATGGATCAAGTATCCTCTCTCTCTCTCTCTCTCTCTCTCTCTATCTATCTCTCACTCTCTCTCTATCTATCTCTCACTCTCTCTCTCTCTATCTCTCACTCTCTCTACCATTCTTCATTCCTTCGTTCCTCCCCGGAGAATATTGCTTCTCTCCTTAATTTCATGCTGTAAGGGGATCGTGCAGAAATTACACCTAGACACCCATTTAATTTCCTCTTTAAAGTATCACTTCCCCATCATCTATAGTCTTCACCAGTAAGCCCATTTAAGCTAGTCATTTCACATGTTCCTTAATACCAGCGGACAGTCACAGGTGCCATACGGATTCTCATTTATTTTGTTACATTTTATTTGTTTGTATATATTAACTTTAAGATGGATTGAATAGTGGGTGCAAAATGAAACTGTTTAACTGTCAGAACTGTCTCTTATGCTCACCAAGGTTACATTTTATTTGATAAAATATTTTGTAAAAACAACAAAATTGTTAAATATTATTACAATTTAAAATATTACTATATTTTAAAATGTAATTTATTCCTGTGATGTAAAAACTTGTGTGTGCGATCGATCATAGATTATTATTATTTTTTAAAAAGTTGTATCGATATTGCCTATAAAAGTAAATTCTTCTTTATATAATCATGTAATGTTCAGATAATGCCCGGTGAACAAATAGTTTGAGGTAGAACTGTGCTTATGAGAGTCTCTGGGGTGAAAAATGAGATTTCAGAGGAAATGTCTGCGGAGACTTTACAGATATTACGCCACTGACTTGAGCGACAAAGATCTCCGCACATCTGCTGAGCAGCCTGAACAGGTCCAGAGGTGAATGCAAGAATCAGGAGAGATGGTGTTGTGAAGATGAAAAAGTGATCGCTGTAAAGAGAGGTGATGAAGAGAGAGGCGATGAAGGATGAACTTTTACTTCAGGAATGTGCACTGTATATTTTCATACTTTCGTGAACAATGTGGCCATACAGACGCACTGTCATGAGAACATGTGGTCCACATAAAACGCATTGATCTCTGTGGAGGCCGTTTGCTCTGATGAAGTTGGTCTCTATCAGTCTGTTTGCCGTTAAAGTGTGAACATTAGGCCCTGTCCACACTAATAAGTTTTCGTTTGAAAACGCATCTTTTTCTCTCCGTTTTGGCTTTCTGTCCACACTGAGGCGGTGTTTTTAGCAACGAAAACAAAGCTTTTTAAAAACGCTCTCCAAAGTAGATACATTTAAAAGCGCTGTTTTCGCGTTGTATTGTGGACTGTGAAAACACGGGTATTTAAAAACGATGACTTGAGTTTAGTTGTGACTCATATTGAACCCATAGATATTCATGTTTATACCGGTATTCACTTTCACACAGTTGCTAAAATGTTAGTTACTTTGCACACTCTTAATATCACAGTCCAGCAAAGATGACAGAAAATGCAGTCGCATTTGCTGTCCTGTGGCAAAACATGAGAGCAGTTGCTTTTTAGACCATAAATATAATGGTGAATGAGTGAGTTGGGTCAGTGAATGGTGAGATATTTTTCTAAATAAAATTATCCTGCCAAAAGAATTGCATGGTAACTTGATTGTTTTTTTTTTATTGTCTTTATCATCTCAATGAGCTTTCATGAGGGTTTACGCATGCGCTGTAAGGTGAATTCAGTGTTCTCCAACGTTTCAGTGTGGATGAGAAACTTTTTGATAATGCTAGTGTGAACGGAGAGCGTTTTGAAACGAAAGCTCTGTTTTCAAATCTATCTGTAGACGTAGCTTTAGTCTTGGGTGAGTGTATATTTACACACACATCACTACATGTCTTTTGCATTCTGTCTTTTCAAGAGCCGTCCTTGCCTCTGCTACACACAAGCACACACATGGTAACATGTAAAATTAATTGGGGTCAGCTTTCCATGTTTCATCTTGTAAATAACAAAGGCTACTGATGAAGTGAACTGAAGTGCTCTAGAATGCTTGGAATGTGACATCATTAGTCATTTTTTGGTGGAGCTGTCAATCATAACACACCATCAGCACACACCAATAGCAGTCACCAGGTTTGTAAATGATATGCTTAGGCATCAAAAACTCACCATCCTAATTAAAAAAATTGGTTCATAACAAAAAAAAATGCATTAATAAAAAAAAATTTAAATACAAAAGTTTAGATTAAAATACACTACCGCTCAAAAGTTGGGGCACAGTAATATTTTTTTATTTTTCAGAAGTTCATACTTTTATTCAGCGAGGATGTATTAAATTGATCAAAAGCAGTAAAGACCTTTATGTTAAGAATATTTCTGTTTCAAATCAATGCTGTTCTTGTGACTGAAGACTGGAGTAATGATGCTGAAATTTCAGCTTTGCCATCACATGAATAAATTATATTTTAATGTTTTTTAAAATAGAAATTATCTAGTTATTTAAAATTGTCATAATGTTTCACAAAACTGCTATTTTTACTAGACTAATGTTCAAATAAATGCAGCATTGGTAGCAAAAACTTATTTTTAATTACCAACACTAAACTATTGAACAGTGGTGTGTATATAAATCATATGCCACTCTTTAGGGAAAAAAAATATTTTTTTGTAGTCATTTTTATGATTTTTAGTACTTAATAGAACTAGGCAAAACAGTCTATAAGCAAAGACATCCCTGTCCCTTTTCACACACAGTTAATGGCCATAAATTCTGGTTCTGCTCTAGTAATTACAGCGCAGTTTGGAGCTTGTTAGTTACATAGCATACAGACACACAAACACATGTGGAACTTTGCGTGAAGGCTGTGATTAATAGCACTTATACACACACACACAGTGAGGAATGTGGAGCCCAGCATTCAGGTCAAGTATTCTGGTAGTTTAGTGAAGTTTAAGGGTGTGGTGTGCTTAGTTTAGATTTTGGAGTTTGAGGAGAAAGCCTTCTCTGTCTTTGTGGCACGCACACATTTACTCTCTTAACAGATTCCCTCAGGGGAATCAGACACTTCTGACTAGTCACACCTCACTGAAGCCTTCATAGACCCTAGTGTTGACATCCATCTCAGGTGATCTGAATTAGACGGCGCTAAATGCAAGTGTAAACAGAGTCCAAACACATTTGATGAGATATATTTAACCACATTGTTTGAGTACATTTAGGAAAAAAATATATATATTTTTTGAACTTTAGAAAATGATCAACATGCATTTACATACTATCGAGTATAAACAGCAATTTCACCGCTTTTGAGATGAACACCCGAAATTGATGTTAATACCAAGTGTAAACAGTGCCATAGTTTCTCAGACACACACTACGTAACTGTGGGATCGGGTTTGCTAATTTGATTTACAAAAATGCTTTCTCCATTCAGTTACAAATTCTGTGAATGTGTGCGAGAGGGAGATTTATATATGCACCTCTTTAGACAGATGGGATGAACTCTTTGGCTTTTTTCGGTTTTCCCTGGCATATGCACAGACTCTGGAGAGTCTGCATTTGTTTGTGTGGGAGAAACAGCGAACAGTGAGAACAGCATCTCTAATCTCCCAGCTCTGTTGATGGCATTTAGAGAGAGAGAGAGAGGGTGTGTGTGGGGGAGAGGCAGAAAGTTTGGATTCTTATTGGCTGTGGTGGTTTTTATCATTTTATCATTTTTAGAGAACAATATCATTGAAATCACATTCAGAATAAATTGTTTCTACCGATGAACGATAAAAACCACCACAGGTTTTTATCGTTCATCGGTAGAAAAAAAATATTCTGAATGTGATTTCAATGATATCGTTCTCTGTACCGTTATCATTATAGTTTTGCTGTGGACTCTTCTATTCTTTTATATTTAGAATGATTTTTTGAACCGTATCATTAGCATTATAGTTCTTGTCCTTGGTGTGAACCAAGTTTAGTGTGTAAATGTTTAGAAGAGTTAAAAAACGGTGATCCCCAATCGAGGAACATCTAAGGCGGCAGAGGTCAGGTTTAGGGATTGCTGTTATGACGTCATTGCAAAGGTTAAGTCAGGGGCTGGCATCAGGCACAGCACGTCACCCCTAGATTAGTTTTCAGATTGGTTATTCACGACTGACTCTTGAGTTTAAACAGCAGTCAGTTTCACCCTACTGGAGGTATCTCCTTTAGCGTTTTGTATATTTCTCTTTATCTTCATCAGGTTCTGGAAATCCTGGTGCGTGCAGTAGTGGACAACCTGACAGATCACCGTGGCGAACATGCCTCCAATCTTAAAGCAAAACTGCAGGAACTCTTCGGTCGAGTCTCCGCCCGCTACAGCACAGACGGCAAAATATGGAAACAGTACGCTCGACTCTACGGCGATGGTCATAGCAACAATGTAGAAGACAATGACAAGGTCCATTTACATTTTTTATTTCAAGAAGTGTCTAACTTAAGCAATGAGCACCTGTGATTTTCTACAATATATCAAAGTTTTTCCAGCAAATATCGCTCCCAAAACTTTTTTCTCTCTAAATATATTCAAAGTTTAATACAGTTTTTTTCAGTTCCTGTAGAGTTAGAGCACTCATGGTTCAATCCCCAGGATTGAGTGGTAAAATGTATCTTGAATGCTCCGCAAGTCACTTTGGATAAAATGCATAAAGTAAAGATAGTGATGAAGAACGGGAAGTTGTACCGTTGAAATTTCAAACTCAGTTTTACATGAAAGAGAGCTTTTATTGGTTGTTGCTTTATTACTTTACATCTGGTTTAGTCATGTTGTCTAACTGCATTTTGATGTTTTCAGGCACTACAGTTTCTGAGTAAAGCCCATCGGTGTGAGACACAGACAGCTGGCTGGGAGAAAGACATGGGCAGCTTCAGATCTGTGGTGAAAGGTGCCAGAGATATGGCGAATGGTGAGACTTAACACACACACAGTCATGCTTTGCCTTTCTCTTTTACAAGGCCATTTGAGAGAGACACACAGAATCGTGGTCCTGCACTCATTCATAGAGTCACTCTATCATGGCTAATGTGGCAGCGCATGAACCTCTGAAAGGGCTGATGGATTGAGAACACGGAGCAGGAGCAAGAGCGACAAACAAGCCTTTTACCCCTCTGACCTCCACCAGAGACAGACTTCTGTTTGTGTGTGTGGGCACGTGCGCCTGTGTGTGTTTTCCAGATGGGTTTGCTTTTGTCTGTGTGTGTCTCATTAAGAGGGATGTTGAGGGTTTGGTCAGGGAGTGTGTGTTGAATTAAACATCAATTGAGACTGAGCACAGGTTTTGGTTTGAATAGCAATTCTAAATGTCTGATTTTCTGTTTAAAAATCAAACTGTCGCATAATTTTATTCTCGGCTGGCATTGAACATGGACAGGCTAGTTTCTTATCCCATCATAAGAGTCTCTTATCCCATCAGCGTGCTGTCCTTGAGTGTGCAGGCTATTTGTTGTTGATCTTAATGATTTATAAAGGGGGCGGCTCAGCAAATGTTGCAGAACCCTTTGCACTCCTCCATCCCTTCCCACTAACTCTAGCCTGCTTTTGAGTGTGTGTGTGTGTGTGTTAGGGGAGGATCGATCGATATAAGGGTAAGGAAAGTGTGTGTACATGCGTAAGAGACCATTCTTCACTGGTTTGTTTTACCTTGAACATTTGTGTAGATCTGTTTTTATTCATGTATGTGTTGGGGTGTGTGAGTGTGTGTGGTTAATGAGCTCAGTCTGCACTTATTAATCACAACACTTCTCCTGTTGATGCTGCTTCAGCTAGCAACATGAAGATGAGATGGGAGAAGAGGGAGATGGCAAGAACGGAAGGAATTAAGGATGGATGGCTTTAAAAGAAAGAATTTAGAAAGCAAGAAAAATAATTTAGAAAGAATTGTATAAATCTGGAAAGGAAGAAAAGAAAAATATTTTAGAAAGAGAGAAGAGAGAATTTAGAAAGAGAAAAAGAGAATTAAGAGAGATTTTAAAAGAGAAAATTTAGAACGAGAGAAATTAGAATAAAAAAAAAAAAAAATATTAAAACAAAGAAAGGAGTTTAGAAAGATAGAATTTAGAAAAAGAAAGGAATGAAGAGGGTAAGCCTGGTTCACACGGGACGATTTTAAAATTGTCGGATGATTTTCCAAACCTGAGAGACCCCACACAGCGCGACCACACGGCAAAATCAACACATCACACACAAACCGATTTGACTCCCGAGCATTCCCAGGTCAGATGGGAAATCTCGCAAAATCCCTCGAGATCAAACAATCATGGTGGACGAAGAGGATGCAGTGGCGATAGTTTGTTTTTAACCGAGAAAAAAAAACGTTATCCTCCACCTCCGACGTCCACCGGACTTTCTGGTGCACCATGCTGCCGGCTGTTTTGATTTTGTTTCCCGGTGCTTCCTCGTCACCTCGCTTTCTGATTGGCTACACGCCACAGTCCACAGGGACACCATACACGAGGAGAAATCGGGCCAAAAAAATCCAACATGTTGGATATCCCCGATTTGAGATCGGAGCAGTCCCGACGTCCTTCCGAGCAGACGAGAGCAGTCTTAAAGGAATAGTTCACTTTAAAATGAAAATTCTGTCATCATATACTCACCCTCATGTTGTTTCAAACCTGTATGAATTTCTTTCCTCTGCTGAACACAAAGGAAGATATTTAGAAGAATGTCAGTAACCAGACAGTTTCTGGGTCCCATTGACTTCCATTGTATATTTTTTTCCTACTATGGAAGCCAATGGGACCTTAAGGGTGAGTATATGATGACAGAATTTTCATTTTAAAGTGAACTATTCCTTTAACACACCACACACGGCAGGAATATCTGATCAGATTATTTTATGATAATCGGAGCATCCTTAACACTCTGACTTTTTGGGACTTTAGCCTATTCACCTTATCCCCCAGAGTTAGATAAGTCCATACATACCTTTTTCATCTCCGTGCGTGCTATAAGTCTGTTTGACGCACCCACCGTTAGCCTAGCTTAGCACAAAGACTGGATGTGAATGGTTGCAGCTAGCATACTAATCCAAATAAGTGACAAAATAACGCAAACATTTTCCTATTTACATGTTGTGATTTGTATAGTCACAGAGTGTACAAAAAACAGTCACATGAGACAGACATATTTTAACTGTATTATTTAACTCTGGGGGATACGGTGAATAGGCTAAAGTCCCAAAAAGTCGGAGTGTTCCTTTAAGATTGTCGGAAGGGGTGAATCGGGGCTAAAATCGGCCTAATTAGCCTGCCGTGTGAACCAGCCTTTAATTTGGAAAGAAAGAGGGAGAATTTGGAAAGAAAAAAAAGGAGTTTAGAAAGAAAACTAATTTAGAAAGAAAAACAAAAATATTTTAGGGGAAAAATTGTAAAAAGGGAGATCATTTAGAAAGAAAGAATTAAAGAAAAAAGGGAGAGAATTTTAAAGAATGAATTTAGTCATTTTGGAATTTAGAAAGAAAGAGAAAAGGAGGGAAGAAGGATCAAATAGGGAAGAGGGAAACAATTTAGGAAAGAAGTAAAGAATGAATTTAGGAAGGAAGCAAAGAATGAATTATGGAAAAAAGTAAAGAATGAATGATGGAATGAAAGACAAAGAAAGATGGGTATGCAGAGGTGATAGAGTGAGGGAAAACAGAGAGAGAGAGACTGAGGTAGACGCATACCTGAGAATCTGCGGTGTCCCTCCATCTGTGTGGGGAAGATAAACAGAGCAGGTAAATAGCACACTAATGCATGCTGGGAATGCAAAACAGCACACGCAGTACATGTTTTACTGACAGACTTCTGTTATCCGTGTTTGATTATCATATAGAGACGCTGCTAATAATGAGTTTCATTGTGAAGAAAATGTGTAGAACAGGAGACGGGTGTTGAAGTCCAGACTGTGTGTGTGTGTGTGTGTGTGTTAAATTACTATTTTGATGCTGCACTAATAGCTGTAGTGATTAAACATGAATCGCTCAGAGGTTGGGATCCATCACTTAATGTGAACAATACACACACGATATTGCAATACAAAAAATAATGACCAGCTCTTTCTATTAGGCCACAGACCTTGATTTTGCAGGTGACCTTTGACAGCCCGACACACTCCCTCTCTCTCTGAAGTGCTGTGACTCTGCTGGAGATGAAAACTCTTCAGTGATTCCTCTCTCTCTCTCTCTCTCTCTCTCTCTCTCTCTCAGTGTCCATCAGCTGTAGCAGGTCTAAGCAGAATCCTCAAGAGGCTCTACAGTTGCTGACTTCAGCTCGACTCAGTTTGAAGAGCCTGGTCTCCAAAGCCAAAGTGAGAGACACACACACACACACAAACAGAGCTCTTATGGTTTGAGCTTTGCTGTAATCTTTTAAAACTATCAATAAAAACAAGCCTCTGTTTTGTGAAAGTTGCCTTTTTGGGGGGGCTTTTTTATTTAATGCAATTACACATGAAAGTTAACATAAACCCATTTAATTGTCACAATACGACAACCAAACAAGATATTTAACAAGAAATTTTGAATAAGACTTCATTTTAGACCATGCCGTTCAAAGGTTTGGGGTCAGTAGGATTATTATTATTTTTTTTTTTATTATTTATTTGTGAAGGAAGTTAATACTTGTATTCAACAAAGATACATTAAATTGGTCAAAATAAATGTTTCTTAAGCACTAAATCAGCATTGCGGTATTAGAATGATTTCTGAAGGATCATGTGACACTGAAGACTGGAGTAATGATGCTGAAAATTTGCCATCACAAGAATAAATTACATATAAAATAGAAAATCACAATGTATTTTGGTCAAATCAATGTAGACTTCTTTCAAAAACATTTAAAATATCTAACCAAACTGAACAATAGTCTATGTATTAGAGCTGCACGATTCTGGGCAAATTGAGAATCACTTTTTTTGTTTTTTTTAATGATCACGATTCAGAACAGACAACTAAATAAAATAACATGTAGCCAGATTTCCAAGAGGTTCTGAAAAAGTGTTAATTGCTGCTGTCTATATTAAAATAAAAATGTATTTAAGTTAAAGTTAAGTGAAATTTAATCGGTTTGAATGAATGATTCAATGATTCACTCATAAATACTTGTTTTATTACTGGATGAATCAGCATTTCTGAACAAATCTCTTGAATGAATGATTCAATGACAAATACATTTTTTATTTTGGAATGAGATAGTGTGGATGTTAGAATCGAGATCGCACTTCTTCTTTTTTTAAATGATTAATCGTGCAACTCTAGTACGTATATCAGGAATAGATTGGATTTTAAAAAGTAGGCTATATATGACAGATGGGCTTGACGTCTGCTCAAATGAAAAGTCAGAATGAAATGGATGTTATGATGAAATATTATACTTTTTTTATATGAAATAACTTTGTAATGATGAATCGTTCATAATAAGACCAAGAACATGTATTATGAAAGTAAATTTTGGTTTCACGTTATCTATATGTATTGCAGTAATTTATTTTTATCAGCTGCCATCATTTATAGATCTCACATTTGTTTTGTTTTCTCTTCACAGCAAATGTACACTGATGATGTCACTGGTGAGCTCCATGATGACATCAGAGGTGATGTCACAGAGCTCGAGCAGCTTGTCACAGAGCTACAGGACCTGGGTGGCCAGCTACGCAGCCAATGAGAAGCCACATCACTGCTGGCCCTCCTTTTCTTCCGATTAGTTTAAACGGTGCATTTTTAACATGTTTTAGACTAACAAAACTTCCATGTGGAGATCTTGGAGGCCTCAGGACTTCGGTCACTTGTTCAATCAACAGAGAAAACCTAATCGAAAAGACTAAGTGACTGAGTTAAAGATGTTTGTCAGATGACCTGGTCCAGGGTCAGCTGTCTTTGTCCTAATCAGAGCTCCTGCGATTACACAATGTGTGATTTTAAGGTCCTTGAGGCTGTCATTTGTAAACAAATTGTCTTTGTATAACGTTGCCTTATTCCAAATAAATAAATACTACGCATCTTTCTTACATATTTAATCTTTGTGCTTGTTTTTTGAGCATGTGTACAGTCAGTTAATATAGAAGGATTTGCACAATTGACGTCTAGGTCACACAACATCAGATATGCAGTTTATTCAAGTTTGAGTCTAGGTCAATACCTAAATACAGCAGATTGAATCAGTCAAGACAAAAATCTAAACGACTGCATAAAATGTAAACTCTGACAATGTTTAACTTATTTAAGAAAGCTATTATTTTTTTCCACACTAAACTTATCCCTGGGTTAATGTATTTAAGGCAACTTTTAACCCTGGGCTAACCAGAATTTTGCATTCGTTCATTTAAAATGAGAGTTATGACTGTGGGTTTCAAGTTTGAAAAGACCATTTTTGATTTAAGAATATCTATACAGGGGTTTGTACGATTATTTTTTTTTTAAGCTCACCAAGGCTACATTTATTTGATCAACGTAACTTAATTATTATTACAATTTAAAATATTTATAATTTTATATTTTATTATTTTATTCCTGTGATGGCAAAGCTGAATTTTCAGTATCATTACTCCAGTCTTCAGTGTCACATGATCCTTCAGAAGACATTCTGCTTATTTGGTGCTCATGAAATGTTTCTTATAATCAATGTTGAAAACAGTTGTGCTGTTTAATATTTTTGTGGAAACTGATACATTTTTGTAGATTATGATGAATAGAATGTTCACACGAACATCATTAGAAAAGAAATTAGATTTTTTTTGTAACAATATAAATATTTTTACTGTCTGACCACAAACTTTTGAAAGATAACAAACGTGTATGAAATTAGGTCATTGTCGAGAGTTTGCCGAGCTTTTCTGTTGTAAGATTACTCGTATATTGAATGTTGATTTACCGGCTTTCAAAAAATATCTGTATTCCAATGAAAAGTGAGAGATCTATAACCATCTGATTTCTCACACATCTAGACTCTCTTCCTGTTCTTAAATGACATGTCAGTAATTCTTCTGCATGGTATTAGAGCAATATCTGCAAATAATTAGCTTTCATTGAGTTTGACCGTTAAGAGAAACAAGGAAATTGGCAGTGTTTGGTTATTCGTCATATTCGCCTATTTATGTACGAATGATGTAAGAATATTGCCTGGTAAATTGCCTCAGAGAACCTACAGGAAGGCTAAAACATGAAGCTGACTTAAAGCAAACATCCTGTGTCTGTTCTGGGAACAACCAAGTGAACTTCCAGAGATTACGTAATGTGAACACACTGTAGCAAAGCTGTTCGATCGCAATGCCACGTGTGTTTAGCGTGTGCTACTACATCATCCAAAAAGTGCTTGTCTGTTCTTCAAGAACGTTCTGAATGGAACGCTGCAGTCATTTTTAGGTCAACCCGGAAGATAGTGTCACCCTTGTTACCTCAACAAAACCCCAATAGGGTTTTTATATTTCCTTTTGGATTGTTGCAGTGACCAAATAAGCCCTGTGATCAACAAAAGTGTATGATTACCGTTACATGTTTTGATCTTGATAATCTACACAAATTAACTTTTATGAATCAGCAGATGTAAAATGCTAAACCTATAAAACTATATATATATATAATATATATATCTTGTGTGTGTGTTTGTTCACACGTGCCATGTTTCGTACCATTGCTATGAAGTAAAGTGACTGAACAGCACCAGAGGGTTAATGTCGTATAAGAAAACATGAAAACATCTTGAACTCGTGTTAAGCACAGACAGTATTTCAGGCATTTAATGAGAAACCTATTAAAAAACAAAACAAAAACATTGACTTCTGGATGATGGAACCGGAAAGTGCTAAAATGCTAGCTCGCTTCTGAGTTTTGGCCTACAAAAATACCTCATCCAGGCAGTACTCTATGCTTTTGGAAGCTAGCAAGATGTGCCTAAAATAAATATCAAGCTCTCCTCACTTTATCTAAAGGATGCAGTTGTCTAAATGGCAAATATTGTAGCTCAGGTAGCATCTAAAACCAAAACACTGTTTGAAACCCTCATATTACAGTAGAGTTGCTGACAGAAGACATCTGCTTCCCTCCCACCGGGGCTGCCCTGCTGGCTCTGACAACAATCACAAAGCACATTTTTAGCTACATAAACTGTTAATTCCCCAGCACAGCTCTCCTTCCTCCCACAGGGCTGTTGTGATATCACTGATACAGTGTGAAGTTCCTGTCCTCCCTTTGTGGGCCGCATGTGTGGTTGCCATATCGTTTAATTGCGTCCCTGCCGTCTCATGCACAAATTAGCAACTTAAGAACCCAATGGTCCTGCATGATGTTCTCTGTCGGTTTATTTAGTCGTAAGAGTTTATCGTGTTTGACGCAATTGATATTTTGCATTCCCAGATGCTATACTGTACAGATGAAGCAGCAGAGAATTGCATATTCCAAGTTAAAAACCTCTCAGAAAACTCTGCGTAGAAAAGGAAACTTTTGTAAATTTTATATACAAATGTGGCCTCTCTTTCTTGTGCATTACTGATTCTCAGTACCGCAGTGCCTGTTCACAGCCTGGATAATTCAAGCAGGTTTTTTTTTTTATATATTGCAAATCAGACCCATGAATATGTAACTTTTGAACTGTTCGAAAATTTTTTTTAAATGTATTGAATAATTTGTGTAAAATTTTTGTTTAAAAATGCAAATTCACGACCCTAGAATTAAAAATGACAAAGACTTTGTAATATTTTTTTTGAGATTTTATTTCTTATTTTTTTTAAAGAGTTTGTGTAGCCGTTTTACGTGTTTTTAAATGCCCAATATGAATGTCACTGAAACAGTCTATTATTCAGGGATTAGGGAGATTTCATTTGCATATGCGCATAATTTAAATGGCCATACTGAGTACATTATTAGTGTTACAGTTACTCGCTCGCTTGCTCCTATTGTACATTTAATAAATAGTGAACCATTTCATAATGCCCATCTCAGTTTTTTTTATATACAAATACAGCATGCCAAAGCGTTCAAAACCTCAATAGTAATTCACGCTCAAAAATCAAAAAGATAATTTACTGTTTTTTTGTTTGTTTGTTTGTTTTATCAGTCACATGGGGGAAAAGACGTTTCATAAACATTTCAGCTCTGATGCTATTCACCAATGATGTTTTGATGCAAGTTATATGGATTCGCAGATAACTGGATAGGAGAGGGCATGTAAACTACTTTATAAGTAGTTTACTGACACTAAGTCTTGCCATTAACATTGTACTCATTTGTCCAGTGGCATTTGGGAACTAAGTCAGTTAAGTGGAAATGCCGTCTCATATGCAATCTCACAGATCTGCAACCATTCTCTCTCTCTCTCTTCTCTCTTCTCTCTCTCTCTCTCTCTCTCTCTCTCTCTCTCTCTCTCTCTCTCTCTCTCTCTCTCTCTCTCTCTCTCTCTCTCTCTCTCTCTCTCTCTCTCTCTCTCTCTCTCTCTCTCTTCTCTCTTCTCTCTCTCTCTCTCTCTCTCTCTCTCTCTCTCTCTCTCTCTCTCTCTCTCTCTCTCCTCTTTTAGTTATGATGGTCATTATTTTTAAACTATAAATAGCTGTGACCCAAGAATAGCTCTACGACAGCACTGTCTCTCTCTGTTCCTTAGCTGAATCCCCTTTCCGACTCTAGCCATTAGTCCTGGCATCAAGAACTGTCGTTTTATTCAATTAGAGATCATCAATTGATGAAACTATAGCTCTAATTCAGCTGTAATCTTCACAGTAGAGAGTGTTTGTGCATGTACAGAACAACTTTCACCAAGACATTCGATTCTCCTCGAGGATGATCTCATGCGATCAATAAATCAGTCTGAGATCTCCTTCCAAATACTGCAAAGCTTATGAGGAATGGTATTCCTTGTCTGTCTATCTGTCTCTGGCTGTCTCACCCACGCACATCCTAAAGTGGGCTGAGCTCGGTCTAGGCCTAAAATGGTCTTGATCTAAGGATGTTTCTGAGTCACCTTTCAGTAATGCAGTAAAGACGTTCTGGTAATCCAGATAACAAGCGTCTGTAGGAGGACAGCGACTTTCGGCTAAGTTTAGGGAATTGTGAGCGTGTGAAAGAATGGGGGGGGGGGGGATGTTTGTCTATTTATATGTCGAAACGAGGGTCTGTAGATGCTGAATGTATTAATAGGATCTGTTTTTTGACGTGTAGGGAGACTATAGGGTCCCCGTTCATGGGCAGAAGGCTCTCAAAGTCAGATTTAGAGCTGGTAAGCAGTCAGGCATGCTGTAGGGAGAAAGTCATTTGGATCACATAACTGCATAGAACAACACAAACTGCTTTGATTCAGTGTTTCTGTTTGTGCCACATATTAAGTAAATCAGCAGGATAAATGAATGGTTCTGATGGATTGAAAACATTTCCTCCAAACCATCTAAGACCAGCTTAAGCTGGTTAATAACAAGAATATATTTGCTTATTGTACAGTTGCAAGATACCCTATACATCTTAACCAGAAGATGGTCTTGGCTGGTTTAAGCTGGCCCAATACCTCTCTAAATCCAGCCAAAAGACCAGGCCTATAGGAGACTGTTTTTAGTTTGTAGCTAATGTGTGTTCAATCAAATCCTATGGTATTTTTCTCAAGTTTTAGAAGTAAGCCAAATTAGACAGATGGCAATAAGGGCAGGGTAATATTGAATATCACAATAATAATATTGAATAGCTATTGTAAAATAATAGTATGATCATTGCCAATAATCAGTGTATGGAATTAGATTAAAATGACTACATTACAAAGACAAACCTGTTTAAACTTGTTTACATGCTTGGGTACTTACCAGTGTCATGTGTTTTTTTTTACTGGGATTTTGTTGATATTCACCCACAAATATTTTTTTGTGTGTCATTTTCAAATATGAAATGTTGGCCTTTTATAGCACCAAACTTTTTTCATGATTCCATTACAGTGTTTCTGACAATCAATCTTTGTCAAGTAAAGCGGCCCCCATATAAAAGTGCCAGGATATAAAATCTGAGCCAAATCATCTGAAATGTTACACTTTACATTAGGTCTCAATCCCAGAGCTCCTTCGTAGTGTAGTTTCTTCTATTCCACACATGCGCATTTTGGTCAGAATAGAAGAAATGTGGTTAAAACAGATACTGTGATTATGGTTACCCTATTTATGTGCATAATTTTTCTGTTTACATGAGCTTCAGCTTAATCGCAGCAATATAGGGTGCATGTCACAGCCAGTGTTTGATTGTAATGGCATTTTTTGTTTACTTGTGTATAATGTTCAGTCCCCATTTGATGTCCAATGTGACTGGAATAACTTATTTTTCCTAAAGAGATGTGTGGAACAGACAGTGGAACTGATGCCTGCACTCTATATGACAGACTTTTAGCTTATGATGGATGCACCTCTCTGACATTTTTACAAACAACCCCCATCTTCAAATTCATAAGTCTGCAGAGTTCTTCAGTTTTTCCCCTTTGGTTTAAGGGTTCAGCCCCACATGTGTGTTCCAATAAGAGCTCCATCCCTGACGTCATGTCTGCAGGAGATTGGCTATATGGAGCTCGAGCACAAACTCCTGCCCTTGCACACACGCGCGCTCTAACTTTTCTAAGAGTTTTCAAACTTCTGCTCGAGCTCAAATCGCGCGCACGCGAATTCTCTCGCCTCCTTGACTCCCGATTTCCCCGATTTCCGTTTCGTGCT
This sequence comes from Phoxinus phoxinus, assembly GCF_949152265.1. Taxonomy (NCBI): domain Eukaryota; kingdom Metazoa; phylum Chordata; class Actinopteri; order Cypriniformes; family Leuciscidae; genus Phoxinus; species Phoxinus phoxinus. The sequence continues at coordinate 19,119,848 of NC_136888.1, forward strand.
TTGAAACTTTCTTTCACTTTAAGCATTTTCCCACTCTTTTAAGTTATGTGTATTGCGAGTAGATGACAGCGCGCGAGGGTTTACAACTACTTCACACGCGACTGAGTGTAGTTGAACTTCTATAGTTTTTTTTTGTAGGCTATCTTTCTTTCTAGAGTGTGTAGCCTATATATAGTAGGCTACATAGTGTTTCTTTCAAACTTTCCCAACACTTTCACTTCTACTGGATATGGCTGTGCTCATGTGGGACATCATTGTTTCTCTAGCGTTATTTATTTCTCCGGCTTTGGTTTCGGCGGATCAAAGCGGCTTCAGGAAACTGTACGTACTGCAGCCGGGACCGAGCGGTACGGACGGGGTTCACTTGAGCTCCATTTCATCGCTCTCGGGAGCGTCGGGACAGCCACACTCCTACAATGTGGAGCTCAAAACCAGTTTCGGCGGCCAGGTCCGAACCCGAAGAATGGGTCACCAACCGAACCCGAGCATTCCGATCCGCCAGGACGCGCAGGCTGGCCGACACACAACCAGCCATCATATGAAAGTGTCAGGGTAAGAGCAGAGCCAACTATAGATTCAGGCTACATATATGTTATAACACTTTACAATGAATGTCGATCAATATTCTTTTTTAATTAGAATGATAATTTTGATGTAGGAACGATTACAACAGTAAAAACAATAGGCATTATGAATATTCATAATGAATATTGAGATATTGTAGGCCTATTTTGATTATTAGGCTATTGAATATTGTAGTGTTATTTAAAAAATATTTTTTAATGCAATGTTGTTTTTCAGTCTAAATGGTAACAAAGTTGATTATCCAAACAATTAACATTAAGTGACTTTACCCGTGAATACAAATACTGAGAGCTTTTCTTTAGAGATCCACCAAACGGTGCTGATAATGATAAAGTTGAAAACTGAATATTGGTAAAAAAGATATATTAGTCAGACCGATTATTGACCTGTCTGTATTTTACAGTTTGTTAATTAAAGTAAAGAAAAAAAATAGCCATAAGAAGAAAAAGTTAAATGAAAGTTCTTAAACCTATAGCCCAAGTGATGTGGCCATTGTAATGAGAAACTTGAATTGTTAATAAGATTGTGCGTTAAAGTTCCTTTAGAGGTTTGAATCCTGCTTTTGATCGCCAGTGATGTGTTAACAACCAGATGTCATTAAGCATCCATAAATTCAACAAGTCTACAGTGATCATAACATTCTAAAAAGCACAGTAACATCTATTGTTTCAGGAAGCCACAAGAGCCAGTTTAATTGTAGGCTACCGGCTCCCCAGTGAACCTGATGCCCCTTAAAAAGTTTCAGCAGGCCATTCACAAAGATTTTTCCACATTCCCTACAATCACAAAGAGTATTGAGTGAATTGAGTGTTCATATTTTCTGGGCTTTGGATCAGTTTCTCTTACTTTGCTAAGTGCGGTATAATAGCACAGTGGGAATAATAGGACTGATTATATTGGAGCCTCAACCAGCTTTGGCCCCGGGCCCTCAAATCACTTCAGTGAGAGCAGACTTACATCAGAAACCGCTCTGGGTGGGCGAGGAGATTGACCGGGGGGTTGAGAGGGGGGGAGGGGGTTACAGTAAGGTTAGTATGTTCATTTGGTTTGTGTGTGAGTGTGACTGACTGTTGATGTCATTGCAGAGTGAACGTCTGTGGGGGGCAGTGCTGTGTTGGTTGGAGCAAGACCCCGGGATCTCAGCGCTGCACTAAACGTGAGTTAAGATAATTCTTTTGAATCATGCATGTGCTTGGATTCTCTCAGGTCTTTCTTCTGCACCACACCATACTTGACCAAACTTGCTTGGGCAAGTGAATCCCTTTAATCACCCCGGAAGTCAAGTTCAGAATTGTGTATTTGCTTTAGTTTTGCTACAGACTGCGGGTCTCGCGTGAAACTATTTTTTAAAATAAATGTTTACCAGTCTGGAAGAGGGGGTTGAGTTTGCTTGATCAGGAAGAGTTTAGACTTTTAACACAAAAGTCTCAGGTTCCATTGTATTTAGGGATCATCTGGCGTTAGCGATCCTGGACATCATCAGTTGCTGATCACATACTGAGGGTTCGGATTTACACTTATGCCCATTTGGCTCCAAACCCACGCTATGTGCTTTTGAGCAAGACATTCAATGGTCTTGCTCCATAGTCTCACTGCAATGCATTGTCCAGAAACGCCCTCTGGATACAGTAACATAAGAATGAAGAATTAAGTTCAAATATTAAACTAATAGTTTAGAGCTCTATATGTCAGAAATGTCTTAATGGTTGAAAGTTCTGTCATCACGGAAGAATTAAAGTCATTCAGGTTTGGGTCAAAATAAGGGTCATGTCACATGTCATGTGACTTTAATCGGGCTTCTGTGGAATACACAAAATAGATACTTTAGATGTTTATTTGTCGATGCAATGAACGTCAGTGGGAAGTGTTGGCTTGGACCCCACTGACTTTTATTGAATGGACAAAAACTTTTCAAAATATATGATTTGTGTGTTTCACAGAAGAGTTAATGTCATACAAGTTTGGAACAACAAGAGGAATAACATTATTACATTTCTGTAAATTACAGAATTTAAATTTTTGCGTGAACTATCTCTTTAATGCCAGGAGCAGTTGCTGTGGTTAAAAAGTGACATATGCTGAGACATTTTATGGTGTCCTTCATAAACCACCAGACAGACAGCTGCAGTGCCCACCTGTGAGTGGAGTCAAAACCCTCTCCGTCAGATCTTAAGTGGAGGGATGAGGGGTGGTTGAAAAGAGGGTGTGTACTGTTATCATAGGTGTACACATGATCAAGTTACAAGCGAATATTAACATTAATCTGCAAGTTACTGCACACAAAATCCACATGTGAAGTAAAACTATGGGGTTTGTAAAGTAAGGAAATGCAAGACATGACAAAAAGCATTTTGAATAATCTATCAGCGTTTTAAAATTTTGTAAATTACAAATGTTTCAGTTAACGCAATAGAAAGAAGGTACACAGGCACAAAACTACTACTATATAATAGAAAAAAAAGATAGGAGGATACAGTGGGGCAAAAGATGAGGAATTTTGAGGCTACGGAGAGAGTATGAAAACCCAGTGGAAGGGCTGGATCAGTTTATCCTTAGCCTGTGTGTTTCTGCCAGCAGGTTATATAAGAACCGGCCACTGTATATGTGTGGAAGTACGTGGAGGCCACCGGGGAAAAGCAGGAGTTGCACCTCCACCCGCTGTCTGAGTCTTGCCTCCAACACACATTCCTCTTACCCACCTTTTACACATAACCTAGTAGACAATCAATATTGTGTCTACATCCCCTGTCTCCAGTGACATTCCTCCTTCCTTCTCCTAGTTTTTTAGGAATGATAAATTGACGTTTTTGTGTGTATGGTCTATGGCACCTCCAAGATTGTGTCTTGGATGTCTGCTGCATTTTGACAAAGTGTTTCGTCTTGGATCCTTGCATCGAACATCAGGTGTACTGTACATTTGACTAGTTCACAGTGATTATGCAGACAATTTCATCCCAGTGATCTTTCTCATGCATTAAAGTCAGTCTTGGTTCTATATTTGATGGATAGGTTTTGTTGTCTCAACTTGTCTGCAAACAACTAAGCCATAGAGAATATGTTTTTTTTTTTGCAGATCATTTGTAATTTTTCAGTGGCAGATACTTTATCCTATCACAGCTTAATGTGGAGACTACTACACGACAACCATTCAATCAGGCTGATTTCTTTAAAAAGTGCAAACATTAGGACACTATTAAGACTTGCTTTATTAGTTTGAGACAACACTCTGCAACATTGGTTTAACTAATGCCGTGAGTTTTTTCTTTCTTCAAATCAGTATTTTTTTAACTAATTGGTGAAAATGGTAAGTACATAAGTGATAATAAGTGATTCTGTAATTTGTTTCACAACTGAACAAATCATTGTTTTTTAAGGAATTGGTTGAGTGAATTATTCAGTGACTCATTCATAAAGAGACACCTACTGGTATAACAATATAAGGTGCACTAAAAATCCAGAGCATATGAACATAAATATGTAAGTTTGTAATTAATATTATTAGAAATATCATTATAATATGAATAATTATTGTATGTGTATATATATCATATATATACTGTATATTATAGAGAGAGAAAGAGGGAGAAAAAGAGAACCCCTTGTTTACAGAAAGAGGCCCTGTTTACACGGGCAGAAGAATCACTTTGCAGGCCATCTGGAGCTAACCCAGAGCACATTCCTGCTTCAGCCATCCCTTTTATTTTCAATGGAGGCGTCTATAGTTTGATGTCAGCCGCACAGTGAGTGGCCTGAGAGCCCTTAAATTTGAGCTGAAATGTAACAGAACGTTTTTAATGGAAGACCTTGCAGGAAAATTGAGTGTGGAGAAGGGAAGCCTCTTTAACACCTCAGAGAACGTCTCTATGACTGTTTTTCTGCTGACTCGGGAAATCTTGGGTTTATATTTTTTATTTTGTTATATCGGTATAGTGTCAAAACCGTTTGTTTTTATGTTTCGCCAACCTTTTGTGAAAGGTTATTCTCATAAACGTACAGAATCCAGTATTTCTGCCAAATCGCTGGTGTCAACCCATAAACGTGTCTAATGATAGGGTCACCATTATATGCGCTTTCAAGTAAATTAAGAATAAAATATGACCTTTTTGGTTCATGTGACAGCAGCATTAGATGTTGTAATTCATGGTGACAGGGACATCGCAGCGAGAATTAATCATGGGTCTACCATTTTTCATTGCTCATATATATTTCTATATAGGGGGGAAATGAAAAAGTCCAGGTTGTAGTCAGTACCTCCCCTTGCCTCTATATATCTTCCTTCCCATTTGTGTTTTAGAATTACTATGTCTCCGCTCTCCACCTCTCCTGTCTCAAAAGATAGACCTGATCGTAAATTTTCCTGCTAAATGTTTAATGGCGTTTGATTTTTCAGGTTTTAACGCTCACCTCACTCAGAAAGTGCTAACAAAGAGAATTGTATGAATAGAAGCAGCTTTTGTTTTTCCTGGCTGGTTCCTCCGGGCTGCGTGGAACTTCGTATGTGAAGTGTTTAACTCGGAGCTGTCAGTCTTCCAGGTTTTGTCGCTGACATCGAGTCCTATTATTGTACAGTGCAGAGGGGCACTGGGATATTGGCCTTCTTATTTTACCACCAGGATATTGCACTCAGTTCTTTATCTCTAACGGAACAGGAAGAGTGTTAATCCTGGTTCATTTTTGGCCCATCATGTCCTATTAATAAATGAAAATGTAGACCAGGGGCCAACTTACATGCACTGCTAAATATTTGAGGATTGCACCATTAAACTTAGATGAAACATAACCCTACACATAAGCTAAATATTTACGGAAGACTTCAACCAGGAATAATAGTTGGAATAAACTTGCAGACCAATTGGATTGCATCAATGAGCTCATGTTTTAACTGACAGATAAATGATGTTGACATTTACACTCGTTTATATTTTTAGAGAGGGAACTTTGTGAATAAATGAGTTCTTAGCAGCTCTCCAGCATGAAACAAATCTTAAAGGGGAACTTTCCAGTGTGCCTCACCCTGTCATTTGTTCATGCCAGGGTTTCAACACACAAACAATATAAATTCAAATAAATTTCAATAAAATATTAGTATTTATTTAAAAAAATGTATTGCCTTTTTAGATACAGTTCCTGAATATGTTTAATTATTTTTACGAATCATTTTATGATTTTATGTGAAATTTCAATAGGGAATTGTTATTTATTTAATTTGTTAAATGTAAATTAAATTAACACTATTTCTTCTTACAAATTTGAAGGCAGCTTATTGGATCAATAATAGTAAATGTCTTATCATGCTTATTCTGTATCTGTTCAACTGCACATTACTTTACGGAGAGCTTACAAACTACTAGCTAAGTCTTGCCTTAATAACTGCTAGCTAAGTCTTGCCTTAAGAACAAATGGTGCAACCAAGTAAAGACTAAGTAGTAGTGACTAAGCCCTTTGTGAACTTTATGTCCCAATTAAAATAAGACCAGCTGGTGCAGCCATTGGATGGAGATCAGTACTGACCTGAGATCAGTACATCACTGATCCATTTTTTGAAACTCAGTGTTTTTTTTGTTTTTTTTAGTACACAAATTAATTGTGGGTAAATTACCTTTTCCAGAGAGTTACACTTGTCATAATGGACATAAAGCGACAAACAATAAAAGACAAAAAAAATGGCTTGTTACTGGAATCTTGTTGGTTAGGATACAGTGTTAAAATATGGCTTAACATTTTTAACAGTCTTATGAGAAGCAGAATTGAGTGTGACTGTGAAAAACCAGCAGACATGTTTGAAAGCTGTTTGAACAGAGGTCATGAAGTGAGCCTAGGTTCAGTCTACAGAATGACTGGCACCTTGTTGTTCTCTTCTCTCTTCCCTGAGGAGTTTTCGTGCTGGCATTCGCCATGTGACATGCATTCAGTAGCTTCTCAGACTTTCCTTGAGTTCTTTTATTGGATTGAGATCATCAGGAAACATTCAGAGCATTTTTGTTTTTCTCAGACAGGCCTGGGTTTGGGGGAGTTGATGGGTGATTTAATTTGTCTGCACAATGGAAGACTGTCTAGCGATGAAGAGCTTGCGGATGGTGAAAACTCGAATGTAAATTTAGGCCCAGCATAAGATTTTTGAATCGACGACAGCTTCAATTTAATGCTACTACATAATTTAACATCTAATTTATAGTTTGTTTTACAAGTTTTACAACATGTAAAATGCAATGAATGCTCATGTCTTCCCTCTGAGCCTGGATTTCTCATATTGCTCATCTGAAGTGTTTGAGTGTTTTTCCTGAGCTCAGGCATGTGTGCACAGCTCACCGCTGAAAGACTGCTCAGTCTATTTTGTCCCTCAACTGAACAGGGCCCAAAACGTTCACGTCCCTCGCCAGATAAAACACAACATGAAAGTATTTCACCTGGGCTCCACAGCACGGCAGAGAGACAGATACGTTTTTCCTGGCTGTCCGTGCTGAAAAAGGGTCCTAGATCTGCAGGAACAGGTGACTAGGTTGAGGAACCTGCTGTGATGGGCCTGAACTAGAGAAGAGCTCAATTCTGTTGGTTCTCCGAATTCACTAGTTGCACCCCTCTTGCATGTGGTAATTCAGTACAGACACATGTCTTATTTATTAACCACCCGCAGTGCAATGTAGCCAACACAAATAGTTGTTTTTATGTCAATTACGCTTATTGTATTATAGTTTGTAAGAAAGCGGACTAGATTCAATTAGTCATCAAATATGTCACCAGCTATTTTAGCCTTCAAATTGACTGGGCTTGGTAAGGTTTAGCGATTAGGTTTGTTTTAGGGTCATGTTTAGTGGTTTTATAATTTTTTTCAGTGTTCCACTTTTAAAGAATTATCAGTGTGCATGCATTAACTTTCAATAACTCAGTGGTCCAGAGTCATTTCCACTTAGGCTGTGGTTAGCACATGCTCAAGTGTTTTTTTTTTCGAATGAAGTGTTTTTCATCCCTAAAGTGTTCCTTTCTTTCTGCCACATATTAAATGTCTTTCTTAAAACAGCCCAAGCCACCATTATAAGTTTGAAAAGTACATGACAAAGTGATATAGAACTATAATGTGGTCAAAAAACCTGAAAGTCCTTCAGAGCTGTGCAACTTAACACCTTGGAACTAACATTGTTCAACCAATCAGAATCAAGCATGCAACAATGCTGTAGTATAATTAAAGGGATAGTTCATAAATAAATACCCAAAATAACTATCCCTTTAAGCTTAATAAAAATGCTTGTTTTTCCAGTTTAAATAAAGCATGTCTTGTTAGAGAAATTTGCTGTATCTGTATCTCCAAGACAACTTGTGAAATGCTTCTCCTGTCTGCTCACACTGCAGGTTTCCAGTCCTCAGGCAGTAGCTTAGCATGCTAGCCCACATGTTACTTTCTTGTTCAAGAATATCCAAGTTGTACCTTTCAGATCCAACACGTTTGAAGACGTTAGAGCTGTTGGAGAGCTCTGCAACAGATCCTCTTGAATGAGCTCTTAGATGTGTTACACGTATTAAGCTCAGCGGAGAAATGGCCAGACCGCAGTCGCCTTTAATTGGCTCTGTGTCTGCTGTGAAATACTAGCAGACTGAAATGGGCTTATCGACCATTCTGTCTGGGCACATTCATGCTGTGCGACCGCTGATCATGCTGAGGGTACAATGCTACACATTTAACACCGATTTCAATATTGACTTGTGGGATAAAACTAATAAGAAGCTGGACATGTTGGAATTACCCAGCACTGCTCCCCAAAGCCCGGCCATCTGAGTCAGCAACATCGCCCTTTTATTTCTCTCTCATGCTCTCTTTATCAGTCTGCCGTTCTGAGGCCTAGCTTTATCTCTCGCTTTCTTTTTTTGGTGCTGTTCAGTTTAGTCAGCAGGAAGATTTAACCTCCACATTGTACAGTAGCCCAAGCATTACTCATGAGGGTTGGTGAGATGCTCTTACCAAACTTGTGATGTACTGACTTACAGCTGCACTCTGTACAAGTTGCATTCTAAATGTTTATGGAATGACAGACAGGACGCTTTGTGTGGTAGCTAGCTATGTGTGTTATCTATGTGTGTTATTTGATTCGCAATGGCTGATGCTAATAGCTAGTGACCTGGGTGGTAGGGTTGCCAACCGTTCCGTATAATACGGAATCGTCCCGTATTTGACACATAAAAGTCTTATTCCGTATTGAACTGATACGGAACACACTTTGTTCCGTATTTTTGAGAATCAATTCTGTGCAAATCCATGACAGACACAGACATAGCTTCTAATATATGTCAGACTATGAACGAAGACATTTGTAGGATATGATAAGAAAAAAAAACGACGGTGGGTGCGGTAGATACTAATTTCTTTTTTTTCCCCCTGTTTGTCTATGATCAGCGTAGCGTTTTTAACATCTTGGAACATCATTAGAGAATGCCCTTTTAATTGGTCGTTTCAGTCATTGTGAGTCATGTATCGTAGCAACGATGACGACAAGTGACAACAGCGGGAAATGTAAAAATGACTACCTCTGAGCAGCCGGTGAAAAAGAAAAAGAAAAGAGCACAAAAATATAGAATTGAATGGGAAAATAGCCGCACATCTTATTTTACATTCATTTTATGTTCCACAGAAAAATGAAAGTAAAATGAGGACAGAGTTTTAATTTGCACTGTACTGTTCCTTTAACTCATAGAGTGCTTTACCTGTATGTAAATGTGTATGTTGGGGTGAGTTCTTTAGTTTAAAATAATTATTTTCTGTGTACAATTGTGCCCACATGTGTGTTCGGTTTATATATATGTGAGAGAGGAGGTGTACAAGAGCATAATATGAACAAGAACAGTGTTCTTGTGTGTACTCCTTTTCTGAGGACCGTCTCACTTTGTAACCCAAAGCCCCAAAGGGCCAATGAAATACAGGGGAATATGAGGAAAAACCTAGTGAGGGTGGAAAAGAAAACAGAAATCCCCTGCTGTGGGTCATGTCAACTGAAATGAAAAACTCCTCAAACCAGGGAGAGTGGTTTTCATGATGTCATATTTGATGTAATCACTCTCACCTCTGTCACAAAGCGTGTTTATAATAATTTGTGGTCATTAATGCTCAATTTTAGCCAGCTTGTGTGTGATTTTGTACAGTATGTGCTAGGCTATACTGTAGTTTGTCTTCAAAAGTGAGCTAAATTTAATAAAAGCATTTGTAGATGTCATCAATTAGAAGAAAAAAAAAGATTTATGTGAAATTATTTTGTACTATATATTGTTTATATAGTTTATATCTTCAATAAATGTGTATGTAAATTGTATGCCATATATAATTTTAATTTGTATATGTGTAGTGTTCGGTTTTTGAAGACAGCATTGCTTATCTAAAAACTGTACTCTGAAGCCAGGACCAATAGGTCTGGTGCAGGTATATATGAGGATGATAAGATGACTGTCTGTAGCATTTTGTGTAGAGCAGCTGCTTTTCATTGCATGTCATAGAAGCTGTCGATGAGGTCATCCTTTCTAATGTCTTCCTTGAGCACTGGGCACTGATCCATTTCCTATTTAGGAATCTCCACAGCACTTAATCACTCAATGTGACTAACTGTAAATTGACTGATGAGCAGCAAGCTGCTCTGGTTGTGTGTGTGTGTGTGTGTGTGTGTGTGTGTGTGTGTGTGTGTGTGTGTGTGTGTGTGTGTGTGTGTGTCTTTGTAAAAGTGTCTGTGTTCATTGGCCACAGATTTGAGGTTGAATGACAGCTTTGTTCCTTCTCCCCAATGATGTAATTACAGACCACAAGTCAACACCCAGTTATCCACTCATTTTCCCTCTCTCTTGCTCTTTCTCTGCCGGTCTATCTTTCTTTTGCTCTTTCTTTCTGTCATGATATGTGCAGATAACATGAGATGAGATGTGCAGGCCTTTACATTTTCATCTGCCTACATTTTGTTTCTCACCACATAAAAAGTGTACACCATGTATTAATTATGCTGAAATGTTTATAGAAATATCCACTTTTAAAGGTATATTCCATCATGTTAAGCATGGCATGCTGCTGATTACCACATACGTTTTTTTTTTATCTAAATAGATGAACTATACCACATCAGTTTGTAAAAATGAACAAAACCGATACAGAAATGGATTTATAATGGAAGTTTGTTGTCTGCTTGCCCCGTAGACTCTTCCTTTTCTATAAACTTGGTTTCTTACGAAGATTTTGGGCAAGCCACTTTGAAAACATGCTTGTGGACATCTTGAATGCTAATTGCACTATACATGGAATTCATTTGGATTATATGACATTTCAATACATGTTACATATTAAATTATGGTATTACATTTTCATTGAATGAATTCTCTTTTCTTTGTTACAGCTAACTGTACGCCCCCATGCAAAAATGGAGGGATGTGCTTGCGGCCCCACATGTGTGTGTGTAAGCCAGGCTCTAAAGGCAAGTCCTGTGAACAGACCACTCTCCCTCCATCCTCTCATCCAACCGGACCAGTAAACGGACACACCAACAGTGGACTTCCAAACGGAGGTCATACGAATGGATACTCCAACGGTCATAATGTAATTCCCCAGCGCCCCATTCCTCAGCAGATCTTCCCACAAGGCCAAGGTCAAGTGCCTTTACCGTTGCCAGGCAAAAACGTGGGACATCTGACTCTGTCCATGAAGCCATCACCTAATGGACCCATTCCTTATCAACCACAGTGAGTATGACGGCTTGATTTAGAGATGTATAGCCTCCTGCTATTGTAAGACTGTCATGGTTCATGATGAATTTTCAGTCATGATTGTTGTCTGACTTTGTGCTTAATGGGAAGCATATTTTTTTCCAACTGCTTAATCAAACTGCAAAATCTTTTCATGTCACACGATTTTTGAAACCTCTCACTCAAAGTGCAAAACTACACACCAAATTTCCAAAACCATAAGCTATTTCTCAGCCTTTGACTCAGTTTTCAATTGCATAAAACACTTTTTTCAAAACACTACCCACAATTTTCTACGTAAAACACCAAAATCTAACAGGAATATATTTTCTGTTTCTACATTGCATTGGTGTTTAGAGTACTTGTTACCCCTCTCAACAGATTTTCACTGTACATTGTATTGAAATGTAGAGAAACCTATGAGAGACCAAAGAGCTTTAGATTTAGAACAACAGTGTTTACATGGTATATCCAAAAATGTACTATTATGAAAGAAGTGTTTGCCATTTGATGCAAATGCTTCATTCTGGCATGTGTTTATGGCATTTTGAATGCAGTGTTACATTTTGAAAGAGATGTGAGGCATTTTGCATTTTGTGTGTGCAGTTTTGGGAATCGTGTGTAGAGTTTTGAAAAAAGGTGACAGTTTTGAAAATGTGTGTAAGCAGTTGGAAAAAACTGTAATAAGACTTAATAAATTGCGAAATTTGAAAAACGATTATGCAACCTAAATGTGTGAATATCGGTAATGTATACACTATTGATAAACCGATAATCAGACTGTTTATTTAAGGATATGCGCTTTAGTTTAGCATAGCAAATGTGTTTGAGTAAGGTATTTTGGACCTTTTAGATTCCTCAGGCTCTTTATCATTTTATTATTTTGGAATGAACTCCATAGCTCAATATTAATTCCAGACATCAGAACTGCAGATGTTAACGGTCTCTGCCTATTTCATGCCTCCTACTACTCAGCCTCTCAGCCTGGGTCTGTTTTACAGAAATACCTACTGTTCTTAATTCTGACTCACTGAAATCTTTTTACATGACTTACACTTGGGCTCTCGCCAAATCATGACTCCTGAAGTCCTGATGTCAGCCTAGTTTTTTCCTTTAATTTTTTTTTTATGAGAATCCTTTTCCGTGACTGAAAAAAGCCCCCTGCGGGCTCTTTAGTGTCTTGTGTTTTTTGAGTAGGGTTTGGGGGTTGATTTGACTAAACGGCTTTAGACCTGTAAAGTTCATTATCATATTGGACATGAGCACAGCTTTCTTTCTTCCTTCCTATCAGAGCAAATCAGACTGACTGTAGACGCTGAGTCAAAATCTCGAGATGTGGGGAAAGCCACAGAATTTGCCCCCATGTTGTTTCCAGGAAAAGCTGTAATACTGCAGCAGGGCAGGATATTGATGAATTCCACTTAAAATATTAATGAAAGCAGTTTATGTGTTGGGACTGACGTGCACGTTCAGTCAGAGTTTGGACGTTTCTGCTTGGTAATTGCTACCAGACCTGTCCTCGAAAGCTTCTGCGGGTTTCCACTGGGGTTTATTGTGTGCATGGAGGAGGTAAGCCTCTCTCCAGAACTCCTCTTCCTCTCAGCTGCAGACAAACATTTTGCTCAACATTTGAGAGGAATTTCCTGTATTTTAGATATTTAGATTATTTTAAATTTTATCAGTATATGTAATCAGTATTTAATTATATTTTTAATATTAAATTTAGATTACACAACAAGGAAAGGCTCTGAGTGTTGGTTGGGTTGTCAGGATACCAGAATTTACATAACATTTTGTGTTTGTTAATATCTTGTGAAGACAGATGTTTTGAGCAAGAAATACACAACGGCTTTATGGCAACCAACAGTCACCAGTCAGGCATCTCTTGGGTGACTGTGCATTTTTCTTTTTCTTTTTTTTTCTTTCTGTTGAACACACAATGGTGTACAGTAATGGCATTGTAGGGTGACATTTTTAAAGAATTATACCAGATATGTTATGGTTAACTTGATAATTGAGAACCGATTATGTTCTAAAAAAGTGTTGATAAGCCAGTAATCAGTCTGTGTGTAACAGTTTATTTTATTTTATTTTTAGCATGATAACAAAGTATCAAAATCCTGCCTTTCCATATCGTCAGTTTTGAAAACTGGTGAGTTACTGTCGCCATGTTGGTTCTCCTAGACTGTCTCAGTGTTGCCAGGGAAACTAAAGCAAAGATTTATATATGCATAATTTTACACACAGAAACATTTAACATCATGTGTTGTTTTTAACGTCACATTTCACATAACTGTTATTTTGTCAAAATATGACAGTTATTAGCCTGCATTTTCCTCCAAAACTGACAGCACAAGTGAAAGTTTTATTGAAGCGCGGATTGAGTGATTTGTTGGTGTGAGTGTGACAGGCATCTGTGAGTCATTAGCGTGGGTTTAGTGTAGTGCATCTGTGGTTGGGTGTCATCACAGCAGAGACAGGTCAGTGAAATGGTTATTCAAACACTTTCAAATTCAAATCAAGTATTCTAGAGAACTATGTAATACATATTTGACGTCTGAATGAACTCTGTAACACTGAAATATTGTAAGGTATCATTTCCAAACTGGTTTCATGTGGCAATGTTTTACAGGTGTGAAGTGGGTTCAGTGTGCAAAAGTTTTACTGAAAAACATCTCTCTGCTACCATTATTTAGAATTTATAGTTTATAGAGTTGAATTTGCAGAGAGTCTTGGATTGATCTTATATGGTGAGAAAGAGCTTTTGATTTATAGTTGAGTGCGTTTGTCTATGTGTGTCTAGAAAACCTGATCCATCCTCAGGAACGTTGCTGGTCATGAAAAGGATTGAGATTGGCCCCATAGGCACTTTAAGAGAGATATAATAGTGTTTTCTGTTGACGCTTTATTTTCCGAGCCTGGATCAATGCCAAGCATTGTGCTCGAGCTGTGTGGCACACTCTATTTACTCTGATCCTATTGTTTAACTAAAGTGATTTGAGGTGTTTAATGTTGGAGGTTATGAAGTCATATAGTGTTTATGTGCTCTGAGGATTTTTCTGTGTTGACTTTTCAAGATCTCAAGTAAACTCATGAATCCTTGGTTGCCAGTTTAGGTGACCTTTAGGTGAGTTGAACACTGAGACATTTCTCCTTATAGTATTTATATAAAACCATAAGTTGAAACTGACAGTCAGTTTTTGATATTGTTCACAGCTAATCGAATCAGATTTTAGTCGAAAATAAGATTAAAAGTTAAAGTGAATAAGAGGCCTTACACTATTATCTATGAAAACTGTCAACTAGCATGTTCGTTCTGTTCTGCGCCTGCGTGTAAGTATATATCTGTCATTCAAAAAGGCAAACCGAAACTAGGACTAGTACAGATATACACAAACTGCAAACAAAGCAGCGCTTGCTTACTATTTATAGTGTGAATCACGCTGATCACTTTCTTTATTCCTGTCAGCTTATGTTATTATGAAAATATTTGTGCATTGGAATGCTCAAGTAAGATGACGTAAACTTAACAGCCTTCTGTCTGTGCCATTAGCCAATCAGAGTTCTCTCTCTCACCGACGGCCCAACGCCGATTCAGCATGTTGAAAACAACAATAACCCAACGGCATCCAACTAGAGCCAATTGTGCGAACACTGAAATCACTGAAAAACGAAGCCAACTAAGATGGCCGACCGTCGGCTTGGTCTGTCCCAGCATTTATAAGACAAATGACAAAGCACTCACCAAAACCACAAATAACCAGTAGTTGTATTATTAATGGTAAATAGTGTTCAGTTTACTCTTATCAATACAATTGTCTGTATATATAAAAACAATTGTGTTAATAAATAAATAAAATACCCAGTGTAATTAGTACCAATGGATATTGTGGCTATAGCTGTGTATAGGTTGTTTGTGTGTACAAGTATGCTGGGATAACTGTAGCTGAAGAAGTAAACGTTAAATCAAAGAAGAAGAAAAAAAGAAACAATCTAGGGTTCACACATTTCATTTCTTCCTTCACTCTTTTTCCTGTTCCCAGCTAGCACAGGCTTGTCTCTTCCAGTCAAACTTGCAGCTGATGTACACATCCTGTATGTGCACTGTACACTGTGAAAAAAATCTGTAGAAGAACAGATTCAATAGCAGTATGTTTTCCGTTAAGTTTACAGAAATTCCATCAACCCTAAAGTTACGTTACTGTTAGCCTCCAGCTATAAAAATCCACCCATAATAGAGCAGTGCTGTTAACACACACCTGGCTCTGTAACTCCTGTCAATCACTGAGGTCTGGAGTTCACCGTTGCTGCTTCTCTCATGTCTGGCAGGACTTTGAAGTGTCAGTCACATCCAGGTTACACCCATGCAGTGAGGTGCCACCCCTCCTCTGTGGATAAGTGTGAACTGTCCTGCTGACGGGGAATTAAAAACTAGGGGAGAGGTCCATGGTGTCTTTAAAGTCATGGTAGTGGCTGTTAGCTGAAGCTTAGCATTCAATTTCTTAGCATCCTAAGAATATGATTGATACCTGCAATACAGCTGAAATTTTGCTACAAAATGTAATGGGGAGCATGGACAACAAATATTAAAGTCAGCATTAAAACAGAAGTTGCAATAGTCTTTTCTTCCCTAATGTGACGTAGATATCCGAATGAAATTGGCTTCTCAAACAAGAAAAATATAGGCTGGGACTGGATTTTATCCATCGGGAATTGATTGGATTGTTGGATCATCAGGTTGAACATAAAATAGCTAACATTCATAATTTATTTGCAGCTGAAAGGTTGCACGTATATGTAACAAGCAAAGTTGATCATTATGTCAGAAAGATAACAGTTCTGCTGTTGTTCATAAATACCGGTATGTAATGTTGTACATTGTCTCAATGTGTAGTGAGTCAGGGTCCTTACTGTCATACCAGTGCCTGAATTTGTGCACATGATATACTGATTCATGACCTCGGAAGCTAGGAAGCTAATTGAGATGCACCGCAAGTGTTATGCATCAGTGATTAAATTGGGTCTGCTGGTGTTTAGGAAACAAAAATGCATATATATATCCATCTACAGATGATATAGAAGAATCAGAAGCATCCTGATGTGGGTCATTGGGTTCATTAGAAGAGAGCTGTGTAGCGTCTCGCTGAGCATGAGGGAGGAACCGCAGCAGATTCAGCCAGATTCTGGGAATAACAAGAGGATAAGAGCGGAAGGAGAAGAATAGACAAAGTGGTCAAAAAAGTGGGAGAAGGAAATGGAAAACTGAGATGGTCAGAGTACCATATTATGAAAGGAGGAGGATGGGCAGAGTGGTACAGGAAGAGAGAGAGAAGTAGAGATGACAGAGTGAAGGAGGAGACAGAGAGAGAAAAGGACATGTAAAGAATAATTTTTTCTATGTGAAAAAAGCAACATCTGGAGATCACGGGAGTTCAGATCTATGTAGCTTTTCAGTTTTGATTGAAAGGGAGAGAGTAAAAAAAAATCTGCATCTTTTTTTCGATTTAATTACAGCACGTCTGCCAGTGTGCGAGGTCGCGCCAGCTATTTTGTTGAGACTGGAATTGGAGCTTATGTTTATAACTTTCTCTCTCTCTCCCTTTTTGACATCCCCCTCTCACTCTCATCTCCTCTCTGATGCAGTTGTGGAGTTCACCAGTAGCTGGATGATTCGTACATATATAATTCACATTAAATGTTTATCCCTAGTAAAATTTGAAAACAAAGCCTCAGGACTTTGTCTCCATACTAATAATTATTCATTTTTATTACATTTTAGCTCAGTGTTACAATATATTGTAGTGTTTTCTCCATTTACAAATTGCATTCTTGGCTATTCCAATTCAGTGGATTATGAATGCAGTACAAGTTGCTAAGTTACTACGTTACAATTTACTAAGAGCAAATATAAAATTGCTTATTATTATGGTCAATATACTGTACATTACAGTTAAAAAGTTTGGGTCAATAAGATTGATAGTTTTTTTTTTTATTCAGCAAGGACAAAAAATAACATTGTTACAAATATAAATGTTGCTCCTTTGAACTTTCTATTCATCAGAGTCCTGATTTTTTAAAATCATGGTTTCCACAAGAACATTAAGCAATAACTTATTGCTGAGAACAGTTTTGCTGCAAAAAATTTAAAAAATGTTTGTGCCAATTATAAATGTAGGTAACAATTTATATTTAGGTGACATAGTTAAACGGTACTACATGTACTTATAGTAATAACAGTAAATTATGCATAATTACAAGTAACTAACCCTAAACTAAACCCTAACTGTAACTTTACAGTAAGTACATGTAGTTATTTAATATTACTAATACTCAGTACTTATTTGAGGAAGTACAATGTAACTACATAGTGTAACCGAAATGTTTCTTGAGCAGCAAATAAGCATATTAGAAAAATTTCTTAAGGATCATGTGACACTGAAGGCTGGAGTAATGATGCTAAAAATGTAACTTTTCATCATAGGAATACATTACATTTTAATTCTATTAAAAGAAAACAGTTGCAGCCTTGGTGAGCATAAGAGACTTCTTTCCGACCCCAAACTTTTGAACTGTAGTGTATACTGTATATTATATATATAATTTTGTATGTGGTTCTTTTAAGTACCATGCTATTTTAGACCATTCTGGCTAAGCTATTTTATTTTAAAGATATGTAGTTTTGACATTCCAAGTTATTATATTGCTGGGCTTCAATAGACGCATTAGAAGAAGTGAGCAGAGCCGCATCACATGTGTCCAACCACTATGCTCCAAAAACCATAATTACAATTCATATTACCAGGATTTACTCTGAATCTCTGCCCAGTGTCGTAAAATTCAATATAAACAGCTCATTATACTCCCGCTCCCCATGCGCAGAATAATCTTAGGGCAAATAAACATTAGTGATTTTTTTTTTTTAAAGCAAAATATGTGGCTTCATTGCCACAGGAGCAGCAATGAGTGCTGACTGGCTCTTTTGAGCGCATTCTGAATCCAGAAGCGAGCGGGTTCAGTTCCAGTCTCAGACAGGTTCCTCTTCATCAGAGACGGAACATGTAAACAGATGCCCTGCTGATCTAACCTGTCTACCAGAAGAGACACTGTGGGTGGAAATCAGCTGGGATCACTATAGCTAAATGCTCTGGCTTTCTTCTCAGTAAACTTTTGCTCTTACTGGTCTGCTGTAGTGATGAGTGGAGGCTATAAAAGATCCCGCTGTTCTTTTGTTGTGGTTTTCATTGAGATATTTGAATGCAGACCACACAGTTTGTTAACTACTCGCCTGCAAATCTCATTTCATATTGAAGGAAATACTAAAGTAGTTTCATACTAACTTATTAAATGCATTTCTCACAGGGAATACATATATATATTTTATGTTGTTAATATTGCTGCATCACTTTAATTTGCTGTCTAGGCAAAAGGCAATGGTTTGATTAGATCTGTGAGAGCTTTAGACGCATTCTGAATGAAAGTAGACTCAAACTAAATTGTAAGCAACTTATAAATTGTAAATAGTTCATTATGTTAGACATTTTCCCACTGACTATTTTTAAGTGCCATTAAAAGCATGAAATGGACCTTCAATTCAGCAAGGACACGTTAAATTGATCAGAAGTGACAGTAAAGATATTTGTAATATTACACAATATTTATATTTCAAGTAAATGCTGTTCTTTGTTCTTTTAAACTTTCTATTCATCAAAAAGAATCCTCAAAAAGACTATATATATATATACAGTATATATATATATATATATATATATATATATATAAAATAGACTATATATTTTCTTATTTGTTTTCATTGACTTTTTTTTTTCAAAGACATTTTCAAAAAAACTTCTTCCCCCAAAACGGTCTTCCAATTTGTTCTAAATTGTGCATTAATTAATGAGGTTGACTAACATTCGATTTTTTATCTTTTTGATATATTTTTTTTCTTTTAGTTGGTGTGCTTACTGTAAGCTGTTACATAATTTACTCTGAGATGGTGCAAAAGAAGATATTTTCCAGATATTTTGTTTTTTTTCTATGCAATGAATGTCAGTGGGGTCCAAAACATCACTGCACACCATTGACGTTCATTGTATGGACAAAAAATATACTTTTTTCAACATTTTCCTTTTTTTGTGTGCCATAATTTCAACAAATTCATACAGTTTTGGAACAACATGAGGGTGAGTAAAGCTACAGTATCCCTTTAAGATCGAATAGTCAAATAGTCATTCGGTCAACCTGCCAGTTGAATTTTTTAAATATGTTGTTTTGTACACCGAAGACACTGAAGAGTGCTTTGCTCTAAAATATCCATCTCCATCCTTTATGGTGGTCCACATTTGAGCAGGAAGACAATTATAACCTGAACAGTGCTCAGCTGTCTCAGCTAAACACACTGAAACAAATATTCTGGGCCACAGAGGCAGAGCACATCTGGGCACAAACCCAATTGTTTCCTTATGATGATTTACATTACGCCGCACATGTATTCACAGATTTATGTCACCGTCTGCTGAACATTCAATAACAAGTGTAAGAGAATGCTGTATTTCACATGCATACATCAAATGTGCAGTGTACATTTTACACACGTGTGTTATGTGGCGCTGAAAGTGTCCAGTCAGTCCTTCAGGGAGGGTTCTCGTCAGGGATAGTCTTACGCTGTCTCGGCTGCGGTTCTGGGTGCTTGGGCTTTACGTCAGTGTCCTAAGTGTCTTACGGATTGATATTTTTCTAAATGATGTCCTCATTTGTGTGTGTGAGAGAGCGTTTTTCAAGTAGGTCTGGTGTTTTAATGAGGACCCGTGTGTTCATAGTTGGTGTTTGTGTGTGTAGGTTTAAATGTATTTACAGGTTGTGTCGTTGGGTGTGTGTTTAGTTTGTATGGGTGTGTGTGTGTGGTTTGGCTTGAGTGTGTGTGTGTGTGTGTATGTATTTAGAGAGGGTCTGTGTGGTTGGTGTGGCGTGTTTGTGTGTTTGAACTGTTGCAGTGATCCACAGGTGGTGGGCTGGTCAGGTTTCTTGTGCTGTTTGGTTTCAAGCTGAAATGCAGCCTGGCAGTGAACCAGAGTCTGGATTCATGGAGCACCTCGGGTTTAGTGCGGTAGACCTGTCCAGACACCTGTCAGACGAGAAGCCCGGGAGCAATGGGAGAGAGACAACAAAAGATACCCATGTCCTCCCCGTCGCTGTGGCCGCCAGATCGTGCACCTGTTGATGAAGAGCTACGAGAGACAGTCGTGGTGTAGTACAGCCCTCTTGGAGGAGATTAGACTAAGCCAGCTGGCCTCCCTCACAAAATTCAGTTTTCCTGTCTACATGTGCAGGAAACCCACAGCTCTTTCCACACCAAGTCTGGTATTGCAGCTTATTAGGAAGTTCATGACTGGCTTTAAAATTATAAATGCTCTTGGCTTGATTAGTAATAGTGCTTGCTTAGTCAACGCCCAAAAAATCAGCCAAACACCCAGCATCACCGCATTGAGCTGCAGTCATTAGTAATTGCGCACAAGTGTTCTTACTTACCGGTAGGTGGGTAGAAAAGGTTCTCACATAAAATGCTCATACATTAAATCCTCATAATGTTTATAAAACTGGATTATTCTAAATGAAAAGCAGACATTCAGTTACGAATTAGCATAATGCACGCCCAATCCATATACATTTCTGTACAACCTCTCCTGTACAGCAATTCATCACTCTCTGCTCTCTTGCCTTAAAGCATACACAGAAATGTTTTAAAACCATTCAAAAGTTTGGTGTAATGTTTTTGAAAGAAGTCTCTTATGCTCACCAAGGCTGCATTTAATTGATCAAAAATGTATTTGTGAAATATCATTACAAATTCAAATAAACTTTTTTTCTATTGTAATATATTTTAAAATGTAATTTTATGTGTTTGTATATAGTGGTAGCATTTAAGATATTTAAGTCACTTTTGTTGGAGGAATTAATTGTCTGTATACTGTACATGTAGGGTATTGTACATAGGATGAAGAGAGAAAGAGTGGAAGAGGCACGTGGAAAAGCTTAAAACACATCTTCCTCCAGTTGGGGTTCTCGCCACATGTCAGCTTCCACTGTTTAGTACATGTGATGGTGTGTGTTTATAAGCACTTACACAGCTCATTGCTTTTCACCTGTTCAAGAACAGACTCATACGTTTTACACTCTTTCTTTTTATGTGTGTGGTCTGCTCTTTGTAGGGTGTTATGTTCTATGTTTGTGGGGTGTAACTGTTTTTACTACTGAAAAGACCAGCTTGAATTTTTTTGCTGGCTCAGGATGGTTTATGCTGGTTACTACTGGTCTAACTGGTGAACAAGCATGGCCATGTTTTCCCAGCAACCATGGAAAAAAGTAACCATATGTTTTTCAAGTTGATTTGTGTTGTGCTGGTCTGAATGCAGGGCTCAAACTCAACAGCTAGAAGCTATTAAATGCTTTCCCCAGACAAATTCAATTAGGCCTTGCTCAAGGCTTGACTTGTGTGTCTAAATGTGTTGGCATTCACCTTCCCATAGTTATATCTTGAATACAAAATCTTTGTGCGTGTATGGGTCTATTTGTGCGTGTCTTTGTTATTCAACCCCAGAGTTATAAACACTGAGGCAATTGACTGGTCTTTAAGTTGTTTGTGTCTGTTGGTACACATGCATGGCACAGAAATAAACTATCATATGTAATGAGACTGTGAGAGAGGTTGACAGACTATGCACTACAGCACATTGCATGACTTTAAGGGCAGTACAAACATACATTTCAAAATGAGACCTCTCTGGGAACATCAAATGAGAGATGAAAGACAAAGACAGAGGCAGACTTGAATGGTGTGAAAGACAAGATGAGAAAACACTGGGAAAAACAATCTCTGTTTACACTTTCCCTCTAAATATTCTCACTTTGTTTGCTCGTTTTTGTGTATCTGCTCCTTACATTTGATCAGAGTTCTTCAGACGCTGTTTACACTTTGTCCACACATGTCGCTTTGTTGTGGATAAAAAGCATGTTGTTATGTCTAAAGCATGTCTCACACTGAAAGGCGGTGGTCACTGCCTGCGCTCCCATTGGTAGTTGACACATCATGTCACTGCTCATTTGCATAAAGCTTTGAGTTCTGCAGTATCTGTCAGTCATCGAAAATTTGTGGTCTCGGGTCGTTTTCTATGAGAACATACCTATAGGCTATATCCTCATGTTGTTCCAAACCTGTGATTTTCTGTGGAACAAGAAAGAAGATATTTTGAAGAATGTTGTTAACCAAACCGATTCAGCTCCCATTGACAAAAAAATACAGTAAATCAATGGAAACCGAAACCTTTTTTTGGTGGACTATTCCTAAAAGTACAGACACCATTCAGACAGTTTTGAGGTCTGTGCTGTTATTCTGAGATGCCGACCCTGATTTAGTCTTGTGCGTCACCGTCTTATGAGGCTTCCCAGCTGTGATTCTGATTGACCGCATCCGTTTTCTTCATCTTAATAGATGTATGAAAGACATATTACGTTTCACATCCGTTTCCTCACAGCTGTGTGCTGTGTTTTGTCTCTTTATTAGCAAGATGTTCAATACTTTCACACAGACGTCACGTAGCTGATAATTATCAGGATCCGTAATCCTGATATCCCGAGTTCTTTCAGGGAATTGGGCTGTTTTGTTTTGATATTGCGTTGTGTTGTCCCAAAAACTAGTGAGTTGACTACCTAGAAAGCATTTTAAGGGACCTTCCTAAATTTAGACCGCAACATGATGCCATCTTCTAAGATGATTTTGGCCAAATTCGACATCAGTGTTACTTTAGTATTGATTATATATATTATTATAGTATTGGTAATATTTGAAAATATGTTAGCTTTTATTTTTATATTTTAAGTTTTCATTTTAGTGGTTCATTTTTATTAGTTTTCTTTTTTATTTCTGTATAGTTTAAATGTATTTTGATTTTAGTTGTAATTTTATTACTTTGCAATTTTAGTACTTCAACATTTATTTATTTCAGTTACTTGCCAAGGCAACATTTCTAAGTTTAAGTGTTTTATGTACTATTTTTATTTTATTTTATTTCCACATTTAGTGAAAAATAACAAAATTGGCTGAAAATGCAATGCCAGAATGAATTACAAACTAAATTAAAGAATATAGTGAAAGCAACACACTAAATAAAATTAATTCTAGTTGGCAATTGACTAAAAATATACTTTTATTTCAGTCAGTACTGAAATGTGTAAAAGTATAATCAAATTAAAATAAAAAAAATATTGTAGTCATATGCTTAGAGCATCATGTCACGTAGCATGCTAAACTCAGTTGTGTATTGCACACATTTAATTCTTCATAATGGGTTTCGTAAGTGAGGCCAGTGAACTTTATTCTGATTCACATTCTGAGAGAGAGAGAGAGAGAGAGAGAGAGAGAGAGAGAGAGAGAGAGAGAGAGAGATGTGTTATGATTGATTTTTGTCCATGTGTTTGCAGTATGTGTTTGTACAAATGACATTTAACTGTATGTCTGATAAACATAATGAAAAATCATTCATTCATGTGTGACTGCTGATGTATTTTGTATGTTGCAAGTGATTGGTTTCATTTACATGTAACCAGAAGCATGTCTGTGTGTTCAGGGTACTGTGGTTTTGCATATGGCCTTGAGCAGGTATTTAATCAAAAGTGAAAACCACATAAATTAAAATATGAATACATGAATAAATAAAATATAAGAATATTTATATACGGATGTAAATCATTGTAACAGAAAGACAGAGATGGAAAACAAATGTGATGGTAAAAAAAAAACTCTGTAAAGTAAAATGTTGAAATTTTTTGTTTTTAACATTTATCTTGCAGAGTGCAAAACCCAGTTTCAATGACGATGCACCAGAGCAAAACACAGAAGTTTATGCTCCAACAGAAAAACTACCACACTCACACACAGGTGCATGGTGTCGGACCTAACCTGAACCGGGCCATCCCGCTTTCCGTGGGACACAACCCAATTCATGGTAAGTACAATCTAGTACTGGATTTTTTTTTTTTTTTTTTTTTTTTTTTTGGCAGCACACTAAAAAGCACAGTAACTTAATTCAAAAGTATTTTGCACTTCAAGTCTTATGAAGCCATATGATAGATGTGTCTGAGGAACAGACTGTCAATATTTATGGAAAATCTAATCAAATATGATGATATGTGACTTTTGGTCACAAGACATGTGAAAACCAATGATGTTTGACATTGTTGTTGTCTAACTTGCACCAAACACTGCAAAAAACTATTTTTCTTACCGGAGTGTCTATTTACTTTAAGTGCAAACAGCCTGACTTGTTGGCAGAGGCTATTAAGACTAACTCTGCCCAATGACGTCTGGTTAGGCCTGACAAAATTACGGAAGATGCTGGATTGTCAACAGAGTCAATAGTGTTGATGTAAGGCACGTGGCAGAAAGTTTTGATGCAAATGATCCCAAGTTGAAATCCGCCTTTTGCCGAACTCGCTCTACTAAAATTTTGTTTTTGCTTTAAACAAGAAAAATTGTTTGGGAAAGGAAAAAGGAAAACCAAAAGGAAAAACAAGATTATTTTTCTTACCCCAACTGTAAACACATTTTTTCTTGTTTTAAGCAAAATTTCACACAATTCTGTTAGATTTCCTTTAAAGAAAGATATAAATCCTTGTGTCATTTTTCTTCTCAAGTGAATATATCTTGTTTTAAGAATGATTAGATAAGTGCGTTAAAACAAGACAAAAAACTAAGAAAGAGTATGAATTGCAGTCTATGTATTTACTTGATGGAATAGTTTATTCTGATAATTTTTGTTACTAATTAATGTGTCTTATTGCTTTCGCCACTTTTTTAAAAACAGTAAGCGCATAAGGCCACGCGGGAGAGTGATTTTCTGGTTTAAGGTCTTTGCACACTGAGTCCGAAATGCACATGCGTTTTCGTATCCATCATTCGGTGGCTCTGAATTGCCAAAACACCATTCAAAACCATTGGGTAAGTATGATTGTTTAAAAAAAAAAAAAAAATAATACTTTTATTAAGGATGCATTAAATTGATCAAGAGGCAGTATAAAGAAATCGATTGTTACAAAAGATTTCTATTTCAAATAAATGCTTTTAAACTTTCTGTTCATCAAAGAACCCTGAAAAAATATATCACAGTTTCTCTAACTGTTTTCAACATTGAGTATAATGAGAATTGTTTCTTGAGCGACCAAATCAGAATATTAGAATGATTTCTGAAGGATCACGCGACACTGAAGACTGGAGTAATGATGGTGAAAATTCAGCTTTACCATCACAGGAATAAATTACATTTTAAAATATATTCAAATACCAAAAAAAAATCTTGGTGAGCATTATAGACTTCTTTCAAAATGTCTTACCAACCCCAAAGTTTTGAACGGTAGAGTATGTCTAGGCTGCCACTCTCTATAATTTTGACATGTTGATGCACTCCCAAAGCATCTCCTTCTGTTGGGGAAATATAAGATCTAGTGACATCAGCATCTCAAAATGTTATTTCATGTATCAGTTTTTATTTTTCAACAAGTCTCGCTGACTCTGCATGAAGCCCCGGGTGTTTGACAGAATGACGGATCACACACACCGCGGAACATTCCATGAGGAGAGTGACAGCATGTCTAACTCGCTGAGAAACGTTTAGCTCTGTGTCGGCAACGCTGTGAGATGACAATACGATTTTGTTACAGTGTACAACTGTAGTAGAGTTGAAGACGATGATAAAACAAGGCTCCCACAGTCATCAATATTAAAAACAAATATTAAAACTGATTTCCAAGAATGGAAGACAAGTCTATACATTTCTATAGTAATAAAGTTTTTTTTCCCAAGCTAATCTCGACTAGAATTGCTCTCTGCGGTTACTATAATTGTTACACATCTTTATCCATCACAAACAACAGGAAAATGGAAATGTCATGGAAAACTAAGGAAATTCATCAAAGGGTGTGGGAATCCATAGTACAAATTAGTGGTGAGATGGTTCACAACCACAGGCATGTGCATTTTAGACCCCACTTTCTCACTTCCTTTCTCTCGCGCACTTCTGCTGTAGTCTCATTAATTGTAATTTTGTATTGCTGCAGGTCGGCCCTTAAGTTATGGCCCCATTGTTTTTTTTTTTCAAGCGGATCCTCTGGTTGAAATCATATAAAGACTTAAGCATTGCCTTGTGCGCTGCACTGTCTAAAGTGAGTTATTAGACTCATTTTCTCTGGGTAATTTTAGATAAAAGCCCGGCCATGAGGGAAGCAAGAACCAGAGAAAAGAGAGAGAGAGGGGGAAAATGAAATGACAGGGCGTTACGATAAACGGTCATTGAGAGAAGTGCTCTTAAAAGGCAGGTGAGACGATTAGATACAGTAGTCCTGCATGCGAATGAGGAGACGGTGGGGCGGCAGAACTAATGTGTAGCATGACATCTATTATCCCTCTTCCTGTCCTGCAGACTGGCAGCATCACACAACTCTGCTGTAATACTACTAATGCAAGGAGGAGCCCGTGGGGTATTGGGTAACTGTTTTTGCACGGTGTTGTGGTCTGACATGCCATTTCTCGCTGCTTTGAAACTCAGCCAAACCACACTCTGACTGGATGTCGGATCATACAGAAGTGACCGGGTTCACTCGGAGGAGACAGACCTTTACATATTACATTACATTAGTCTGAAGGTCATAAGAGACAAGCATCTGACTGATTTCCTGCTGACCTCAGGTTACATTTGTAGTTTTGATTAGATTTATAGATTGATGGACTGAAGGAGGGAGAGGGGGGATGAATTGGATTTACAATCTGAACAGAAAACTTGATATTTGCAATACATGCATTGCAATCATTACATTCAGTTCAAGCTAAATCTGACAAAAACGTACATTTGTGTAAGTTTTTCAAGGTAAAAATAATTCATAGGTAAGTTAATGCAAATTAGCACAATCTGTTAGGAGTAGATCCATTACTTTTAATGAATCATTCAAAAATACTAAAGTGTTAACATTTGAATTAGTGTGTCAGAGACTAATACAGATGATAAAACTGTTGATACATTAATTTATATGAAAAAGGTTTGAGCAGTATCTGCAATCTTCTGCATAAAAGGCA
The DNA here is from genome assembly GCF_949152265.1 of Phoxinus phoxinus. Lineage (NCBI taxonomy): Eukaryota > Metazoa > Chordata > Actinopteri > Cypriniformes > Leuciscidae > Phoxinus > Phoxinus phoxinus. The sequence goes on from NC_136888.1 coordinate 19,147,257, forward strand.
AGCAATATTCGTCTAAGTCAAGCTCATGTTCAGTTAGGGGGCTGAAATCCTCGCATTAAACGAAAGGTTTTATAATTAGTTTTGTATAAAAACAAAACAGGTCTATGGTATTTCCTATGGTAATTTAGATTTGCCAAGTAAATATGCGTGTGTGGCTTAAGGTAGTTGTAGCAGACTGACTAGTTTCTCAATGTCTTAGGCGTCTGGCACCCAGTGAGGTCTGTCCCGCACGAGAGTCAGCCTGTCAGCAGCCCTGTGTGTGTGTGTGTGGTTCTCTGGTAAAATCATTTGTCTCCTGTCGTCTACTACTCACTGTTGCTGTATATTATCAGTGTGCTTTCCTCAGCTTACCTTACTCTCTCAGTTCATAACAGGTGTGTGTGTGTGTGTGTGTGTGTGTGTGTGTGTGTGTGTGTGTGTTTGTTTGATCTTTAAGGAACGGTTATATGTTAGCTTCTGGCGGATTTGCTTTACATAAGAGAGGGAGGGGGAAGTAGATATTACATCTTGAATATGTGACTCTTAAAAGGACAATCACACCAATCCAAATTAGATTCAAATTTCACTCAAAGCTGTCATATGACTTCATAAGACCTCATGGACTACTTTTATAAAATGTTTCTGAGATGAAACATTTTTATTATGTTTTTTTATTATCATGGATTTGGAACGACATAACGGCTGATATATATACATGTATATATTTATACTGCTGTTCCAAAGTTTGGGATCAGTAAGATTTTTTATGTTTTAAAATAAGTCTCTTCTGCTCACCAAGGCTGCATTTACAACAACAAAAACAGTAATATTGTGAAATATTATTACAATTTAAAATAACATTTTAAAATGTGATTTATTCCTGTTTTGACAAGGTTGAATTTTCAGAATCATAACTAACTGTCTTGTGTTAATGTTAAATGTTAAAAATATAATTAAATTAAATAAAAAAAAGTTGTAAAAATTTTCACAATATTACTGTTTGTTTTGAATATTTAATCAAATAAATGCAACCTTGGTAATCTTAGTTAGGAAAAGCCAACATTCCTCGTTTCGGCTCTGTATAAGGCTTGGAGTTGTGGCCACTTTCTCCAAATCATTCGAGAAGAACTGGGTCTGATCCCAGAGTCTCTCTCCTCTCCTCTCTCTCTCTCTCTCTCTCTCTCTCTCTCTCTCTCTCTCTCTCTCTCTCTCTCTCTCTCTCTCTCTCTCTATTTCGCTCTTTTGCTCCCTATTTTTTTCCCCAGTCACCTCCTCATGTTCCAGAGACTGAGATATTGGACCAAGGACAGAGAAAAGGAGGGAATGGACGAAAAAGGAATCAGACAGTCCCAGGGGAACACGTACAGGAGACTTAGAAAAGACAAGACAACAGAAATACTTTTTTTCTTTCTCCAGCCTCTCTCCCTCTCGCTCCCTGTCTCGTTTCACTTTCTTAAAGCTGAACTCCTGAGCCGATCTGCCAGACGCTGCCTATAAAACTGAAAGAGAGTCGTTCTGAGTTGTTTATGAAAGCCATGCCGTCCAGACTGATGGAGTTTTCTCTCTTCTCTCTGTTGATGTGTCTGCTCTGCTGGGCTGCAGTAGGGAACCACACCGGCCGGATCAAGGTGGTCTTCACCCCGACTATCTGCAAGATGACCTGCACCAACAACCGCTGTCAGAACAGCTGTCAGAAGGGCAACACCACCACTATCATCAGTGAGAACGGGCATGCAACAGACACCCTCACCGCCCCCAACTTCAGAGTCGGTGAGTGGCATCGCCGCCTCTTCTTGGTGAATTGTGGGAAAAGTGGGAAGTTTTCATTCATCCAGGTCTTTGTAGAACATCTAATTCCTTTGTTGGCAACTGAATTTTGTTGTATATGTGCGTGTGCGCTTGCGTTTGCTGTATACTGAACAGAGAACAGCTGGCCGTGGGCCTGTTACATCATGTCCAGCCTCAGACAGGTCTATAATTATGGCTGATGTTTGGATGTGTTTCTAGTCGTGGTTCGGTGGGGAGTTTTTACTTGCCTGGCAGATATTTTGGAAAAGTTTAAGATGCTTTAGATCACGTCTGAAAAACCTACATTACTTAACTTCAGTTCTTCTCACTTTGTTTGCTGCAGTGCTATTTCACAACGAGTGCTCAGAATGGCTCAAGAGCATTTGGTTATGACACAGCAGAACGTCTTCTGCCCTCCGGTTCAGTCTGGGTTATTCGCACATTTCTTAGTTCTGTAGCCCATTCAGGGTTACTTGGAAAGGATTTGATTTTGCTATGGTAGGGTCTTTGTTACTTTCTTTAACTTTGCGTAAATCTTTCCACAGACTAAGGTGTATTTGCTCATCATGATTGAAGTTTCATACTATCATATTTAAATTCCACTATACAAAGAGCACAAATTACTTTTGTTAAACATCCCATCTTGATTTCATTTATGAGAATATTTGGCATTAGGTTTTTCTCTGAGAGCGTGTCTCTGTGATTACCCCATAACTGTCAAAACGAATGGAAGACAAACAAACTGTCTTATTATAGACAGCAGAAAGCTACTTAGTTTTTTACATACTCGGTTGATGTAAATATGATGTTTTAAAGTGAATCATTCAAATAATGGCCAGTTAATTCATTTTAGTATTTAGCATTATCATCATTTTTTTTCTTTACTTTAGTACCCTTTAAATGAAGGGGTACTAAAATATTAATAACATTTAAATTGTAAATAAAATAATATTGTAGTCCTTAAAGTAAAGTCTAAAAGTTTAGCTCTTTATGGTCCCGTATCGGTGGATGATAACAAGTAGTAATTTTGTGATTTGCAAGTCTTGCGTTAAGGGCAAGAATGAAGCAATAGACACAATTTATACACACAGTGGTTACATAAGGTTTGCTTTTGCAATTACTCTGTGGACACAAGGGTAGCATTCAGCTAAGGGTTGTTTTCACCGGTGGGTTTTGTAATCTGTGCCCAACAGGGTGAGCAGCTGAAATTGTATTCCATATAAGAGGGTCTGGAAAGCTCAGAAGGAGTAAGTGTTTGAATGGCTAATCTCAGAATAAGCAGAGGCTGTGCGTGGTGCTAAGATGTCATTCTGTCTCCCTCTCAAGCTGTTTGTCTGAATGAGGTGAACGTCTGGAGTGGGTGAGTGTGTGCGGCCTTATAAGGAACACAGAGCGTTCTGTCAGCTCTGATCCAGACACAGCTGGGAGGAGAGATCGCAGGCGGAGCTCCTGCACTGTGGATAAACACACGCACATACACTCATTAGGGTTGGATCAATACCAAGATTTTGGCTTCGGTACTCTGAACTAGCTTCTCATACCTCAGCGTTGATGCTAAATCGATTCCTTAAGCAACAAATAAACAACCTCGGGCGAGTGATGAAATGAAATGAGCTGTCAGTACATTCAGTAATTTGACTGATCTCAATGAAAGTATGCAATCATTTAAAATAACTTAACCCATACTGTATTATTCACAAGTTTGGGGTCGGTACGATTTTTAAAATATTTTTAATTAATTTATTATTTAATTAATTCTTGTGATGGACAAAGCTGAATTTTAATCAGTCCAGTAAAAGCTGAATTCAGTCTTCAGTGTCACATGATCTTTTATTAATCATTTTAATATGCTGTTTTGATGCTCAAGTAACATTTCTTATTATTATTAATGTAAAAAACATTTCAAACATTTAAAAACTTTAACTTTATACTCGATTTTTGATTATTTGAAATATAATTTTTAGTAACAAAGTAAAAGCCTTCATAGTGAATTTTGATCAATATATGTAATGCATGCTTGCTGAATAAAACTATAATTAAAAAAAAATACAAACATCTTATTGACCTCAAACTTTTTAATGGTTGTGTTTGACCTCTGTTGTCTGATAAACACATTATACAATACTGAAATGTAGATCGATTTGTTAAAGGTATAAGTATAAACATTGGCAAAAATGACATTGTGTCATGGTATTTTTTTAAATCCATGTACACAGAGAGAATGTGCCATACAGACCTGTAAATCATTGATCAACTCTTTGGATTTGACAGTCATAGTTCAATAAACTGTCTCAGCATTATCACAGCAGATCGATATGTGGCTGCATGTTCCTTATGATTGCTCTGATGGGAATGTGTAGTCCAGACTGCTCCAACTGGAGCTGACTTGTCATCCCCATTGACTGTTTTCTGAATATATGCCTCACCTTTACACGTTGTTGGACACAGTTGTGTTGGGTGTTTTGACAATCATCCCCATGGAGCTGCCAATGAACCTGTCTGTACAAGCAGATATGTTGGGGTTTACAGGAGAATGTTATTTCATCTGTTTAAGGGCCTTGGGTGGATGCTCGCTCTTTTTTATTTTTATGAAATGGTATTCCAGGTGGTCTAATGACACCTCGATTAGGTAAAGCTCTAATGCTTGCTTTTGTGTTTCACTTGTGTTAAAACATTTGCCAGTTTTGAAGTGTGTGTGTGTGTGTGTGTGTGTGTGTGTGTGTGTGTGTGTGTGTGTGTGTGTGTGTGTGTGAGTGTGAGTGTGTGAGTGTGTGAGTGTGTGAGTGAGTGAGTGAACTGGACATCATACACTACCATTCAAATGTATGGGGTTAGTACAGTTTTTAAAGGGCACCTATTATGACATTTAAAATGTTCCTAATGTTGTTTAGGGAGTCCCCAACAACAGTTTTACATGCATGCAATGACAAAAAACACTTTTGTTTTCGTATAATATGCATTTATTTTTACCTGATTTGCTCACTGACTCCCAAATGAATCGTTCAACGACTCGTTTTTCAAACCCCTCCTTTGCGCGACGCTAATCTGCGTTGATTGGTCAGATGACCAGCAGTGTTTACATAGATAATACTTATTGTTTAACACGGAGTACAATGATGCTTTTATCAATTAAATTGTGTTATAATAATTATTATAGTCCACTGCTTTGTAGTTTGTAGTAAAAAACTAAAAATAAGATAAAGAATGTAATGTTATGTTAGCGAGCATAGCCCAGAGTTCATATTGTAAAAGCACAATCAGTCTTTGTTTGCGTTAGCCCGATGCATAAACATAACGTTTTTACAAAAATAAAAAAAATAAAATGCAGTTACGTTACTACGAGGTATTGCTCTATTCTTTAAGACAACTCCGAAAACAACGACAAACACTTCACATATCTCAATACAATTGTCATTAAAGACCTAGAAGCTAAACGGTGCTTACACAACAAACAAAATAATTATTAAGCATGCTACATAAAACATAAAAGCAACAATTATTAATAACACTTACAGGTTGTGATACGGAGGAGGAAGCTGATGCAAATACACTTGGAACTGAACCTTCCTTCAATATCAGCGAATCCAAGTTTGATTGCATTTAAGTTGGTAAAGCAATCGTCTTGAAAATGGCGCGAGCAAAGCACAAGGCTCGGACTATACTTCTGTGGTATAGTTGTATATATGAATTGTAGCCACTTAGTCTTCAAATGCTCCTCCTTGGGCAGATCGCACTTCAGAACGCAGCTTGTGTGTGTGTGTGCGCGCGCGCGCGTGTGTGTGTGTAGCGTCTTGTCGCCGTGATGTTTTCAAGTTTGCCTTGGAGCACAATAAGTGGGCGTATCGTATTCAAATAACTTGACAAGTTGACGTCATCTAGTCAGAGAAAAAGCTTCGGTCTTCTAACGATTCATAAAAATGACTCAGAGTCGACTCTCACTTTTGAAAGACAATAACTTTATATACGGTGCACTTTCATATTTCAAACTTTGCAGGATGTTTTTGTTCACTTAGATCTATGTTACACACTACATGAAAGGTAAATTTCAAAATTCCATAATAGGTGCCCTTTAAGAATTAATACTTTTATTTAGCAAGGATGCATTGAAGTGATCAAAATAGTGACAGTAAAGACGTTTATATTAACATATTATATTGTACACAAATTATATTGTTACCAAAGAATAATATGTCAAATAAATACTGTTTTTTTTTTACTTTATATTTAATAAAGAATCCTGAAAAAATGTATCATGTTTTCCCCTAAAAAATATTAAGTTTTCATAATTGACAACTATTAAAAAAAATCTTGGGGACCAAATTACTGTCATAACGTTTGTCAAAACGGGAATAAATTACATTTCAAAATATACAAAAATAGAAACCAGTTATCTTAAATGATAATAATATTTCACAATATGACTATATTTACTGATTTGAATTACTGATTTTATACTGTATTTGTTCCTCTCTGTTCCTTTTTTGTAAGTCACTTTTGATTAAAACATCCACTAAATGCATTTTGTAAATAAAATAAATGAATAAAAACAAATATTTTTTTATTTATATAAATGTAAATGAATAAATTAGAGACTTCTTTCAAAAAAATAAAAATAAAAATCTAACCGAGACCAAACATTTGACCAGTAGTGTATGTTTTGTGACAGACATCGCAACAGAATACATTTCCGTGAAGACATTAATATTCAAAAATTACTATTGCTAGTGATGGAGGACAGTTATTTTTTAATAAAAGCTTTTCAAGCCTGTGAAACATATATGTGGTTTGCTGCTTGGCTAACAAACAGAATATATGAAAACAGTGCGAGTGGGCATGGTTGGCACATTGGCTGACATGTGGAATATACATTTTGGGGTTGGTTGGCACAAGTCATAATTTTAGGCAATATTTGTGATATACAGTATATAAAAGCATGAGATTTGTTGTTTGATTGCTTTTTATTTCTTTTATTAAACTTTCATTTGCACCTAGTAGATTTTCATGTTAATTCCACAAGAGATATTCAGCAAGTATGAAAACAACTACTGTCTCCATAAGACTGTCCCGCCAGGCCTCTCGTTAAAGTTGCTCCTGGCTGTCAGCTCATCTGAGAGTCACTGTGTTTGCTTGTGTGTATGTTTGAGAACTTCTATAGTTGCCAGTTCTGACAATGAAAATCAGCTCACCGCCATATTAGTTGAGTGTATGTGTCACATACATTCCTCTTTTATCAAATGAACCATGTACAGTAAGAGCAGTCATTTATGTGTGTCAGAGAGTGAAAGTTAATGTGGTCTGTCATCCTGCTCCTGCTGGTTATCTTACCATTTAGGCCACATTTCATTTGTTTACTGTCATGCTGCTCTATTTCCTCCTGTCCAGGAGAGAGGATGGGAAGCGTGTGTGCTTATGTGTATGAGTGTGCGTATGTTTGTGTGATTCAATGTTGATACATGAGTGTGTCAAGATATTGCCTGAGGTTCAGTGTAGGCACTGGAATAGTCCTAGATTTCCCTCTAGAGCAGAAATAATGAAAGTGTGTGTGCGCGCGTGTTGTGTATAAATCATGATTTGTCAGAGTGTATGTAAATATTTATATAAATATACCAATGTATCAGAGAAAATATATGTGTGTGTATCTATCTATTTGTTTGTTTGTGTGTGAGCGTGGGTTTGTTTAGCTCTACTTTGAAGGGGAAATAAAGAGAGTTAAATATAAAAATAAAAAGAACTCTCCTTGGGGACATTTGGGGATGTCCTCGGTTGGAAAAATAAATGAAATTATGCTTAATGAATAAAATACAGATTTTTAAATCCATAATAAATGCAAAAATACAGACTATGCTATGTTGTCATTTAGATAGTGTGTGTGAGCATTTGCAGTCTTTCCTCCCTATGATCTTAAAATATGTTATCTGCAGTCACAAGGAACTGTGTGTCTGGCCACAGGAGGTATATGTGGTTTGAGAGGAAATGACATCATATTGTGCCATGTGGGAATGGTGGTTAGGACAGCCGTGCTGTTTTAATGAGCATTTAGCATGATTAGTTCATGATGGTTAATTACATTATGTGGCTTTTGGTTTAGGAACGTTTTTAAAGAATATCTTGACAGGAGAATGAGGTTCACCTCATTTAAATGTTTGAAATAATGTCCTATACCACAACACAAACGTATTGCCGTAAAATATCTAGCCCCAAAACGTTTATTTACCTCAGCTGTGGGATAATTAAATCCATTCATCATTTTGCTGGTATTATTGCTGAGCCAAATGTGATCTAAAAGCTCAAGTGAGATTTTAAGCACTGTGAAAAATGGCTAAAAGCGAGCAAGGCAGAAAGAAAGTTAAAGATGTATCAGGGCAGAATGGTCCGTCACCATAATGGCATGTTTTAGTGAAAATGTGTCACACAGAACTCCTGTTACATGCCACCACAAAAGTTCTTAAACAGATTTTCTGTGAAGCATTTAAGCGCATACGCACACAATGGCCCACAGCAAGCAAACACTTGCTCAAACTCAGGACAAAACTAAATTTTGTTGGTTCATCTGTGTATAATTAAATGTGATGGGTCGCTAAACTAAACATTGAAAAATGTTACCCGATATGGCAGTGATTAACCACGCTTTGCTCTGTGTGTATTTTTTAGTTGTTTGCCATTTGCCCTGCATGAATGGAGGAAAATGCAGTGCTCGGGACAAGTGCCAGTGCCCACCAAACTTTACTGGAAAATTCTGCCAAATGGCAAATCCAAACGGTCACCAGGGGCAACATACTCTCACAAACGGGCAGAAGACGCACGTCCACTCAACGCACACGTTACCTCTGACCTACGGCACTGGACACAACCAGGGTAACGCTTTCAATGTTTAAATCTGTCTTCTGTTATTAATCTGAAATACATGGCGGTTGTTATTAAAGGAATATCCAGGGTTCAGAATTACCAGAAAAAAGGAATTTCCACTTGCCACTTTGTTTTCTCTCTTAAAAAATTTTTTTTTTACAATTAATTTGGGTTACAGTGAGGTACTTAATGGATACTTAAGGTACTCATTGTTTCAGTATAGCCACAACAAAGACACAAGCAAAATGCTTACTAACTGTGTCATTTCCATGAAAACACAACACCATAAGCCCTAAAACTCTAAAATGACAAACAGCTTTTAAAACAGCTTTACATCTCAAATAATACACAATAATGCAAGTGCTTTTATAAAGTTTTTAGTTTCACATTTCTGCTATTCTTCTACAGAAGACGTAGGTAACTTGTACGTAGTCCACGTTGAGTTTATTTTCTGTGGTAATTAACATTACACCATAAATACTGTCTATTGATCTTAACTTGGATTAAACCTGTACTGAACCCAAATGAATTTAAATTGAATACCCCTGTAGGTTTGGTGAATGTCCATGTGAAACATCCCCCTGAAGCCTCAGTCCAGATCCATCAGGTGTCTCCAGTGGACAGTAATGGGCAGGTGAAGAACACGCAGTCCAGCCACTCCTTCACTTACCACAGCAGCAGCCAGAGCATCCAGCATGGACACACTCACAGCGGCATTTACCCCAACCAGCAAACATACCTCCAATACCAGCCAGTGACATCCAAGAGCCAGCTGGGACGCTGCTTTCAGGAGACTGTCGGAATGCAAGTGAGAGACCATAAGTGTTTGAATAAATAAACTCAGATATAACTCATATATAAAGCTTTTATGTGGCGAAGCTGATGAGATATTGAAGGGTTTGCATCTGTACTGCACCTCTACTTCCATAGAGCTTTTTACACTGTGTACATTTTTCACCTAAAAATGAAAATTCTGTCATCAATTACTCACCCTAACATTTTTTAAAACTGCACAGCTCTAATAATGAATCTAATAATGAAATTATTATACTCTGAATAATATCTCTGAGTTTTGATCCATTCATTGGAAGTCAATTGGCTCCAGTATTATTTTGGATTGCATTGACTTTCATTGTATGGACAAAAGCATTCTTTAAAATATCTTCTCTAGCTTTACCTTTCTCTTCATCTCAATCTCTCTCGCCGCTGCTGTGAGCTCTAAATCATCCACTATTACTCTCTGTCTCTCACTTTTAATGCCTTTTAAACTAACTCGATTTCAGCTATCATTGGATAATCAAGAAATAGAGCAAAAGACAAAATGAATAGTGAGATGTTCTCCAGAACATTGTGGTGCTCAAGGGAACATCTTTCTCTTCAGAAGAGAACTGCAAATGAAACACAAAAGAATGATTCTCAATTCTCATGACTCAGTACCTGCCTCCAGCTTAATAGAACATCTAGTTGTCTTCCGCTCTCACAGTTGTTAGTCTATCAAGTTATTATCATCAAGTTCACCTCAGTCTTGTTTGTTTACTCTCTCTAATCGTAAAGTGCTGTGGATGTTTTTGCAACCATTCAGACTTAATTTGCGACTTTGTCTTTTCATGTCAGCAGAGAGTGGGGTGTTATCAGGTTGTTTGAGTTGTGTATCATTGCTGTCTCTCAGATTGTTGTTTGGTTCGTGCCTGGCTCAGCAGATTAGATTCAGTCAGGGGGGAGATATCAGTGTTGATCAGTAAGAACTGGGATCAAGAGCTGTGTGAGCAGAATTATATATGTTTGTGTGGTGAATGGTCTAGATGAGTATCTCTCTTTTTCTTTCTTTCGTTAACTTATTGTATTTGATTGTGTTTTATTTTGTTGTAGTGTGGGAAAGCTCTGCCCGGCCTGTCTAAACAAGATGCCTGTTGTGGGACTGTGGGCACATCATGGGGATTCCACAAATGCCAAAAATGCCCCAAGAAATCATGTAAGCCACCGTCTCACTCTCACAAACAAAAACTCCCGTTACGCTCTCACACAGACAATTATTTGCCTCGTTTTTACAAACAAAAGCACCCGTCTCACCCTTACATGCAAAAAAACTGTCTCACTCTCACAGAGACAAACATCTGCCTTGCTTTCAAGAACAAAAACACCAGTCTCACCCTCACATTCAAAAACATCAGTCTCACTCTCACATAGACAACCATCTCTCTCACCCTCACATGCAGAAACACCTGTCTCACTATCAAACAGACAAAAATCTGCCTCCGTTTCACAAAGAAAAACACCCATCTCAGTCTCACATACAAAAACTCAAGGCTTAGGTATATTTCATTTCCCTTCCACTCCGCCTAGCACACAATTGAGCGTGCAAGCCTGGTCTGTGGACAAGTTCTGTGTCTGCGCACTAATTATGGGAGTTCGTTTTTGAATGCTCAAATAACTTACACATGCAAACAAAATTCGAGCTGCACATAGACATCAGCGGAGTGTACTGATGACGAAAATGATGTCACACAGACTGTCCTCGAACCAGAGAAGAATTCAGACAATAGAAGTACATTTTCCGTGTTACTCTCACACAAACAAAAATACCTGTCACACCATCACACACAAAACATCTGTCTCTCCTTCTTGAAGACAATCATCTGCTTCACTGTCACAGACAAAAATGCATGTCTCACTCTCACACAATCATTAGTCTCACTTTCTCTTTCAAACATCTGTTTGACACACACACACACACACACACACACACACACACACACACACACACACACACACACACACACACACACACACACACACACACACACATCTGTCTCACCCTCATACACGAACTCAAGCATATGTCTTACATTTTCACTTTTAATCTTTTTTTTGAATGACCAAAATGACTGAAACGAACTGTTCAGAGTGAGACACAGCGTTAAACATCCGTTTGTCTGGGCCCCATTAGAGGTGAATCACACTTGCGGTATTATTGTGCAGAGGAGTATTCAATAGTAGTGTGGTCCAAAAAGAGCAGGAAAGCAATGATTCATCAGCAGGCCCAGCCTTGATTTCTCACTAACTAAAAGAGACTATGCTGGGTTCTCTAAAAACTATTTGATGCCAAACCTCCAAGTGGCTGTGACTCAAAAGACACATGGTCCTAATATCAAGAGTGAGAGGGAAGGGATGCATTCCGCAGAGAAAAGGCAAGTACGTAATGAATGGGCAAAAGAAAGAGAAAGCTGTAAGGTATCTGGTTACACACGCTGTGTTGAACTTACTGACATGCTGACTCACCTGGCACACGCTCCAGCTTTAGTAATGCTTTCTCACATACACACACATTTACTCATACAGTCATGATTCCTTCTTGCTTAGTCACTTCTATGAAGTTAGTCCCAACAGGAAAGTGTTAGCGTTCCACCCCTATTTCTCTCTCTTCCACAATTTCTCTTCACGGTATGTCCGTAGATATTTGTGAAATTTTCTTTCCATATATGGGCGTCCCTGGATTCTGTGCATTCCCAGACATATCACTGATTTAAACCTTATGGACCTCACCAAAACAAACGTTCATGAGTGTATGAAATATTTAAGGATTGTCGTTTTAATCTTCAAATGCCAATTAAAATGTTATTGCTTTACTTGAAAAGTGTGTGTCTGTTCACCACACACTTCACATTTCAGTTACAGTTCAGTTTGCTCCATTTTGGACGAAAAGCATTTCAATATGGCAATGAATGGTGTGAAGTTGATGTGACATTACCGCTGTCTCTGAGGTCTGTGTGCAGCATCTGTAGGCGAGCACTTACTAGGACTTCAGCTGGCACTGAACGTAAATAGAAGTGCACGGCAGTAACGTTACACAAGTGTTGGGGTAATGAAGATATAACATTTATTCATTCATTTAGCAGACGCTTTTATCCAAAGCGACTTACAAATGAGAAACAATAGAAGCAATTAAACTAGCAGTAGACCAACAGTATGTAAGTGCTATGACCCTTCACAGTACAATCCAACGTACAGTTTTTTTGTTTTTTTTTTTGTTTTTTTTGTTAGAATAGAGAAGAGTGTGTTAGTATTACTGGATTAAATGCTGCCGAAAAAGATATGTCTTCAGCAATTTCTTAAAAATGGGTATGGACTCAGCGGCTCTGGCTGAGTTAGGCAGATCATTCCACCAGTAGGGAACAGTCATGGTAAAGGTCCGAGAAAGAGATTTTCTGCCTCTTTGAGATGGCACCACAAGACGGCGCTCGCTTGCAGAGCGCAAGTTTCTGGATGGCACATAAGTCTGAAGTAATGAGTTCAGGTATGAGGGAGCAGTGCCAGTGGTTGTTCTGTAGGCAAACGTCAGTGACTTGAATTTGATGCGAGCGGCAATCGGCAACCAGTGCAATTTTGTTAGGAGAGGAGTGACGTGTGCTCTCTTCGGCTCGTTGAAGACCACTCTAGCTGCAGCATTCTGGATCAGTTGCAGAGGTTTGACAGTGCAAGCTGGGAGACCAGCCAGGAGAGCATTACAATAGTCCAGTCTGGATAGAACAAGCGCCTGAACAAGCAGTTGTGTAGCATGCTCTGATAGGAAGGGCCTGATCCTTCTGATGTTGTACAAGGCAAATCTGCATGACCGGGCAGTGCTAGCAATGTGATCTGTGAAATTCAATTGGTCGTCAATTACAACTCCAAGGTTCCTGGCTGATCTTGATGGAGTTATGGATGACGAGCCTAGCTGAATGGTGAAGTTGTGATGAAGTGCTGGGTTAGCCGGGATTACGAGTAGCTCTGTCTTCGCAAGGTTTAGTTGAAGGTGGTGGTCCTTCATCCAGCCAGAAATGTCTGTCAGGCAGGCTGAGATGCGAGCGGCTACCGTCGGATCATCAGGCTGGAATGAGAGGTAGAGTTGTGTGTCATCAGCGTAGCAGTGGTAGGAAAAGCCATGTTTCTGAATCACAGATCCTAGTGATGTCATGTAGATGGAGAAGAGAAGTGGTCCAAGCACTGAGCCCTGAGGCACACCAGTAGCTAGATGTTGGGTCTTAGACACCTCACCCCTCCACGACACCCTAAAGGACCTACCCGAGAGATAAGACTTGAACCACTGGAGTGCAGTTCCCGAGATTCCCTTCATCTTTAGGATTGTCAGGAGGATCTGGTGGTTAACTGTATCAAAGGCAGCAGACAGATCCAGCAGGATGAGAACTGAGGACTTGGAAGCAGCTCTTGCCAATCTCAGAGCTTCAATTACTGAGAGCAGAGCAGTCTCAGTCGAGTGTCCGCTTTTGAAGCCAGACTGATTGCTGTCCAAGAGGTTGTTCTGCGTAAGAAAGGAGGAGATCTGGTTGAAAACAACTCGTTCAAGTGTTTTTGCGACGAAAGGAAGAAGAGATACCGGTCTGTAATTCTCTAGATGTGCTGGATTTAGAGTGGGTTTCTTAAGCAGTGGGGTTACCCGAGCCTGCTTGAATGCTGTGGGAAATGTACCAGTGTGAAGAGATGTGTTTATGATGTGTGTGAGTGTGGGTATAACCGAGGAAGAAATAGCTTGAAGTAGGTTAGTGGGAATGGGATCAAGCGGACAGGTAGTAGGGCGATTGGAAAGAAGGAGTTTGGAGACTTCTGTCTCTGAAAGCAAGGAGAAGGAAGGTAGAATGTGTGTGTTAGCTGGTAAAATGTGTGTGTTAGTTTGTGGATTGGTAAATTGGCCGCTGATGGTGGTAGTTTTGTTTATGAAGAATGAGGCAAAATCATCAGCTGTTTGGGTAGATGAAGGAGGAGGAGGAGGAGGAGGGTTAAGAAGGGAGGAGAAGGTTTTGAAAAGCATGCGAGAGTCAGAAGAATTGTTAATTTTGTTGTGATAGTAAGTAATTTTAGCAGTAGATATGTTAGCTGAGAAGGAAGAGAGGAGGGATTGATAAAGATCAAGGTCACAATGATCTTTGGATTTGCGCCACTTCCTCTCTGCACCCCTGAGTTTAGCACGATGTTCACGGAGAACATCAGATAACCAGGGGGCAGAGGGAGTGGCGCGGGCTGGCCTGGAGGAAAGGGGGCAGAAGTTGTCCAAGCAGGATGTTAGAGTGGAGAAAAGAGTATCAGTTGCACTGTTAGTATCTAGTGCTGAGAGCTGGTCTGGTGGAGGAAGTGTGGATGAGACCAAAGAGGATAGGCGAGAGGGTGAGAGTGAGCGTAGGTTCCGCCGAAAGGTGACCTGTGGAGGAGTGCATGTTGTATTCTGGGGCAGGTTGAGGTTGAGAGTGAGGAGGAAGTGATCTGAGGTGTGCAGTGGAGTGACAAGAGTATGGTCAGTGGAGCAGTAGCGTGTGTAAATAAGGTCCAATTTGTTACCTGATTTGTGAGTAGCCGCAGTCGATACTCGTTTGAGGTCGAATGAGGCAAGCAGAGTGTGGAAATCAGTAGCTTGAGGTTTTTCCAGGTGGATGTTGAAGTCTCCAAGAACTATGAGAGGAGTGCCATCCTCAGGGAAGGAAGAGAGTAGCACATCTAGCTCCTCTAAGAAACTGCCAAGCTGACCTGGGGGACGATAGACAACTACACAATGGATTTTAATAGGACTAGTGATGGTAATAGAATGTGATTCAAATGAGTTGTTGTTACACGGAGGTGGTAAATTAGTAAATTTCCAATCGTTTGAGATGAGCAGACCGGTACCTCCACCCCTTCCAGTCAGACGAGGGGTGTGTGAGAAAGTGAAGTTAGTGGAGAGCGCAGCTGGTGTGGCTGTGTCCTCTGGTCTGATCCAGGTCTCAGTCAGGGCCAGAAGGCTGAGACCTGAATGACTAGAAATAGATGTAATGAAATCAGCTTTGTTAACTGCAGACTGACAATTCCAGAGACCAATAGGAAAAGAGAAGATAGTACTAGAAGACAAGGGAAGGGTACGCAGGTTGTTAGGATTGCGCCGCCTCCGACGTGTGACATAGGATTTACGAATGTTAGTAATAGTAGGGATTGTAAAACACATGGTGTAAGAGCTCACAAACAGAAAGATCAGTTGAATAGCTTATATAGCAATATAGCTTCTTCTGATAAGTGCTCTAGGTTGGTAGCTTAAATACTTTCCCTAGCTTTGGCCACGCCCTCGCCACGCGAAACTCAAGTCACGCCACAAACAAACAAAGGCCACGCGTGCGTTTTACCAGAGTAAAACACAGTAAACAAAACAAAGTATCCTAGCAACAAATAACTGCGCTGAAATCTACTGACAAAAGTAAACACTCACAGACTGACGCTCTCTTCTGCTGTCCAATATAGCTTCTTCTGATAAGTGCTCTAGGTTGGTAGCTTAAATACTTTCCCTAGCTTTGGCCACGCCCTCGCCACGCGAAACTCAAGTCACGCCACAAACAAACAAAGGCCACGCGTGCGTTTTACCAGAGTAAAACACAGTAAACAAAACAAAGTATCCTAGCAACAAATAACTGCGCTGAAATCTACTGACAAAAGTAAACACTCACAGACTGACGCTCTCTTCTGCTGTCCAATATAGCTTCTTCACAAGTCTGGAGTTCAGCCCCCTTTTATTTCTGAAGCAGGCTCAAAATATGACCCTTGAAAATGTCGGTGGCATTCTGTTCTGTTCCAAATGAGTCATTCTATTTCACTCTCTCACTTTGTTCTATTTATGTAATTTATTACGGTCATTACCCATGAGACTGAGAGGGAAGTAAACCTTGTTCATGTTACACGTTCCCAGTCGCATGGCCTCTCCTGAGACAAACCTTAAAACAGTCACTACAGAACTATGTACAGTGTTGTTGCTTGCTTTTTTAATCTGAAGGTGTCGGTGATGAGCTATAGAGTTATTAATGATCTTTGTGTGAATGTGTTTGTGTGTTAGTGTAGAACATGTAAAAACATGTAAGAACAAATGTAATCAGATCAGATGTATTAAGTTTCACACTTGCGTTTTTTTTTCTCCATTATATCCTGTTAGTTTCCTGTGTGAATTGAGAATTGATTAAGGAGCTGAACTCTTGGGGATGTCCTGTACAAAAAATAACCATGGTAATCATCTGGCCAAATACCATAGGTACTATAGTTATTGTTTCAGCAATAATAATACAATGGCTACATGGAATTTACCATCACTACCTTTGCAAATAAGTGACGTAAAGAGCCTTAAATTGCATTAAATAAGTCTTTTATAACATTATTAAGATTTCTATTTCAAATACTGTTATTTTGAACTTTCTATTCATCAAAGAATCCTGACAAAAATGATCAGTTTCCACAAAAATATTAACCAGCAAATCCTAATAATAAGAAATGTTTCTTGAGCACCAAATCAGCATATTTAAATGGTTTCTGTGGTAACTATGGTATTAGTATTTTAATTACGAATTTTGCAAAGATTTTATATCTACTGTATTCTCACTACACCAACATTTCCTTCTTCTCTTTCTTGCCGGAAGAGAATGTTTTCCTTTAGAGCTGTAACTAAATGTGCTGTTTTTTGTCCTCCTCTTCTCACTCTCTCTTTCTCTCTCTTTTCTCTAAAGCGATTCCTTTAATTGAATGTCCTCAAGGCTATAAGAGGCTGAATGCCACTCGCTGTATCGGTAAGTGCCACGGCTTGTTTCTGCTTGTGCATACATGCATTCATTATGCTTTTATTGTGTATTTTTGTTCCAGCAGTCAATGTATGTACTGTAAGTTTGTGGCGCAAAATTTTTTGTGTTTATGTAGTTGTGCATCGATTGTGATGATTTTGATTAGATGCATGAGTTTATGGCCCTGTCCCAAATGGCACCCTAACACTCACGGTCTTCCTACGAGTCCACACTTTCGTGACGTAAAAGTGTGCATCGAGGGCACATATCGACCGCAAGGGGCTCGCGAGCAACCTTTTGAAACCTAAAATAACAAATGGGACACCGAAAGTGCAAATGAAGTGTGCCATTTGGGACAGGGCCTACAGTATGTATCACATACTGTATAGAATTCATTTTACCCCCCACTGGCCTCTGCATGTCACAACTGGCAACATACGCCATGTACTGTTCCTTTTATTAAATTGCCATTTTAAAACGGTGTCCCAGATCTATCACAGAGAAGACTCTCTTTCACGGTTACGAGGACAGACAGGAGGAGAGACAGGTGGCATCTTTGATAGATCTTTCTAATCTATGTTGAAGTTGGATGTAATAGCCAGAGATCCAACATATCAGGGCCGACAGCCAGAAAGATTTCAGGGCTTTTGCTCAGCTTATAGAATCGAAGTGAAGTAACACTAAACGCTAAACTTTTGTTTAGCATGTTAATAATACTTCTTTATAAGGAATAATGAGAATGAGATAAAGCCAGATGAGGGATGGGGAGTGTATATTGCTAAGTTGTAAATAAAAACAACCTCAGGATTCCTGTTAATTAACTCTTAATTATGTTTTGAAAAATATTAATTACGGTACATAACTGTTCCAAAGTTTTGTGGTCGGTAAGATATTTAATCTCCACACACCTACAGCCAAACACATCTGCTGTTAGCAGCCACCACCAGCTGCCTCAGTCTGCCAAACCCAGAGCTGAACCGCAGCTAAAAGTGAAGTTGGCTGTGTTAGGGGGAAGTGCCCAGCGTGTGGCCTGGCCGCAGGCACTCTGGGTCAGGAGAGATAAAACCTTGATTAAGATAAATAATAAAATTATTAACAATAAGTTATAGTCTCTAATGAACTATCAAATATGCCAAATGTCTTTTTGTTATGAGGTATTGCTCTCATTAAAACTGCAAAGCCATTTTTTGTTTATGGTCTGAAAAAGCAGAGCAGTTGGTCATGTGGTCTTATGTTGAGATCACTACATTTCTCAAGAGTACTATTTTTGTAGGTGTAGTGCTGCTTTAATTTCTTCACAGCATTTGCATAGCTTGAGTAGGTATGTAGAACATACCCTAGATAGTTTTAATAAACAGACCTGAAAGCACTATGGACTCCATATCTTAATAAATATTTCAGTATGTGCTGTTCTCTGAGGCTAGTTTACAACACTTCTTTAGCGCTCAGAGTGCCGTTAAGTTGGAACATAATCATTGTCCTGGTAACACAGCCTGAGGGTCTCACTAAACCTTTGGCGCTTATTTGCGTCAGGCCAAAGCTTTTACAGCGCAAGTAGATGAGTCTCCTGTGGTTAGGGTGTTCTGCCTCGCTCTGATGCTGCCGAATCTCTTCCTGTCATTAGTCATAATCTTGTCCTCATTGGCAGGTTTATGCTTTCATAAACATTTCTGACGGAGAATATACGCCTTGTCCACATACTTTTTTGTCACTGAACTTTTGTTCATTTTACTTTTAATCCCATTTTTTGTTTTGTTTTTTACTTCATAAATGTATTTATTTACTTTGAACAAAATATTTTTTTATTTTTTGCAACTAAGCTAAATTAGTTTAGCCATCTCTAATAAGCATAATTTACATAGAAAGAGGCACTTTGCATGGAAAAGAATAATTAGCTTCAGTACTCATGGTGCAGTACTGTATCAGCACATTAGTGCCTTTTTAAACTGATTTGAGGGTGGTTAGTGAATTAGACACAGGTCGCTGAAAAATGTACCAAAGTGAAGCAGTTGTTTAGTGAGTTTGCCCATTCGAATTTCTTTAGGTATCCATCAGCATGCAGATTTGCAGGTCATTGCAGTAGGTGCATTTTGGATAGAGATGTGGGATATTCTTGAATAATGGAGACATTTTGATGTCATAGCTGTGATTGACAACTCCTCTGGGCCGGTCTGTGTTCTGGAGCAGATGTTTGGATGCTTGAGGGATTGAGCATATGCCCTTTCTGCATGAGAATCACTGTAATCATGAACACATTAGCATTGCATTGGGACATGTGTTGGATCTGTGTCCCACTTTAAGTGCTGGGAATGATGACTACCCACACCCTTAACTTGCACTCAATGGCCTCTTGGAGAAATTGTGTGTGTTAAAATGCTGAATGCTTTCTGTAAGGTTTAGGTGTAGGGTTTGGGCTAAGAGATAGAATGTAAAGTATGTACAGTATAATATCATACCTATGAAGAGTCCTCATAAAACACCAAAACTGTGTGTGTGCGTGCGTGCGTGCGTGCGTGCGTGCGTGCGTGCGTGCGTGCGTGCGTGCGTGGGTGCGTGGGTGCGTGCGTGCGTGCGTGTGAACTGGACATCATACACTACCATTCAAATGTATGGGGTCAGTACAGTTTTTAAGAATTATGTGTACGTTTACAATAGCATGAATAAAGCGGTGAGTGTGTGCTGGAAAAAGTAATTTTATTTGTTAGTATTTTCGTCTTGTTTTTTAAAAAAAGTAAACATCCTTAAAGATACATACTTGTGAAGAAAAATTGTATTATGAATTATTGTTAGAAAATCTTGAATTAGGTTTATTTTTCTTACAGCTTTTCTTGTTTTAAGCATAAATCTAACTGAATTTAGTTTAGAGGTATACGGCCCGTTCACACCAAGGACGATAACGTTATTGAAAACGATAACTATGAAGGTTTATTTATTTATTTGCCCCTTTTATGTCAAACTTGTATGACTTGTAAACTTGTAAAGAAGATTGAAAAATCCCTTCTTGTTTTGACATGAAACATTCTTCAAAATATCATATTTTGTGTTCCACCAAAGAAAGATGAAAATGATTTCCTAATGTTTGTTATCACCCTCAGACATCGATGAATGCCAGATTCAAGGTGTTTGTCCCAATGGAAACTGCATCAATACCATGGGCAGCTTCAGGTGTATCTGCAACCCAGGATTTGTGCCTGACCCCTCCCTGACCACCTGCTTCCGTAAGTCTCTCATAAGTCTCTCCTTCTCTTCTCCTCCCTCTCCTCTCCTTCTCTTCCTTCTTCTTCCTCCTCTTCTCCTCCTCCTCCTCTCCTTCTCCTCCCTCTCCTTCTCCTCCTCTCCTTCTCCTCCTTCTCCCTCTCCCTCTCCTTCTCCTCCTCTCCTTCTCCTCATTCTCCTTCTCCCTCTCCTCTCCTTCTCCTCCTTCTCCCTCTCCTTCTCCTCCTCTCCTTCTCCTCCCTCTCCTTCTCCTCTTCTCCTTCTCCTCCTTCTCCCTCTCCCTCTCCTTCTTCTCCTCTCCTTCTCCTCATTCTCCTTCTCCCTCTCCTCTCCCTCTCCTTCTTCTCCTCTCCTTCTCCTCATTCTCCTTCTCCCTCTCTTCTCCTTCTCCTCCTTCTCCCTCTCCTTCTCCTCCTCTCCTTCTCCTCCTCTCCTTCTCCTCTCTCCTTCTCCTCCTTCTCCCTCTCCTTCTCCTCCTCTCCTTCTCCTCATTCTCCTTCTCCCTCTCCTCTCCTCATTCTCCTTCTCCTCTCCTCATTCTCCTTCTCCCTCTCCTTCTCCTCTCCTTCACCTCCTCTCCTTCACCTCCTTCTTCTCCTCTTCTCCTCCTCCTCCTTCTCCCTCACCTTCTCCTCCTCCTCCTCCTCTCCTCCTCCTCCTCGTCCTCCTCTCCTTCTTCTCATTCTCCTTCTCCCTCTCCTCTCCTCTCAGGCTAACTTGAATGGCTGATGTCTTTGGCATGCTCCTTCTGTTTCCATGCGTACCTGCTCAAAGACAAATGTACCTACTCTACAAGTGTTAATGGATTGAGTCCATCTAATCACTTCAGCTGGTACCAGTAAGACGTGCTGATCAGTCTAGCTAGCAGCATGATTTAACATGGCTTCTAACACTAACTGTGGCTGTCACAAGAGCGGAAGATTGTCTGCTGTTCAGGCGAGGTTGAAATGTGCTGGAGTCATTTGTGCGGTCGGTCAGTGGGGCACAAACACACTCAAGCTTTCTCTGTGATTTAATGAGGTAACCTAAGTGTGCTGTCTGTGTTACTGTGATAAATATAGAGGCCGATCCTTCTCCCGGAAGGCAGCATTTGCCAAATTATACCTCTGGACCACGCTGTCATGTCCTTTTTTTCAGAGAAGATAAGAGAATTCTTTTAATTCTCATTTTAGCCTTCAGTCAATTGAAGTTTTTTGCTTATGTATACAGTGTGTTTTGGCTGACAGTATAAGGTCTGTCAACACAAATCCGCTGTTATCTTCTATATTAAAAAGTTGAATTTGACATTGTGATTGGAAACCCCAGAATTGCCCCTTTATTAAACTAAAAAAATATTATATTAGCGAAGACAGTTTACACATTGACACATCAGTTCTTTTACACGTCAACACATTTACCTGAGAGCACTAATTAATTTAATGTCACATGACACAAACCTAACAAGTGTCAACAGTATTAATGATTAATGATCCACAATCTAACACTGGGTCTCATTCATTAATAATGAAACATATAAAATAGATATATGACCATTTAAAAATGATATTACCATTTAATATTTGGGGTCGGTAAGATTTGTTTATGTTAATGACAAATCTTTTAGGCTCACCAAGGCTGCATTTATTTAATAAAAAATACAGTCATAATTTTAATATTGTGTAGATATTGTTACCATTTAAAATAACTATTTTCCATTTTTATATATTTACAAATGTAATTTATTCTTGTGATGACTAAGTCACAATCACATGATCCTTTGAAAATCATTCTAATATGATGATGTATGCTATCTTCATCATGAACCATTCCTTATTATAAGCAATGTTGACAATAATAAGAAATAATAATAAGGACATTTTTTATTCTTAGGATTCTTTGATGAATAGAAAGTTCAAAAGAACATTTATTTTGTTTTTGACTATGTAAGAGTCTTTACTGTCACCTTTAGTGCACTTTCATGCATCGTTTTTTAATAAAATGAATAAATTCTTACTAACCCCAAGTTTTGAACGATGGTGTTTACTCATATACATACATATATTAATTTACTCATGCACTTTTTTTCAGTAAACCATTGCAATTTTCTGATGATGATTTTCTTGTGTGGAAATGGAGAATGCTCTGCTATAATAAGTGTTTTTCACCCCATGATACTTAGTAGGGTTAGATAGACTTTAGGTGGATGAAATTTTGATGTTTAATGTATTTAAGCAGATTTCTTATATCAAGTGCCCACTGATGTACTAAGCCTTGTAATTAACCTTACTAAAATGCTTCCTGCTTAACTGACTTCTTTGCACTGTTAGTTTGTATTCTTGTCCTGTGTTCTTTTCCATCTTGTGTCTGAAAAACTATCACTTTTCATACACGATCATACTCTGTCCCCTTCACTGTTTTAATGTGTTTATATTGGTGCAGTTGTTCTTTTGTTATGGCATTGTAGTTGTGCATAGATGGAACACAAGGTGAAGGGAATCTCTTTTCTCTTCTGTTGTTCTCTATTTCTCTTTCTCTTCCATGTTTGTGTCATACACCGTGCACACTCCTCCCTTCACTCCCTCCTTCCATCTCCATGGTAACCAGCCGAAACACCTGCTCTTCGCGAGGAGAAGGGTGATTGCTTCCGATTTGTCAGTCCGGGGAAGCAGTGCTTGCACCCTGTGTCCAGTCAGCTGAGTAAACAGTTATGCTGTTGTAGTGTGGGCAAGGCCTGGGGTCCTAATTGTGACCGCTGCCCCCTACCTGGGACAGGTAAGCTACCTGAGACACGTCCCCTATCAGCCCCACCTATTCTTCTGGTATCATTCCCTCTCTGTCCTCCAATTTATTGTGGTTTGCATGTGTGTTCCACAGCTCTGCTACGTAGATGCTTTTACACGCCATCACTGTCTTTTTGTTAGTTCTCCTGTAAATATTTTGTTTTCACACATGCATTTTATATTATTTATGTATTTGCCCTCCTGTAAGTGTCAGCATTTTGCTTTACAGTATTAGTTGGTAAGGAAAGTGTTTACACCCAAGTTATTGGGCAACAAGAGTGATGCAGTCTCTATATATCCAATGCATTATTTAATATTTTTTTAAATGCTGAGTGTTTTGATTTTTTCATTTTTGTTTAGTGTTGCTTTGTCTGAAAAATAATTACTTGTTTATTTAAATACATTTTAATGGCTTGATAGATGGATGGATGGATGGATGGATGGATGGATGGATGGATGGATGGATGGATAGATAGATAGATAGATAGATAGATAGATAGATAGATAGATAGATAGATAGATAGATAGATAGATAGATAGATAGATAGATAGATAGATAGATAGATAGATAGATAGATAGATAGGATGCACAAACGGATAGACAGATTGATGGAAGGATGGACAGGTGCTGTGAATATGTTGGTGAGTGTTTTTTTATTTTGTATTTTAGCTGCGTTTAAAGACATTTGTCCTGGAGGTATGGGATACCATGTCACCACACCGTACATTTACAAGCCCAAACCACCTAATGGGCACAGCCAGACAGATGGTCAGGGGCAGAGCAAGCCCATCATCACACACCAGGCGCCCGTGGACCCTCCCATGCCCTTCCCCACCTTACAGCAGCCCGTGGAAGCTTTCGGCATCACAGAGAGGCAGCTACCTGGTGAGTTGCACAAGTTATAGCCACACAGGACAAAAACTATGAATGACTTTAAGCTGCTCTATTTCTAAAGGGCTTATCCTACAGTCTGAATTATGTCTGTGAATATGCAGACATTGGGTTTTGTATGTTTTATTTGCCTCATGCAGAATATCACAAACATGTGTTAAGGAAATCTGCCAGAATTGGGGTTGTGATGTAAAGTTTATTTACATGATGGCCTACCTGGATGCATTTTTATGAAGGAGAGACATACACACAAAAGCTATGCCGGCAAGAAATCTTTCACCCTCTTCCCTGTCCTTCTTTTCTTCTCTTTTAAATGTCATCACATGTACACTTGGCACCAGGCAATTGAATGAGACTTGGCTTTGGTCTGGAGAAGACTGCGATCCAAAAATGTAGCCAGGCCTCTGTTGTTCCTATAGAAAGTGAACACAGAACTGTTCTCTCTTTGGCATGAGGGAGAGAGTCATTAGTATTGCTTCCACCTTGCAAAACCAATGTCAAAGCTGATGAAGGATTCCAGAAGATCAGTGCATCACATCATATTTTCTCCTTTCACTTCTCTCGCACAAAATGAACTGCATAGATTTTTATAGCCTCCCTGCAAAAGCAGCCCATAAAAGCATTGCACTGCTGAAATGTGCGGTGGAGGTGGGCCAGGTTCAGAGAGAAAGAATTTGTCCTTGGGCTTTATTAAGTTTTGTCCTGTTGCTGGGAGACCAGTTTCAATGTCGCTCTGGAACTAAAGTTGGTCCTCTGAAGTTTACCCTCTTACACACTACATGACCAAAAG
This sequence comes from Phoxinus phoxinus, assembly GCF_949152265.1. Taxonomy (NCBI): domain Eukaryota; kingdom Metazoa; phylum Chordata; class Actinopteri; order Cypriniformes; family Leuciscidae; genus Phoxinus; species Phoxinus phoxinus. The sequence goes on from NC_136888.1 coordinate 19,172,082, forward strand.
TATTTGGATATTCAGAAGCATAGTTGCCAGCACTACTGTATTGAATTCACATAAATGGTATGACTGTTTGTTTCACAGCTTTGTGTGACAGTTTATTTTTGTGTTTTTATATGACGTAATGGTCTGCTGTACAGTTCCCACAGTTCCCCGGCAGGTAGGTTGGGTTTTATAAAGCAGTAAAAATCTGCTAAATATGCTGCACAGCTGATGCTGATGCTTTCCCGCACACGTCAAGGCAGCACTACAAAATGGCAGCTAAAAACTTTCAAAAAAGACATTCAAAGCATGACATCTTCATGTCATCACTACTGCATGACTGCTCTGCGCTCGGCATTCTGCGTGTATGTCATTATGTGTCCTTCGCTTTGTGTATGATTGATGTGACTGTTTTTAATGTTCATAGTTGTCCAGCCAATGTTAACATTTAGAAAGGTTCAGTTTTAAGTTAAAACTGTTAGAAAATATTTTCAAAATTGGTTTAGACATAGTGTTCAGTTGGTTTGCACCTAAATGTCTCTTCAATTTATAAAATATAGAGTACTTTTTTTTTTTTCATTATTTAAAAAGGACATAAAAGTAAAAAGCACTCTTGATTGGAGTAAATAGGGAAGATATTTCTATGTGGTCAGTCAGGTCTTTGAGACTCTTTAATAGCTCAGTTTAGGAAAGCATGGTTTTCAGGTGTGATGATAAGGAGGCTTATTTTAAAGTTTCTGGTCTGTTTGTGGGGAAAAAAACGCATTTTATTTTACCGCCCAACAGCATATGATTTTAAAAATGAAAAGTACTTGGTTCCTTAGACTGCCCCACTAGAGGAACCCTTTGAAGAACCTCTAGGCACCCTATTAAAATGATTTTTATTTATTTTTTCATTTAATTTCACACAAAAAAACACAAGCTCCTTCAACAACTCCAAAGTCTGTCAATGGTTCCACCAGTAACCCTGTCGGGTTTTGTTACACTTTAAATGTATACTAATATTTGAGGATCCTTCAAAGGTGGTCCTGGGCGGTTTTCTGAAGGGTTCTGCCAGTGTGGCAATCTGAAGAACACCTGATTATTTCCGCAAGTACCTCAATTTTGACTATTTAAGGGGCAGTTCGTATAACTAAATCGAGAGGGTTTCCATGTGGTTTGTGTGTGTGAGATAGAGATGAGAGAAAAGAGCATGGTTGCAGATCTGTGAGATTGCATATGGCTTTCTTCCACTTGACTGACTGTCCCAAATGCCACCCTACGCACTTGCGGTCCATTTCCACACTTTGCTGACATAATTCTGCATAGACTGTGAGATAGTAGTTTACATCAGTGCGGCCTTGTCTCGGGGGGAGCGCTCTTGAGAACCTTTATTAAACTTAAAATTAGAAAGAGCATGCATCAAGTGTGCCATTTGGGACAGAGCCTAAGATATTTACAGCTCTGCCCACTTTAACGCCCCATCCAGTCAGAGCAGAAGCAGCTTACCCCTTTGCTTTAGTTGCCAATAAATTTGCTAAAGTATATCTCTTTGTGGATCAGTCAATTACTGTGTGTCGTTTATTATCTGTTTGAAGGAGTTTTTTACCCACATGAGTGTTGATAGCTCAGTAGTACAGCCTGGACATGCCCAGCTGTCACCTGGGGTATCTACAATCAGGATGGAGCCTTCCCTCCCAGGTCTCAGTCCCACTTGTACTGCACATGCATATCCCCATAAAGACCTCTTCACTTCTTTAATGTTATAGTCAACCCACTGGTTTATGCAAAGATTTCTGAAGTGCTGTTTAAATTGAGATAACGCAATTCATTTCAAATGTGTAGAAGTGGCCTCAACTAACAAATCCAGATGATGACAACGATGGCTTGATCTGTGATCAGCTGCTGTGGTGCCAGATGTTGGACATGTTCAGTTTTTGTTTATCATATTGAGAGAGATCAAGCAATTTTGATTGTTTGTTTTGTAACAAATCTTGTTCACATGGCATGTACTGTAGCGGGATTGTGGAATGTCTTACATCTCTTTTCTTTCTCTTCTTATGTTGCCCCATTCCTTGTCACTCTCCAGAGGTGGTGGAGAAGGTGTCACCACCTGCTCCAGTAGCAATCCTGCCCTCCAGAGAAAGTCAGAACATCTCCCCAACACAGCTGGCAGGTGAGTCTCATCTATCTCATGTACTATATATTTGGGATGCACAATTTTACTGATACTGTAAGTGCCTATATTAATGTTATGGCCAATAACCGATAAATAGTCCATATTGGACTCCATATTAAAAATATATACTATTTTGTATAAATAAATGAAAAATGATACACTAAAACTAAAATCAATCATTTAAGTGCTAGAAACCTCTCTCTCGCTTCGCTATGGGCATTTTTCAAGATAGAAAAAATGCGAAAATAACCTTGTTCTTTTCTCTCTCTCTTCATAGAGATTGACGAGTGTCAAGTGAGACCTGATATTTGTGGTGCAGGAATCTGTTATAACACTGCTGACAGCTACACATGCATCTGTGACGATGGCTATAGAACAGACAGTGAGGGCACCACATGTGTAGGTGAGAGGTCAAAGGTTAAACTATATAAACCATATTGATACTGTAGTTTATCTTTTATTACTACCAAGAACTGGAATTTTGATTCAACACTGGTTATTTTGCTTATGTAATGCATCCATGAATCCACCATACATCTATTTGATATTGTCAGTCACTGATTCAACTGTAAAAGTATTTTGAAAATGATGTAACTGTTTTTGTCCACACAATGAAAGTCAATGTGATCCAGTTATGGACATAACATCCCATTGGCAAAAAAAAAAAGAGAGAGAAAAAGACATTTTCACAATACTTTCTTTTGTGTTCCACCGAAAAATGAAGGTCATTCAGGTTTGCAATGACATGAGAGTAAATTATAAGGTAACACTTTATTCACTTTATTTTTATTCACTTTATTTTGATGATCCCCTTCAGACATTCTTTTGACTATAAGTAACGTTGCACCTAAATGTCAACTAACTCTCATAAGAGTATTAGTAGTTGTGGCAAGCAGGACGTGGCCGAGAGCCGTGTGAACGGAGCGAGGCCGGTGGCGCGAGTGTTAATGAGCATTACCAGCACGCCGCACCAGTCTCGAGTTTCTCACGGAGGAGCTTCGGGAGCATCGAAGACAGTGAATGAAGAGAGGGCCAGGCCGTGGAAATTTATGTTGTGTTTTTTATGTTTTAATGCGGCAGTCGTCCGTAAGGGGCTCGAGACCGGTGCGGCATGCAGGCGACGCTCATTAACACTCGCTGCTTGCCACAGAAGTGTATTAGTATCCTGTCTACTAATACACTTTATTTTGACGGTCCCCAAACAGACATTCTACTAACTTTGCAAGTACATGTCAACTTATTCTCCTAACCCCTTATTCTCCTTACCCTACCTCTAATAGTCTACTAATACTCTAAATGAGAGTTAGTTGACATGTACTGTAGGTGCAACATTACTTTTAGTCAACAGAATGTCCACAGGGGGCCATCAAAATAAAGTGTAAACATAAACAATGAGAACAGAATCATAATTTTTTAATGAAAAAGGCTTTTTGGTCACCATAACGTCACATCTAATAATCTAAAACAAATTAATGAGCTTCAGGCAAAACCAGGAAAATATTTAGTGACTATAGATTTTTTTTTTTTTCAGTCATTATGTGGAAGAATGACTATTTTTATATGATTTTACTCCTTTTCTCTTCATCAGACACCATTTTTTAGTCTATGCCTATAATTTTATAGATTATAAGATAGATCCATTGATTACCTGATGATTATTTTTGACAGATGTCGACGAGTGTGTGGAGAGCCCAAGATTGTGTGCTAATGGCCACTGTCAGAACACTCCAGGGGGATTCCTGTGTGCGTGTGATTCTGGCTTCATGCCTCACGAGCAGGGCACCAGCTGCTCCGGTAATTACAATACTCTGTCCCATATAAACTCACCCATCTACACTAACAAACTGAGTCAAAGTAGGGTTCACAATAGGCCCTATTGGACTGGTACTGTACATATATATATTTACTTTTTCATTTCTTCAGCTGTTCTTTTTTTAAAGAATTTTTTATTATCTATTATTTATTTTCTGGGCATGTTAGAAGTGAAGAAATTGACTGTTTGGAGCTCTCTATCTTTCCTCGTGAGCCATTACCAGTTTTCTCCTCCACTTTCTTGGCTCTTATTTTGATCCAGACAGATCAGCACTCATATGAAGTCTGCTTTTGGTCTTGAACCGCAATGTGGTCGTCTAAATACAGGCACAGCTCTTTCTCAACTCCAAACACATCCTGTGTGTGTGTGTCATTAGCTGGTTTTCAAGGTTTGCAGACGAGGTAGAAACCACCTCCCTGTGACACACTTTGAGGTTTGTGGAGGAAGAAGAGAGGTATTATCGTACCCTCAACCGAGTCACCCAAATACCTCAGCGCTGCAGATGAGGAAATGTTCACGGTACTTGGAAAACACATCTTCTCCTCATATTAGGAAATCCAGAGTACAAGACATCCGGAAGCTTTTGCCCAGAGTTACTCATTACATCCATTTAAACTGATATGGCCAGCACATTGGTTGCTCTGGTTAACAGGTTTAACTGTTCCAGTAATCTGTTCCAGTAAACTGGTTTAACTTTTCCATTTAGGAATTTGTCCCACTTTTATTCCACAATCTAGGAATGGGGGCGTTGTTTGTTTGTTTGCTCTAAGCTAGCCTATGAGACAGATTACTTTTACAGATTTTACTCTTTGATTATGCAAGATACTGACCATTTCATTACTTTTCAGTCTCTCCATTTGTTAAATGGCCGGCTACTAATAGAATCACAAGCCAGATTCGAACCTCTCCCTTTTGAGCACCTCAACATGCCCAGGACACACATTTTTGGGTTACTGAAAATGCAGCTGTCTCATCTAATGTAAAGCTCTTTAAAAATCTGTTGCGGTTGTGATTAGGTTACGTGTTTTTACACACTAACTGTTTTATTGTAACACATCCATTCAGTGTAAAGATGAAGTGACTTTGGCTGCCGTTGGAAGCAGTAATAAAGGTGAATGAATGGTTGAATGTGTAGAAGGAAGCAGGCATGGTGCCATCGTACATCATGGCATCGCTATCAGAGTGGTTTTGCAGTTAAGATGGTTTTCTTCAAGTAACTTCATTAATAATGGTGTAACGGAGAGATGGAGAACAAAATTTGCTTTAATCGATCGGTTCCTGTTCTCCTCACAGTAGGACAGCAATAACACCCATCCATAAGAACAGACCCTCCTATCAAACCTCCACAGCTGGCACGTGCAGACCCTTTGCTGGATGAATATCATGAACTCGTGTATTGATTTTGAGGCAGTCTGGTTATTTCTTCTTATGTAGATATCGATGAATGTCAGGATGGGAGAGTGTGTCCATCTGGTCTCTGCTATAACACTCTGGGCTCTTTCATGTGTTCTCCATGTCCGGATGGGTTCGAAGGGAGAAATGGCCAATGTGTTGGTAAGAAGCAATTTTTTGTTTGCTTATATACAATGTGTTTAGCACAGCTACTTTTTGACAAATGAGAGGACCTTTATAAATGTGACCCACAGAGGTGTCTTTCTTCAGATGTATTGTGTTCGTGACCTTCTCTGTACAGATATAAACGAGTGTTTGGATGAAAGAGTGTGCGCTCATGGCCAGTGCTTGAATCTGGAGGGCTATTTCATCTGCACGTGTGATGAAGGGTTCTCGCTCACTCCTGATGCCAAGGCCTGCACAGGTATTATCCGTTCACAGTTTAGCAAGATTTTGTTCGTCTCTAATATGCGACTGTCATTTTTTTTTTGCTTTGTTTCTTTTTCTTTTCTTTTTGTTTGCAGATTGCTCAGCCTTTTACTTGGCTATGGGTTTACATGGGCTTAATCTGTTACAAACAAAAACAGACAATATGCAAATGAGCAACTTTGTGTGTTACAGACATTGACGAATGCCAGGATGACAACGTGTGCATCCAAGGTCACTGTCAGAACACAGAGGGGTCATTTATCTGCAACTGTGAGCCCGGCTTTATATTGTCGTCCGCAGGAGACCAATGTGACGGTACGAAAGTGTGTGATATGTATTCATGTGTTTATGTCATGGGCGTCTGGGATTGATTGTATTTGTGATGTTGAGATATTCGGATGTTTACAGATGTGGATGAGTGTTTGGAGTTACCTCAGACCTGTGACGACGTCGGGCAGTGTGTCAATATCTTGGGTTCTTACCAGTGCAATTGCCCACAGGGATATAGACAAGTCAATGGCACCAGCTGCCACGGTGAGACAATCCATCAAACAAACTCACACATACAGCAGAGGCTGTGTTTGGAATAGGATATTATTATACTACTCTTATTGTTTCTGCAGAATGTAGTACACTACCATTCAAAGGTTTTAGTAAAATGTTTTAAATGTGTTTGAAAGAATTCTCTCACATTCACCAGAGCTGCATTAATTTGATCAAATATACATTCATATTGTGAATTATTACTTACATGTAACAGAACTGTTTTCTATTTTAACATATTTAAAATGTTATTTATTCCTGTGATGGTTAAGCTGAATTTTTAACTGCCATTTTTCCAGTCTTCAGTGTCACATGATTCTTCTAAAATCATTCTAATATGCTGATTTGGTGCTTAGGAAACATTATTTTATTATTACCATTATTGAAAGCATCTATGCTGCTTAGTACTGTTGTGGGAACGGTGATGCATTGCTTAATGATTCTTTAATTAATAGAAAGCTAAGATTATTCTAATAAAATTAGAAATTCAATTTTTTGTTTTTAACAAAAAAGCAGGCAGCTCAATGCTTGGAATACTGTTACCCATTATGCAATGCGCATGACCTGACCTCCTATTTCCAGTGCATTGGAAAGCGACATTAAGCCTGGTTTCTAGCTCTTTTTTAAGATTGGTTGAGTGGACCAAGTTGAGTTAATTTCCAGGAAGATAACTGAATACCACTCTCTTATTAAACATGGAACACTAATGACTACTAATGTTTTAATATGTATTATTGTATAATTCATACTATTTGATGTACTACTTAAAAAAAATAAAAAATAGAAAGCAGTATCCCGTACACCATAATGAAAGTCTTACACTGTCACTGCTTTCACCTCATAGATGTTGATGAGTGTGAGGATGAGACACAACTGTGCGTCCCGAATGGAGAGTGTTTGAACACAGAGGGTTCATTCCTTTGTGTGTGTTTCATCGGCTTTCAGCCCACCAGGGATCCGCCTGGCTGTGAGGGTATGTACACACACACACACACACACACACACACACACACACACAAACACACGCAAACATATTCTCTCATCGATGCATCCTGCTGTGGTTTGTCCTGATTCTCAGCGGTGCTGTGTTGATATTTATCTGATGTTTAAGCAAAATTAATCTGTAGTTTTGTCGAAAAGCCCCAGTGTTTGGCAGCACAAGAGAGAGTGAGAGAAAGAAAGGGATTGTGTGTCTAATGGGTTTCACATATGAGCCAATGTTATTTTTCCTCTGGTGGGACGTTTGTGCGTGCTCCCCGGGCCCAGTGAGGTGCCAGAGTTGGTTTAAATGCCCCGTCCAGCAGTAAAACGGGGAGAAGGAAGCGTTTGAGCTGGATGTCTAGACAACGAGAAATATTCTTTTAAAATGGCCCACTCAAAACCAATGTGTGTCTGTTGGCTTTTTCAGATGTAGATGAATGTGTGGATGACACCAGATGTGTAAATGGTACCTGTTCAAACACTGAGGGGTCGTATCTCTGCCACTGTGAAGGAGGCTACCGCCTGGAGCCAACCAATCATGTGTGCCAGGGTAAAAACCAATAGAATCCAAAACAATTCGCTTTTTCTCCCTCCACCCTGAAGCTTTTTGCTGATTGGTTTATTAGTAAACTGATTGGTTGGTTGTGCTGTCTGTCAGATATTGATGAGTGTGCTGACTTGGGGACGTCTATTTGTGGGGTTTGGGCCTGTCAGAACACACCAGGCTCTTACCGATGTGAGGTGCCCTGCCCACCTGGCCTTTCCCGAGGCGAACACGGCATCTGCATCGGTAAGTGCCCAAAGGCACCAGCTTCAGCCGTGATGTCATCACCTTAGCTCCATCTCGCTAGCACTGTTGCACTGCACATCTCCATATTCTTTTTCTCGTGTGGCTTAAACATTTGCTAATTAACACTGCAGATTGCAATTATGTTCCCGATCAGACCCATTGTTCCATGTTCAATTTAGTAACTCTTATAGGTCCCACTTTATATTAGATGTCTTTAACTACTATGTACTAACATTTAAATAAATCATTTAATAAAATGCACTTATTGTTTACATACAGTACATGTTTTTACAATGCACTTACATTTAAAAAAATATTACCTGCATGTAATTACAGCAGTAATTAATTTCTGTAATTACATCTATAATTACACTGTTGGCCCTTCCCTTATCCCTTAAAGCCAGGAACACACTACATGACTGTCAGGCTGATTCTGAATGTAATTTGGTCGTTACGACTGATCATGCTCAAACGGTTGCGCTCAGTCGATGTTTAATATTTGAAACTGGTGCTGGCGACTATGCTGTGGAGACGCATTCCTTGTCAAACATCATTCATCCTTATTTTTGCAAGTTAATTGTTTTTTTAGGCTCTTCATTTTTTTCTGCAGATGGAAAAAAGTAAAACTGCATTCTGTAAAAATTCAGAATAAGCAGTGATTTCTCGCATTTTAAAAATAGAATTAAGTTGCTATCCTTTTTTTTCGACCTAGAGTAATAAAGTTAATCAGAAAAAAATTTAATGGTACTGTAGCTTATGTAGGCTATATATATACTATATATATATATATATATATATATATATATATATATATATACTGTAACTGTACTTGTTTCTGAATATATATTAATTTAAATAGTCTAACGAACAAAAAAAATCACAAACCTGACATTTGTAAATAAAATTATTTTATGTATTCACTTTAATTATATCTAATATATTTGAGGGAATATGATGAGGAAATACAGCTCGAAGTCATGCTTTCAGAGTTTCCAGTGTTGGCAGTCCCGTTAAATAGTATTGGGAGTCTTGTACATTTACTGTAGACTGATAAAATGAAACTTATAATATACAAATAACAAAATTTAAAGGGCTTCTATTCCGGAATAAATAAAGCAATATTTTATAGTTTGTTCTAACCGGTAACTGGTAACTCTGGAACCAGAACGAAAAAGTAGCCCAGTGTTTTTGCTCAGAATTAACCAATTTGTTTTTAATTCCTGATTTGAGAATAACAGTCTACATTATTGCTTGATTATAGTAAAAAATATATAGGCATCGATAGGCGATTACGTCAAAAAGAAAACGTGAAAGAGAAACACAGGACTTTTTTTTATAAGTTATGGCAGGGTTTTTCAAAATTTCTCTGCACAAATTGCACTGCAAATAAGTAGCATCAGCTGTATGTTAACATCCATGTTGTTTTTCGGTCACGGTTGAGTTTGGCAGAATGTCCCGTTGTGACTCACGTGTAGTGGACTGACTCGGTTCTTAGGTTTGTGCTCCTCTCTGACTGCCAAAGACTCAAATCTGCTCAAGGCGATGGAAACAGTATTAAAGTGTGTTGAGTTCAGTCTTAGAATGTTTCAGCTAGTCGTCGTTAGTGTGTCCCCGGCTTAACTCACCCAAAACCCACCCATACCACCAAACCTGTCCCTAATTAATGCTTCCATTCAGAAAGAGTGTAACAATATTTCTGAATATTGCTGTATTTACTGTATATTGATCAAATAAATGCAGCCTTGGTGGGGGTTTTTTCTTTCAAAACCCCAAACGTTTGATTAGTAGTGTATGTGATTTTAGAGCTTCTCTCATCCATTCATCTCTGCCCAGTTCACCACACAAAAAGCTCTAACATCTCCTGCTTTCTGTCTTATTGTCCCTCCCTCCCTCGTTCTAGACGTGGATGAGTGTTCTCTGAATGAGAAAACCTGTGGAAGTCATGGTGCTTGTCAGAATACAATAGGCTCCTTCAGCTGCCAGTGTGACCAGGGATTCAAGGACTCTCAGGATGGACAGGGCTGTGTGGGTAAGTTTTTTCCCCCCTCCTAGTTTCTGTTATTTTCATTCTACAATTTAGAAGTAGACATAAAAACTGACAGTATTCAATGAATGATCACTGCTAGAAACCTAACTTAAACTTAACAGCTAAGGTGTAGTCATTGCTTTTTGTTTGAGGGATAGTTCACTAAAAAAGATGAAAATTCTGTCATCATAAATTACTTTCTTTTCCCCCATGAAACACAAATAGAAATATTTTACACTTTCACATACTCAAACCTGGTGCAAACACATCTTCAAGCACCAAGTTTGAAAGTGTGCAGCATGAATGACATGTAAAAGTGTCACAAGTGAAATGAATACTACAAATTGACTTAATTACTAACAAGCAGGAGATACACTGGAGAAAATGAAACAACAACTTAGATGAGATCGGACAAGGACTAGAATGAAACTCAGGGTTTAAATACACAGGAGCAGACAAAAGGAGCTAATGGAGCTCCCTTTGACTAATTAATGACTAATTCATCATTAATTAGTTAAAAGGAAATGACAAAAATGACTAATTAATGAGTTATCTAGGAAACAAACAAGAAAATCGTAATAATAATGACAAAAATGACTAATTAATGAGTTATCTAGGAAACAAACAAGGAAATCATAACAATAATGACAGGGAGACAGTACTGAGTCAAAACATACAAAACAAAACCATGACCCTGCAGAGGAAAGAATAATTTTCAGCAAATAATGAGTAATGGGCTTAAATTTTGGTCTATTCCTCACACAAACCAAATGTGTGACTTCAGAAGACTTATATAGCGCACCATTTATGTGGAGTTTTTGAAATATAGGCGTTTTTAACCTTTTTTGTGATCTGACCAACAATAATAAGAACCACCTTTATGCAGAATAAAACTCTTTTTTTAGACCATCTCTAAAAAGCTCTCTAACCACTCTTTTTTAGACCATAAATTAGACTTGAGTCTTCATCTCAGTCAAGTGTATATCATTTTAAGGTCACCATGAAATCAAAATTGACAATTCTTATATATATATATATATTTTTTTTTTTAACAGAATGTTGCAGTGTTTACTATAATTTACTTATCTGTGCACAGGGCTTGACGTTTAACACCCGCCAAATGCGGGTGGATTTCAGCGGAGGGGGGTAACGCAGTCAATCCTACTAGTCACTTTGGCAGGCTGAAGTTTATATATAATTGTAACAAAGTTAGTTGTTATGGGAAGAAGGAGGCGGAAACCGGCAAACATTTAAAGACTTTTTAATAAATAAATAAACAATTACAAAAACGTAAAGACTGCAGCCCCTCACGGACGACTGCCGCCACACATAATAAAACGAAACATAAATCCAGGCCTGTCCTCTCTCGTCCTTCACTGTCGTCTCTCCTCCTTTTATGCTTCCGCTCCTCCGTGACAGATACGAGACCGGTGCGCCGCGCAGATGTCGCTCATCACCAATCACGCCACCGGCCTCGCGCCGTTCTCTCACGGACCTCAGCCTTGTCCTGCTCGCCACAATAATATATACATTTTTCAATTGTAGTCTTTTAGAAAGGCATCTGAAATAATAAACTAAGTGCAATGTAGTGTTGGATTTTTTTATACATATCAATCCTGAAATATCTTCCCGCTTCCAAAATGCTTTGGCATTTTGCGCTGAATAGACACATGATACCAGCTGCGCTTTCTCGCTCTCTAATTGCTGACACACAAACCTGCCTCTCCTCACTCACTTTCATTTGCTCCAGATTTGATATTGTTGCTGTTACAGGGCTTGAATTTTGGCATGGGATTGCACGTATTGCTTATTTGACCAATTCCCCCAGATTTTGTGCTCGCACCCAAAGTGCGTGCACATAAAGCCATCTTGAGTTTGTTTTCGTTGCCTTATTGCACTCACTGTACACAGTCAAGTAGACGCAACATAATGTCAAAATGCCGGTCTTTGTCTATTCATCTTGGTCTATTCATATAAACAGAGTAATTTATGTTTTAAGTGAACTTAAACCGAGTTGAGAAAGGAAATTCTTGTGTTACAGTATAATGGATCTGTGCATTGGATCTTAAAGTGACAACAGCCTATTATACCTGCTGCCAAATTATGAGATAATATTTAAAATATCTATATAGCAGTTTTTCCCCATGGTATGGATGTCAAAATTATGGCCAGTGAAAATGCTGATTGGCTAGTAACTATGGAAAACCACTAGCAACAGCTAATGAGCAAAAAGTTATCGTCAAGCCCTGTCTGACTATGTGCACATCATTATGATTTTTTATTTATTCATGTGACCTTGTAATCTTTAATTAAAAACCTCCCCTCCCCTTCGAAACGGCATCTGTTCTTTTCATGATGTTTGTCTCGACGGAGAGTGGGACTAAATATCCTCCTCAACTGACTGCAAACTGGCATTCAGATCTGCCTCCAATTAGTTAGCAACACCCAACTTCCTACAATCCAATCGAACACAGAGTACAGAAGTCACGTCCTACATTTTTTTTCTTCCCGTCCTTTTTCTTGTTCCAAAAGCCATTTAACGCAGATATACAGTACATCACAATAGGGAAAAAAATATTAGCGCAACTTCTGTTTCATGCCGAAATGAAATATATTAGTCAAAATACTATTAATTTAAAAAAAAAAATAAGTGGGAAAAAAAATATTTAGTGCACGTATAATATGTCTCAAACTGTATCTTGTCAATTTGAAGACAAACTAATATATATAGTATGGTCTGTTTGTAAAGACTGGCAGGTAAACCAGAGCTGGAGTTTGAGCCGAGGCCAGCACTTTCTGAGATTTTTTGCCACTTCCTCTCAGACAACATAAAAAAGATGCAGACGCTTTGCTAGAACCATGATTGATGTGAGTGTTTAGTTTCTTCCAGTCTGAGGGTGGACGGCACAGACCCCGGTAATGTTTAAAACACAGCGACCAGGGCTAAACACATCAGTGGCCCCCACATACGCACAGACACATTAATACACTGACACAGAGTCAAGCCCTATTAAAGTGATGAAGCCACATGTATTTTTGAGGCCTGGTGTTTAGAGGTCCTATTTTGACACATGTTTTCATCTTGACTGTTCTTGCACCTTCTGAAAGAGACCAAGAGAGGAGAAAGAGGAAGTTTTGCCTTTATTATACGAGTAGGGCTCAGCGGTATGACAGTATTATGCAAAATTAATTTGAATAATCATGAATTAGATGGTTATCAAAGTGAGATTAAATGCCTTTCATTTAAAACTTGACTATTTTAATTGATTATATTATCCAAAAATAGGCTGTCCCACTTGTTTATTCATGTATAAAACATTTTTGGTGAATTTCCAGCAATAGTAGCTATATTGTGGTATTGTGATTTCTTGTAAAAAAAAGTATTTTATACTGCATTTATTTTTATCAAAAAAAGTAAAAGCAGTAATATTGTGAAATATTATTACAATTTTATATATATATATAATTTTTTATATGATTTCTCATAATATGATTACAGCGATTACTTCAGTCTTCAGTGTCATGATCCTTCAGAAATCATTTTAATATGCTGATTTGGTGCTGAATTTTTTTTTCTTTTTCTTAAAATTATCGTTGAAGACAGTTGCTTAATATATTTTCTCCAGGATGAATAGATACTTAAAAAGAATAGTATTTATTTAAAATCGATTTTTTTTAACATTATAATTATTTAATGCATCCTTGCTGAATAAAACAATTAATTTCTTTCAAAAAAATCTCACTGACCCCAAACTTTTGAATGGAACCATGATGTTGAATTTCTCATATGTCATAATATGAGATTCATACCGCCACCCCTATATATTGTTCCCTGCCTTGTTTTCAGTCTGTGTTTAGTTTGAGGCAAGAATTTTCATACACACGCTAGCAAACAAACAGTGAGCCACACACTCACTCTCTCTCACAGTCTGTGAACAGAGGTTGTTTGTCTTGTTGGCTTATGTAACTGGCCACAAACAACCTCCATAGTTTCTGGTTTCCCACAGTAGTAACACACACTAATACACACACACACACAAGCCCTGCATTCCTCTTTTCTTCCCACTTCTCTCTCTTTCTCTTCCTACAGTTATCCATTCTTCCATCTCTCTCCTCAGTTTCTCTTCTTACCACATCCATTATTCTTTCTCTTCCCCTCTCATCCCTTTGTCCATCACATACCTAGACAGAGAAAGATCTCAAGCAGGCCTAATATTGTGACCAAATGGTCCGCAACAAGATTCCTGCATCACCCATATGAGCACCCCATTTCGATGTGTCTGTAGCTTGTACATCTGCTGGGGCAGCTTTTCTTGCCCATGCAGTCGTCAAGAACAAAAACGAATCCCAGATCAGACGTATATGATCTGTAGACGTTTCTAAAGATCAGTATTAGCCCTTCTGTGCCAGGCATCTTCTCTGTGTGTCTTGAACTATGTATTAATGAAGCAAAAGGATAACATCTAATCCCTTTCCAGAGACTGAACATCTTAACTCCTTGTTTGGAGGGGGAAAAAATCATTAAAGCATTATGGAAAAGCCATTCTGAGTCAATTTCTGATTCCGTTTGTTGCCGCCAAAATTAAATTGCTTCTCACTGTGTTGCTGGAATTCCTAATAAACTAAACAGAAAGTATGTTTTCCTCTCCCACCCACACAAACACCTATAAATATTATACATTTAATATATTTATTTTACAGTTGTAATGATTTGTACATTCGTTTGATTTGATTTTTAAATTAATTTATGCATTTTGGCAAATGTTTTCATCCAAATTAAAACGTATCAGTTCATCCGTTCTCTGGGGATTGAAGCTTAGCAGCACTATGAGTTACAGGTGCTCAGGACACTGATTCAAGTTTCATAAAACATAAAACGGATTGATTTTGTGTGGGACACTGAAAGTAAAGGTTTGCAGTCCAGTAAGTGAGTCATATGCTAATTTGGTAGCCGCTCTGACAGATTCAGAGAAGGATTCGTCAGGCTGATTCAAACTGAGTTTGTGAGTCTTTCTGAGTGAATCATTTAAAGAACCACGAGTCATTCGAATGTGAATCAGAATACACTGGACGTGTTGTATGTTTGTTCAGCCATCCATTTAATTTGACAATGAAATAGAAATATGAATAGAAATCTTTTTAACTGATCAAATTTAATTCTGACTGCAAGCTCACAGTTATAAATATTTGATATGTTGTGGATTAAGCAGCAGTGCAGAAAGCACTGCATACATGATAAAAAAAACCTCTTTAGGGTGTAGAAAATGTTCCCGTCAAACCCTACTCTATTCTGGAGTGCATGCCAGCAAAAGCCGCTAGTATATATCAGCTCTTATGAGGTTGTATCTGTCTTTTACATTGTTCCTCTGGCACTGAAATCCGTTTCCAACTTTTTATCATTTCCGAGTGGTGCTGCACCCACGCTGCTGCCGACTCCAGACGACCATTTAACACTTACAGGCTCATTGACGAGCTGGCCCACCATCACTGAGAGGGTCTGGAGTGTGTACGTGTGTGTGTGCGTCTGGCAGGATGGCTCCATTAGAACATTCAGAGTCTATTGCACAGAAAGGCTCTCCACACAAGTTGATTTATTGCATCCTTTTGTATGTGGTGCTCTGAGATGATTGATAAAAGCGAGAGAATGAGAGTCACAGATGTGTGAAGCATTGAGAAGAAGAGAGAGAGAAAGGAGAAGAGAGTCGTGTTGCAGGAAGCAGATACTTGCATTATAGTGCTAGTTTGGTCGTCATAAATTCAAGCTGTCAGAGACAGTCGGCAGAAAAATTGGGCTGTTTTATTTACTGAAGTCATCTGAGCACACAGTTTGTCATTGCTCTATAAGGTTCCCAAAAGCCACCGGTTTGATAAGACTCTGAGCCAATCAGGACAAAGCTATAGAAATGATAAACTATGACTAGATAATGACCAATGTTTTACAAGCTTTGGAGTTCATGAGTTCACACAAGTTTGTGGTTGTGAAAAGTCTAGAGAGGTCTGGTGAAACTGTCATTTGTGCTTCTATAGTCTTGTTTCTTTTTCTTCTTCTTTTTTTGTGGGATAAAAAACAATTCTCATTTTAACAAAAAAGAAAAATCTTATTTTTTCAGCATATATATATATATATATATATATATATATATATATATATATATATTGTAATAATAATGACAATAATAATAGTTGTTTATACTGATATTTGTAATAATATTTATTCCTGTAGATTTTAACATTTTTTATTATTATGACCCTCATTGCATTCCAAACCTATATGGTGTTCATTTGTTTTTTTCATGAAACACAAAAGACTTGTTATGCAGCTCCGTACAAAAACATCTATGTAAAGCTTTAAAAAATTACAAAAAGGATCATAAATACAGTCCATACAACTAATTATATATTTCCAAACCTTTTGAAGGCATAAGATGGCTTTATTTTATTCAAAAGTTATTCTTCCACTCTAGTAAGCTGTTATGTCAAGAACCACTGCCATTGAATCATTAGGTTGAACTCGAGAAAAGTAAATGAGTCATTCTTTTAAACCAATTCTTTTTACTGAACCGTTTGAACTGATACATTTTTGAGTGAACTATTCCTGTTTGTGGTAGAACAACAAATGATCAGTTAATCAGATAATTAAAAACATTTTCTTACCTGCAGATGTGAATGAGTGTGAGCTGCTCGGTAATGTGTGTGGTGAGGCCATCTGTGAGAATCATGAAGGCTCCTACCTGTGTTTGTGTCCTGATGAGACGCAAGAATTTGACCGGAATTTGGCCAAATGCTTCTCTACAACACCAGGTAATATAGTATATGGTAAACCACCACAACGTGATCGACCAATCCATTATCCTACTGAAATCCAAATACCCTAACCCAAACCTGCAAGGCTACCATCATGCCACAGATTACGTTTTATCTGGACAGCTGACCCCTGTCCTCCTACGAAACTTCTTGGCTTTACAGTGTGCCTAAAATGATTCTGAAGCTCTTCACGTTTAAATCTCAGCCATAGAGATCCTCTAGTGCAACAGGACATTAACTTCCTATCATCAGGGTCCAGCTCTGAGTAGAACAGAGGGAGGCAAGGCGTGATAAATGGGGGTTGTAAACGATCTGGCAGGAGAGAAATGAGATTCAGTCTGAGGATTAGAGAGGGACCCAAGCACCATGGACCCCAAAGTACGTAAGAGCCAAAAAGAAGCTCCCACACT
Organism: Phoxinus phoxinus; assembly: GCF_949152265.1. Classification (NCBI taxonomy): domain Eukaryota; kingdom Metazoa; phylum Chordata; class Actinopteri; order Cypriniformes; family Leuciscidae; genus Phoxinus; species Phoxinus phoxinus. Next base: position 19,189,404 of record NC_136888.1, read on the forward strand.
CAGATAAAAAATAAGAAGAGAGATATACTGATAAGGCCCATCAGAATGAGATTGCTTTTAAAAAAGATTTCTTGATTGGAATATATTTAGTTTTATTGCTATTATTGTTCCTCTTTAAACAATGCCTGCTGTGTTACTGTTTATTTGAATATAGTCTAAGTTGATTTTGGCATGAAATTTATGAATGTAACCAAAAAAATTGCACTAAATGCAATTTGCATGAGCAGGCCACAAAATGTTATTTCTTCAAAAGTGAAGTGAGCCAATAAATCTGGGAAAGGTTTTGTTTACCTGTAAAACAAGTGGACTAAAGAAGACCAGACATGGAAGATGTTAAAAATGTTAAAAAGTTTTAGTTTTAACAGTGGCACTGGTTAGACTTGAATCAAATTGTTCCTCTAGTGCCCCAGTTGAAGAACATGGTGAAACTTGGAAATGTTGGAACGATGTTGATCGGATATATGTGTGTGAGTGGCTACACACCAGCTGTGCCTGGAATATCAAATAACAGGACTCTTATAAATAACTCTTTTAGTTGAGGACTTTTGTTCAAATCCACCCGCCTAATCCTGCTCCCGCCATAAAACCGCACTGTCTCCTGAGTTTAAACATTATAACATTATATTTACAAGACGTACCACAGTATCTCTTATCAGAGCTATAAATCATGGTTTTTGCATTTAAGGACAGCGGCAGAACACCATAAAACTAGAATCACAATAGTTTTGAATATGAATTATCTGGAAATCTTAAAAAGGAGCTCTCAGTGACTGAAAGGCCAAGGTTGGACTGTAAAACTGCTCTCTGATGTCATGCACAGTTTCTGCTGTGTTCTTGACCTTGGTTCTTAAGGTATTCATTTGTGGATAACTGTTGCAGTGAAATATTACATTTATTTATTGCTTCTTTTCTCCAATTATTTTTTTTAAATGTATGCTTTGTGACAAAACATGATAGAAAATTCATATCTGAATATTTTAAAAGTAAAAGACAACCGTCTGAGTTATCTGTGTTGCTTTGTTTGTTGTCTCGTACCCCATAGTCCCATCGGTGGAGAGGAAAGAGTGTTACTACAACTTGAATGATGAGAACCTGTGTGATAATGTGCTGGCCAGCAGCATGACTATAGAGGAGTGCTGCTGTACGCTGGGAGCAGGCTGGGGGGACAACTGTGAGGTCCATCCCTGCCCCATACTGGGAAAAGGTACTGATTTACATACATGAAGTACAGTACAGAGAACTGTAAGAAAACGTATGTATAGATGGATCATTGAGTCAGTGAGTTGAACTTAAGGATAGTGAACAGATTTTTTTTGCAGTGAATCAGTTGACCTTGTTCATTTTAGATTAACTATACCTTTTAAATAATTAAGAATTTAATTTTATTTATTGTAACTCTTTTTGAAAAAAATATCATGGTGAGGAACCAAATTAGAGAAATTCAGTTCCAAGTAGGAAATTTAAAGTAGGAACAATTTATTAAAGAGACACATAACATGTTTAAACCTATTATAATTTAAAACTGTAATTATTCCTATTTTAAACCTGTACTTTTTCCTTCAAATCATCCTACAAATTGGTTGAAGAGAACGTGTCCTGCCTGGAAGTGCACGTGAAGTGCTTATGAATCAGTCTCTGGTCATTTATTAATTTCTGACAGGCAGATCAAATAGGATTTTTATCAGATAAGGTTCAATGCAGAAGAATATCCACCTTTCTGCAACTGATGACTGATAAAAGGTGTTCAATACATATTGAAGTAGTAAATGACATTAGTAAATCATATCTGAATATCCTATAAATGATAAACAATCACTCTCATATTTCTTTTGCTTTACCAAAGCCAAAATTACAAGTCATTATCACTATTCTTGAATAAACACAGCAGACCGTTTCCTGTATTAACCACTGACACTCTCTTATGCAGATCAGTTCTCACAGATGTGTCCGGCGGGCCAGGGTTACATTCCTCCTGGTGATCCCATAATTCCTACAACCAGCTTACCAGAAAGCTTAATAGGTATCTGTGTGTGTCTATATATTTTCAAAGGGATTGTTAACCCAAACATTTTAAATCGAATGTTGTTCCAAACCTGTATGTATTACTGTGTAACACAAAAGATCATCTTTTGAAGAATGTTTTTATCCATACTGTGAAAGTCAATGGGGTCCAAAACAAAGTGTCTTGTACTTTTACCCCCATTTTATGCACATATTTCTGACTTTGTGAGGTGTGGAAGCAGCCGCAGACATGGCTTAGCATCTGACCTACATATGCTGAAACACACACACTCAGCAGCCTGCTTCCCAGTATGGGGAAACCTCAGTCCCAGGGCCAGTCTAATGCACTGATTTAATTTATGAATGCAGCGAGAGTGTGGTTTCTCTTTGGCTGGTGGCAGTGTGAGTGAATGCACTGTGGTCGGGATGTGTGTGTGTGTGTGTGTCGGTGTACGTTTGAATGGAATGCTTATGGATGGAAAGGACATTTCCTCCCCATCGGTCTCCAGTCAAATGACATTTCTGCATGTAGCAGATCCCCAAATAAGAACACTAACTAGAGCAATGCGTCCTCAGTGAAGAGTCTGTATGCTACCAGATGCATGCTGATCTGTTGGTGTGGTCCAGGCTTTCAGGTTCATAATGACCTGTCTGTATGTTTTCGAATGAAATGATGAACGTGATGATTTGTGTCTTTTGCAGATGCAGATGAATGCAAGCTTTTTGAAAACGAGATCTGCAAAGATGGCTTTTGTCTTAATACCCTTGGTGGGTATGAGTGTTACTGCAAGGCTGGACTCTTCTATGATGAGAGCAAACTACAGTGTGTTGGTAAGGTCCAAAATCACAATCAGTATGTAATCTTTAAACGTGTTGATTACTATGTTTCCTCTGGGTTTTTTGTTGTTGATTATGCTTCCTTCATGTTGGGAAGCAGAAAAGAAGATATTTTGACAAACAAAATGGGAATCCATTCACTTCCATTGTATGGACAAAAAACAAACAAACAAACAATCAGATATTTTATTTTAAAAAATTGTTCCACACAAAAAAGAAAGTCAAACATGTTTGCACTGACATGAATGTGAATAAAAAATTATTATTTTTTTTAGACTGATTACAGGTTTGATGTAGCGAGATCAGTTTTTTTAAAAGAAAGCTTTTGTTCAGACAGGCTTTTGCTAGCCTAGCACGTCCACATGTTGTCATAGTAATAAGGTAAACTTGGTTCAGCATGCACTGAATTTTAGTAATAGATGTTTAACTATTGATTGTTTTGGGCAGTATCCAAGTCTGAACACAGAAACGTGTAAAATAAATAAATAGATGGCGCAGTTTAGTGAGGATTAAGGACCTACAGAAAGTGCAGTGACGTCATCCTCTGAATTTTTGAAGAGGGCCCTTGTTAACTTCAGGATTAGCAAGATACAGCAAGAGAAACATTCAACATGTTCTGTTGTCTTTTACACCCTAACCTTGTCCATGAAGACTCACGTTCATGACATTTAATAGCTGCTGAGAAGCGCATATTCTGTCTAAGAAATCGAATTTAACGGGATTTCAAACCACATAAAAAGTTGTTTTGGATTTTATTTGTGTAAATGCAATAGATTTCAGTTGACTAGGCTAAAAAATAACATATTTTTGCTGCCTGTCTGAACAACACACATGCACTGTGTTGAAATACACAAAACGTAATGAAATTATTGAATATTATATTCTAGTGTTTCTCATTGTGCTGTGCATATCACTGATCTGTTCACAGTCACACAATAAAGTGCTGAATCTACCAAACTGAATAAAGTACTAAACCAGTTAATTCAATATTTTAAAAGACAGTTTTCAAAAACATAAAAAGTTACATGAAAGTGTTTTATTTAAGTGTTTTTAGAAAGGTTAGCAAGCAATTTTAGAAGGGTTTGTTATTTATAGCATCCTGCTTTAGCCGTTTATTGCTTGTGATGTTTGGCCTTAAATTGTCACTGTTCTTTTGTTGGATTGGAATGACAGGCTTGTGTGTGTGTTCATACAAGCTTACATGTTAAATAGATAGTATGTGTGTGTGTGTAAGTGTTGGCCTAGTTTGGCTCACCATAACGCCAACACATTTAAATTGGATTTAAATTTAAGTTTTAAACCTGCTGCAGCTGGCGGCTTGTGGCTTGCGGCCACATTATGCGTTCGTCTTGATGGCAGGTTATATGTGTGTGTGAGTATGGGTCAAAGGCTACATTTCGCGATCGGTCAGGGCGGCACAGCCGTTATGATCCAGGCCACAGCTCTATGGTGCACCGCAGGCTGTCTGCTTGCCTAAACACACATACACACACTCACTCACACATACACACACTCACTCACACAGACCGCAGACCCACGGCCAAGGAGTCTTACCCGGCCGCACTGCCTTAAAGCTGCCACACCCCTGACTGCCTCACACACTTATATTCAGTGTAGCCACAATCATTTGATTTCCTACACCCTCTGACACACACACATATGAACACCCACTCACTCTCCATACTCAACTATGCATTTACACACACATACAAATATGTCTCTCGTTTCATGTGTCAGTCTTTTTAACACCAGTTCAGTGGGTGGAGGTTCTGGAGGAGGCCACAAAATTTTACTTGCATATTGTGGGCAGATTGGTTTTATGTACACAAACACACACTAAGTTCATTCACATGCACTTTAGATGTTTGATTTTAGTTGGACTAAAGCAATATATATATATATATATATATTTATTTATTAGTCCTGGTTGTGATCTGGTCTGGTGATCTCCCTATCAGTGTTGTTTTTGTTAACTGAAACAAAAACTAAAATTATTTGAAAATAAAGCTCAAAGTAATTGAAATAGAGCTGAAATAAAATACAATATAAATATTAGAAACTCAAAATATCGCCTTGGCAACTAAATGAAATGAAACAAAGCTGAAGTACTAAAATAACTAAAATGGAAATAAAAATAAATCAAAGCTATATTGAAATATATATATTTTTTAAACAAATAAGAATGACAAATGCACATAACAAAATGACTGGAACTGAAATTAAAAACTGAAAACATACAAACCAAAGCTAATTTAAAATATGAATAAATACAATAGCATAATTAATACTAAATAAGAGTATTATATCCTGTCAGTCTATTTTTCCTCTTATGATTACCACACCTCACAACATTGTTCAGATGTTTTATTTCAAGACATTTGTCAAGTTTTTGTTCCTTAAAATGTTCTAATGTGTAAGACTAATTCCGTACGCATCTCAATCTAAGCCTCGGTTGCTAATTCCAAAACATCAGTTTAGAGCTAGTATCAGACGCTTGAGCGAGAGAAGAGGAAGGGAGAGAAAGGTTGATTGAATAAATTTGTGTCTGTGCGGTTCTTAACAGTGTTAACAACAGTGAAACAGTGTCTCTACTAATATCAAAGCTATAACTTTAACTGCTTCAAGAACAGTTCTGTTACTCACCACTAAAAATGACAACTATTTAGTTTCTGTGCGCATACATGTTTCCGTGTGTGTGAATGTGTGTACTGCATGAATGGGAGAGAAAATGGGAGAAAGAGTATGCTTTCCATAAATAATAGAACATAATTTTGTGGTAAAACGTTAAAATAGTTTGTCATTTTTATCATATTATTTGGTTATTTACTCGCTTGGCCAGTACCTTTGTGTGTTTTGGTTAATTTGCTGCTGTAGGCTGTAAGGACTTTTGAAATAACTGAATTGAACAAAGTGATATGGAACTGTAATTCTGTCAACCTGCCTGGAATTACTTTAGCCGTGCATTTACTGGAAAATAACTGCACACCTTGGCTTTCGTCAACCAATCAGATTAAAGCATTTAACAGCCCCGTTGTATAATACATTTTTATTTGTCCATTTATGCAATTTTTGTTTTGGTTTTGTAAACTGCAAAAGTGGTGAATTCTGGTGAAATTGTTGTTTTTTGCATCTATAATGTGTATATTGAGAGCAACTTGAACCTGCTCACTGAGTCTGTTCATCTTTGTTTATCTCTCATCAGACGCTGATGAATGTGCAGATGAGTCGAACTGTGTAAATGGTAAATGTATGAACACATATGGGTCATACCAGTGCTTCTGCACTCCTCCCCTGGTTCTTGCGCCTGACAATGCCCGTTGCATTTCAGCCGCCATGGCAGGTAAAGTCTTACATCAGCTATTATGTACCTGAAAACCCAACACCCCACTACCAAATCCCTATTCTTTAAACACGCCCTGCACTCTGAAAAACCACACCATAAAACTCACATCCTAAACTCTTAAATCCCAATCCTAGAGGCCTCCATCTCCACATATTTTAGATGTATTTCTTATCTACCACACTTATTTATCTCATTATCTTATTAATCGAGTTCTCCATGACCTGAATTGAGTGTGTCAGATTAGTGAGCCACCTAAAATATGCACTGTTAGGGTTCCTCAAGGAGCTGGATTTAAGAAACAATGCTCTAAATCCTTTAATCCAAACCCTACATTCTCTAAAACCTGTATTCTGTCCTCTAAAACCCTACAATTTACATTTTAAACTAAATGTTACACCCCTAATATGCGATAATTTACCTTTTGTTTCTGAGATCATTATTTGATCATCTCTTGATCACAGAACAATTCCAAACAGTGTCATACTGCCATCTAGAGGATGGTCAGAAAAAGAAGTGCTATTTATTTTAAACTTTGGAAATCTAGTAGTATGAGGCATAAGAACAAGCGTTGGTTCATGAGCACTACTGTTTCTGCCATTGCCTGGCACCAAACGTATTTCTACACTGTAATAAAAGTATTAAGAGAGGAATTTTCCACATTGATTTGCCACATTTTGATTTACGCATTGCATTCTATGGATTTTTTTACTTAGATTACATAAGTGTATTTGAGTATTCTGTAATTGTCATTTGCTTGACGCTTAAAATGCACATTTACTCAGGAAGATCAGATGAAGTTTGTTTGTGTTTTTACAGAGCAAAGAGAAGATGAAGTGTATGAAGGCATTTGCTGGGAGACTGTGACCGAAAGGCTGACCTGCACAAAGCCCTCCGCCAGCAGACAGACCACATTCACAGAGTGCTGCTGTTTATACGGAGATGCTTGGGGCATGGATTGTGCTCTCTGTCCCCAGAAAAATACAGGTATAAATACACAACCTTCCCCAATGAGCACCTTTCACATCTACTGATGCCCGTTTACATCAATATCTAAATCAATGTTATATTGAGTGCCTGTTTACATCAAATGTCACATTGAGCAATACACTCACAGTATAACTGTGCACTACACCCACTGTGTATAGTATTTATATAGTTATTGTATAGTTTCAGCATATATTTCGTTTGGACTGTCTTACGTGATCTTACTGCCCTGTAATTATATTCTTGCAAAATCGCTGAGATACAAAGAACCTGCAAACATAAAAAAAAGCACAAAGAAAAAGAGATGAAAACAAAACTCTTTCTTTTTCACTGTCATCCAGCTGCCTATGCCACAATGTGTAATATCCGTCAGCCGGGTGATTCCCGTCGGCCATATGGTCAGGATGCTCTGGTTGCTGGCCCAGTTCATGAGTACCCTGAATATGACTTTCAGCCCTCGAATCCTGACGGCACGCTGCCCTTCTATGACGATTATGAAGCACCAAGAAGTGAGTAAAATGATACACTTTAAATAAATAGTTCAGCCAAAAATGTAAACCGTCATTAATGTACCTTGTCAAAACCTCTCTCTCCTTCACAGATCCATATGATGCATTTGAAGGACTGCGAGCAGAGGAATGCGGTGTGCTGAACGGGTGTGAGAACGGACGGTGTGTGCGGGTGCAGGAGGGATACACCTGCGACTGCTTCGATGGATACACACTCGACATGTCCCGCATGGCCTGCGTGGGTGAGCAAAGCAAGAGCAGATTCTCACATGAGGGGATCAGGCTGGTTTTTCAGGATGTGGGTGGGATTAGCTCAGGTTTACGTTTCTGGTCGTTTCAACCCTAAAGAATTGATTTGAAGAAAAGAAAAATCTATGATTTTATTAATAATTAGGTGCACATTTTCCTGCACAAGTGTCTGAGCTTCAGGATAAATAAAATCAAAACTAGATTAAAAAATAAGATAAAAATAATTAATTAGTATGTTTAGTGATTTCATGTGACTGGATTTAATTTGTGGATGTTATTAAGGCATACAAACTAAAAAGGGTTGGGGGTTATTCAAAACCTCATTTGTCAGGTAACTTCAAAATTGCTTTTCCATCTTCTCCCAGAAAAGTGATGTGATTTTACCAGCTAATCTCCTGAAATGAGGCATGACTGAGCAGATGATAAACTATATAACAGTTTTTATTAGGGTTGGGAACCGAGAACTGGTTTGTAGAATCTACAGCAAGTCTGATTTCAAAAATGAATGATTCTTATGAATTGGTTCTTTTAGTGAATCAAAAACCTACTGAACAACCAGTGTAGTCCAATTTTTAAACAAATTATTCTGGGTCAGTTATTTTTTAGCGAATCAAAAACATACAACTCAACTAGTGTATGCAAATTCTCAAATGAATAAGTTATTTTAGTGACAGAACAAAACAAAAAAAAACAGCTTACAGCTAACTGTGAGACTTAGATCAATGTACTGTAGTGTCTGACTGGTTGTTGATATGACAACATTGTGTGTTTTGTCAGTAGTATTGTAAAAAAATATTTTTTTTTTACCACATTTTTGTCTGTTTGGCATTCTAAACCATCTCTTCAGTCTTTTAAAGAATGCATACTTTGCTTTAGCAATGAAATTCCATTTACTTTTTCAACAAATATTTATTACCCTAAAAACTAAAATAAGTATTATTCAAATTGTCATGGGTGAAGTTGAGTCCCAAACTCTTTGTGGTTTGTGTTCCAGATATCAACGAATGCTCAGAGCTGAATACAAAGATGTCTCTTTGCAAGAACGGCAAGTGCATCAACACGCAAGGCTCATATAAGTGCGTGTGTCTGCCAGGATTTGTCCACTCCGCCCAGCACAACTACTGCGTTCCTCACAGACAGAATGCTACCAGCACGAGCACGGAGTGACCAGCAGAGGGCGCAAGATATGCTAAAAACACTCTTATTTAATCAAGGCCCATATACTCTGCACTGTATAAAACAAACAGCCAAAAAACAAACATAGAAAAAAGTCCTACTTGAGATGAAGAGTTTAATGTGCTATCTAATGGTGTCTATGAGAGAACTGTATAAAATATTTGTTTTATTGGTCTATGTAAGTTTATTCTTTTTTACTGTATTAGGAAGTAGAAAGACTGTTTGAACATAGCAGAGGTGATATTTCAGCAAACTGACAAACCCTATGACCTTAAGCTGGGGGACTGCTTTATTTTACCCAGTCAGAGACACGGAGCGTGTGGATACTTTACTAGTGCAAAAGCCAGACTCTCTAGTTCCACTTTTACTTTCTTTCCATTTCTTCTTTTGTTTTAATAATTGTCCTTTCCCTTCTTTCATTATGTTTCTAAATCGTTTATCGGCTGATTTTTCTATTTTTTTCTATTTACTTTCACATTTTAGTGAGGCAGACCACACCGAACAAACACACCTGCAATACATAGAGTCATAAGAAACACACAGCACAAAATGTTTTCAGAGTCAAGTCTTTAAAATAAGCTTTTTATACAAGCTGCTTTGTATTAATGACAGACGCCAGCTTATTCTCTGTGTCTGGGACAACATTAGTCCACTGCAGATGTCTGCCCTGTGGAGCAGGCATGACCTTTAACCTCTAGAAATTATTATTATTACGTTTCTTTAAAAAGAAAATAATAAAATGAAGAACCTTTATGTATTTTGTTTTTACAGAAATCTTTTACTGCATTTGATAGAGTGGGTGAAATGTCTTGCCAGGTTGCAAAGCTGCTATTAAACAGCCGTGGGTTTTTTTCTCTCACTCTTTTTCTGTTTTTTTTTTTTTTTGTACATTTAAACTGAAGAGTTGATAAAAACTATGTATTTGTACATGAATAAATAAATTTCTGAATATCCATATAATGTATTAAAACTCTTGAAATAAATCAGAGATGGTGTTTATACATATTTAGCTATGCTGTGTTCTCTAGCCTATGCATGGTGCTTCTCAATTGGGTCACGACCTAATATGGGTTGTTGGGTCGCAGACAGAAAGGAAAATATGTTTAAAACAATCGTTGGGGTCTGAAACACCGCAGATCATCATCACCTTAAACAATGGTGTAGTTCAAAACAAATGCAGTAGATTTACACCAAATTGTTCTGTTCTCACAAGTGGTTCAATGGAAAGCATGTCCTTTGTCTTAGCTTACTGTTTATCTTGAGCAGTAATCTGGTGTGAGAATTTAGGTGACTTGTTATGAGTCGACATCAGTTGTTATTCAAAGAAAATACAATGGGACAAACTTAACTAATGGCTTTGATATCAAATGGATGCTTTGACTCATTGTACGGCTGGAATACTGGATTCTGATTGGTCATTGACGCCATGTTTCCTATATTCCCTATCATGAATGGCAACGCTGTAGGCCAGAAGACTGCGTGTCTGGGTAAGTGAAACCGACGATGTAGAGCTGCATGATACTGGATAAATTGAAAATCACAATTTATTTTGCTTCAAACAGATGATTTGATTCTGAACAAGCCACTAAACAAATTAACGTGTAATTTAGGCTAGGCATACTCGAGGTTCTGATCAAATGTTTGCCTATACCGTCAATTGTTTAATTAATTTGAATGAATTATTTAGGCTAAACAAAAAATGGTTTGAATTAATAATTCGATGTAAATAATTGGTTCATTGCTGGATAAATCAGAATTTCTGAACGAATCTCTTGAATTAATGATTCAAGAGGAATTCTTTTTTTTTTATAATAAAAAAAAAATTCTCCTCACTTGTCGCAACCTAGTGGCGTAACGATGTAATATCGTTATTTGAAGCGCCAAGTTACTTTCAAAAGATCTTCAGTGTTTATATCCAAACTAGAAACTTTTATTCGAGTAGGATATCTTGTGTTAATGTGAATATTTGTTAGACAGAAATAATACTGTGTGGTTGACTGTTTGTGAAACCGTTTCATAGCCTAACGTTAACTGCTGTGTTTTAACGATTAATCGTGCAACTCTGCTATGTTTGTGTAGTATGTATTCAACTTATGTGATTTCTGCGCGATTAACGCTAGGAACTGGAAATAAAATGATTTCGAATATGATATTTATGAATTTATATAGCGGAATTGTCATTATTAAGGAATTACTTCGCGTGTGTGTTTGAATCTAAATCGCGATTTTTTTTTAAATGATAACGTTACCTTAATCGTGCATAAGCCGTCTATGTTGAATGTCATGTCATAGATTCTGCAAATCATACTTGCTTATGATGGAGAACATTACTGGAGATCGGCTTTCCCCCGATTTTTACGTCACACTTTGGAATTTTGGGGATTTTTTTTTTTTTGCACTTCTTTACACAATTTGGCTGTAAATCTTTTTCTCAAAGCACACATAATAAGGCAACGAATTAAGTTCACTGACCTCAGTAAACCAACCAATAAACCAACATCATTTTGTATAGCATACCATGGTATTTTTTGATGTGCCATATAAATAGCATGGTACACACCAAAACCTGTATGTACTGTATGCTATTTATCCAACTAGCATGCTATTATAGGCTATTCCAATGCCATCACTGTATAGTACTTTTTTTTTGTTACTGATGATTTGCCGAGATAAGCTGAAGGACAATCCAGCAAGGATTCCTTTGCTTTCTGCTTGTTATTGTTAATACACTGGAACTGTGTGTGTGAGAGAGAACGAGAGAGAGAGAGACAGAGATAGGTACAGACTGATTGTTTGATGGAGCGCGAAGAGACAGAGCAAAGGGAAGTGAGGGGTGGGACTGAGTGAAAGAGAGGTGGAAGTGAAGGGGAGGGCCAGAGAAAGCGAAGGGAGGAGAGAGGCAGCATGCATCTGTGTGGGGTCAGTATCACATGCTTGGCTCTTGCACACCACACTGTTGTTGCTTGTGTGCGCTTTGATCTCACTGAACAGTGCATCTGACATGCAGTGTTCTTTCTGTCTTTATTTCTTCTTAAGGCAGGCATGGACTTGTAGAGAACTACGCTGTGTGATTCACACCTATGCTGAGTCAAAAGAGCTCCAGTGATCTCCACTGGCAGGTAAGATCTCTTTTTTTGATCACCTAACAGACCGTCATTCCTATTTGAAGCCTACTATAAAGTTCAGTGGTTAAACACAAACTAGTGATCAACTTTGACATGTTGGTTTGACTGTGCAGTTTACACACTGAAATGTGTGTGGTCTGTAGTCAGATGGCATTAATGTGATCATCTGAAGAGTACAGGACACTTTACACTCTCAGCGCAAATATGTTGCAGTCGGAGAGATTTGAGGAATTCCAAGGTCACAAACTTTTCTTGTGGTGTATCATGTTTTGTTGTCGTGTTGCAGTGTGTTTATGTGATAATGGGACACAAGCCAGTGAGAGAAACATTGATATTCATTGGTCAGTCCTGATGGTCAGTGTTGGTGAGCGGATAGTAGGTCAGTCTGATCATCATGTTGTGCAAAGAGTACACAGGTGTGATGTTGTGCATGCATTTAGTTAGTTTGTGTGTATATACTTTTGTTTTGGGGATGAGTATATATTTTTAAGTATTGATTTATTTATATTTAGAATTTTTTGCAGTTCACATTGCAATCTGCTTAGATGTTGTTTTGAAAATGTTGTTTCAACTTTTGTTTATAAGTCACAGGGACGATCGAGGCCCAAGGACATACTTTCTCTCTGAATCTCGCTCGCACACATAGACACACACTGCCTCTTTCTTTCAAACACATGCTTTCTCTCTTTCGGTTTATCTCAGTAGCTCATTCTCGCTGGTTTTATTAACCATGTCTGTGTTTCACTAATGCATTTATGGAAAAATCACAGTCATCGTTTCATCAAATTTTCCATGAAGCAAATAGCTGAGAATAGCCGGCCATGTAAATGATATCCCAGCATCAACCTGTGCTTTTTAACCTGTTGCGTGTGAGGACCCAATTCAGAGTTGGCCACAGGTCTAGTGTTTCTGTATGTACTGTAGCTCTTGTATGTTTTCCTGTGCAGAAATTAGCCGCACATGTAAATATCTAAATGTGAACTACATGATGTTGAATTACTGTATAATAGCTTTGACAAACCAACTCTGTATTTGGGAACAAAATGAGTAGAACTAAATCTGACAAAACTTCCCTTTGGTGAAATCCAAGGACTTGAAATAAAGTGATTATAATTAACTTGATATAAAAACAATAGAAGTCTCAGGTTTGTCAGTAATTAGGTGGTGTGAATAATAACTCTCTGTCCTTTAAAGGAAACTTGTTTGCTGTGCTGGTAATCTGTGGGTCGGATCAGCAGATAGTAATATTTAAGCTCTGTTAACACACTAGCGCTGAACACACACACTCATTCACAGAGCTGTTGTTTCTGCAGTTACACAGAGTCTCTGACAGCAAGTGTAGGCAGGTGTCTGTAGCGTGAATGGTCTCACTCCACAACCTCATTCCACCACTTTCCCCTCATATGCTGTCTCATAGTTCCTTTTTTTTCTGCCATTGGACTCTATCTATCATTGGTCTATCTCTATACCGTCTCACTTATTATCAATGTTATTTGCAGTGCGATTGTGAGCCATAGCTCCTGTTTCCAGTAAAATGGCAGGCTATTTATAGAGCAGGAGTGTTGATGTGTGTTTGTGCCCTGCTGCGTATGTGCTCGCATGTCTGCATTCTGTCCGTATCACAGTGATTCTGGACTAGCTTGGCCAAATTATATTCACTTTCAAAGTTTTTCTTTTGCTGATACAGCCAATATGTGCATTTTTGGAGTGACCTCACAGTGGTTGTTTTCTCCTAAATGTGATGGTTAAACACAGATCTACTTTATTATTGATTTCATTTTAGTCAATTTAGAGATTAATTTAATAAAAAACTCTTCTTTATTGATTTAAGTCAGTAAAAATGCCTTTAATGTTTAACATATTTTGTCTTTTTAAAATTATTTTTTACTTTATGTACCAGAATAAAACCAGACCATATGCGTATTTGCTATTTGGCTATTGGTTATTATTATCCAATAGCCCACGCATAGCATACATGATGTCGGCGGAAAAGGAAAATAGATTCTGTGAAGGATCAAGTTATATTTTTATTTGAAGATTGCAAAAGACAACTTTTATATTTCTCTGGAACAACATCATGCACCAATCAGTTGTTCACAATACGGGGAAATAGGCTCAAATTTGATTTCCTCAATATTCCAGGCTTCCTCTTTCTAACTAGAAATCAGGTACAGAAATTCACACACTTTCTAAAATTGAACCAGATGGCAGTGAGTCACAGCAAAAATCACTCCTATCAAAAGTCTTTCCTGTCCTGCTGACCTCACATCAGAAACCATTTGATCCCTGATCCTGGATCAGTCTTTCAGTATAGCTCTGTTTCAGCTGTCCTCGATTCAGTCATACGTTACCGCTTGCTTGTGTCATACAGTACACGCATAATGCAGTGCTTTATTTATGCAAAGTGCACCTGTAACATTTCCTCGTATTCAAACAGCATGCATGAATTTCTCTCAGTTACACATTAGCCACTGCTTTCATTAGAGTCCCAAAATGTCACACGGCCTAAACAATCTACCTCAACGTAAAGACACGAGTGAAGATTTTATCAAAAGTCTTTTTATGTGTAATATTACCCAAGACTTTCATAGCTTTTGAGAAGAGTGTTTTGTAAGTGTGAAGACTGGATAAATAGGTTAGTCATGATTACAGAACAAAACAATCCGGCTCTGAGCAGTTCAACATGTCACTTGGACGTTTCAAGGAATTTCTGAGGATGTTTCTTTGAAATCCAAGGGAATGTTTGGTAAATGGGAATCTTCTCAGATAGGAGCGTCATGGTTTCATCAGATATGACGTGAAATCTTCCACTGCTTTTCATGTGACACAAACCTCAGCCACATACCAACCATTGAAAGAGGCAATAAACTTTTATCATTCAGTCTTTTCAGTGTGATGGAATGTCAGTACTTCATAAAGAGGCTTCAGACGTTTTTGTTCTTGTCTACTCACACAACACACATCAGTAACAATTGCCGTTCACGTAGTTTAAAACAAACACTGTGAGAGTGTGAAACAAACTGTGTTGGCAGAGCAGGATATGTGCTCATTGTTTATGTTTAGCCGGTTCTTTTTTGGGCTTGAGGAGACGAAACAAGATGGTCTGCATCCCCTTTGAATGAACAGGAAGGAGGACAGAAAAGCAGCTGCTAGTGTCACACTCACACACACAATGCACATACACGCTTAGAAAGAAAGACAGAAAGGGAGGACAAGGGTCCTTCAATGTAGCCATGACCCACTTTGTCATATGATGATGAAGATTCATTGAACTGAACTTGAAATCAGTGTTGCATTCTGCCAGAATATTGATATTCATGCTGGAATTCAGTTACATTAAAAAAGCTCACAGATTACATTGATTACTAACAAAAAAGTAAAGACAAGCCGGCCTTTTATTGTGCTACCACATTTTAAGTTGCTTTTTAAAAAAAATACTGAAGCTCTCAGATATGTATCAAGTTTGTCCCAAATGTTTCATAGTAAATAAAAGTAGCAACTAACGAGCTGATGGTAAAATGTATGTGATTGATGATATCAAAGCCTAGATCATGTGGCTTTCGATGAAGTTAATGAGAAATCTTTTTACTTTTGATTGCAAACTTCTGTAACTTGGCAAAACTTGCAGGTGTTGAGGCATTGTTGACAATAGTGTTGACAGCACTTTTCTAAACCTCTCTTCTAGAGTCTTTTTCTGAGGAGAAGATGTCTGTGAGAAAGTCCTATATAAATAACCTGGTGCACAAATATGGTAACCCTTTACCACCTTTGTATGTATGTCAAACCACCATCCTATGATCTGATACCACTCTAATACTTTTTGTAAAAGATTTCAAGTACCTATAACTTTGCATAAGATGAAAAGGGGTTCTTAAATTCTTTCATCATGTTTACTTCCATTCAATGACCAACCCTGGCTCCCTGAACACAGCTGAGTTATAATTGTATCTCAATGTATTTCAGTCTTGAGGTAAGATATTTGATCATCCAGTGGTTCTGCGAGACTCACCTGAAACTTGAGTTAAATTCAGTTGCATGTTTAGTGTTACCAAGCCATTACTTGTGCAAAGCTCTTCCGTTCTGAAACTTGTCTTCACCCCTGTACTGTTGCGTACACAAACCACAGACAGATCGAAGAGCTCGTACCTCACCCAGACAGACCCACTTAAACGGGCCAAACGGGGAGATGGGAAAATGCAAGCATTCGCATACTTGAGGGGCTTGAGGGTGAGTGATCTTAACTGTGAGTAATTCCTGCCCATAAATATCGGCAATTGAATGACAGCCTGCTGGGTGGGAAGTTCTATTGTCCTTGAATAAATTCTCCTCACTATGGTAACCAGAGGGGCTCGTCCCCTCAAAGAATGGAAGCTGGGAAAAATAGGCTCAGAATTGTTGTACGTGGTAGTCATATTAAATATATCTGGCACTCATTTGAATAGAGAGCCTTTGAAACAAAAGAGAGAGTTGAGAATTGGGGTTGTCCATTGTTTGACCATGCCGTTAATGTCCCCCGCTTTTGTTCAGGCTAAGAGTTTGATGTATTCGCAATTGTTTTGTCACTCTCATTTGAGATCAGATCAAGCCAAGGTCAGGCTGTTTATTGAAGCTATAGTTACTCTGGTTTGATTATTTTGAGGGAGGAGGAAACCACGTGACGCAGATCCACTGTGTGTCTATGACATCCTGTTCAAAAGCCACCGACTGGAATAAACAACCTGCCTTTATTTAACCCGCAGTAGCAAGGAGAAAGAAAGAGACATTAATGATAACACTCCTGACTATTGTCTTTCGCTCATGATCTTTTTCTTTCCCTCGTACCCCCTTTCGGACACAAAAGGACAGATTGGTGGTCACCACCACCCCTCCCGTGAATGTATTGTGACGTGGTTCCTGTGTGCCGGGCTTCAGTTTACGGTGTGTTTGGGAGTATTTTTAGCCTGGCACAGGGACGCCTGCTACACAGACAGGAAAAAGGCCAGAATAGAAGGAAGTCCATTCGCCTTTTAGACAAACAATCCCTTCATCTGCATCAGTGAACTGTGGGAGAGAGAGAGACAGAGACAGAGAACCAGAATGAATATTTCTCACATTCTCTAGTGCCACATGGTGTTTGCAGGACTTCTCGCAGAATTTCACAATGAGGTCCAGAGATCTAACTCATGATATTCTCTGTCTCATTATTACAGAAACTGTTCACTTCCCCTTTCTCTCTGCATATATAATGCTAGTACATTTTTTTAAAAGTTGTAAACAGTTTGTCTTTTCATTGCATTCCATAGTTTTAAGTTAAACACACACACACACACACACGTTAGATGTATAAACCTGAAGAAAGAAAAAAGATCACAAATATTTGTAGTGCTGTTGTAAATAATAAATATTGTTTCAAATATTCTACAGTAAGCTTTGAGAGCCCTACAAATACATATATGTATATGACAGCTGTGAGGGTCCCTGGCAAACAAAGAAAAAGTTGTTTGTTATCGTTGATGAAGATTTTCAGTGAGTCAATGTCAATGTTGACAGATTCTTAATTTTCGGTTGCACACTTTTAATGAAACTGTAAAACTGTAATAACCCATCTGTCATGTACTGCAATCTCCAAAAAGCTATATATTCAGTAACAGATTCCTCCATTTTATCCAGATTTCGGATTGTGAGGGAAAGCAGTTGCAAAGGCCAGATGCATTCCAGACTTAAGACTGAGTAATATTTTTAGTACTTCTCAAATGTACTCTCATGAAATATCTGAGCTTGTCCAGTTCCTCATCAGGTCAGATCGTCCTCTAGCTTCAGGTCTTGATAATCAGAGATGTCAAAATGAACAACGGACCAGTCAAGTTCAGATGTTACAGTAACTTTTAAGTGGGTTAACATCAGCACGGCTCTTTAAAAATGGATGGTGTTGGGGAAGTTTCAGCTCAGTGTGCGGAACAAGTGACAGCCACTGCTTTATGAATTATACACATCTTTTGTTCCTCTGGATAATTACTTTGCTTTAGATTTTTCATATGACTCTAGTTCCTGCTTGGTCCCTTTGCAGTGTGTGACAGGATGTTAGCAGCTCTGTTTCAGAAAGAGACTTAACCCAAAGTTGTCAAAAGGTTGTCAGTGTTGTTCCTTTTTCAGTTGTATGCACGAATGCTGTACCTTCCAGTGCTGGAGACTACATGACTAAAAGTATGATACTACCTTTTTTGGTAGCATGAAAGTAGTTACACTGGTTTCAGACTAGTCTATTCGTAGCGTTCCTGTAGCTCAAACAGTAGAGCGCTGTGCTAGCAACCCCAAGGTTATGGTTATGATTGGGTTCAGAATGATGAATGTATACCATTGAATGCAATGTATGTCTCTTTGGATAAAAGCATCTTTCAAATGCATAGATGTAAAAATAAATGTTTAGCTTTTCCAGTTACAAACTACTTTTTTCAACAAGTTAGCACAGTAGCGTTATCACAGTTATGCTATATCATTGTTTTAATATCACATTGAAAATGAACAAGCTGTGGCAATAATTATGCATGCTATATCCTACATCTGTCGTGTAGTGAAAAATCCAGGTAACTGTAGTGAATCAGTTGGCTCAGTTGTAAACAAACGTCTCAGGTTTCGACTGTAACCCTTGTTTCCTAAGAAGGGATCGAGACGCTGCGTCATATGACGACACTTTAAGGAATGCCCTCATAGGGCTGGGCGATAAAACGATAACGATAATTATCGCGATATCATTTTTCTCGATAAAACGATATCAAGAGTTCGATAAATGTTCGATAATGTTTTATGTGCCAAAAGCGGAACGAAACTCATTTGAACCGTGCGCCACACGGACCGTTTATCCGCTCGGCTCAAAGTCCAAACGGCAGCGTGAGCTCACTAGAGCAGACGCGTTTACTCTGATCGGTCTCTGTCACGAGATCCAGTGAGAAGCGCTTGAATTCAGCGAAGAACACAAATGTCTCAGTGATTGAAACTAGTTTAAAGGCAGATGACGAACAGGAGAAACACTGTGCGCAGCGATACAGTCTGAAGGCTTTTCCTTCTACAAACTCCCATCATTTACCACGGATTTATTGTAACGTTAGCCTAGAAATATTAACTGCACCATGAAATGTGGGATATATACATATTGAATTATATTATTAATGTAGACAATGTATTAAAGGACTATTGGAATATAATTACAGTATTTAATAATGTATCTAGGCTACTGGTTTTCACACAAATACCATAGAAACCATAAAGTAATATTTTGCCATGATAGTGAGGTGCTGTAGGCTGTGCCTGTTTTTATCTGTGGTTATCATCATCCAAATGCATGATGCTGGATGACCAATTGTTAATTTGAATAAAACTCAAACAGTCATAATATTACATTTTACCAAATAAAAATTAGCACATGCAGAAACTAAGAAAAAAAATTTCTATTAAGATATTTATTTTGTTAAGGAAAAATGACAAATGTTTGAATGTTCTACCTCAAATTTGTGAAATGTTCACCTGTTTGGCAAGTGTTTGTCATGATATGTTCTGACAATAAAGAGTAGTTTAAAACCACAATTAACACTCTGGTTTCTTTTTGTCACACTAGTCCAATCTTGATTGCCGCTGCGTCATGACGTTGCATGAGATGTAGCACTCGCCAGCGGAATCGGGAAGTTATAAAAGGACGGCACACAAAGAGAGTAGCTTCTAAAAGATCGAAGCAAGTGGCTCTCAGGCATACGGAGGCTTGGCAAGGAGACACAGTGTCTCGTTCCCTTCTCAGGGAGCAAGGGTTACAGAGATGTTCCTTTTCGAGGGAACTCGCACTGCGTTGTATGACGAGAGCTAATACTCACTAAACCACGACAACCAATGCCTGACCTTGAGTGAACTGTCTAGGCACAGTTACTGTAAGACGAGAGCACCTGTGCACCCGCTGTTGAAGGAAAAATACAAATAAAATCTCATAAACGTATGCGGGGTAGCCAAGCCCGCATCATCACATATTTCTTGCAGGGAAACCCTGGAGAGAAGGGCCTTAGAAGACGCTATGCTTCTAGTGGAGTGAGCCCTTATGGCCAGAGGTGAAGGCATATTGTGCACCTGTTAGGCCAGAGAGATAGGCCGAATTATCCAATTGCTGATTGTTTGCTTAGAGACCGGGGATCCCTTCCTGTCCGACCCAAAGCACACTAACAGTTGGTCTGACTTCTCTCCTGTGTGGACACGTGTGGTGAAGGATGGAAGGCCTGGAGGATGGTAGAACGCACCACATTACAGGGCACTTTAGGCACGTAGCCCGGTCTAGGGTGAAGGACAGCTTTCATCCTCCCGGGAGCAAACTCTTAGCAGGGAGGAGAAATAGAAAGAACTTGGAGGTCCCGACTCTCTTAATGTAACCTTTAAAAGGAAAGCTACCTTGAGGGTGAGAAATTTCTCAGAAGCTGACTCGAGTGGCTCGAAGGGGGCCAGAGACAACCCTTCAATAACCGCTGCCAGATCCCAGGTTGGAACTCTGGCCTGAGTCGCTGGCCTCATCCTCCACGCTCCACGAAGGAACTTTTTTTTTACACAACCACAGCAGTATTTATCTTTGGTCAAAACCCTATTAATGCACTGACAGGATGATTCATGATTAAAATGCCAGAGACAACCCTTCAATAACCGCTGCCAGATCCCAGGTTGGAACTCTGGCCCGAGTCGCTGGCCTCATCCTCCACGCTCCACGAAGGAACTTTTTTTTTACACAACCACAGCAGTATTTATCTGGCAAAAAATATTGTGCCCCCGGCCTGGGAAAGCAGGTCCCTCTTCAGGGGAATCTCCCATGGAGGTCATGCCAGGAGTAATATGATGTCTGAGAACCATACACGGGCCGGCCAGAACGGGGCTTTCAAGAGTAATAATATAGTAATAATATGATTTCAGAGCCCTGAATACAGCCAGCATCTCCAGGCAATTTATGTGACAGAGACGGTTTTCTAGCGACAAGACGCTCCTAACACCGGGCCCTAGGACAGAAACTCTAGAGGCAACACTCTCTTTCTGTTGTTGGCGGTGAGAGGAGCTAGATGACGGCTGGGGCTGCTCCCTGCCAGCAGCCCGTCTAGACCGAGAGTGGCGAGGTAAATACTGCTTGAAAGTGGCTGACTGCTTCTTCGCCTCCTGGACCCCCCTTAACTGAGTCGCTGAAAAGCTCAGAAGGCGAGATCAGGGCATCTAGGAGGGTGTTCTATTCTTCTCCCAAATCCCCGATAAGTTCAGCCAAAGGTGTCTCTCCGTCATCACCAATCCATGGAGCGGCCGATGGCATGGGCCATCTCCTTAGTGACGCTGAGAGATAACTCCCCTCGCCCTCATCAAGGTCTTTTAAAATGTCGGTCCGAACCGCCAACATATAAGCTCTGCCCACCAAATCAGATGTAGTTGATCGGCAGGGTTTTATGGGCAGCGCCGGGGCTTTCAGGGATGATGCAACATCAGGTGAGAGATATCTCGCTAGAGGCTCTTCAACCTGCGTCATCATCCCATAACCATTCTCTTTAGCCCCTAAAATATTACTGTACTGAAGAACTGAAGGGCTAGATAGGCTACTTGCATAACTCATTATGCAAGTTGGGAAAGAAAGGTAAACCCCAGCGAGGAGGCTGTGACAAAGGCTGCAGGAAGCGCTCATCAAGTTTGCTTTTCTTATGCGCCTCCTGCCTCTCGCAAGGCCAGCTGATGTTTAATTTGGCCACCGGATGAGTCACAACCTCCATGAACTCCTCATAAGCGGGAAGATGGGGTGGCGAGTCCTCCATCTCTCCCACCTCGATGCTGAGCACATACACTTCCTCAGCAGACAGCTCAAGCGTCGGGCTCCCGCCCTGGGTGGAAGAAGCCACAGAGCCAGGAGCATCGGACCTGGCCTATGAGGACTAAGAAAGTGCCTCAACAGTCTCAAACCCCTCTGCCAGCTCTAACTGCAATCCCCATGTCCTGAGCTACCGCGCCACGGGGAACACGAGCCTGATCACACTCATCAAAGACGCCCAGGCGAGAACGGAGCACTCTGAGCAGTAACAGCTCACAACGATCACATGCTCCGCACCCAAACAGTGAACACAAAGCTTGTGTGTGTGTCCACCCGTGATATATCTGGGGCAGGGATGCACACACCGCTTAAACTGCTTGGGATCGCTCGCCATTCTTTTTATATATATGGGCTTAGAATAAACTCCTGACAAACAACACCAAATAGACAGACAGTTTACAGAGAGCACTTGCTGAAGAGAAGTTGCTCTTTGTTTGCCGGCGTCCTTTTATAACTTCCGCATTCTGCTGGCGCATGCTACGTCACATCCTACGTCGTGGTGGCGCACCAATTAAGATTGGACTAATGTTAAACACGTGCTTCAGGTGCTTACACGCTGAGGGGGTTCCCCAAAGTGTCGTCATACGACGCAGCGTGAGTTCTCTCAAAAGGGAACTTCTGCTTCAAATTATTCACTGATTAATTTCCCTGCAAAGGAATCCCGTGTGCAGCATTTTACGTCTTTTGGTTTGCAAAATACTTTGTAAATGCTTTTTGTTTTAGACGTGGTAATATAAATGAGGGTTTTTTGTTAGTGTTATTGTTTACAATTTAATGCTGTCACCCCAATTTAAATCCCCACTGTTTTTGCCAGATAAATACCGCTTTGTTTGTGTTTAAAAAAAAGACCTCATATTGCATCCTTAAATAGCTTTTGCATAGTTAGCAAACATTTTGTTTGTAGCAATTGTTGCTAAAAAGCTATTTTGACTGTTGATTAAAGGGATAGTTCTCCCAAAAATTCCATTATTTACTCATCCTCATGTTTTTCTAAGCTGGTATGACTTTTTGTCTTCTGGGGAACATCCAATATTATCAGAAATATTTCCGTGTTTTTTTCTTCTTCTTTCTATACAGTGGAAGTCAATCAATTGTCATTCAAGACTCAAGATTAAGTGATGACAGAATTATAATTTTTGGGTGAACTGTCATTTTTACATCTTTATATTATGAGTAGCTTGTAGTTTAGGAAAGTCGAGTTTCAAAGTAGCTTTGCAAACCATGCTACCTTCTTATCTTCATCTTTGGTCAAAACCCTATTAATGCACTGACAGGATGATTCATGATTAAAATTTTAAATGAAAGATGTAAATCTCAAAAGTACACAGGTTGGGACCCTGATTTGATTTGGAGCTGCTGGTGGTGTTGTGTTTTGGGTTTGCTGGGTTCATCTGAAGTAAATCAGGCTTTATAGAGCGACTGTCAGAGATAATCGGCTGTTGTCTCTGTGGGCTGAAGCTTTAGATGACTGTTTGATAATGAGGTTGCGGAGAGGTAACTCATTTACTGATTGCAGGTCTCTGGCATTGTGTGAATGGTTCATTCTAGCAAGACGGGTGTGAGTCTTTGTGTATGTGTTTCTGTGCATGAGAGCTTTTCTGTCTGCGTGTGTGAATGTGCTTGTTTGCATGCATCTATGCGTGTTCGTTTTTTCTTGTCTGAATTAGCAGTGGAAACTCTGAGAAAGCACTAAAATGTGTGAATATAATGTGTGACAGTCCTGGAACATCACAATGTCTTACTGAATATTACTGATCACACTGCTGTCTGAGAAGAGAGACAAATCAAATTCTTACTGTAGTTTTTGTGTTGGTCAGGTCAATAAATGTTTTGTAAGGGCCCTCTGTACATTTGAATTAAACTTGACAAGCATCCCACAAAAAATAATTTCTATTAAGTTCTAAAGCAATTCAAAATTTAATTGTCAGAATAATGGAGAGGATATAGACTGAAGAGGGCTCATGAGTTCATGTCCATTTCTTTCTTTTTTTTGTGTGAATTCTCATAATATACTCTTTACTTTTAAAACTTTGAAGAAAATAAGAAATGTTACTTGAGCAGCAAATCAGCATATAAGAATGATTTCTAAAGGATCACATGCCACTGAAAATATAAATCATCTCAAAGATTTAATTTGGTCCAATCACTCGAGTTTACTTACTGTAACTGAGCCAGTGATTGTTAATATTCAAATGAGGTACTTGTTGTAATCAAATGCTGCATCTGTTTTTAATGATTGTTTTTATTTTTATTTTTTATCTTTTTGTTATTTGTGATTAAATATGGGACAAAGCAGCAGTCTTGGATATACTTTCGGCCTTATTTTAAAACATGGTACGCTTGCCACCTTAAAAAAATTCACAATGAATATTCCTGGCCATTCATAGCCATACGTCATATTGAATAATGTACATTTAGATTATGATTGTTCAGAAATTTGGAAACTTTCTGGAATTTTTGTAACTTTCTCTCTGTGATTTCTTGTAATTTGTCTCCTGTACTATTAAAATAAATGGTAAAAGAATTAATGCTGTTTGTAAAAGAAATGCTTGCATTGAGGTGAAATGGCCCCCATCGTTCTTAAAGTGCCCCTGTTATGCTTTTTCAAATCATTAACAAAAAAGTCATTAACATTGAAATATGACTTTGGCAATTATGCTATGAGGCTAACGGAATATGACCTTTCATGTAGTGTGTAATATAGCTGTTTGTGAGTGTAAAACGTATGCAAAGTTTTAAAGATCAAAGTGCACAACAAATAAAGTATAATTGTCTCCTAAAAGAAAGAATCAATTCTGAACTGCCTAAACTAGTAATCAGTAATTCCATACTTCCTGTTACATACCTACGTAACATTGTAACTTTGACCCACCCTCAAACGCTGTAGTTGAAGTCAAGGCCTGGAAGAATTTGGTTTGTGTTATCAACATGTCAAGAAGAGCTATTTTTAGCTCTGCAAATCCACTTTGCTTGCACTTCAAAAGGATGAGGACACGCGCTGAAATTGATATGGAAAAACCGACGCCATCATCCCTTTACATATCGCTGTGTACAAGTGCTGAGGAAGCCTCTTGATCTGAAATTCAGATATGGTAATAGGTGTTTGGTTTCTGACACGCGCTGTAGACCAATCACAACAGACTGGGCCGTCTGACCAATCAGAGCAGAGTAGGCTCGCGGAAAGGAGGGTTTTAGAGAGACTGAATCTTCGAACGAACCGTTTTTTAGACTCTTTGAGAAGTAAAAAGTGTTTTTTGACCTTGGATGCATGTAAAACTAGGAGACCTCCAAAACAAAGTTAGGAACCTTTTAAACAGCATAATAGTGTCACTTTAAGTCCTATAAATGCGGGTGTGCTTGACCTCTCTTGAGGGTCATTGGGAGGAGTCTCGGCTTTGAACAGCTGCAGTCCAGTTCACTGAGAACCCAATGACTTCATCTCACTACACACACAGATGTAGAGGGCAGCTGTTTCTCTCTGGCTGCCAGAGACACAGACATCTGCTGCATCTGCTTTCACCCAGACATCCAGTCCTCCTTGTCATGCCTCTTTTCACATCATATTTATTATTTTTCTCACTTAAAGTTCTATTTTCTATTTATTTAAGTGGCAATCTGAAGTGAAAAACCATCTAACTGGTCCCAGTGCTGTACTATTAAAGAACTAATGCTATTGTTTTTTTTTTCGTTCTCCTTTTCACTTTAACATTCATTTTAAGTCTTTTCCATCTCATTTCTCACATCGCATCTCACTCTCTCATTATCTCTTTCTCACTCTTTCGCATTTGTATTCATCTTGTCCCATGTTCTGAGCCCTTCTGTCACTCTGATTGGCTGTGATGTTCTGTCATATGGCTGTCTGATGTGCGTTGGTGTTTACAAACAGGCGTGGAGGATAGTGTCAGTCAGCTGATCGCAGTCTGTTCTGCTAGAGAGGAGTCCTCTAGTCCTTATACCACAGCAGCTTTTGGAAGTTATAATTGACCCTTCAGGTTTGCACCGCTGTCCTTAATGTGAAGATTTAGGGTAAGTGAATGAGGGAAATGTGAGTCTTTGGTTCTTACGTGAGATTTATAAAAAGCATCTTCGATCTGCGCTCACTCTGTATGCCGTTGACATCATCATATTCATCACATTCAAGTTCTGAGTCCTTGCGTTTTCTCAATGACTAATTCTCTCGCTCTCTGTTTTGCTCTGATTTTTGAGAGCTTCTTCAGTGCTCCTGCATTTATGAGAATATCAAATGTTTTTTGGGTCTTCATCTATGGCAGTTTATTCCAGTCTTGTGCTATTAAAAGTAGCACTCCAGCTGTTCTTACCTTACATTTAAAGAGAGCATTAAATAGCCTAACTTGTTGATGTGTTGAGTTGAATTCAGAAGTTTGGGTGGGACATATTGGGTATTTTGTGCCCTTTTTAAAAAAAGTTGTCAGTTGGCTTTAGTTTCTTCATGGTCATAAACATAATTACAAGCTAGTAAGATGCAGGTGGTATTAGTGGGCGGGGCATTTTCATTCTAGAGAGCATTTGATTGGACAAAAATCTGTGTAGTGCAGGATGAGTCATCAATATTTTAGCACCATTTTTTAGACAAAGTAAGACTGTGATATATTTACATGATATGTTCAAATGTTTGAGGTCGATAAGATTGCATTTATTTGATCAAAAATACAGTAAAAACAGAAATATTGTGAAATAGAATCTATTTTGCAAAAACAAGACCAAAGCACGCACATCACCGGCAAAAAATGCTCAGGGTTGGGTGCTCGACAAAATAAATTATAAAAAACAGAAAAAAACGGCACACCAAGAGCATATAAGGAAGTATTCAGTCAGCTGAGAGTCGTTGTATGACTATGTCACAACAACGAGTGTCTTTTTAAAAAACCGAAGTCCTTTGAACATCGAGTTAACCGCTATATGCAATACTCACCGTTGGCAAAATACATAGAAGGCGTTTTATTTAAACATTGGCATATAGTGGACAGTGACCCTATTCTTAAAAAAAAAATGCTTTGAAAAACCACCTTGTGTAGTAAATAAGAGACCACCTAATCTCCGCAATATCTTGGTTCAAGCGGATTTAACCCCTCCCTCACATTTTTTAAATAAAGTGCCTTTTGGCAATTAAAGTTGCGGGCTTGCGGCAGCCGGCAACTGTCAACAATGTAATTTTACTTATAAAAACTCAAACTTTCAAACATCCTCATACTGCAAATTTTTTTTAAAGAAGAGGACCTATTTTGTGCTCAATTTCCAATGTGATTTACATGTTGGGTTGCCCCTGCAATCTTTGCTATGTGGGTAAAACTAGCAGACCTTTAAAAACCTGCATTTCTGAACATCGTTGGTCTATCAGAAACCAAGATCCCAAAAGTCCGGTAGCTCAGCACTTCAACACTCAGTTTCTACCTTACAATATGTAGCCAGGAATATAATTAGTCAAATATCTACGGCGTGGAGGGGACATTAATAATTGACTTTTAAAACGTGAGACCTTTAGGATTTACACATTAGATAGCACATAGGGGATTAAATGAAGGTTTTGATATTCGTCCGTTTCTTTAAGATTTTCTTTCTTGGATTTCCATGTTTATGCAGGTATCATGTTTATTCTGAATAAATGTGCATGTTTAAAATTTGACTTTCACATTTAGTTTCTTGTATTTTTCTTTTGCCTTTGTGTTCCATGACTTTTTCTTTTGTGTGCATGTGTCATGTGATCCTTGATTAATCACCTGTGAGTATAAAGGCTTGTTTGGTAAAGACTTTCAACTGTCCGACGAAGAGCCTGCGTGCTCGAAACGTAACCCGTGTGTGTGTTTTTTTGCATATTTTGGAGCCTTGGTGTGCCAACTTTTTTCCTGTTTTTTATACTTTCTAAATTTTAAAATGTAATTTATACTTGTTATTCCTCTTCGATAAATAAATGTCAAATAATAATACTTGTGATGACAAAGCTGAAAACCTGTGATTTTCAGCATCATTACTCCAGTGTCTTCAGTGTCACATGATCTTTCAGAAATCATACAAATATGCTGATTTGGTGCACAAGTAAAATTTCTTATTATTATCAATGTTGAAAACAGATAGCTGCTTAATATTTTTGTGGAAACCGTGATACATTTTTACTCTGGATTCCTTTATGAATAGAAAGGTTTTCAATGCATCTTTGGTGAATAAAATCTTAATTTATTAAAAAAATACTTTATAACTTCTGAAAAATAGTGTATATGAAAAAAAATAATAATAATTGAGTGCGTCTTCTCTATTTTGCCCGAACTAAACCAATTTGTTCATACTGGCATCCCACAGGGGTCAGTATTGGGTCCCTTACTTTTTAGTATGTATATCTATCCACTTGGTCTACTATTAAGATCACTTGACCTTAACTATCACTTTTATGCTGATGATACGTAGATTTATTTCCATTCAAGACCGGGTCAGCAAGTGGACGTTGTGCATCTTTCAAACTGTATTGCTGAGATCAAGATCTGGATGTCTAACAATTTTCTGTCTTTAAATGCCTCTAAAACAGAAGTTATGCTCCTTGGCTCTCCTCATCAACTGCAAAAGGCCACTCATACTCTGTCTGTTGATGGTGTAACCTTGGTATTCTAAAGCAAATTAAAAAATCTTGGTGTCATAGTTGATGCCACACTGTCATTTGAGCCTTTTGTGCTGAATACGGTTCAGACATCCTTTTATCACCTCAGAAATATAGCACATTTACGTCCTATGTTGTCCTTCTCAGTTGCTGAGAGGTTGATAAACTCTTTTGTCTTTTCACGTGTTGACTACTGTAATGGTCTTCTAGCTGGGGTATCTAAATCATCAATTGACAAACTGCAATATCTACAAAATTTGGCTGCTAGAGTATCAGGGCTAGGGATCATATTACCCCTGTCTTGGAGTCTTTGCACTGGCTACCTGTCAGATACCGTATTGATTTTAAAATCCTTATGTTGGCATATAAGGCTTTGCATAATCTGGCACCTCACTACTTGTCTGATCTATTAATGCCTTACACACCATGTAGTAATCTGCGTTCCTCTCAGAGTGGTCTCTTGGTTGTTCCCAAGACATGGCTTCGTTCTAGGGGTGATAGAGCATTTTCTTCCTATGCTCCTAAGCTTTGGAATTCTCTCCCGGCCGACATCAGGGAAGCAAATACATTAGTGACTTTTAAATCTCTTCTCAAAACATTTAATTTTAGCCTTGCTTTTACTTGATTATTCATTGTATTTGTTTATTTTTGTATTTAAAGTGTGTAGTTTTTTTTCTGTTGTTTGCCTGTAAAGAGCTTTGAGAAAGCAACTTTTAAAGACGCTATATAAAATTAATTTATTATTATTATTGTTTAGTGATTGTTAGAACGAAGGAAAAATATGCATTTGAATGTAGTAAAACACAAACCTGAAAAGTTCAAAATCTATTTTAAAGGCATTTCACAGAATATACGGAATAATTCAGAAGGAAAAAAAAGTCTAATCAAATATTGACTCAGGTTTGCAGTTTAAGGGATACTCATGTTGAAGAAGAATATGATATGGGAAACATTTGAGGAAC
Source organism: Phoxinus phoxinus (assembly GCF_949152265.1). Lineage (NCBI taxonomy): Eukaryota > Metazoa > Chordata > Actinopteri > Cypriniformes > Leuciscidae > Phoxinus > Phoxinus phoxinus. Next base: position 19,219,038 of record NC_136888.1, read on the forward strand.
ACAAGAGAGATTCAGTTCTCTTTGCAGAGAGTGTAATTTCGAAATCAAAATGTATTATCAGTTTTTTTTTTAATAGTAATGAATGTCAAATCCCTAATAACTAACATCATGTTTATGCAGTTTATAATTGCATCGAGCTTGAGTTATAAATATCTCATATTTGGCATCATGTAATGGTTGTGTAACTGATGGCTCTGTATGTGCTGGTCTGGATGAGGCGAGTCAGGACAGGTTCCAGACGTCAGCACTCAAACTCACAGATGTGAGGGGTGAAAATTAGATCGAGATATTTATAACCACAGCGCTGGTCCCTTCATCTCTGTAGTCAGAGATCTCTTTTGGATGCAGGTGTACTTTAAAAGGCATTTCATGTGGATCAGGGTGGAAATGTCTGATGTTTTTTGCAGTTATTTTGCACGTTTCATGTCGATTCCATCATCTGAAGTCATACTTCCTTTCACCCCCTCACTTACTGGGGTCATTTATGACATCATGAGAGGCCATCACCAAGACAACAGCAATGAATTCCGAACAGAGTTATTGACAGTAGCGCGAGTACCTCACTTGCCATCGAATCTCACACATGACTCGTCACACAGACTTTGAAGTTATACTTCAAAGATTAGGATGCCAACTAAAGGTCCCACAAGATTAATCTGACCCTTCTCCCATCACAGCTGGTTAACCTCTGTGTACATTTGTTGTTCTTCTTGTTATGGCTGAAGCTGATTTCCAGCGTTTGTATTTTGAAGGTTAATTTGTTGTTGATCTTTTAGATTGCTGCTTTTCTGATCTTCGCTGCAATAAAAATAAACACAAATCTAAAATTAATCTATTAGCTATTTGTGCACAGGAACACACACTTACCCTGCCCGTTTTGATTACATAGATAAATGATACAGGAAAAAAACACACGTCATCCGGAAACGTGATGTGCACATCACAACAAAAGACGAAAATAAACCAAAACAACCCAAGAGAGGAGAAAGGTTTATTGGCAGTGTGAAGGGCTAGTTATCCTTTATGTGTGGATACGAGCAGTTCATAAGCACTTATGAGTTAAGACACTATTATGTTACGTAAGTCTAATCAGGTAGTGTACGTCCAGCTCTGTTGGCCAGAATGATGTCATGCCATCTGTGTGGAATCGTGATCTGTGATGGAGCGTCACGCAAACTGTTCTCCCGCGAGAGAGATTAAATATTGATAGCTACCATAGGGAGTTCATAGAAGAAGAAGGCAGTCAAACAATTCAACCTTAACACTGGTCTGTCTGCTGCTGTCGTATAGAGAGAAGGTTAGTGTCAAAGGAAAGAAATACAGATGGCACTTTATGGTATCATTCCCACAAATCACACAAAACAAATTTGGTTTGTTTGATTGTTTGTTTTTCGTGGGCTGTTAAACATGTTAGATGAACTTTTTTCTAAAATGAAACATGAACCTAGCAAGTATAGTAGCTAGTTTTAAAACAATAAAATGTCTGTATCCCCCCTTAAAAATTGTAATTTTGGTCTTCCCATCCTTCTCAATTCAACAATTAAAATCTAACATGTCGTCATTTTGCTCTAATCTGTTGGATTGATATATGATTGTTTTTTAAGTATCATTAGTTTAATTGTTGATACCTAATATTCAAAAAATGTTATGCACAACCTTGTTAATGCAATAAATAAATAAACATGATGGGACGACAAAAAAAAATCTCTTTACATTTTCTTCATTTGATTTTTTTGACTGCATTCATCAAACTTTGGCATTCAACCCTGATATCCAAGTTATTGCAAGACTTCATTTTTTTATTTAAAATTGAATTCAATTTATTATATAAAATATTTTATTTAAGTTAATCTATACCTACACACCCAAACTATCTCGCTTTTACTAAGTGATATATTAATTTAGACTAAATTCTGAATTATAATATATATATACCGATATAATATATATTTAATATAATTTTTTTTTTTAATCTTTTTTTTCATGTTTGTTTGGAAATGTAGCAAAAATAGCATGCCTCATATAGAACTAATGGAAAATTAAATGAATCATATTAAGTTTGACCACCTGAGGTTGATGATCAACATTTTCTAAGGGTTACACACTTCCTTCCACTGGTGATCTGTTGAAAAAAAGTTTTTAAAAAACGAGTTCACGTCAGAGTTTTCAGACCTGTTTGGTTCTGCATTCGTAGAAAGTGTGAAAAAGACAAAGATTGGTCTTACAAACTCCAAAGCAAGAGGTGATTACTGAGCAGCATTAGTTCATTCACTATAAAGCCCCTTGGTGTAAGCATGTGAAAGGCTTCATAAAATATTTCTGTAACTTTTTTCTTTCTTCAAATTATTGACAGTGTTTTGTTTGTTTCTGCAGTGAGGCACAGTCAACCATTGTTCTGCTGAGCACATTGAGCACATTTAAGGGAGAGGAGACGTGGAAGAGAGGAGAAGAGAGAGAGAGAGGGAGGCCTTGATGGCAGAGAGCTGGATGTCCCAGTGAGGTCAGGTCGGACGGGAGGTCATGGGGTCGTTTACGCTGGGGAAGGCTGCTTCCCTGGAGCTACTGCTGGACGCCTGCATTCATGCGTTTGGTGAGTGAACACTAAAATAGCAAAACGATCATTTTGTCCATTATTTGTCCACATCCTCTCTGTTAAGTGCATCAAGATTTGCTCTGTTACTAGATCTTACGTTTATTCAAATTCATGATAGTATTATTCACCGTAATTCGCCACTGTTATATGTCACAGCTGATCATGCCATTATGGGTTACTTTGATTGTGTATGATTATTGACCTGTTTGCTTAATCACAGACAGTGGCTGATTACTATACATGCAATGAATGAACATATTAATGACTCAAATTGATCATTGTCATAGTTTTTTCTTATTAACTGCCATCACTCCTTATATTATTAATTACTGCTTACCTAATTCTTGTTGATTCTTGTTATTAAACTGTCATTGATTTTTTACTGATATCTTTAATTAGATCTTTATATCTAATTTCTCATATTTATATATATCATACTGTATCTCGTATCATATCTGTTTTTGACCTATTTCTAAATCTGCTATATTCAAATGTGTTCCTCTCTTTCTCTAGTACTCACATTTTATTTTTAATATATATATATATATATATATATATATATAAAATGATTATATCTATATTTATTATAATATGTATCCCTCTTTCTGTGACTGTCTCTCTCTGTTATAGATGATGAAGGAGAGCTGCATGAAAATCAGCTTCCTCGAACCCTTCTGCTGATGCATCGCTGGTATGTGTCCTCCACTGAGCTCGCTGGGAAACTTCTGATTATATATCCTGTGGCAGACCAGTATGAGCGTGTGTGATGTTTGATCACTGTGTAGATATCTGTTTTGTGTGTGTGCTGCTAGATCTCTCAGTAGATACCAAGAGGCATCTCTAAGGAAATGATGCCAGTCCAAGCTTTTCTTAGTCATACTTTCAATTCGTTTAAAACCCAAGAAACCTCTTTTTGTGAAATATTTGACATGAAAGTGTGCGTCAGTTATCTTTTCTTGTAAATAAATGGCACTTGAATGAATGTTATTGTAATGCAATGCCATTCATTCATTCTTTGCATAGCTGTATAGCTCTGTGTGCATATACTGTGCATGTACATCCATTCATTCTCCAGCATGTTTTAACTCTCCTTGACTCTCTATCACGTATCGTGACTGTCGGGGAGATGACTGCCAGCGGACACGACTGAAGATCTGTTATTTAATGAGGTAAATAAAAACAGCTTCCGTTTAACAAGATAAACAACCCCTTTATTCCCCATGAGTTTCCTCTTCAGAACGATTTAAGGTGTTTATTTGCATTGCTAAGCAACAACCCCGTGGCAGAACATGTTGTGAAGAGGCTATTATTTAGTGTTTTCGTTTTTTGTTATTCCCCTTCTGTTCTTCCTCTTTTTCTCCGGAGTCTGCGTGACTGTCGCCTGCGCTCAGCATGAAGAGTGATGATGTCAACAGGACAGGCATCGCTCTTAAAGATGGACGTTTGTCCACAGTGGACATTTTGTGTTTTAGCGCACAGCAAAGAATGAATCAGCGTTTCGTGCATCCATTGTTCACGGAGCACATCTCCTCAGGCCACCTTTCTTTTCCTCTCTATTCACATCTGCCTGCCTGTTTTCATATCTATCGCTCAGCTTCACCAAAACCAGGATTTGTTTTGAGAATAGACAGTGTATCATCTGGGAATCAAAATCGAATTCATTTCTGGGAATAAACAAGGTTTTTAAACAGGTTTTATAATTTTGAAAACTTTTAGACAAATAAATGTAAAATTAATAAGGATATTTAAGATTTCTGCACTATTTCTAGGTCACTAGTAAATTGCATTGACCATGTGCACAACATTTTCTCTCGGTCATGCTGGAGATCATCGAGATTTACACAAACTTGTGTAGTTAATGCAGCTCATCGTTAAAGCAAAAATGGGAAAAACAAATACCAAGACAATTCGAAATGCATGTAATGTATGAGTTCGGCTTTCAAATAGTTATACTAATATATAATACGTACCAAGTTCTGGCATGAAACTCTAGATGGCGCAGGGCTGATAGGTCCTTTATGCGTCAATCAAAAAAAGTTACACATGAACATTATTTTATATAAAATATATTTTATGAAACATGAACCTAAAACTGCTAGAAAATCAAAACCATACATCTAAACAAGTTGTGTTACAAATTTGATGTTGATATCTCCAAAAATGAGCTTTCAGTAAGATTTTGTTTGAGTGAAGTACCAAATTTTCCCCATTAGATGCCAGCAAAGCTCCACTGGTACACACACTGTTTGGATTTGTGAATGAATGGGATTGTGAGTTTCTCTCTCTCGGATATTACACACACACACACACACACACAATTTTTTTATTACACACATACAAATCACACTCTGTCATCCATACCAACACACCCACTCAATTATAGCTGCATAATTTATCCAAGTGGCTCTATAATATGCAGAAGTAGAAAACAGGAATAAAGCGAGTATTTGCTTTATGCCAAACCTAAGAAAATGGCACCATTTGGTCGTTTTAAATTACCATTTGGTAATCATAAATGTAATTTTAAAGCCTTGCCAACTAAATAAAAGCATATTAACAAAGACTCCATCATTTTATAGTTAAATGGCCCTCGTATTAAAATAGTTTCATTGGGGACATTTTTGTCCTTAAGCCCTGGGTGTAATTTTGTGTTACTAGTGTAAAATAGATTTATTAAAAGAATGGGGGTGAAATTTTAAAATTCCAATAAAAATACACACTTGTGCCAAAATGTATGCAGTTGGCATTAATGCTAAAAAATAAAATAAAAATAAACAATTAAAAAGACAAAAATGTCCCCTTTAGAGATTTAACCCCTTAGCATCCTTATGGACATTTTTGTTTGGTTGCTGTTGCATTAGCGACCAATAAGCTGCAGCTTAGCACTCAAATACCGGTAGTGTTGCTGTTAGTAGTCTTCACCACACTTTCAGAAACCCTCCACCTTCCCGAGCGATCTGCAATGGGGGTTATTTCATGTATGTTACAGTTGTGGTCAGAATTATAGTGACTATAACCTTTCATTGCAGTAAAAGAATTGAAAGTGGGGGGGAAATCACATTATGAAATAAATGTTTTTCTCCATAACACGTTGGCCACAATTATTGGCACCTCTAGAGTTAAGAGTTAAATGTCACTGAAGTCCCATAATGGCACGATCACCAGGGTGACTAGGAACATGAAATTGTCATGAAAATAATTTATTTCACTTACTATTCTTTTTCTTTAACGAAAGGTTAGATTTTTACGCACTTTTTGAATTAAAGATCAAAAGGATTTTTCAGCCATCTTTGGTCATATTTACCATGGGTGCCAATAATTCAATAAATCCAAATGTGAATGTTTTGTCAGTAGCAAGTCTTGGTACTTGCTCTGCAGATCTATTCCGCCAAGCCCAAATACATTAACATTGCCATATCCATTAACATGCCAATCTCTCTGAGAGTTATGACAGAAATAATATAATTAGCCATTTAAATCATTGTATTAAATTAGAAAAAATGTGCTCTCTTTCCAATGCGCACGCACTTGTAGTTATTGTAACCTATCCGTTATCAGTGTCAATTTTGAGGTGTTGCGTAATGGTTGAATGCCTTATGACCTTCTGACCCCTGCTCTCATTGGTCTCACAAATATGCACTGATACACAATACAAAGACCCATGGGTTGTTACCTCCTAACTGCATGATGTCACTCTGACTCATGCTGGGCACACATTCCAGCTGATGTTTATGTCTTAAAAAAAACAAAAGCAAGTAAAGGAATGTGTTTTCATGTCTCAGTGCCCTTAGTGAGTCCGGCAGTCAAAAACATCTACATAATTAATGATAAACGGCATGCATCTGACATAAATACGCTTCATCCGTTCCTTTCTCCGGGGACTCGGTGAGAGTCACCAAAACAAAAACATCACAAAATGAAGGAGGTCAGTGTTTTGTAAATCTGCATCCTGTTGGGGGAAAAGTAACATTACTTGATTTTAAAAGTAGCCTTGATATTCACTGGATATTTCCAATCGGCCTGGAGTTGTTGCTGTGTTTCAGGAGGTCTGCGCAAAATCAACTACTTCCCCACATATACAAGACCTGTGCTTATGAAGCTATGGGACAATTGTGCATAAATGGGCAAGTCTGGTAGAATTTTTTATATATAAAAAATAACATGTGCCATGGTGCACTACTGATTATTTTATGTTTTTCTCTTATGCTCACAAAGTCTGCATTTCTTTGATCAGTAAATGTATTTGATTCCTCTGATGGCAAAGCTGAAATTTCCTAGCATCATTACTCCAGTCTTCAGTGTCACATGATCCTTCAGAAGTCATTCTAATAGGCTGATTTGCTGCTCAATATACATTAGTTTTATGTTTAATGTTTTGGGCATGTACACAATCTGTCGATTTTGCCATAATTTGCCAAAATATTGTAGCACATTGGATGCATCGCCTTTAAAGGTATAGTTCACTCAAAAAGAAAAAAAGATCATCACTTACTCACCCTCAAGTTGTTTATGGACGTCAATGGGTGCCGTCAACTGTCTGGTTACCAACATTCTTCAAAATATCTTCTTTTGTGTTCAACAGAAGAAAGAAATTCATACAGATTTGGAACAACATGAGGGTGAGTAAATGATGACAACATTTACATTTTTGGGTGAACTATCCCTTTAAATTCAACAACAAAAGAGGGGAAAAAACAGGAAGCGTTTAAAGGTCAATTAGTAAAATATCCTAACTGTGTAGGATTATATAGTTCGTTGTTTTTATTATTATTATTATTATTATATATTAGTGTTGTTGTTTTTTCTTTGTTGTCAGCAACCTAGGATTGACTTGGATTGCATTTTTTGATTCACAGCATACCAGTTGATAACCACAGCTTTAAAATACAATAAAGTGCCATCTAAACACTATGTTGCAGCAAATAAATATGTTAATCCTTGCATCAAACGTACCATCGTATGCCACCACTGTGCCATGGTGCCGCCTCAGTACTTTTTTGTAAGGGTAAGATGAGTTTAATTAACACAAATGTTTGCAGAATCGTGAGCTGTTTCTGTGCCTTGCATTTGTGGTCCAGACAAACTATGCTTCAAGGTCACGTTTCCCCACAACTAAGCATGGTGATAATGTGTTTGAACATTTTCTCAAGCCTGCAGTTTCAGATGTTACCTGACAACAAACAGAATTAAACATGGCAGCTAGAACAGCACTCATACAGTAGGAGCTTCTGGTTATAGAAGCTGATTTACGATGTTACAAGCAATACATCAATCTGCAGTTACAACATGCAGGTTGCCTTTTTTATTATTATTATTTATTCATTTTTCTGAAATTAGTAAAAAAAAATATATATAAAAACATTGTTTTAAATATAGAGAACCATCTGCACACTTTGGGTTTAGCCACTGCAATGTAATGTACAGTTTTCAAACCTGTGTGTATAGGTACTGGATAGCTGAATTCCCTGCAGAGTTTGATCTGGATCTAGGTTTGATCCGTCTTACAGAAGAATTTCGAGATGCAGCCGCTCAGCTGGGTGGAGACGAGCACATTAAACTACTTGACATTTCTACAATGTGAGTGTCGTTGCAACACACAAACACTCACAGCATGCCGATCATTGACGGTGTCATTACTATTGACCTATTTGGCTTCAATCATGACTACCTATTGGATTGAAGTGAAAATACATTGCTATAAATTCAAATGTTACCCTTTTAATAATAACTTGACACTAATGAACTAATGAGCATGTGTTTTAATCACTGATTCAGATTATGTGGAAATGATTGCATAGAGCATTACATACTTGTCTTTTTGTCACTAAATGGCACCTTAAATTTCGTAATAATATTGTCTTAATATTACATTATTATTGTTGTTTTTAGAGAATATTATTACATAATCCGTAAATAAAACGGATTTAATGAATTGTTTAGTGATGCACTATAAATGAACAGAAAACAGTTCAAACATGTTTGTCCCTTCAGCCCCTCGTATGACTGGATGCGTAAACTGACTCAGCGGAAGAAGCAGGTGAAGAAGGGCAAAGCGTCACTGCTGTTTGATCACCTGGAACCCATTGAGTTGGCCGAACACCTCACCTTCTTAGAGTACAAGTCCATCAGGAGGATATCGGTTAGTGTGCACAGTGGAAATGGAAAAATAGAGTGTTTCTTTCACCTGGGAAAGCCGGCAGCTGTAGAGGACTTACGTCAGTGAAGATAATGCGTGTGTGTGTGTGTTTGTTTTTGTGATATAGAAAGAAAAAGACTATGCATATGAGAACACACTTTAGTTCTCTTATCGGCTCTGCTGATTTTTTTCCATCGCCCTGTATTGTTATTCTTAGCAGCTAACACTCAAGTATTTTTTTTTTTAGTTAACTAGCAAACATCCTTCCTTTATCCATTGCTCCCTTCTAAATCAGTGTCAAGCTTTGGAAAAATGCTGTGATAGAAGCTCTTAAAAGCCATGGCATATAAATCAAAAGTAGTTTGTTCTCATTGTGTCTGCCAGTCTTACATTAACAGTTTGCAACATGAGCTTGAATCAGCCAATTGCTTATTTAAATTAACCAAACAATGCACTAGAATGAATTGGACTTTCTAAAGCTATATACTGTATGCGTTAGTGGACCGGTTAAGGTGAACCAATTCACTAGAGTTAATCTATTTTTTACATGTATTTTTTATGTTACAGTAACCATCCAAACAAATGAATTGGACTTTCCAGCGTGACATTCGAGACATGCGACTGTTAAAGACGAATCAATTCTCTAAAATAATTGTAACTTTCCAACTGATGACTGTTTAGGATGAACCGATTCACTAGAAAGAACTGGACTGACCATTTAATTAAATGTATTTATACTCATCGATAATGTCGTACGGTCACGCTGTACCTTTACTAGTTGCAAAAAGTAACTTGTTACTGGAAAAGTTGGGCTTCTTTGAAAATAGCTGAACTGCTTTCATGTGACATACTGAAAACATGAACTGTTTTCATGTTTCAATGTAGTTAAGTTTGTAAAAAAAAATTATAAGTATGAATATGTCTCAATATGTGTATGTCCTCAGTTCACAGATTACCAGAGTTACGTGATTCATGGCTGTCTAGTAGATAACCCCACATTAGAGCGCTCCATCGCTCTGTTTAATGGGATCTCTCAGTGGGTTCAACTGATGGTTCTCAGTAAACTCACCCCTCAGCACAGAGCAGAGGTCATCAACAAATACATCCATGTCGCACAGGTAAGAACATACATTCATCTTCATGTCTGACAAAGATAGACTCATTTAAGTAATATAAATTAGTAATAGAAGCAGATCAGAGATTATCTAACCTATGATCTGTGTTTATGAAATTTGATTAACAAAAAGGATTGCATTGTTCCTAAAGCATTAATGTAATATATAAGAACACCGGTGCAAGAAATAAATGAAACGTAAGAAAGTAAATCAAAGTACAAGAAAAGCAACTAAATGTAACATAATGTAAGGTGTTGAAGCCCATGAAATGATTGAATAACTCATTTTGAGAATAAATGCATCCTGGGTAACTCACTGATGCGAGACGCTGTCTGTACGTTGATTTACGCAAATACGAGACCCTTCACCCTGCAAACTAGTTTCTGTTAGTGTGTTCTGAAAGCAGCTAGATGACATTTCCAGGCCCTTTGATATGGTAATGTCTGCCAGCGAAAGAGTGCGGAGCCGCCTGCCTGCTCTCACGCCGCCGGGGGTGTATGAAGCGCCTCTATTGTGAAGAGCACCCAGGCATCCCTTCAGTACAAAGCCTGTGCTTTTAGTATCTGTTTTAAGGCCTGCTGGGCATGATCCGTGTCAGCTAATAGATGTTAAGTGTCGAGCTGTCGAGTTGCTGGAGCTCCAGTTATAAAGGAGCGCTGTGCTTTTATGAGATCAGCCAATTATGCTGTAAATGATAAACCATAGATCATATACTAATGGATCAAAGCTATCTATCTATCTATCTATCTATCATCTGTCTGTCTGTCTGTCTGACGATCTGTCTGTCTGTCTGTCTGACGATCTGTGTGTCACTTTTTGTCTCTTCCAGAAACTGCTCCACCTGCAGAACTTCAACACACTGATGGCTGTGGTCGGGGGTCTGAGTCACAGCTCTATTTCCCGCTTGAAGGAAACTCATTCTCACCTCAGCCCAGAGGTCACCAAGGTGCAACATTCACTGCGAAAACAGCTGTTTAGTTTCTCTAAGAATTATAAAGAAACTATTCTCTCCCTTTTCCGTAAAGTCAAGTTGTCATTGAAGACCAACTCCCACTGCTAAGAGGTTGATGTCACGTTACCGTTGGGAAACATTTTAGACATAGTCATACGAGAAATACAAGAAAAGTATTTCTAAAATGGCCCAGAGAAGTGAAGCTGGTTGTAAGAAAATGTTTTGTTATAAATATATTTCAGGTGTAAGTTAAGGTCTAAATAGCATTTCAGGTGCTAGGATATGAGAAATGCACTATGAAAAAAACAAACAAGTGGTCAAGCATGTGATATCTAGAACATTTAACAGAAAAAGTTGATTCATTTCAGGAACTGTCATTTTCTCTTGACATTGACAGATCTGGAATGAAATGACAGAGCTGGTTTCGTCAAACGGTAATTACTGTGCTTACCGCAAAGCCTTCAGTGAAAGCGAAGGGTTTAAGATCCCGATCCTAGGCGTTCATCTGAAGGACCTGATCGCCGTGCACGTGGTCTTCCCGGACTGGGTGGAGGATGGGAAAGTGAACATCGTGAAGATGCAGCAGCTGTATCTCACCTTTAATGAGCTGGTGTCCCTGCAGAGTGCTGTGGCTCAGGTGGAGCCCAACATGGACCTGATCTACCTGCTCACTGTGAGTTCAGCTTACACATCTGTGCTCGTAAATCTGCACACACGGTTAAAGTCTGACAGCAGCACTGAATTACAGTGGTTTTATCCTCTAGGGAAATTAGTGGTTGTAATTTAATTTGATGTCTGTTTGTGTAAAGCTGTCCTTGGATCTGTACTACACAGAGGATGAAATCTATGAGCTGTCCTTGCTCAGAGAACCCCGTAACCCCAAATCTCAGGTAAGATGGCTGTATGCCCCATTGAACCTACTGTTCAAAAGAAATTCATATTTTTTATTCAGGATGCATTCAATTGATCAAAAGTGACAAAGATTTGTATTTAAAAATAAATGTTTTTTTTCCCCCACAAAAAATATTGAGCAGCACAACTGTTTTCAACAACAGTAATATTAAGATAAATGTTTCTTGACCTGCAAATGAGCATATTAGAATGATTTCTGAAGGATCAGGAAGGAAGACTGCAGTAATGATGCTGAAAATTCAGCTTTGCCATCACAGGAATAAATCACATTTAAAAATATTCAAATAGAAAACAGTTAAAAATATTATTAATTATTTGATCAAATAAATGCAGCCTTGATGAACTTACGATTTAAAACCCCAAACAATCAACATGTTTGGGTCATTTAAGTGAAAAAATTCACAAGATTTATCTTCCACTGAAACCCATTTGATATTGTGGTCACAAAATATTGACTGGTTTCCTCCTCTCTCGAAGAGATTTAGCTGGAAAGGGTTTCTTTTGTAAAAAAAAAAATAAAAAAATAGCACAGAACAGCATTTTTATTAACATCCATGTTTTTCTGCAGCCAACATCTCCAACAACACCCAACAAACCTCTGGCCCCACTGGATTGGGCGTCTGGGGTCACAACCAAACCAGATCCTTCAGTGGTCAACAAACACATCAGGAAGGTCGTGGATGTAAGATATTGTCAACAACAATACTCACAGACATTTATGATATTAAAAACCTTTTCATGTCCTATATAAATCCATTTTCATAATTTTTCAAATGTACAAATGCCACAGATTGTTTTCTAGTTCTGTAAAACCAGGTCAGGCTTTGAATATAAGGGGCTGATTATGTCCAGCATATTTCAGTGACTCCTAACTTCCTGAATGGTTTATTTTAGATAAATCGGGTTATATGGTAGATTATATCAATGCACATTTTTATGCCACATGCGAATAATAAGATAATTTAACAGAAGATGTATGTATTTAGCTTTTGCTCATTGCATCACAGTCACTAAACTTGTGTATTCCTGTTTTTTTTTTTTTTTGCATTTAAAGTCTGTCTTTCGAAACTATGACCACGACCATGACGGATATATATCTCAGGAAGACTTTGAGAGTATCGCAGCAAATTTCCCTTTCCTCGATTCCTTCTGCGTGCTTGATAAAGACCAGTAAGTAGGAAACGCACACACATGAAATGTGTGATTCTTGTAACAAACCCCTGCAGTGCCAAACTGCTAATAGCGTTTCTTGAAGTCTGTGTCAATGCTCCTTTATAAGCCTGGGCAGAGATTCAGTGATATTGGAGGAGACACATTTTCAGTACATCGTCTCCATTCTGACAGGGTCAATGTAATGCGTCTGGAAACTCCTTAAAGGGTTCTTCTCAACCGTGCTAAATTCGTAAGTATGTTTTATCGCTGCAAATGAAGCAGAGCATGGTGCGCAGACTACACAACACCATGATGTAATATTTAAACAACAATTATACATTTTTAAAGAGCACTAAAGTGCAGTGTTTTTTGTGAATTTTTGAAAATACGGCGTATTTTTGAGCCTGATACTTTCTGTTTCATTGGATGAATGCATATAGCATTTGCAATGTTTATGTATTTATTTTTAATGATCAGAGGTTAAAAATGCAGCATGTGTACGGTGTAGTCACTTCAGGACATGCTGCTGCTCAGTGTGGGTTACCTGCTGCACTGTTAAAAGGCTGAAGGTCATGCCTCCCAGCGAAGGACGCACAGCATCAGGCACGCAAAGACTCACACACACTCAGAAATTCCCCAGGCGTCCTCTGTGGTTCATCTTAGCAGTACAGCGCTCAAACCGCATTACTGGCGCGTGACTGCATGCATTTCTCCTGAGCTTCTGCACTCACGCTGGTTCTATTTAGATACTGTACCTGTTGTGACACAGGAAGAGCACTAGCAAAGAAAGAGTTGTGTTGACTGCTTTATGAGCTGCATGGAGGAAATCATAATTATCACTGTCTGTTTTTGTCCAGGGATGGCTTGATAAGTAAGGATGAGATGATGGCGTATTTCCTGCGTGCCAACCCGCTGCTGCAGTGTAAGATGGGTCCTGGGTTTATTCACAACTTCCAGGAGATGACCTACCTGAAGCCAACATTCTGTGAACACTGCGCTGGATTTGTAAGAGCTGATTTTATTAGGCTCATAAAGAAAATGTACTTTCCTTTCACATCAGCACAGTTGATCATGTATTTTGGGAGATTTCTCCTGTGCAACACTTATGCAAAGATACTCTCTGTGACTAAAGTGCAGTAGAAGTTGTCTGAGGTGTTCAGCAGTGTGAGTGTGTGCAAACAAGCACACCTAGCAGGAGTTTACCACAACATCACTGAATCATGCAGACAGTGTTTAAAGGTTAAATCCAACCTCAACCACAGTGTTGAGCTGTGTCTCACTCCCAAGATTTTGATCATTGCAGGCCGAGTGGCTGACTGTAAAAATAAATTAATTAATTAATAATAATAATCAAAAACCACCGTTCCGAAGTTTGGGGTTATTAACAATTTTTTTTTTTTTTTACAAAATAAATCGAATAAACTCTGTTTACTTTCTATTCATCAAAGAATCCTGAAAAATGTATCTTGGTTTCCACAAAAATATTAACGGGATAGTTATAAATAAAAATTCTGTTATTAATTACTCAGCCTCATGTCGTTCCAAACTCATTAGACTTTCGTTCATCTTCGGAACACAAATTAAGATCTTTTTGATGAAATCTGAGAGCTTTGTCCCTCCATTGACAGCTACACAGCTACCACTTTGACACGTCAAAAAGTTTGTAAAGAGATCATTAAACTAATCCATATAAATTGAGCAGTAAACGTCTAAATTCAATCTGTTCGTCATATAAAGCAATCGTGTCTCTTCAGAAAATTTGCACTAAACCGCTCAATTAATTTGGTTTATTTTATCATGATGTGACACTGAAGACTGAAGTAATGATGCTGAAAATTCAGCTTTGCATCACAGGAATAAATTACTTTTCGAATCTATTAAAATAAAAAAAACACTTAATTTAAATTGTAATGTTTCACAATATTACTGTTTTTTTTTTTTACAATTTGAACGGTAGTATATTTCTTACAGAAAGAGGTACATTGGATAATGTTTTTGAATTATGTAACAACATTTCAAACAAAGTGGATTATTTTTTTTAAATATAGCGCAAACACAGATAAAAACAACATGTATATTATTAATATAATGTACAAAAAAAAAAAATCAGTTCACCAAGGTGACAACCAGCCCTACACACACATAAGATTTGCAGAAAATTGTGTCTTTCGTAGTAAATGCATCACATTTCCTGTTGGCATAGTGCTGAATATTGTGGGCTGATGAACTTTAGAGTGAGTGTATACTCTACAGTGAGTGTTTAGTCATAGTCACTGCTGCTCAGATTGTTCTGTATTTACACAGATGGTTAGACAGGAATCCGCTGAGTTAACACACACATTCTTTTTAAACAGACTTTCAGACACACACACATCCACCTTCTCTCACACTGTATTGCACAGGAAGGGTGCAACGTGTGGAAGTATCCTGTTTATTACACATGGGCCTGTGTACAGAAAACCATGAACTCAAATACAGCATAAACCTGCTGCTTCTGTCCCCAATTCATATTTACTCATATGCTTCTCTCTCTCCGTTTTGTCCTCTTCATGCCCTTCCTCTTCACCCCGTGGTCCATGTTTTCAGCTCTGGGGAATTATTAAACAAGGATACAAGTGCAAAGGTAAAAATAAATAAATAGAGCAAATTACAATAGCTGTTGATGCTTGAACAGGCTACTAATCTTGTAAATTCACTAATGGTTTCTTTTTGCTGTTTAGTTAGTTGATATTAGTGGTTTGTTAAATATTCTATAACAAACAGATAGAAACATCTGTCTCATCAATAACATCTATAAATCTGTCCCATGCATGTGTGTAATATTATTTGTCAATACAGTTTTTTGTTGTTGTTGTTCTTATACAGTTCTCATATACTCTCTCTCTCTCTCTCTCTCTATATATATATATATATATATATATGTGTGTGTGTAGGTAAATGCACACTTTTGTTAAAATTTATCTTATTGTTTTCAGACTGTGGAGTGAACTGCCATAAACAGTGTCGTGAGCTGCTGGTTTTGGCGTGCCGACGTCTTCCTCGGTCCACATCGCTGGGCAGCGTGTCTCCTGGAGTGCTTACACACAGCTCTTTACCCAGCAGCCCCAACCTGCCCACCTGCAAAGGTGAAAACACACATGTACAGTACATCCATCACCATCTGCTTATCTCAGAGGAAAAATTCATAGATGAGGGTAATCTCTCTCTCTCTCTCTCTCTCTCTCTCTCTCTCTCTCTCTCTCTCTCTCACACACACATGCAAAAAACATACTAATTTTTGATAATTAGTATTTTGCCCCATTTACATATCTTAATATCTTATCATCGTCTTATAAACAAGATGAGAAGCAAAACTGTGAAAGTGATGATTTTCAACCTGCTTTGTATTGTTACATTAACGGTAGAACAGTATACATGAACAATGAAATGTAAATGTTGCATGGACCGAGATATTCACGTTTATTTGTCAGCAATACTTGTGACAGCTCCAGGGCTTTTCATGAAAACGTCCGTTTCTTTCAGTTTTTCCTCTCCGTTTGGCCTAAAACACTGTGGGCAAATTCCAAACGGCGTTTTTGAACCCTTGAAGGGCACAGGAAGGGGACGCCATTTGTAGGGGCGTTCCAAACAAAAACGAACAACTGAATCCCTTCACATAGGGCCCTTCCATAAGTCTTTTAGCGAAGGGCGGTGGTCACTTCATGGAAGTAGTTTAATCGTTTATGGTCATGTGACCCAGGGTGACAAGTCCTCATTTTTTTGATGTGTTCAATGCTTAACTTATAAAGTATCATATTAACAGCAATAATAAGATATTCCTGTTGTCGTTGCCTAGCTTTGTCATGGTAACATTCCATGTGAAGTTAATGAGGAAATTCCGCAGTCTTTCATTGCTCCTTCGCCAAATGCGTTCCAAATGGCTTCACTATGACACACGCATGCCCTGCTCCCTCCAAAGTCACCACTTCAAGGGCTATGCCCTTCGGAGAGAGTATGGCATAGGGATGCTCACTTCCATTTTAAATGTTGACTACAAACACTGTGGTTTTACAGGTTTTCCATCATGGCGTTCTCCTCATATTTATGATTCTTTGCACTAGCAACTCTTTGGCCTTGGATGGCAGCATGCCCAGTGCATAATGGGTGTTAAAGTTTTCCCAAAGACTATAGAAATAGAAAGACGGTTCACTCCTATTACTAATGAATGGGAGAAACTACAACTACAATATGGCGGAATGGTCCCGCCTTCTAAGTAAAAGAGCCAATCGCTGATTAATGAAGTCGTTGCGTCACTGCAGCTGCAGTTAAAAGCTCCGCTTCCAATAAAAACCTGAGACTCGTGCTTCGGACTGCACATGCCCATTGGCTCCTCTAGCCTGAAAAACAAGCTTTTTTAATTAATTGGTCACAAGAAACAACATTTATGGGACAGTTTATGTCAGATTTTGTTGCTGATTTGAAATATGTTATTTAATTGTGAGTTCGGCTGGCAGTTTTTGAGGTTTCAGGATAGATAGGTCTTGGATGCCCCAAATAGCTGCCCCGGGGTGTTGCAAATTTAACCGCCGAGTGAACAGACTTTCCTTAAAAGAGACTTTGGTTTTCCTACCTACTTTGCAAAAGGGAAGACAGCAGCCCTTTTTCTCTGTTTTCTCCAGGGAGGTAGCACAGATTTCATTTTTTTTTCCGCCTTTCTACTGTATAGGCAGCCAAGTTTTATTGAAAGCCTATTTTGCCAGTGGTGAAGTAACCATTGCTTTCAGAGAATACGATTTTTTTTCTAGTTTTAAACATAGAGGGAAAACTATTTGCCAGTCGCGTGAGAAAAATAAACGTAAATCAAGATATATTCTTTGAAATCTAGTTTTTTTTTCCTTACACATTTGTGCAATTAAATTTATTGTGTATTTGAAATGTTTTAATGGAAAACAATAAAAAAAAACATTGCTATCATACTCTTGTCTTGTCATTGCACAGATGATGACGAGGTGTTTACATTCCCTGCTGTGTCGCCATCGTCAAGCTCTGACCTGGAGGGAAAGTCCATCACCCTGATGACCGGTTCAGCCCAGCGCATCTCAGTGCGGCTCCAGAGAGCCACCACCAGTCAGGCCACACAGACAGAACCCCTTTGGCCCGAGAACGGCTGGGCTGCCGTTGCTGACAGCGGGTCACACACCTTTCCCAAAATGAGGTACAGGCCACATCGCAAAGCATCCAAGAGCAAAGGCTTTGCCCGCTGGGAGAATGACACGCAGTGTTCGGCAGGGACGAGGAACAGCAGGAACTCACAGGAGCACAGCGAAGAGTCACAGCAGAATGGACTCGCAGAACAACATATCAACAAAACCAGGACCTCTGAGGTACGATTGAAAAAAAAATCACATTTTAATTAAGAAGAAATTATCCCCTAACAATTTAAAATAGTTAAAAATTCAGTGTGCTGGAAAAACACTTCCCAAAAACATGTTCTATGAGATGACAAAGATGACTCACTTGTTTGAGCAGGAAGACCTTGTGAATCCCACAAACCACATTCTTGTTTCACTGTTTTTTAATTCCTCCATCACTTCTTGCCTCTCTCAAGGCTTTGGAACATCTTGAAACTTCGCTCAGCCATTGCCATGGAAACGCCAAGGTCCCGCGATCTGGCCTCTTCTCACGTCGCTCTAGAGATAATCTTGATCAGAGGCCGCAACACTCACACTGATGGGCTTGCATATGGAGTAGCACTAAGGCTCTAGGCTGTTGTTTTAGGATGTGGCAGAAACCTTGTTTTGGGTTCAAATGCAGAGCATATGTGTGACCCGGATTGTGTTGCCGTGTTTGTTAAATTCAGATATTCTCTGTGTTATTTATAGAAAGGGCTTTAAAAGAGCCAGGGTCACTTGACACACAGGGATTAAACCGCTGACGCACCTGTCAGGGTTACAATGCAGAATTATTTTTTTAGGTGAGCAGTTTATGAATACGCATGTTTTACTATGTTTAGCTTGTTGCTTTGGTTTTTAACCTTTTTAGGTGAAAATATAAAACAATGATAATAATAATAATTGTAGTTTTTAAAACTTCTGGCATTTTATGTACCAAATATGGATTTATTTACAATTAAAACTAACTAATTTATTTTAGAAAAAAAAAAAGTAAAATGGGAAAAATATCCTGTGATGTTTTTTAAAAGTATGTTTTTAGAAAGTCTCTTTTATTCATTTGATCAAAAATACAGTAAAAAGTTAATACTGTGAAATATTATTTAATTTTTTTTTTTTTTTATAAGATTTCCATTTGAATCTATTTTAAAATGTATTTTATTTCTGTGATGGCAAATCTCAATTTTCAGTCTTCAGTGTCACATGATCCTTAAGAAATCATTCTAATATGCTAATTGGTGCTCAAGACACATTTCTTATGATTATCAATGATAAGATGATCAAATAATCAAAACCATGATAAGTTATTTCCAGGGTTCTCTGATGAATGGAAAGTTCAAAAGAACAGCATGTATTTAATATGGATTTTTTTTATACATCATAAATGTCTTAACTGTCAACTTTGATCAATTTAATGCATTCTTGCTAAATAAAAAATATACATTATTTATATTTAACACACAAAAAAAGGTAATATTATGAATATTAAGTATAAGTGTTTACCAGACAAATGTTTATTTTCTGAAGACCCACTGTGCCAAAGTTCTCATAGTTGAAAAAAACAAAACAATAATAGAATGACTCATTTATTTATTATTATTTTTAAATGTTCCTAAGAAAGTGCCATTGCCACTTGCCTTTGCAGAAGTGGCCTCCATGATTCTAGGATGTTGCGTGTGGTTGCCAGGACATTGTTATGCGGTTGCTAGGGTGTTCAGGGTGGTTACTAGGTGTTTGCTTACTTCCCGAAGTCACAGAGATCCCAAGTCCATTGAAATTATTTTTCTTTGAACAAATGAGTGAGGTGTCTTCATGATCTTCCACTGTGTGTTTTCAGATCAGCTGACTTGACCGCTCTGTGGGCCCATGCAGGACACCCTGGAGTCTGTCGGGACCATGGCCCAGAGGGCTCTCCTCTCTAGGGGGCGTGCTGGGGTGCCTAATGCCTCCAGTGGATCAGGAATAGGGCCACTATTTCTACAGCCGCAGCAATAGAGGGGTGGCAAGCAACCCGTTGACTAAACTGTGGGAAGGGTTGCATCAAAGGAAAGGTCTCGGACTAAACAGAGACTGGCTGTGCTGTCCTGTGTATCAGACTGTAGCAGACAGGTTGGAAACCTAACTGAGAATCACTGGAAGAAGCCGATGTGATGGATGCATCAGCATGATAATAGATGTGTGAGAAAGAGTATTTAAGGTATGCCGTTGACGTGGTTTCAACGCACGCTCTGGTTTTCGTTCTCCAAAAACACTACGTGGAAAGGACAGTGGATGGTTACATTCAGGTTGTCTGAAGGTGAAGGTGGAACTGGCATGAGGGAAATATGAAGATAAATAGAATGTTAAAACACTAACTTTATTTATGTGTTACGCTGCGACACATTATGAAGTGGAAGGTACGTTGAGTTTTAAGACCCCAAATATAATTTAAAAAAACATTACACTCTTTCAAAGATTAGTTTGCACCAAAAGTCGTGCTTGAGAAAAGCCAGACAAGAGTCCATGAAGTAATATCAGTGTTGCCTAGTAACATTGATAGCTAATATAAGTTTGAAATGATCTTCATTTATACATAAATTCAGAGACTTAGATTCTGCAGATACAGGTGTGCCATCAGCCTGATGTTTGTATGGCCTCTGTTGCTAAGTGCCAGATGAGTCCATTGATAGTCCATCATCAAGGCAACACAGCGTCCTTCAGCGACATATGTTGTGAAATAAGTTTGACACTCAGATATCTCAGTTCAGTCAGAGCCCAAAAGGCTCAGATGGGACAGGCCGCATTTAATCTGTTTTTTTTTAAGCGTGCATGCGTGTGTGCGCTCGTGTGTGTGTGCGTGTGTGTGTGTGTGAGAGAGAGAGAGAGAGAGAGAGAGAGAGTCAGAAAGCACAGGTGGATCAGCAGATCAAATAAGACAAACAGTGATTATAGTAAGTCTTTGAGCCTATAGGATTAGATGCTCTTCTGGCACCACAATTATAGATTTAAAAGGCCCCAAAAATGAACATTCTGTCATTATTTACTCACCCTCACAGCTTCTGAAACCCAAATTAGTTTTTCTTCTGTGGAAAACAAAAGGAATTTCAGCAAATGTCTGCTCTTTTTCATACAATGAAAGTAAACGGTGACCAAAAGATTTTTCAACTTAAATTTCAATTTATTCCTCTCACAGACCTATAAAAGGCTTTAGGATACTTGACTCAAGTCATATGGACAAGTGTTTCCTGGTCTGTATTTTTGGAGCTGGAACAGTTGTTGGTTGCCATTGACAGTAATTTTTTTCTTATGTGAGCTGCTCTCTTTTATGAAAAAAAATGTTACATGGTTTGAAACAACATGCGAGGAATTAAATGATTACAGAATGAATGTTTAGATGCCAGTGGCTAATGATAAAGATATCCTGAAGCCATACTGTGAGCGCTTACCTGTTGCCAACGTCATTCTCAAGAGTATTTTAATACTATGCTATTGATTCTCCTCCCATCTGTTTATATCGGATTATATGATGCATAAGTAGTGTTTGAATTGTGTCAGAGATCAGATGAGAGGTGTTAAATGCACGTACAAAATTAATTTCATTTTCACTTGATGTAGCACAGAAGTGTCCAAACACAGTCCTGGAGGAACACTGTCCTGCAGAGTTTAGCTCCTCAACACACCTGTCTGGAAGTTTCTAGTATGCCTAGTAAGACCTTGATTAGCTGGCTCAGGTGTGTCTAAGTGGAGTTGGAGCTTGACTTGGAGGACAGAAACCTCCTGTGGGAGATTTATAAGTGTTGTTTATACTTTCACTTATTGATAGGCGAGTGTTACTGATAAAGTGTTTTAAATATCCTTTGACCAAATCATTGCCCATGAGCACACATTATTTGACTTATGAGCAGCAGGCCCATATCAACACAATTTCTTGTGCAAACAACTTTACGTAATGTAAGCTTTGCGAACTCAAGAGACGTGCTTTGAAAAACGGATGACTGTCGCCACCTCTTGGCCATCAGGAGTTATGGCCAATATTACTGCTGTAAAATGATCAATTTTGTCATTACTGTATTGACTAGTGATATGAATGTTTCTGGTGGATGCCAGCCAGGTCTACTTGAGGAAAAGATGTCTATTTATACTATAAAAGATTTTCACAAAGTTATTATTTTAGTCATTTCAACTATATATTGAACATTAACACAGACATGTGTTTCTGGCCAAGGGTCTTGCTAAATTTCTGAACAGTATGTACAATTTTAAGCAATCTAATTTATGTAAGGTTTTTTTTTTTTTTACCAACGCTGAAATAAGGATGTGTGTGCAGTGAGCAGGTCACCTCAGCGTCTCAGGGTTGCCAGTGAAAATAAGCTTGCCACATAAAACCGAATATTAAACATCAAGGGACTTTTACCATCTTGACTGGAATATTTGGAAAACATTTATGTAATGTTAGCTGGAACATGTTTTGTATGTTTGACAAGTAAATATACTACTTAAAGTATTTATAGTTATGAAGATAAAACTGGAATTAGATTTGAACTTGGTCTGTTTTAACTGGAATGAAATTAATTGAAACATCACATGTAGAAATGTTTCATTAATCCTTCATCGCACTGTTAGAATTCACTTGCTGTAAATGGGAAAACCTCAATAAACACACTACCCTAGCATGGACTAATCACAACTATTCAAAATTCTACAGTTTCTGGTTTAATGTCTCATAATGACTGGTTTAAACTGTGATTGTGAAAAATAGATGTCTATCGCCCCCATGTGGCCACTGTATTTCTAAGCATGTCACAAGCACACTGCATCATGGGGATCTGCATACTTTCTGTAGAATTGTTTTCGTCACTGTAACTGCCAATATTATAATACGGTAATGCAAAAAATATTAAATAACTTGCCCTCTTTACTTAAAACATGTCCGTTTTTGGCAATAAAAATGTTTGACACCATGACAGTGAGATTTTTCCTTTATGGTTTATTTAATCATTCAAAAACCTTTAAACATTGTTTCCCAAAACAGCAGAAAGCTCAATTCATCAATTTCAGGGTTTCCACACAGTCAGCAAATTAACATTCACATGTGAGCGTCAAGAAATGAACTGACCTTTTTACTCACAAGTTAAACAAAACCTCATTGGGGGAGACCAAAAAGAACATTTTCAAGTGCTGATTGTTGAAATAACAGGATGGACATTGAGAACTAATTAAGTCAAAGTAACAATTCCATAAATAAAACTAGAATAACAAAAGTTTTGTAGCTTTTCTAAGATAAGGCTTCTTCAGATTCAGAGTTGGGCAGCGTAGATCAGGCAGTAGATTCGACCGATGTCAATCATCAATGAGGAAGAAAGATGAAAACAAACCCAGCAAAACAAAGTTCATCCCGGGGGGGTTTTTGGCGACCCAACCACGCACTTCTAAATAAGTGAAGTAGTTTGAATTGTCTGGTGGAAGCAGAACCGTTTAGACCAACCGTAAACATGCAGAAGCACATTGTTCATTCAGAGGCGATCTCGGTAAAGCAGACTCCAGAGGCACCATGGGAATGATGAGATGTAATGTAATCTGCTCATTCAGAGGCCTGCGTTCTCTCTCAGTCTCCCACTCTCACAGAATTGTGGGTCCCCTTTGAAGCTGTAGATCGCAGTAACCGTCTTTTTTCAGCTAGTAAACTGTCTTCCCTGTCCAAAGCCAGCCTGGTTATACTGTTGCCCACCTTGCTGAAAGAATTGCTCAAACTGACCGCCTTGGTTAAAATTCTGCCCTCCTCTTCCACCCCATCCTCCTCCCTGCCCACTTCCTCCTCTTCCTCCTCCTCCTCCCCGCCCTCTACCCCCACGGCCGCCCCTTCCACCTCTCTCCTGCTGTCCACCTCTCTCCTGCTGTCGACCTCCGTCCTGATAGTAGCCCTCATGCTGGAAACTCGCACCTCCGCCTTGGTAGCCTCCTCCTGTGTACCCCGGTCCTTGCTGGCTTCCTTGGTAGCCTCCTCCTTGGTATCCCGACCCCTGCTGGCCTCCATGGTAGCCAGCTGCTGCTGCTCCTCCTCCTCCTCCTCCTCCTCCTCCTCCATAACTGCTTCGATATCCACCATCCTGGTAATGACCTTGGTATCCACCTCCACCAGAGCTGTCCTGCCAGTTCCCCTGAGCTTTACCCCCACGGTGGTCTCCTCTCGCACCTCTGCCGCCACCACCTCCTCGGTCATGACCTCCGCGGCTGCCCTGCTGCTGGTCATAGCCACCTCGTCCAGCACCTCTTCCTCCTCCACCACCGGAGTAGTGCTGTCCTCCGCCGCCCCCCTGTGGACCATCTTGCCGTTTCTGCCACGTAGGCATCTCCGGAGGTGGGGCTTCGATCTCATTAGGTCTCCCTCCTCGATCAGGCACACGACCCATCAGTACCTTATAAACGTAAGAATATTCACTAGTATGTACACTACTGTTCAAAAGTTTGGGGTCAGTATGTTTTATTTATTTATTAATACTTCTATTCAGCAAGCATGAATTAAATTGACCACAAGTGACAGTAAAGACATTTATAATCAGAGCTTGACATTAACTTTTTTGCACTGTGGCTAGTGGTTTTCCAAAGTTACTCAGCATTTTCACTGGCCATAATTTTGACATCGATACCATAGGGAAAACTGCCATATATTTTTTATATTATCTTATTTGGCAGCCGGTATTTTAGGCTGCTGTCACTTTAAGATCTGATGCACAGACCCATTACACGGTTTAATATTGACAAAATACTTGGTGCGCACTTTGGGTTGCGAGCACAAAATCTGCGGGAATGAGCAAAATACACTCAATCTCACACCGAAATTCAAGCCCTGTAACACCAACAATATTCATCCAGAGCAAATGAAACGAGTGAATAAAGGGACGCGGGTTTGTGTGTCACTCGCTGTCGGAGAGATTAGAGAGTGAGAACGCGCAGCTGGTATTGTGTATTCTGCGGAAGAGTTTCAGATATTTCAGGATATGTGTATCAAAATCTATATTTTTGACAATGCTACATTTCACATGGTTTATTATTTTTTTATTTCAGATGCCTTTTTAAAAGACTACAATCGGAAAAATTTATATTATATAAAATTCAACCCGCCAAAGTGGCTAGTAGGAGTGACTGCGTAACACGCGACTGCTGAAATCCACCCGCATTTGGCGGGAGTTAATGTCAAGCCCTGTTTATAATCGAACAAAAATATTTCTATTTCAAATACATGTACTTTTGAACTTTCTATTCCTCAAAGAATCCTGAAACAAAATTATCACCATTTCCACAAAAATATTAAGCAGCACAACTGCTTTCAACTTTGATAAGAAACGTTTCTTGAGCACCAAAGCAGCATATTAGAATGACTTCTGAAGGATCATGAAAACGCATTCAAAACTAACTCACCTTGTTAATGGCACAGGCCGTTTTCTCCCTGGTGTGACCACTGCTGGTTCTCAGGATCTTTGATAAATCTTCTCTAGCAGCAAACAGGTGAGCCACAGACACTCTGGTTTTAGCCGCCAGCGCCGCACGAAGAGGCTGGTACACTTTTGAAAGTTTATCAGCATGCGTCTGTACAGAATTACAAAGCAGAGTGATTTTAAATTTCACTCAAACCACATTGCTCATTCTTGTAGCTTAATCAGTGTAAACTTGTTTTTATGTTATACATAAAGTAAAAGGGAGATTCTGGTACCTTGGCTCTTCCGGACCAGCCAAAAGATTGCACTGTCACATCCAGTCGTTTCAGCAACATCTTCCTTCTGACTTCATACTCATTCACAAGTGCTTGGTTTATTGCTTCAATTTTCTCCTGGAGGTAAAAGGCATTTAAACAATAACATTTAACACAATGTTCAAATCTAAAATTATTAATTTAGTCATTTTAGAATGTAAAATCTAAATCAGAGCTTACCCAATGTACAGGACCCAGTGGTTTCTTCAGTAGTGGTTCTCCTATATGAGATGGAGGGACCTTGGCCAAAGCTTCCTTCAGCTGAGTGGCAATAGCATTTGATTGGAACATACTTGCTCAATATACAGACAAACAATGACCAAAAAATGTGTACATGCATTATTTTGCTAGCAGAAAAGATTCTATGCCATCTTTAAAGGGAAAGTTCCTCACCTTTTTCTCAATCCCACTGAAGAACTGGAACATGGTGATGTTGGCAGGAGGTTTGGACATGCCCAGAGCCATACAGATGCCCTTCAGCTCTATGAAAACATTACTCTCCTGCGCCTTCTTCTGAGGATGGTTCACCAGGGTCATCCTGGACGACTCAAGCTCGGAGATCAAGAAGCCTGGAAGAACAATAGTATGCAAAAACATGGATGTCATTTAGATACTATATTTTGTTAATATTTTTAATTTGATATATTTATATTTTCCATTTTCACGGAGGGGAGGGGGGGTATTTATATATATATATATATATATATGTATATATAGTTTATTACTTTTAATTTCAGTTATTTTTAGTACATCAAGATAAATTGAGTGATAATTAGAAATGTGCCTTGCTAACTAGCTGAAATTATATTTATATATATATATATATGTATATATATATAGATATATATATATTAGGGGTGTAACGGTTCAAATTACTCACGGTTCGGTTTTTATCACTGTTTTAGGGTCACGGTTTCGGTACAGTTCGGTATGTGCTATGTTCAGGGGAAAAAAGACTACGGTCAAATAAAAATTAAGAACAAATAAACTACAAGCAACATCACAAATAAATACAATAGAGAAAAGCTACAAATGCTCTTCAGGTTTTTCAGATCTAACAGTAGTTTTCATGTACAGAAATTGAATAAAGTAATCAAATGTAAAACAACATTGCATATTAAAGGTTTAAATCTGTTTTGTTTTTTTACTCTTAATCAGGTTTTTACACTCTTTTACTTATTTTAAAATCTAAACTAGAGCAGTCAGTTAGTGATTTCCTTGTTTTTTGTTGTTTGATTAACATTAAAAACACATACAGACAGCAGGAATATTAGGCTGCTGTCACTTTAAGACATAATGCTTAAAGGATCCAGTATACTGATTCACATGTGTTCTTTTTCTTGTCCGTTTATGTTCACTTTTAAGACATAACCAACAATGTTTGCTAGGATACTCACCAAGGTGGTCATGTTGACAATCTTTGTGTAAATTTGTCCATTCAAGTGTAAGATTGACAGAGTACTCAATATGTGCGTGCTGTCTGAGACACAGCCTTCCGTGTGCGTACACAAATCTTCTCATTGCGCACGGGAGTACTCATTCGTGTCGTCTTGCGCTTGAATGATTAAATGAGTTTAGTTTAAACAAAGAGAGCAATGTGCGCTGTTCAGGTCTCACCTGCGCTTACGCGCTATCAACACCCGGGTGATGACAACGTAAATGACTGGTCATATTAGAGCATACGGCACTCGCACTGAACAAAGTTTAGGGGAAGCCAGAATGCACATCCATCGACAGAAACATACATTAGCCGAATTCTTTCTGTTTTGCGCTTTGTTATTTTCAACAAACAATATTATAGAAGCATATGCGTCATCAGATTTGAGATGCTGAAGAGAATGGTACGGTTTGATTTTTTACAGAGAACTGTTACACCCCTATTTATAGTGCCCAACAGCTCCATTTTGAAAAGCTTTATAAAGGAGCACAGGAATGAGCAGAGGATTTTGTTTACATACCTAGCAGTAACAGGCAGTTGTTTGCATTCAGTAGACGTTTTGTGACCTCTCCAGTGATGAGAGCAGGATATGGACAGCACAGCTCAGATAAAAGACCACTCATCTCCAGTTGAAACCCCTCAGCCTCGCTCGGACCTGCGCATGACACACCCAAACCAACATCAGACTAGCACCCACTTCAGGCCCCCTGGACCCCACTTTGAAAACCCCTGCCATAGATTATATTTTGGTGCGGGATCACACTCACAGTTGGTCGCCTGCACATTCTCCTCTAGTTTGCAATAGAGCTTCAGCTCAGACACAAGCCAGGCACACACTTTAGTGAACTCTGGAGATGCAGCACCACCAGTCACCGCTGTCTCAAGCGCTCCCTCCTCTAGGAGTGGCCCCTGGTATCTGCAAACACACACATACACACTTTTCTGAGCAGTTTATTTGACTATTTTGCTTATCAAGACGGCCATGGGTCATTATGCACTTTCTCTGCTATTTGGGAGAATGTGAACTAACCCAACGACGTTGCAAAAGTGCAATATCTAACAGATCTTAGCTCTGGTATTTAATTTACCTATTACATCTAAAGGTCTTCATTCTTATACAAAAACCCACCCATCCCCACTAGTTCTGCACTGATTCTAGAATTCTGATTCTGTTAACTCGTCTGACACTTCGGGAACTGGAAAAGTGGTGACAGAGGTGTGTTCATTTAGGCTATGATGACTCAGGCTATTTATGGCACTGGAGATATTTGAGATATTTTAGCACTGCTGACGCTGCACGGCCCAATCAAATCATTGATTATAGAAATCATGCTGTCAAATACATGTGCCAATAACCCAGCTTTGATATAATGAGACTAAAAACAGAGCACAGAGTGCAAAATATTTGAAATGAACAACTTAAAGCAGATTCAATTAAAGCAGTTCATAATAGGGTAAGCGGTTCTGTTTCTCAGATCTGGAGAACACCGGCAAACAGAGGGACATTCGTGCACGAGGTCAGATTTATGCCGTTAAACCGAAAATCAGACCGGGTTATAAAGCAATAATAAAAGTTTATAACGGGAGGTTTGATTCACCTACCCCAGGTCCTCCAAAGAATCAAGAATATCGGTAAACTCCATTGAAAATCACTCCCTCTAGCAGCCGTAACGACTGCAATGCTAGGCTGGCATAATGGGGTCCTCCTTCTTTAAGCCGACCATAAATATGCCGGACTATATTTCCGTCCTAAATGTTTTACTGTATCATTAAATACTTGTTGGCTTCACAGATGCAATCCAATTCAAATTATTATTAATTTAATTCTAAAATGAATCACTCATTTAATGTAATAATTTTAATTCATATACATAAATGTACATGGAGAAAAGTGTGTGGCCTATTATGTTCTAAAAGCTTTGAATAAAAAAAAAACAAAAAAAAAACTTTAATTTAAATTCTTTAATTAATTTAGCATTTTATTTACTGTGCATTAAAAAAATGTTTTTACTTTTTAAAGTCTTTGAAATAACGTAAGTGAAAGAGTTTTTGAACAGGCATTTGGAACAGAGACACTTTTGTGATCTGCGCTGTGGTTCCAGTCCTGCAGGCGGCGCTGTGACTGCGCTCAGATTCACGTAGACACACAGGACCTCAAGAGTGAATGGGGGAAAAAAATCGTTGTACATGATTTGATCAGATATCCAAGCACGAAAATGTACCGAGGCCCGTCGAACCCAGACTACCATCGAGCACCGGTACCTCCGCCAAGTTTCGGACACCCCGCTGCATCATTTAGACCTCCGCCGTTCTGTCCTCCTTTTGGGGTTCCTCCGGGGCCTCAATACTGCACTCCACAGCCGGGTCCTCCTCCGGGACGCCCGTACGGAACAGGGAATGAAAACTACAACAGAGAATCATTCTACGAGGTGCGTGTTTTTATTGCTAGTTATTAAACCAATCAGCATTATTTTCTTGTCACCGCATGTGTCTAGGTCCATCTGATGGAATAGTTATTTAAATGAACAGTATTAAATATCTTTGGATTTCATGCAAGTGATGCATTTTCTTTTTGAATGCTTTCTGGGTAGAGCAGACATGCAATGTCCTGCAGTATTACATGCTATAGTTAATTTAAAACTACTTTAAGCATGCATTTACAACGTCACTAATTTGCTTGATTGATTGGTGACCTGCAAACATTTGGCATACACTTTAATTCGTTAAATTCC
Source organism: Phoxinus phoxinus (assembly GCF_949152265.1). NCBI lineage: Eukaryota > Metazoa > Chordata > Actinopteri > Cypriniformes > Leuciscidae > Phoxinus > Phoxinus phoxinus. The sequence continues at coordinate 19,248,947 of NC_136888.1, forward strand.
TTCTAGGTTTAGCCTATATGATGGATTTTTTTTTTTTTTACTGGATATTATATGAATATTTCATATCTTTATTGACATGTTTTTTTATTTGTCAGTATGTTGTGATATCTCTATAGTCTTTTCATTGCTGTCTCCCTCCTGCAGAACCGACCTTTCGCCAGCCGCACTGCTGACCAGACTGGATCCACGATCATCAGCTCTCAGCTCACACCTTCAAATCAGCATCAGCTTGGTCAGTCTTCACAAAGCTGGTCAACACAAAGTCTAGATGAGCAAAACCAAGAAGTCAGGTATGAGAAACTAAACTAAGAGATTTAGAGTTGTTTGTGTGTTTACAACAATTTTTTACAATTTAAGCCTGCCCTGATGAATCTTGTCATTGTCATTGGATTAGAAGAACTGTTGGCATACATATAACATGCTAGAAACATAATAATCACTGCAATACTGATACAATCAGATACTCTTAAGCATTTGCCTATTTAAATCCAAACAGCAACTTTTTTTTGGCCGGGCAGTGTATAATATATATATATATATATATATATATATATATATATATACATACAAACATACACACACATACACAGCGTTCAAAAGATTGGAGTCTGTAATATCTTTAAAATATTTTTGAAAGAAGTCTCTTATGCTCACCAAACATGCATTTATTGGCTAAAATAGTAATATGTTAATATGTGAAATATTATTACAATTTTAAAACTATCTATTTTAAAATGTAATTTATTCCTGTGATGCAAAGGTGAGTTTTCAGCTTCATTACTCCAGTCTTCAGTGTCACATGATCCTTCAGAAATCATTCTAAAACGTTGAATTGCTTCTCAAGAAACATGTTATTTACATTTGTGCATTTAGCAGACGCTTTATCCAATGCAACTTAAATAAGAACAAAGCATTCATCAAGGAGCCAACCAATCGTGGTAGTACAAATGGCAGGTTTATTAACCCTAACCCTAGATTAAACTAGATTAGGGTGTGTGTGTGTGTGTGTGTGTGTGTGTGTGTGTGTGTGTGTGTGTGTGTGTGTGTGTGTGTGTGTGTGTGTTCATTGGTTTGGTCCTTGCTGAGTAAAAATCTTATTGACCCCAAACTTTTGAACAGTAATACAGGTGAAACTCGAAAAATTAGAATATCGTGCAAAAGCTAATTTATTTCAGTAATTCAAAGTGAAGCTAATATATTATATAGACTCATTAAATGCAAAGTGAGATATTTCAAGCCTTTATTTGTTATAATTTGGATGATTATGGCTTACAGCTTATGAAAATCCCAAATTCAAAATTTGAATATTGTGAAAAGGTTTTCATAGCTGTAAGCCATAATCATCAAAATTATAACAAATAAAAGCTTGAAATATCGCACTTTGCATGTAATGAGTCTATATAGTTTCACCTTTTAAGTTGAATTTCTGAAATAAGTAAACTTTTGCACATTATTCAAAAAAATTTAGTTTAATGTGTATGTGTGTACATATAAACTTTTGATTACCTATACATCAATTTCAATGTGTTACAATGAAGGAAAAAGGCAGAGGAGTTTCTCCGAATCCTGCAGGCAAGTGACCGGATTGAGCTGACAGTAGATAAAAGTGACACCAGCGATCGCACTGCTGACAAGCATCCCAGCCGAGCGCGAAGTCGGAGCAGAGGGAAGAGCCGTCCACGCAGTCGCAGCAGGAGTCGTGGAAGGAGCCGGGCTCGTAGTCGAGCTCGGAGTCGCGCAAAGAGTCGGGCTCGGAGCAGAACACGCAGCCGTAGTCGCAGTCGAGCCAAAAGCCGCCCTAGGGCCAAAAGTCGTGCGAGGAGCCGCAGTCGCAGCCACGGGAAGAGCGTAACCAGCAGCAAGAGTCAGTCACGTCTGAGCCCCAGTCAGACCAAACAGTCTCACAGAGGGACCGCAGAAGGCAATCACAGCTCTAGCAGCACCAGCAGCGGAGTGAGCCATGGTGCCAGCGCCATGCCTGATCTATTTCATGGACTAAGACAGATCCTACAGAACAAAGATCTAGAGAAACACCTGCCTATAGTCAAGAATGCCCTCCTTAGAGACCAGGTGCGCACCTCTATTCTGTTATGTTTTAAGTGTTAGTTCTATTTTTGGTATATAGGTCATTGACATGATGTTAATATTTTTGTTGAAGTTAGTTTATTAAAAAAATAAATTATTAATGAGAGACCTATAATAATGATTTATATTTTAGAGCTTTATAGTATCATACGCAAGTCACGTCAAGCACGTGCAGAGAAATATAGCTCCAGATGTGTCGTGAACGAGAAAAATGTACCATAGATCATTAAATTACAAACCTCTGGGGAATCACCAGTTATAAAAACAAAAGTTGTAAAAGTAGCGTTAAAAATATAATGAAAATGCAATTCATAAAGACTTGAATAATCATTGTCTAAAATGATAAATTAATCAAATTAATTTCTACCTTGCCAACATTTCCAGACCATTTAAAATTCATAATTTGCACCAGTAGTAATGTGAATTCTCTTCCCTTCCGTTCTAAACAGAGTGCTGATGACACAAGGGGAATGTTTCTGGGAAATCAGTCTGCAGTTGGAGGCTTCCAGAACCCAGAGCCGAGGTTTGAACCTGAAACTTCTGCTGAACTCTGTTATGGTGCCCTGCTTCCTCACGAGAGGGCTGGCGGAGACCGCAGCAGCGTTTCCAATATCTTATCCTGGAACACCCCCAACCAGCTGCCTGAATCCAAGCCTTCATTCCAGAGTGTTGAAGATGAAGAGAGATTCCTGTATGGAGAGCAAGAGGAGAGATCCAAACCTCAAGCTGTGACTGTCCCGTTGGCCCAGACAAGATCCGCGAGGTCCCCGGTTATTCATCTCGGTAAAGAACAGCAGACTCACAATTTCCAGGAACCCAATGCACACGGCATGCCTGCTAGCGTGCAGCCCGCTGGTTTGGGCACGATGAAAGTCACTCCAGAGGAATGTGAGAAGGTGAAAAACCTCCTGAGGACCATCGGCCTGAATCCAGCCATGACTGACATCTGTAAAATGGCTGCCAGACTAAAGGAGAAAAATGAAGGACAAGGAGCGGCCGCCTCGTTCCCGTTGCTCAAACCAGCCCTGGAGGCGCTGCAAGCACTGTCCAGAGGTCAGAGCCAGCATGTTTTGCATTATGAATTTGATTCGTTTAGTTGATATTTTTATCCATAGTGAAACTCTGCAAATTAAATATAATGATGACATCATACTGAATATTCAATTCATGTCAGCAGAATGTAATCAAACTGTAAAAAATCTTCTCAATAGAGTTCTTTTGAAAACTTTAAAGTTTGCATAAAGCTGAATTTATCTATAAAACAAAGTTGGAGTAGAATCTGCTACAATTGGTTGGAATTGAATTAACTCATCTTTTAAGTTGCAGGATTGTGTCAGGAAGTTGTTGCAAGTATATTTTAAGTGGTTGCATTGCATCATAGCAGTTGTGTTCTGTCAGCCATCTCAAAAAAAGATAAACAGACCTAGAAGTTTTCACAGCAAACCTGGGCTTGTAATGCATTCAACTTTTAGTATCTTTTTTTCAGCATCCAAAACAGATGACAGTAGGAGTAATCGCTCTGGAAGCAGCCATTCTACTCACGAATCCAAGCGTGAGGAGAAGGTAGAGGTCTTTATTACCACTATCACCCCAGTATTATGTCAAGCTCCCAAGAGTCTTAACTGTGAACTCCTGTGACTGTTTTAGAAGATGGGTGAGAAGGAGCGAGAGAGACGAGAGAAACAGATTCAAAAGAAAAGGAAAGAGTACCTGGTGAAGGAACTGGAGGGTCTGATGAAACAGGAAGGTATTAAATCATTCTCATGATCCACACAACTTTTAAAGGGGCAGTTCACCCTAAAATGAAAATTCTGTCATCATTTACTCACCCTCATTTTGTTGGCTGAACAAAATATATTTTGAATAATGTGGGTAACCAGACAGTTGACTGTTGCCATTGACTATTTATTTTCCTACTATGGAAGTCAATGGCTACGGTCAACTGTCTGGTTACCCAAAATACTCAAAATATCTTCTATGTTCAGTAGAATACCATTTTATTTTTGTACAGTAAGATATGAGATATCATGGTATTAAACCATGAGCATTTCATATTTTTATATAACTGTTAATTTTATTTATTAGAAGATAATCGCTTTTTTATAGTTAAATACAACTATGTGTTTACTTCAACCATGAACCTTATTATAGTATTGTTTTGAACCATTGTTATTTGAACCATTTAAGGATGTTTTTTTCTTTTTGTTCAGTACAAGTATTTATTTATGCACAATTGTTCTTTTTGAACAATTTGGTTCAAATACAACATGAATCTTTATTGTAGGGAGTGGTGATTTGATCCCAGTGATGGGTTTCTTCTGCCAGCGCTGTGAGGAGTTCTTCGGGGATATGAACAGCGCAGAAAGGCATGTAGCAAGTCACAGCCGCAGTGACAAAAACAAGGTGACATTATAAATGCCATTTACCATGGATTACTAGCTCAGATTAAATCTGTAATGCAGAACATTGAATTGTGGGGAAAGAAACATCAGCTCTCTTTCATTTTTGCAGACAAGTTCACAGGAGCAGCACAGGGATGCTAAGAGACACGGAGAACAGCATCACGCATCTTCTCACAGACGGGAGAGCCCTTCCAGTAGAGCGACATCCTCACGGGTTCACCACGAACACAGGGAACGCAGTCCTGACAGAAAGCGCAACAGAAACGAAAGAAGCCCTCATCCTACAGACATCAAACTTAAAAACGAGCCTGAGGACAAAGGCAGTAAGGATGAGAGTAAAGACAAATCCAAAGAGAAAACAGAAAAGGAAAAGGAAAAAATTGACGATGCAGACGATGATGTAGAATCAACAAAGAGTGAGAAGAAGAGAAAGAAGAAGGAGAAGAAATTGAAGAAAAAAGAAAAGAAGAAGAAGAAGGACAAGAAAAAAGCAGAAGCTGATAAAAATTCACATTAAAGCTTAGGGTCTTGTTCTAAGAGCATCAGCTGTATGTTTGAGCTTTTGGGCCTTGGTTGTTGTAGTACATTTCAATCAGCTTTCCTGATGAGTCTTCTGTGGTTGAAGGCCTTAGAGCACCTAAAAGTGATTTTCAATATGTTAATGCTTTCTGTAGATGAAACTCCTCCCGCATTACATACAGTACATGTGCTTTCAGTACTGTTACATTTAAATGTCAACAGCCAAATTAAAACTAAGGCCAGAAATGTTTAATTGTTTAGATATTCTGGTATTATGTCCAGCCCAACCTGGGGTTTGTTCCATTTGTCATTGTCCTGTTAACAGTGTTCCACAAACCAAACACCCGACAACAGTCATGCTCTGAATTCACACATGGTTCTTGATTGAAAAATAAAACAATATTTTTTGGGTTAGAGGTTGGTCAGTGTTTCCTTGTCGGAAAAATGTTGGTCATTTTTGTCATTTTGCTTATGGCTTTAAGACCAACTATTTGATAGTGAACTCAAAGCTGACAAAAATTAAACCCCTCACATTTCAGAAAACATTTTAGTATATCTTCTCAAGGGACAATACTAAAGAAATTAAACTTGCATATATGTTAGAGTAGTCAATGTGCTGTTTGTATAGCAGTATATTTTTACTGTCCTCTAGAAAAAAAAACCCAGCTGGCAACAAAAGTGAGTACACCCTAAGTGATGATAACTGTATGTCATTTAACCATGCAAAATCACATGTCCTATTCATCATGTTCATGTTTTTTTCTGCTTGATAGGACCATACAAATTTGTGTATCTTGTATTAGAACAGTTAAGATTTGTGCTTTGAGTACAATTCTCTCATACTGACCTAGGCTATAAGAAGATTAACACCCTGAAACTGAGTTATAGTACAGGCCAGGGTCATGCAGAGGTTTTCCAAGATGGTTTCCACTCGGAACAGGCCTCACAAGGGTCAATCAAAGAGGTTGAGTCCTCGTGCTGTGCGTCAGGCGCAGAAGCTGACTTAAAAAACATGCACGAGTGCTGCCAGCATTGCTTTAGATGTTGCAGAAGCGGAAGGTCAGCTTGTCAGTGCTCAGACCATACGCGGCACACTGCAACAAGTCGGTTTGCATTGCCATCGTCCCAGAAGGAAGCCTCTTCTGAAGCTGGCTCACAAGAAAGCCTGCAAACAGTTTGCTGAAAGCAACCTCTCCAAGAACATGAATTACTGGAACCATGTCCTGTGGCCTGATGAGACTAAAATAAACATGTTTGGCTCAGATAGTGTCCAGAATGTGTGGTGACGCCCTGGTGAGCACGGAGCAGTACCAAGAAAAGTGTGTTTTGCCTACAGTCGTGCATGGTGGTGGCAGCATCATGGTCTGGGACTGCATGAGTGCTGCTGGTACTGGGGAGCTGCGCTTCATTGAGGCTAACATGGATTCTAACATGTACAGTGACATTCTTAAGCAGAACATGATGCCCTCCCTTCAAACTGGGCCAAACGGCATAACAACCCCAAACACACCGCCAAGATGACAACTGCCTTGCTGAGGAAGCTGAAGGTGAAGGAGTGGTCAAGTATGTCTCCAGACCTGAACCCTATTGAGCACCTGTGGTGATCCTCGAGTCAAGCGGAAGGTGGAGGGGCGCCATGTGTCTAACATCCAGCAGCTCAGAGATGTCATTATGGAGGAGTGGAAGAGGGTCCCTGTGCAGCTCTGGTGAACTCCATGGCCAGGAGGATTATGGCAGTGCTATCAATGTTTTGACACAGTTTGGACATGTTCACTTAGTTGTACTCACATTTGTTGCCAGCTATTTTGACAATGGCTGTATGTTGAGTTATTTTCAGAGTACAGTAAATATACACTGCTATACAAGAAGCACATTGACTACTCTAAAATCTATCCAAGTTTAATTACTATAGTATTGTCCCTTGAGAAGATATACTAAAATGTTTGCTGAAATGTGAGGTGTACTCACTTTTGTGAGATACTGTAAGCATTTCTGGAAAAAAAAGTGTCCAAAATAATGAAGACTACACCATCATCTTTTGTTCTATAAATTATTCTTTAAAATAAAACATCCCCTTTAACTAATGCCACTTACCAGTAACAGCAAATAGTTAATGGTTCACAGCTGTAATCTTAATTAAAGGGTATCTTTATAAAAGGAATAAGGAACAAAAAAATGCATTTGTCAAGCACATTTTTTCAGAGACACTCCTGACAAATGAAGATCAATTTTGGTCATAGGTATGCATTTATAGAAGTATAGCTGCTGTTTGAAAAGAAAGATAAATCGTTTAATCCTTTTTAATAGGCCATTCACACACAACGTTTTTGTTTAGAGGGGGGTAAAAAGTGTTTCAAGAGGCGTTTTTGTTTTTGAAGTTGAACGTCTTTTAACTTGAGCACCACACTTTTAGAACACTGTTGTAGGCGAGACTGCAAAAGATAAAAACATCTCTGTCTAGCACATTTACATTGCAAAACACATCGGAATTCTGTACAAAGCTAACAGGAGAATTCACCTTTTCTTTAGCAGGTATTTCGTTAAATTTAATGTTTTAAAAACAAGGATTTTGGAGACAATGAACCATAAAGCTCTCATCAAGTAGCAAATTTTAAAATACATGTTCCAATGATTTGCAAATGGCACTCCTCAAATACATGACCCCACGTGTTGATTTGCACCTTCTAGTAAACTTCTATGTAACATCACATTTTATAATATGCTCTAAATGTTAAAAAGAAAAAAAAATGAAGACAGGAAGACAGCAGGTCTCCAATACTGCGATTTGTCCACATCTACACAAGAGCCCTCACACCAGAAAATGTATATTAACTGTTATGTAAGAAAACTGTACAACAGTGAGGAAGATTTAAAAAACAAAAAAAGCGAGAAATGATTCTTAAATTAAAAACAAACAAAAAAGACATTAAATAACTGAAAGGAAAAAACAATGCGTAAATGTCAAGGTCCATTCATTCATTTGGAGTGTAGTAGAAGGTGCAGACGTTGAAAGCTGATCTCTTGTTTGCTGCTGGTTGGTTAGTGTGTGTACATGTGTTATATAAGTGTGCAAAAACATTTTATTTAAATGACTAGCTGATTATTTTTTATAATTGAAGCATCAAATCTGGAGTGCTAATATATGACAGCACCTGTAGATACTGCTTTTATCTGTAGAGGTCTGTGTTTTTGGGACATACTGAGGATGTTCAGAGTTCAATGGCTCAATGCCTGCTGTCAGAGGCAAATATGTTAGCGAACGGGCTGAATTCAGAGAAACCGAGAGAAACAGCCTAACAAACATTAATGACAGATTTGGTATGAGCTAATAAAAGGCTGCTGCAGGTTTATGTTGTGTGTTTCACTGCTGGTTTACTTCACTTAGAAAGGGAGTGTTCAAATAATGTGGCGCTGACGCGTGTGTGTGTGTGTGTGTGTGTGTGTGTGTGTGTGTGTGTGTGTGTGTGTGTGTGTGTGTGTGTAAACACTTCTGATTAGTTTGTTTTCTTATAGTCACATCATTACAAAAGTAACATTGACAAAGTTGGCACATTATATGGTCACCTGACTCACATTTCTCTTATTCTCAGGCTCATTCTTACACAAACATATGCACAAACACGCTCACAAGCGCAAGTGAAGACATGTTCCCTTCAACAGGACACAGGTCCATTATGAGATTCTTCGAACAGGACAGTCAGCACATCGGGGCTGAGCCTGAGCTGTCCCTCAGACATTCGGGTCCTCATCAGGCACACTGCAGAGGTCAAAGTGCAGAGTGATGACCGCCATCTCCGACGAGTCTCAGAAACATCATCACTTCCTCTGCGAGAGAGTCAGCTGTTAGCTTCTTAAGGCAGGGCTGTTGCTGCTTTTTTCAGCTTCTTTGAGTCCATCTTTCATCAGAGCGGAGAAAACCTGCAGGAGAAAGAAAGTGAGGAAAGCCCTCTTTCATTCATTTTTATTTCTTTTTGTTGTAAGAAAATCACATTAAAAATGACATGGACACGGTCATTGCCCCTCATGAAATCTTAATTAAAATGCCACTATTAACCTTTTTTAAAGGTTCCTAATTTAGTTTTGGCTTTTGGAGGTCTCCTACAATAGGTTAACATGCATCCAAGGACAAAAAAACACTTTAATTTTCTCATAATATACATTGGAGCATCACCTTTTCTTTTCTATTGTCTGAAATGGTTTGATAAAGTAAACCACGTCTTTCCGAGTGCTTAGTCCCAGTCGGATTGGTCAGCCGCTTACAGCGCTTGTCGGAAATGCCAATTGCTATATCTGAATTTTAGCTCCAGAGGCTTTATACACAGTGTTGGCAACGGTTTTAGCATATTCCATTCAAGCCAGAGTCTTTATCCTTTGGAAGTTCGTGCAAAGTGGATTTGATTTCACAGAGCAAAAACCACACAAAACAAAGTCTCTTCCAGTCTCAGTTAAAACTACATTGTTTGAGGGCAGGTCAAAGTAGACGTTGTTGATCGCAGGCAGCCAATGAAGACTATAGGCTGACAATATGCAAATATGTTACAAACCTATGTAGGTTCAAAAAGGAAGTAAGGCTGGAGTTACTGATGACTCATTTCAGGCAGTTCAGAATTGATACTCTCTTTTAGGAGACAATAACTTTTATTTGGCATGCACTATGATTTTTGAAACTTTGCAGACCTCTTACATTCACAAACAGCAATATTACGCACTACATGAAAGGACATATCCAAAAAAGCATAATAGGGGGAATTTAATTAAAATTTTCCCTAACAAAGTTAAAATAGAATACAGTGTAAACAAAGTGCGCACGAAAAGGAAAATCACAGTAAATATCACTTTTTACTTTTTAAATGATCCAAAAATCGTGGAAATATTAATAAATTGTGCGCATTTAGGACACATAAAATGCTAGCTGTGAAATTAGACTTGTCAAGACAAAAGATTCCAAAAAGGTTCAAAATGTAATTTCCACCGTTGCGTGTTTTTCTCACCTGGTTCCACCGGCGGTTGTTACTGATCATCTGTGTGTTTGCGATGCAGGAGAAGAGTGTGTGTGCAGGAGTGTTTTCAGGCAGCCGAGAAAGGAACTGTGCACTATGGATGAAATCCATCTGCAGTAGAACATCCTGGTACAGCCTCAGAATTCCCAGACCAGTCCGGAATAACGCCTCCTCTCCATCTCGGCAAAACACATCCCAAACGCGACATGCCACGTCCAGCGGCAATGACTTACTGTACAGAGTGAAGATCCTGAGAGCATGACAGAGATAAAAATGGTAAGAGAGAATTCTTCTTGCAGGAGTGGGGCAAAGTCAGATCAGTTTGTCGGGATCTTTGCAGATGGTAATCGTAAGGAATTTAACAATTGGAGTTCCTAAGAGTTTCCATTGACAATTATTTTAGCATTGGCCTTTAAATTAATGTTTTACAGAGGCAACATAAATGTAATGAAATAATTGGCCTTAACTACTCTACCGTTCATAAGTTTGGGGTTGAAATTTTTACATAGAAAAAATATATACAGTAAATACAGTAATTTTGTGAAATATTACAATTTCAAAATGACAATTGATTCCTGATGGCAAAGCAGCCGTATTTCAGACATTAGAAATGTATTTAAATAAAAACAACAACATTTGAATGGCTGTGTAACAGTATTACACAACAATACTAAGCAAACAAAATAAATTGGTAACATAATTCAATCATGCACTTTTTAAATAAAATACTACAGACAAATCTCACAATGTGTATCTGTGACTACATGTTTTAGTGCAACATTTGTAAGGTGTGCTAAAAATAATCATTTGTTTAGAAAAAAGAGTTAATCGTTTAAGAATGACGATTGCTGGTTGCGTTATTTGTTTCTGGTTCTTAGTTCCCAACCCTATTAAATAGACTCCGCCACCCTAAACTTGACTAGTGCTTCCTTTGGATGAGGAAATATGAATTAATTTCCCCTCATATGAGAGAACATAAAAGCAGCCCTAAGGGGGCGATAAAGAGTTACTGCAGGAAAACATTCCTCAATCTCTCTCCCCTCTCTGATTTCAAAACAAAGAAAAGAAACACAGAGAGGAACGAACACGAACAGCAGGGAGAGAGATTTTAAAAGCAGATTTACCAGTCTATGAGGTAAAAGTCAGGCGTCAAGCTGTTGTTCTGAAAGTGCTGGAATAGTTTGGGAAGGTTCTCTTCAAAAAACACCTCAAACGCTGCAAAATACTTCAGCATCTTGGGAAGAAAACAAAGTATCAATTCAGTACAAAGCCGACTCCAACTTAAACAAGCATGATTAAAAGCACAGCGGTGAGTGAGTAAGATAAAAGGAATGTTCGTCAGCAGATTACGACTTTTGGGAGTTCTTGGCTCAGAGCTTCTACTCAAGAGTTTGTCTGGCAAATGAAATCTCTATAAATGGGTCAACAGATGGTCGGAATAAATGCTGACTGCAAACGCAGACAAAACGCTCCCACTATTTTAAGAGCAAATGTAGGTGCTGTAGCAAATCTACCACAAATAAAGTTCGATGAAGACGAAGAGTGAAGAGTGCATGTATGTACCAGGTCATGGTCCACTCTGAAGAAGGCCATCTGGCATGGTTTGTTAAGGAGGTTGGCAAAGGCAATGAAGGCATCGGCTTCCTCCAAATTCAGAATGAGAACAGCAGCAATGAAAGACATCCCCTGAACCTGAAACATGCCACATACACGTCAAGCTCTCCATGAAGGACATCCCTGAACTAGGATGGTTGAAATGACCTACTTACATAGCCTACATCAGGTCTATAACAGGTGTATGCCCCCAACAGACTGTGCAATATATCATGATATGGTCCACCCTGATGAAGAGAAAGCCACAAATAAGTCAAAAGGGAAACAAAATAAAAACAGACAAAACCCCAATAAACAATGCCGAGCCTAGACACGTGTTCTTACCTTCTGGAAAATGTAGAGAGAGGGAAAAGTTCTGGAAATATCAAGCTTGATTAAATCCAGACTGGATTCTCTGTCTGCCAGCGACACGCCACAATCTAATTAATTAAAATCAGATGAAGTCATCAGACTAGGGCTGGTTGACAGAGCTCAAAATCAATATTTTTCAGCTTTTGAACAAAATTCAATCTTTATGGATTTGCTCTGAAACGGCTTAAAGGATGTTATTTTCCGCTTTAGACTAAATTCAAACGTAATGAATAAATGTTTTTTCCCCAATCAGAGAAACTAAATAGCCAGTGGATAAGTAATATTTAGCTACAAAACATCAATACAAGCAATATTTAGCTACATGCACTAAAACGTTTTTTATACTCACCATGCCTGCATTTATAGTATTTGATAAGAAAGGGTAATATTGTAAAATACAATTTAAAAGAACGGTTTTCTATTTTAATGTATTTTAAAATTATTATTTTCCTATGATGGTCTTCAGTGTAATCCTTCAGAAATTATTCTAATATGCTTATTTGGTGCTCAAGAAACATTTCTTAATATTATCAATGTTGAAAACAGTTGTGCTGCTTAATATGTTTGGGGAAACCATTACACTTTTTTTCAGGATTCTTTGATGAATAGAAAGAACAGCATTTATTTGAAATGGAAATCTTTTGTATCACAATAAATGTCCTTACTGTCTCTTTTGATCAGTTGGATGCATCCTTGATGATTAAACTGTTACTTTCTTTAAAAAAAAAAAAAAAAAATCTAACTTTTGAACCTTTTTTAATGTTTATTTTTTTATTAAAACATTTGAATACACAAAAATGCAGATGACGAAAACTAGAATTTTGAATGATGATGCAAATGAATAATTGAATTAGAGTTTTGATTGGTTGACTAAAGTACTGAACAGTTTGAATGTCACCAATTCTTATGAAATAAATAAATTATAATATATAAATTATCTTTGTCTTATTGCTGTCATACTTGCAAAGAATGGATACAAATCTTTTTGAATGACTCACAGGCCAAAAAAAGGCATATCAAAATCTTCACAGCATTCACTTAGGTGACAGAAACATGATCTTGAATATGTTGTTGTAAATATTCATTGTATCGTCCAGTCCCAAGTCACAGCAGTCATGTTCTTATCTATTTTAAGATTTCATGTGATGCAATTCAAGAAATTGTTAATGGAACAATGGCAATGTGAACAAAACACTCTTATTCACCTCAATCTGGCTCCACTTTGAAGTATAAGATTGTTTATGTCTTTCATTGATGTATTTTAGTTTGTAGACAGGTTAGTGAAGGGAAAAAATAATCACCATCACAGTGTTTTAATATTCGTCAATGTTATTGACTTGACTGCACTGACACTATCGGATGATAACTGAACTGAGAAAGATGATGACATCACTGTTTTCTGCAGAGCTGCTTAATAGATGAACTGAACTAACTTATTCAATAGTTATTGAACCAAACTGAATCAACACTGAACTGATTTCAACTGAATAATGACTGTTTACTAATGTCTTTTCAGAGCTGATTTACAACCGAATGAAATTCTGTTTGCATCATTGAATCATTAAAGGTGACTTGACTTGATAGTGTCAACAAACACAGACCTTCATTTTCATTAACTGAACTCGTCTCATTGAAGCTCCGCCACTTCTCTTTGGCTCTGGACAGGAAGATCTCATACAGTTCTAAAACACACAAACACAATTGATATGACAAAAGCAGCAGCTGCTTCCTTTTCAACACAGCTCATCTGGACACAATCTGTGTTTGTTTGTGTCAGATTGATGTTACGCAGAGCCAGAAGGCCACAGATGATCAAGACCAACCAAATGTGAGGAGTGCATCAGTTGCCATAGTTACCTGGGGTGATGTTGAGCTCATTCCCGATGGCGAGGCTCCAGACTTTCCCGCGGACGCTAGGCGGGACGCCCTGCCACCAGAGGTCACGTACACGCCGCGTGTTACGCCTTCGCCATGGCAATAGAGCACATCATTACAAGGCATTAAAAGACATAAATAAATCCACTTGCTGGACATTGATAAGCGACTTACATGCTTTCCCAGTTCGGCAGGACTTCTGTGTTCCAGATCACCATGGCATTAGCAATGTTCTCCTCCTGTCGGTATCGGTCCTTCATTTGTCGTTTTTTCTTCTGTGCCTCTTTCATCTCTAAGTAAAAGAGAAAGTGTTAGTCTGCCTGAGAATAGTAGCAACATAAATACAACAACAATTTGTGTTGTTTGTGTGAGAGGGGCAGCTGTGTGAGTGTGAATTGCTAAAGTGCACATGGCCAACAGTCAAACGTCATTACCAGTGCAAACACACTCCAATGAGCATCTGCACAAAGACACACACGTCACTCACCCCTTCTCTTGGCCCCTGCAACCATCTCACTGTATTCCTGCCGGTGTCTCTGAGATTCCTCTTCAGATTTAGCTGGCAGGTTTCTAAAAAATACAAGTAGTCCTTGAAGCTGCATAGACATATCCTTCAGAAATCATTCTAATATGCTGATTTGGTGCTCAAGGAACATTTATTATTATTAATGTTGAAGACAGTTGTGCTGCTTAATATTTTTGTGGAAACCAAGTAGTTGATACATTTTTTATCTTACATTTATACATCTTCCTATTATTACAGCTGTGCAAAGTGTGTCATTTCTATGCCACTACCATCACCAAGTGGAATTAAAAAAAGTATGATTTGTAATAATGAGTTTTTGCAAACACTTCCCGTCTACCATTTTTTAGGACAAATGCTGCTGTTATATATGAAAGTATTTTTTTAACAAAAAATAAATAAAATAAAAATCACACGCTTCAGTACCAACATAATTACAAAACCAGATCTGCTGCATGAAGCTAAAAACAGGAGACAATTAGGGACAATATCTGCTTTACACATAAAAACTGACCATCTGTTATAAATAGTTGGGACACTTTCAAGATTTCAGAGAGGATGTGTTCTTGTTTTCACTGGTATAACTCCAATATGTCAGTTGTTTGGGGGTTTTAAATTTAGGGCAAATCCTCAAGTCAAAGGAATGATTTTTAGACCAAAACAGACATGGTTTATGAGGAAAGTGTATGGTCGCTCAGAGGACTGAATTCACTCTGTGGATGAAGTTCTTTGTACAAGGACAGTGCCTTACACATTGAGAGGGACACATTTTCTTAATATTCAGAATAGTGATGAGCACTTTTCAATTGTTAATTCTTAATTCTTACATCTTTGCTTCAGAGAATTATTTCCGCTCATTGAGTATGTTATCTGGAATGCAAAATAACAACATTCCAGCTAATTTCATTTCACAAGCTCCCAAGTTCAAACCAGATAAAACAATTCTTACTCCAGTGTGAAATCTGCCTAGTTATGGCTAACTGAGTCTCACACTAAGTAACTATATAGAAAGCCAATCTTTAATAATTAACAAATACACACAGCACATACTTTTCTTCTACAGTATACATACAAACTTTTCGAAACCTGCTCTTCAGGCGTATATGCACACATTTGGTGTGACAGCTTGTGTTTCAACATCAGTGGCCAGGGAATTTAGGTAAATATTTGATTAAATGGAAGCTTGAATCACTTGAAGGAATGCATTATGGGAGCTGTAGTTGGTTTCAAACTTACGCAGGTCTGTCTTCCAAAATGAGAGCGGTGGTGGACAAAGGCTCAAACTCCAGATTCTTGCGTCTCATTGGCTGAGGGGGTAGTCCTGTGGCGGGTCCTGCCCTGGACTCATACTCCTTTAAAAAAAAAAAAAGGAAAGAAGAGCAGTCATTATGAGATTACAGGAGATCTGTGTCTACAATTTCTCAGCTGCCACATGTATCCGGAGGAGACGTGAAGGGGAAAAGAATTCCGTCATGAGATTCCCACATGCTGTGAGTAAAGGGCCCAAAGGCAATGGCCTTAATGTTAAACCCATATAACTGAAACATTTATGAGTCAGTGTGTGACAGTTTTCTGACTCAAACATAAATAGGCAACAGCTGACCAGCATGACTCTGATACAAGGTCAGCCAGAGAAATAACACATTTACATAGTTATTATCGAGTTACCGTAGGTTTTGTCAAAGTCAAGCTACTGTCCGAGTATACATGACACAACACATAATTGAATATTTGAGGTATTAAATACACAGAGGCCAATTGTAGTTCGGTTAACTTGTATAAATGCTGGAATGAAGCCATGTGTGAAATATTACTAGCTTTATGTGGCCATGGCGGTGGAATGTTGGAAGACATTACATGACCTTGATTTTAAAAAGTTAAAGGCTATAACAACCATACACAATTCTATTAACATAAAATGTTTAAAAGTACTAACATACATTTAAGGAAAGAAGGATCTGAAATAAAAGACAGGATATGGAAGATCACACAAGAGACAAGGCTCAGTGTGTGAGTTTAATCAGAGATCTCTCTCACTGGAATACAGAGAGACACCTGCAGAGGGCAGAGGGTGAATTGAGCGCAAATCAAGAGTTGAACAACACCGGCTCAGTCATCGCTTACTGAAGGGGAAGAGTAAAGACAGCTGCACACACACACACACACACACACACACACACAAAGCGCAGGCCTGCCGCACACACAGTTGTCTCTCCTGGCAGACCCACAAAATAACACAGTTTCCAGCAGCAATTTCAATCCTCCTTTATTTCATAGACACTTTCATAGAATCTTTCAAGGTTTCACTTCCTCCTCTTTCCTCTTTTGCCTTCTCTCTGCCTCTCTGTCTTCTGCTAATACTACTGTCCCTTGCTACCTTTTCTCTGCACAAATAAGATTAACTTCAGCATTTTTAGTCACAGAAACTGAAGTGCTGTTTATTGGGTTATAAACTGTTCAAGGAAGAGTCCACCAAAAACTGAAAATTATGACATTATCTATTAATTTTATATATATTCAAAGAAACACTTTTTAAAAATCAAGATATTAGAATGATTTCTGAAGGATTGTGTGTAAAATAACCTGAGGATAAGTAAATGAAGAAAGAATTCTCATTTTTGAAAATGCCATTCCTTTAAACCGCCTCTCTTACCTCCTGGATGGTTCTAGAGTCTTTCGGAGGGTTGTCCCGCAGTGGAATTTTCCCAAACAGCTTCCATCCTGGAGCACTTTGGGATGCTGAGGCCCTTGACTCCTTGGGCTTCCAGGAAAACAAACTCCTTTGAAGACAGACCAAAAGGAAGAGGGACCAAAATAGTGAATATTCGAAACGTACGCCACATAAGTTTGTCATAAGATCCCCAAAGAGTTAAGTCTTCACAGTCTGTGATATAAAGAGGCCAAAATATGACAACCATTCATATTCAAACTCATTAAGTTCAGACTATGGCTATAGGGAATTAAGATCTTAAACAACTCAGCAGAGCAGGTCTCAGGTTTTAATGCGCTTAATACAGGGGATTTCAATGCACTCATGGTGTAGCAGCACCAGCATCCTGTAAAAGCCTTGAGTCACAGTCACAGATGCCCTTTACACAAACACAGATATGAGCAGGCCCTGCTGTGGAGATGAGCTCATTAAATCTATGTGCACGCTTTCTGATGGGACAATCAATCTAATGCTGTTTTAATTACATAATAAGGCCGCTGAGGCAGGTCAATACTGTCCTGAGAGGGACGGATGTGATGACAGACACAATAGTGAGGGAGACGGACAAAGAGAGAAAGTGTGACAAAGGATGATATGGTAGGGTACAGTGGGAAAGGAGAAGTTTGTTCCTGCAAAATAGGGAACTGAAGACACAGTGTGACCAGAAACCAGGTCAAGGCAGCAGAACACCATGAAGCACAACTTATAAAAGCTGACATTAAAATTCCTCAGTGTGTGTGTGGGTGAGTGTATTTTTTCCAGAGTTAAGGCAAAGTCTATGGAGTTCTTTGTAGAGACCAAAGCTCCTGGGAAGATGACTCGAAGGCACTTAAGTTTCAACCTAAACATAATGGAAATGGAGCAGATGCAAGTCAGATATGCAGGCTGACGTCATGCGATTCGGTTCTGATGCAGTGTTTTGAATCCATGCGAGACTAAGATGAGAAAATGTCATTTTAAATTGGATTTGACTTTGATAAAGCAAAGCGTCTTCTCTCGATTAAACATCTGAAAAATAAAACAAGAAATTGTGTTCAAAGTATAACAGCACACCTCAGACCTTCTGCGATGAAGCAATGAAGGGAGTAGCCACAGGTGAGTGGTAGTCAAAGCCTGTCACTCATTACCTGATCATGCGTGCAACAGTGTGACTTCTGATCTGAAACAATAAAGAGCTTCCTCACAGATGCTTCAAATAAAGCATACAAAATATTTATGTAAAGGTGCATCAATGCTGAGTTGACAATTTTATTGTTATGGGTCATAAACAATAAATAGCACTTTTTTAAATATTTTTGGCTAAAATAAATATATAAATAGAATGCAGAACAACTAAAATCTATAGTTTCAGCAAACAAGCAAAATTAAAGTCAATACTGGAATGCTTAAGTGAGCATCACAATTGTACATTGTTGACAATCTAGTGCTATCACTCAAAATTTGCATCTAGATTTGCACTAGGTGATTTAAAAAAAAGTTAAGATCTAAAAATAGCTGAAAACATCCTATATCAAACAATTAATAGAATGCTGTTCTAAAAACCTATTTGGTCATTTTTTTAAAGAAAGTATTTGGCTACTTTTGTTTAGCAAGAGTGCATGTTAAAAAAGTAATAGTAGCCTAATGACATTTAGAATGATACAAAAAGATTTTCCATTTCAAATAAATGCTGTTCTTTTGAGAACTAAACTGTTTTTTACTTGACTATCAAATAATAACTCAAATAATAATCCTGAAATGTATAATAGTTTACTTTACACAAAAATATTAATCAGCACAACTATTTTCAACATTGATCATAATAAGAAATGTTTTTGAGCACTGAATCAGCATATTAGAATGATTTCTGATGGATGACACTGAAGACTGGAGTAATGATGCTGAAAATTTAGCTTTGCCATCACAAATTAAAAAAATATATTATTAAAATAGAAAACAGCTATTTCATACTGTAATAATTTCACATTACTGTTTTTTCTATAATTGTGATAAAATAAATGTAGCCTTGGTGAGCATAATAGAGCTCTTTAAAACAAATCTTACCAACAACAAAATTACGATATTGTATATCAACTAATAAAAAAAAATAAAAAAATACAAGCCCCCACTAAAATCAACCAATAACTAATATGATGAGTTTTTTAAAGCTTTAAGGAAATAGAAAGCCGTCACTGTTTGTTGTCATCTAAATGTAGCAGCTGTACGAAGAAGAAAAAAAACCTGCAACTCAAGAGACTTGTCTGCACACAACTGCCGTCTACCTGCTCAAGAACTCAGCAATGCCGAGTCTCTTAGTGCCAAGTGTCTGGTCAGATGAGGGATCAGGGTCAGCGGCCACCCTGTCTGGAGCACTCCGCCGCCGGCCGCCAGAGCCGAGACATTCGTCCACACCACCCTCTGCTCCAAAATACCCATCATCCACGGGGCTCAGAGGAGTGGCATCACAGCTGAGGGAGACTGTGTGACCGGTGTTAGTCCGGAGGTTCCGGGGCCTGAGCGGGGGGCCCGTGTCACAGAAATCCTCCTCTGGGCTCGGGTCTGTCTCGGTGTAATCACTGGTGTTTTCTGCCAGGGGAGACAAGGACAGCTTGGCACTGAGCTCGGACAGGGTGTCAGCAGGATCCGGGTCACAGGGCCGGGCCTCCTCCGAGCTTTCGGTGCTGGCTCGACTGATCCTTTCACATGACCTCCCAGTGGAGGAGACACTGCCGCTTTGATGAACAAAGACACGGCTTTCTGGAGCAGAAAGGCCACCAAAAGGGACTTGAGACAGGGTGTCATAACTGTTCACAATCAACAACCCCCCATTGCCCACTTTCACACCTCTGTCTAAAGCAGACACCTTCCTGTTGAACCCTTCTGCATGTGCATAATCCAAACACCTTAAAGGAGTCTGACCGTGATCCATGTGTTCATGGGTAACATCTCCATTAGGCATCTTCATATCCGGCGAGCTTTCACCCATAAATGACACTGCAGACCTCAGCTGGGAATTTAAATAACCATTGTCGGGTTTTTCCAGGCACTCGGGCTCATTCGGGCAGGACAGGTTTCCCCCCTCTTCTCCATCCGGACACACCATATCCACCCCCAGCTCCAGCTCTTCGGGGAAACCGTTTAATACTCCGGCCATGCACCCCACCACCACCGAGGATATAGTCGGCAGTCCAGCACTGCCCTGATTCGCGTATGCCGAACCGTAAACAGAGCCCTGCCCTGCTCTTTCGGGGTTTGAAACGCAAACGCGTGCTTTGTACTCCTCCCGGTTGTCGCTGACATCGATGGACGGTGCGAGTCCTGGCTCATCAGCATCCTCCACTCTTTCCATCTCACTGTAACGTTAGGTGTCGGTGGTTCAGAAAGGCAGATGAAGCCCTGCTGCAGCGGCGGCGCCCCGGTTCGGCTGGGCTGTCTGCAAAACTAGCTCTCATCTTATGTACCCCACAGATTCTGCCAGTCCAGTACATTCATGACATTGCGCCTCCGAAGCTTTTCGTGTTAAGGACGAAGAGTAAAGCCACGGTTGGGTGTTGTTTATGCACATTTTGATCCACGTCCAGCGCAGTCGCGGATAGAGGCCATTTTGAATGTGGTGTCGGCGTGTCTCTCCCAAGCAAAAGGTTGGAAGTGGAATTTCCAGGAGTTAACGCGACACCCACCGGACAGTTGGAGTAACTGCAGGACAATCTACATTTACAATGCATCATTCAACACACGGAATTTTTTATATTATTTGAGCCAGCGTAAAAAGCATAAACGATTAAAAAAAAATATCTATCTATATATCAAATTAAAAATCCCTTTATTCTACATAATACAAAATTACCAGCGCTTGGAATAGCCTAGATAATAATGATAAAGATCAAAATAATACAATATTATAACAATTTATATATTATAACAGCCTTTACTGAGGGTCACTGTGGTGGACAGTAGGAAAACACTGTGGTCAGACACACATTCTTTCTATCTATCTATCTATCTATCTATCTATCTATCTATCTATCTATCTATCTATCTATCTATCTATCTATCTATCTATCCATCCATCCTAACTCCTTAAATGATGCGATATTCGATATGCGATACGATAATGCTTAAAGTGTGTAAAATAAACTTAAATTATCATTGAAATATATTTTAAATGATATAACCTATACATGTGTTTCACATTCTTTTTATGACAAGAAAACATCCTTATAACTTCTGAAAGTGAACATCAGTGTTTTACTGTAGCATAAGAAGTGTTATTTTAACATCAGTGTAAACCTCAGGGCTTCAGGTTATCCTACATTAGGTTTATTTAATAAAAGATACTGAATCATAAAATATAAAAATAAAACATTGCTTAGTTTTCACTGTATGAATTAAATATTTCCTGATACTTAAAGCTAAGAAAATGTTTGTATTTTGGTCATGACCCATTGCATGCTGTTGCGATATGCATATTGCGATATATAGCCTACATTTGCGATATTTCGATAAATTCGATATATTGCGCAGCCCTACTATCTATCTATCTATCTATCTATCTATCTATCTATCTATCTATCTATCTATCTATCTATCTATCTATCTATCTATCTATCTATCTATCTATCTATCTATCTATCTATCTATCTATCTATCTATCTATCTATCTATCTATCTATCTATCTATTATCTATCTATCTATCATCTCAAAAGTCAAAATGACCACTAGAGGACGGCAATACACAAGCCTTATGGGTTTAGGGATTTTAGACCCCAACATAAATAACCCGATTTAAAAAACTTTTAAACATCTGCTGTAGGATATTGGTAGTTTTATATTTTATAAATAATGCATGTTTGAGATTTCACTAATTTGATATAGCCTAAATTCCCAGTATTCCACAGCTTTTCTTAAACAGGTTTGTTTTTGAAGGTTACAGGATGTCCCCTAAATTTACTCAAGTAATGTAATATGATACTATAGTCGTGCATTGCTATTTAAATTCCATAAGAGACATTGTGTACGCTTTCTTTTGTGCAAAAAAGAAAAAGAAAAAAGGATGCATTACACACCTTGAATTCATATAAGAGAATGTATTCAGGCCTTTCATGTCTCATGCTGCATTCATAAATTAAAATCCAGTGTGTTATTTTCTGGGTATATCGTGACGTGAAGGCCAGATTATATTCATTAGGATGCATTTGTATTACCCATTGCATTAACATTAATGAGCTCAATTCTCCCCGTGTTTAAGGGATGACAAGGAACACGTTTAGGGTAAGACAGTGAATTATTAACCACTCTTCAAATGAGTATAAAACAGATGACGTGCTCACTGGGTGCCATATGAACACAATGTTTTGGAGAATTGCACGTGTGTGTGTGTGTGTGTGTGTGTGTGTGTGTGTGTGTGTGTGTGTGTGTGTGTGTGTATGTGTGTGTGTGTGTGTGCGCGCGCGCGCGCGCGCGTGTGTGTTTGTGAAATACTTTGAACGATCATACCGAGCCTCAGTTGCACTACCTTTACTGCAGAGAGAAATATTGCAGTATCCAGTAACATGTTTGACAGGTGATTAAAAAGGTGTTCCTCAGTGAATAGACTGGGAAACTTAAAACCAAGAGATGGCGCTTGACGCATATAGGCTACAGTTAAACACTGCTCTCAAGACAGCATGCGCAGCTTTTCAGACTTTTAAACTTGTTTAAACAAGTTGGACCTAGTCTTGTTGTAGGCTACTAGGCCTAGGCTACTGCAAATCATTTTGAATAGAATAGTCTATGTAAAATGATTCGGAGAGTTAGTTGACATTAATTTAGCATATTTTAATTAAATGTTTGAATTTAAATGTGTAGTTATCTCCTTATTTTTTGTAGCCTAATGTTTAGCACAAACAATCAATCTAATCACTGTGCCTTTTGAATCGCTTCAACCAATTACAACTGACTCCCAAAAGTTAAATTAAGAATGTCACTGAGTCGATCCGAAGTAATTTGGATGATTCAACAGCATGCAGAATGCATATTTAACAACAACAACAACAACCATTATTCAATTGTCAATTGCTACCGTTTGTCATTATCGTTTGGAAAGTGTTATTGTTTACAGTATCTTCAGTAGTTTCCGCAGACCTCGTGAAATTAGATTTCAGGTTAATTGGCAAAAGTCATTCGGAGGGAATGAATGTTTGTGTGGATCACACAGAGTCAGCGGTGTGGACATAAACCAATCACAAAGCGAGAACTTTTCGAGCGAGACTCACCAGCGCATGAATGTGGGTCATTCCGCGCGCTCATCACCGGGAACGGACGCAGGTTTCCCAACTTGCCAACATGGGACAGAGCTGGATATCGGACATGTCATTCCTAACGAATCTCCTAAAACAAGGTAACTGGCCATTATGAAGAGCTTTGGTGGGATGCAATATTAACGGATATGTTCGTAGAGATGGAGAACGGTACAAACCACACGCAGGACCGCGCGCACGGAGCGCAGGACCAAGAGAATGGAGACGGGCAGAACAGCGTGCGAGCTCTGCTGGGTTTCGTGCTTTTCCTCCTTATTATCTCCACACTACTCGGCAACACGCTCGTGTGCGCCGCCGTGGTCAAATTCAGGCACCTGCGCTCCAAAGTAACCAACTTTTTTGTTATTTCTCTGGCGGTTTCGGATCTCTTCGTGGCCGTTCTGGTGATGCCGTGGGAGGCGATATCCGCGGTGGCGGGAACGTGGCTCTTCGGCCGGTTTTGTGGCATTTGGATAGCCTTTGACATCATGTGCTCTACTGCGTCCATCCTCAACCTGTGCATCATCAGCGTGGACCGCTACTGGGCCATTGCGAGTCCGTTCCGATACGAGCGCAAGATGACCCACCGGGTGGCTTTCATGATGATCGGGGTGGCGTGGACCTTGTCCATCCTCATCTCCTTCATCCCGGTTCAGCTCAACTGGCACATGGCTGAGGAAGGTGAGGAGGGCACAGCGGGTAATGGCACCGACTACAGCGACAACTGCAAAGCCAACCTAAACCGGACGTATGCAATCTCGTCTTCGCTGATAAGTTTCTACATCCCCGTAATCATCATGATCGCCACGTACACGAGGATATTCCGTATTGCGCAAACACAGATTCGCAGAATCTCCTCTTTGGAGAGGGCAGTGGAGCACGCGCAAAACCACCACCATTCCAACGACTGTTCTAACGAGAACTCGCTGAAAACCACCTTCAAGAAAGAGACCAAAGTTTTAAAAACACTCTCGATCATTATGGGGGTTTTTGTGTTCTGCTGGCTACCGTTTTTCGTACTCAACTGCATGGTGCCCTTCTGCCAGTGCGTGAGTGACACTACCTTCACCATCTTCGTGTGGTTTGGATGGGCCAATTCCTCCCTCAATCCCGTCATCTACGCGTTTAACGCGGACTTCAGGAAGGCGTTCTCTTCGATTTTGGGTTGCAATAAAATTTTCCCCAGCACAAACGTTGAAACGGTGAATTTCAGTAACGAGCTGGTGTCCTATCACCACGACACGACACTTCAGAAGGAAGCGCAACCGCTGGCCATCCAGATGCCGAACCCTCGAGAGGAGCCGAATCTCCCGTTCGATAAGGATTCGGTTACATCGAACGTGTCCCGGAATCACAAAAACATGCACTTGCCTAACATCGGACAGTTTGAATGCGACGGGGAGATTTCCCTGGACACTATCACACCATTCACCTCCACGGGACTCATGGAGTGCGAGGGAATCCCAGGTCAAATAATCACGGAATGACTCAGCGAGGTTTGAGTTTTTTTACCGAGCCAAAGCCTAAACGAACTGTTGGGGTCTTGCAAAGTAGGCCTACACTGAAAGAGTTTCATTCTACATTAGGCCTACACAGGAATGCATTTCAAACAACTTTTCGGTAACCAAAAATAGGCTATAGGCTGTAGGCCTATGTCTCATTTGCGCCAGCCACAAAAATACGTTTATTTCTAGACTAGGCCTATATAAATAGGCTACTGTTGTTGTTTATATCACTTACTTTTTTTTACAAACATAAAACAAATTTGGAGACTGGAAGATTTGCGCGAGACAAACCACAATAGCCCAAGATATAAAGGCCTAGCCGTTATAGGTGAAAGTCCCATGAAAGTCAGCATATTCATCAGCACACTGAGGCGATTTGATTTACTCTTTTATCACACTAAATGCGTATCTATAGCACCCAATGTGCTTTGACGCTGGAGGAATTATAAACTCGAATCCTACATAGGCTACTGCATGGTCACCTGACCCATTGACCTCAGTGGCTTTCTTGAAAGAAAACACAGATCCTATTTTATCTTTATTTTAAGCATAATTTAATAAATTAATCTGATTAAGCACAAATGTTTTTGTTCATTTGCCATGTACATATACAGTAAAATATGAATTTCAGTATAACTTTGTATGTTGTGTTATATATTAGGCTACATGCATGTGTTTTAATGTGAGAAATTTCAATTTGCTGGCAACTTTTGCCGATTATGTAGCAATAATCAGTGAGCACATTAAACATTTAGCACACCCTCCACTGCTTTTTACACAATAGTCTCATATTCTATATTTGTCATATAGCCACCTCCATCACAGCTCTGCACATATTGGCATTCTCTCGGCTAACTTCATGAGGTGCCACCTGGAATGCTTTTAATAGCCTCCTGAATTGAGATCCACGATTGAGACTTCTTGTTTGCTTTTCCTTCACACCATATGCTTAATTGTATCTACAAAATTATTTCAAGCATTAGAAAGCATGAGAAACATTCATTTGGTCAAATGTCTAATCCTCTTTAGGGTTAATGATCACACACAGACACATTGATTTGTAATTCCTAATATTTTTCAGAGTTGACATATATCCAAAAATGACTGATTCTGACCTTAAAGGTGCATAAAACACTTTTGCATTTTCCCCCTAAATATCATTTTAATCACTTGCAATCATTTGTATTCATTAAGGGCATTTAGAGGCAATATATTTTGAGGTCATGTAATAAGATATTTTTTTACTGGTTGAATGTGATTGTTAACAGGACACCCAGGTCATTCCTTCAAGAGGTAGAATGATTTATGTCTCAACTCCTCCCTGCTTCTAACCTACTTCGTGCAGGATTGCATTATGTGATGAATAGGCATGGGGTTTCTCATGGTAAAATGCAGAATACCACAAACAGGAAGCTGGGCATTAAGACAGTAGCAGTGGAAATCTCATCCATAGATCCTGTTTTGTAAAACTGTTGTATAAACATTGCATGGGGTTATTAAGTTTATATTTTTTGCAGAGTTGGTCTATTCAGCACAGCCTCCTTGATCAAGCAATGAGAGTATGATCATGAAATGTATGGGCAGCTGAGAAATAAAATAAAAATAATGAAAAAACAACATCAGCATAAATCATAATATCTTTCATCTATAGGCCTAATGATGAATATTTATTTGGGCCACTGTCTGTCTCTTTATTATCAGTACGGTCAATGACATGTTTTATTTATTTTATGCCTTAATTTATAATTCAAGCTGACTTTTTCATTAGATTAAACTAGTTAGCCGCTGAAATGCACAGAGAACAATTAAAGATATCAGACTCATTGTAATACTTTTATGTCACAGTAAGAGAGTGTGCAGAGATGAAGCAATTTCTATTGCTTTGCTTTTCACTATCATCCTGCTTTCACTCAGAAATTCTTCAGTCTTGTTAGAGTATTCAAAAGCTCTTCAAAACAAATTGAAAAGAGAGAAAGAAAAAATATTGATAAAAAGATACTGCTCTGAGCATCACCTGGCTCAGAAAGTGTTTCATCTTGCCAGAACAAAGCCTTTGAGTCATACTGCAACCTCTATCCGGCCTGACCCACCGAGACCCCTAAAAAAAAACAATGGTACCTACAGGCCAGAAGACACAGCTGTGAGTAGACATGACAGTGCGCTGTAAATAAAAGCAATTACAATTTATCCAGATCTCATGAAAGTGCGTATCTATACCAATAAGGTTATTTCTCGTGCCATTTATACGCCAAAAATTGTTTTTGCGTGCATGATACGCAGTTTTCGCGTGCATGATACGCAGTTTTCGCGTACATTTGATAGCCTACGCATTTTATGGCGGGTAATACACGCACGCACTCCCCACCCCTAATCCTACCCAAGGGGTTTCAGTGCGTATAGCATAAATATATACGCATAAATATATATATATTTTTTTTTAGAGAAATAACATTCGTGGTATAGATACGCACTTTTATTAGATCGTGTTGATATAGCTTCTCCAAGGCTCTAAAATAATCTGTGAATCTTCATTTAAACATGTCAGACCAACAATATACTCCCAAACTAGCCTAACAGAGCTGGACGAGCTGGACTAGCCTATTTCATTTTCAATGTTGCTGATTTGTTAAGGAAATTCCCAGAATGCATTGAAACATGAATAAATTGTGCAGTCGTTTGCTGACTTTAATCATGATTAAACTCTTGACTTCTTTTAAATGTATTGTTTTAAAAGAAAATTTCTCCTTCAGAACCCAAATTGATGGCTATATTTAAGTGAAAAGATAGTAAATTCATATTTTTAATTTTTAATGTTACTAATTGATAACTTCATGCATAGGGGGAGACCGGGGACAGTTGCAACAAGGGATGGTTGCAACATGTCATTTTTTGTCCAATCAGAAAGAAGCTAGAGTGATGACACTCACAGTGCACATGCTCAGTTGGATGCCCCTCCCTTGCAGAGAAACATCAAGGAGATTCCTGAGCTGCTCCAGGATTTATTAAAAAAAAAACTGTTTTTGAGGTATGAAAGTATTTATTTTCTTGAGCTTTGTTTTTGTTAAAATGCTGTAATTGTTTTTTGTGATTCAGTTCAAACTTATATGGTTTAAATGAGTGATATGTTAACTTTAAGCTAATATGGTTAACATGTTTCAATGCCACCTTGTTTAGCTAGCACATGAGGTTTTATCATGGCTGACAGGTAAGGGGACTGTCCCCGTACAATGTATAAATATAAAAACAGACCACATAGCAGTATTTTTAACATTTTAAAAGTTCTTTCATAATTTTTCATTCATCTGCACACAAGTTTTTACTTAAATATAATATAGTTCATCAAGTTTTGACAGTTGTTAAAATGAAAGTTATTGCTGTAAAGTTATCGTTAAAGTAGATGCAAGATGCAGTTATATTGTTGACATTACATTGTTAACCTTTGTTTTGCTAAAATGAAAAATTATAATAAAAAATATAGTTTAAAAAAAATGTTTTACATGACAATAGGCTAAATAAAAGTTAATTGCCTCACAAATCGTTCCATTCTTCTTATTTTACTAAAAGCCTACTGTATTTGATATCAATTTGAATATTTTACACTGCACATAAGGCCTATTCATCTAGAAAAATCTATAATTGTCATTAATCAAAGCTGATGAATAAATATTTGATAATAATCATTTAGCTAAAACTGAAATATATTCCTATTTGTAACATGTTGCAACCATCCCCAAACAGTGTTGCAATTGTCCCCGTGCACGGGGTCAGTTGCAACATCTGACTTCTTACATTCAAATGCAAATTGTGAAAAATGTAGATTCTGGAACAATCTTTAAATGGTTTAGACTATTAACAGACAGATGTAAGTTTATTGTATAAAAAATTGGTTTGTCTAATCCAAACCGTCTCCGAGTAACAGAGCCAAATGCAAAAAGTGTTGCAACTGTCCCCGGTCTCCCTACAAAGCCTTTGAAGTTGATTTGATTATAATTGATTTGTTAGATGCTGCATTTAGTAAACCAAAATTGCCTAAAGAAAGTAGAGTTACTGAGTATTATTTGTTATCATAGTAATTATATTTATATAATATATAGATATGTAATTATATTTATATTACATAGAGTTATCCATTTTAACTATTTTCTTTAGCCTATAAATCCATTTTTCCCAAAAATATATTTTTTTTGAAAACTTGTATGTATGTGTGTAACCACATTTGTGAGCAAAATCGGAAAAAACATCCCAAATTTGTCCGCATTTGTAAAAACAATATAAAAATAAAGTAAATGAAGTTATGTAAAACCGCAGAAAGATGCTGATTAAGGGTCATATTTAAAATCAGCTGTATATACAAACAATACAATTCTATGGAATATATGTTTGAGCAGTTGTGCCATGGTAAGTCGTTAAGCCTACATTTCAAGAAGTTAAACATCTGCTTGTTAAGAAACAAACACCTGTTCTAATTAAGATTTTATGAAAATGTTATGATTTTACAGAAACAAAGATGATATTTCAGTTCTGATCTGACATAATAGTGCAACAGTACACTGCAATCTCTAATTAGCTTGAAAAATGTCCAGGCCTAGCTCTCATGCACAGAGCGCTTGGAGATGCAGGAACAGCATGATGAAATGAATAAGGAAGGAAAAGAGAAGAGACAGGTGAATAATGAGAAGTTAAAATGCCACGTGAATCAGACAGGCTCATGAGAGGTCGCAGGCCAGAGTAAGGTAACATAGTGCCAGAAACAGAGACAGAATCCTTTTTATTAAAAAATTAGCTTGTCACGTTCCTTCACAAAACTATAGTTATAAGATATAGTGGCAATGTGATTTCTTTCTGCAGCCGTGGTCCCAAACCACTCATGACAAATGAAGATGTTCTTTTAAATCAAGAAAAATAGGAAAGAGGCAGA
The DNA here is from genome assembly GCF_949152265.1 of Phoxinus phoxinus. Taxonomy (NCBI): domain Eukaryota; kingdom Metazoa; phylum Chordata; class Actinopteri; order Cypriniformes; family Leuciscidae; genus Phoxinus; species Phoxinus phoxinus. The sequence continues at coordinate 19,278,707 of NC_136888.1, forward strand.
ATCTGCACTAGCAATTTCATGTGAGCGACTCTTCTGAAAACGGACACAGAAAAGGAGTCTGCCCGAAAGATGTCGGCCCTACTCACCAATACTGTCAATATTTCAAACAGCTTTTGTCAATTCTTGAGAGAAATAATGTCACGTATCAATATTTGACTGGCCTTATAGGCAATCTATAAAAATAAAAGGTGAAGGACAAGTGTTGCATTCTGAGGGAGTCATGTGGTTGTCAAGGGGAAATCCAGGGTCACTAAAACATAACCTGATACCGCTGACCTATAAAATTATGAATGCATTTATGCAGCCAGTGAAGTCATATTGAAGCAGCCTCTGGCACACACCCACAGACTGAGTCGTGGCTCATTGAGCTGAAATGTTCTGAAATCGATTTAGACCACAAAGGTGCAAGGATTTCACCTTTGTTATTAAAACTGAATGTTACTTTATGAATGAAAGATGAGTGGCAGAGATAGCCAAATCACCCACTGTGTTTATGCTGCAAATAGAAGAGTTTGCTTTGAAATTCAATATCATGCCCCATTTCAGTCAGTTCCTCTGCAAGAGGCCACTACACTGCATCTGCAGCGGATCATTAGGACCAACAGAGAATTCAACGAGAGAGATTCTTTCCTCAAGTGAGTATGAAAAAAGTAACAAACATTGAAATAATCCACTTTTTATTGTAATCATCATTCTGAAACAAAATAGTCGTTTTCCTGCTCCAGGTAGAGTAACAAAAGCTGCCTTACATACAGTGTGTGAAGACTATGACTGTAATGACCAACCCATTTTCCATTATGGTAAAGACACACAACCTTGCTGTTTATTTAACTTAAAATGGCTTGCGCATGAACAATCTTTGTGAAACCACCTTTTCCCAGAGAGCGTAAGGATGATTGAGCGAAGTAAATCACATGCTATTGTCTCAAGGCATTTTTTAATCAAGTTGTCAAACAAGAGACACATTCCAAATTCATTTTGTTCATGTTTGTTGAGGACACAAACAATGCATCTGTAGTTTTGTGAAATGTGCAGAATGTGTGCTTGGGTCAGAGTGCTGGAAACAGCATGACGTTGCTGCTGCTGCATCACAACATTCTCACACAGAGCATGTTAAAAAGTGTCTTTGAAACGCTGAAGAAAGAGATCTCAATCACTGTAGCAAATGATTTCTCTAAAAAATGTAAACTACATAAACAAATGTCTGGGAATAAAATAGCAAACTGCATTGGACTCAGCACAGCGATGGACAGATGACAAGCACAATCATTTGCAAAGCTATCCCCAAGTTATTTTATGACATACAACTGATGGAAATGCAATAATGTCTGTATAGTGATATATTACATTAACCGTGTTTATTCAATATATTATAATAATGAAAGAAAATGTGCATTGTAATAGAAACAACATTATTTGTACAATATAAAAATTGCAGTTGAATTCTGACATTTGTCTCATTTACATTCCTATTAAATAATTGTTGAATACAATAAAATCCTTTAATGTTGATGTTTATGTGATGCGCATTTTTGGTTTACCTGACAGAACAAGTGCAGGATCAGCGATTTTAGCATTAAAGGCCGTAGAGTTTTTGCCTGGAACACGTTGTATTTAACCGGATTCTCATTTAACCTTACAGTAGAAATAACTTTTTTTTTATAATGCATAAATAAGATTTATAGCTTTTTTTTAAAACCATCTTCTCTTTCATCTCTTTGAAAACAAGCGCTTTCCTGGTATCTACCCAATTATTAATTTCATGCTAGAAAAAATTATCAATAACAACTCCTACACACTAAAATATGTCTAACATATTTTGTTTAAGGCAGAAAACATTTTAATGAATTGATCACAGAAGTAAAAAACAATTTTCTTTTCATTGATGAATGTGATGCATGGGATGTATGGAATTTTACCCAATTGTGGCGAGCAGGACGAGGATGAGGGACGTGAGAGAACGGTGCTCATCAGTAATCACGCCACCAGTCTCGCGCCGTTCTCTCACGTCCCTCGACCTCGTCCTGCTCGCCACAACAATCAATTACAAAAGCACATGTTTAATACTTGTATATTAGACAGGCCACTATATCTAATCTAACCTCATAAAAGTACTGTCTAAAATTGTGTTGCGTTCAAGGGGGCAATTCCGGCCAGGTACACACGGGTTATGTGATTGAGATGTATAAAAGGGGACGCGAGAGGTTGAGGAGAAGACTTGAAATAGCCAGGGGGCTTTTAGTCCTATGGGTCTGTTCTCCTCAAAAGCCTCATCAAAATTGCAATCACTCAGCGGCTTTTGTCTTTTCGTCAGTGTGTAAATCAGACCTCCTCCCTTAAAGGTAGGGTATAGGCAATTTTTTTTTGTTATCCTGGTTGAAATTGTCTTTACATCCTGAGAGCAACCAAAAAAGTGATCTAAATATTATGTACATGTTTTACATATCATCTGTGGAAGTCCTGCGCCGCACTGTTTGTCCAATCTTTGCATTCGGTCTGAAGAGTACAGGACCCCTGAACAAAAACAGCATCCGTGTGACGTTCTGTTCACGTCTTCAGAAGTTGTTTGAGTTCATTATTATTGTAATGTTATGTGCTTTCTTTGAGACATGAAGTAATTTATCTCTCGTCTCATGACACACTCTGCTATATGTGTGTGGAGGAGGCGTGGCATTGGAGACGCTCTGAATGGAGGGTGGGATCTCATGCTTTCAAAGCTTGCTATTGCTAGCCTCTCTCCAAAATGGCCTACCCGTTTTCATTCAATTAAATTGGCTTTATTATAATAACTGTCACACTATTTCCAAGGCTTTTAAATTTGTAAGTCATCTTACAACGATGATCCAGTGAGAGCTTTTAAATTTTTTTTTATGAGAATTGTTGTTGTTGTTGTTGTTTTTTACAAGATATGATGCAAAGAAAAAATAACTGCACACTCTCTTAAGCGCATTTATTACCAACGTTTCGCCGTTGATGCAACATTTTCTTTGCATCAAGTTTTTAACTTGCACCTCATACGGTGTGCATTCGCTTTGCTGTTCTTTTGAGGATTTGTACCAAAAAAAAAGACATAAAAGCACTCTTTTATCCCAAAACCTCCACAACAATGGAAAAAATATTCAGTTTCAACATCTCTTGTTATCTGTCCTTAAACTCATTCAATTCACATCAAAATGCAGATGAAAAACCATATAAAAGTATGGGGTGCCTATGCGCCACTGTGAATGGATGGCTGGGGCGTCTGGCTGACCATTGCGCAGAGGATGAACTTGTCTAAAGGGGACCGTCAGCCAGATTTGGCAAGAAGTGCGTCACCATCTTGGACTGCTTCTGGGCCTCCGCAAACTTCTCCAAAAAGGTCCCAACAGCATCTGTTGTGTGATACGAGGGGAGGGATGGGGTAGATTTCCATCCAAACAACGCACACAGATGGGCAGAAATTGAATGTGGGCAGCGCCATGCCCAGGTAAGCTCCTCGTGCAGCTCAGGAAAGAATGGCACCAGTCTTTGAGGGGAGGATGACTGGTGGCCCGTTTGCAGATGGGAGCCATCCATCCACTTCTTTGTGTGCTGTTCTGGGGCTGACCATTCCAGGCCCATCTAAGCCACTGCTTCGGTGAGTATACATTTATTAAGGAGTTCCTCATCCAGGGGGGACAGGGGGGAGCGTTCGTTGACATTGTGCCGGGCCAGTGTCAACTGATCATGTGAACTTACTTAAGAGTCCACTGAAAATGAATATCTCTTAATATAATTCTGCAAACATCTAATGTGTAATCGTGAACGAATTACAAACATGACATTAACTAGAATCTTTGCAATTCGCATTTAGCGAACAGTAGCACACATGTATGTGCTAAAGTATTTAGCAACGAGATTGTCACTGCATCAGCAACTACAGTTACTGCTTTTAAATAAAGCAACGGGCAGCATAACATCGGTATTCCTCTGCTCATCTTTGACTGAAGCACAGGCTCTACTCTCCAGCACAATGGTGACCCACAAAACTAATGAATTAAACTAAAAGATCTCTCCTGTATCATCTTGTGCAAAACACATAACACACTTCAGTTGAATATTTACTCTCTTTATCAGTTATTGAATTCGCATAACTTTTTTCTATGAACTTTTACTAATATTTCAGTGAAATTAACTTCTTTTGTATAGTAAATCTGACTGTTAAGTTTTACAGAATATTGCTGTTTTTCCTTGATTTTACGGTAATATACTGGCAGCTGGGGTGCCAGTAAAATGCTGTTTTTCTACAGTTTTATGCCGTAAATTAATTTACAGTTGATTACCGTTAAATTACACTTCACTCTGTTTTTTTTTTTAATTGACACATTTAACCCTTTAAACACCACTGCAAAATCTTCAGTTTTAAATGAACACTTGTATGTCCACACTACAGGGTGTTGGAGTAACACTGAAGCAGTGTTGAAGTTAATTATATAATTCAGTGATTAATTAACTGATGATTGAGCATTAGTGATGAACACCTGACAAGGACAGAGGAACAACAAGAAGATACAAAATTGAAACACAAGAACTACAACTTACTTCAGCCACAGAAGACATGAAATCTCTGAAGATCTCAGTAGAGAAGGATTAAACAACTCTAAAAAAAATAGCATTACCAGCTTCACTTATTATTAACCAGATTGACTTAATTCATTTTTTCATACGTCTACTGAAATTCCTATTGAGAATTAACAGAGGTTTAGATGTTGTTTTGTTTCATTTGACATTACCATTATGGGGATCTGTGTATGCTTTAGTTGGGCTCCTGACCTTTGACTTTAACATTCGTTTTTATTTGGCTGCTTTAACTGTGTATGTATAAGACACATTTGTTGTGGCAGAAGCAAAGCCAACAAAAAAGAGATCAGGTGTTGCTGGTTGAATATTATGTCATCACATAATGTTTGTGTCACTGATCTCAATCAGTTGCTAATCACTTATCAAAAATGTGTCTTTTTTTAATACAGCTTAATTTTATATTACTACACTGTGAAACTACTGCAGAATACCAAGCAGTGCTACGCTATCGGTTGTGAAAGATTTTTAAACTCATCATTCATTAAAAAATGTTGAACTATGGTTTCAGTTAGACACACACAGACATCAAGAATCAGCCAATGAATCTCAACAATGGTGACAATTAACAAAAAAGAAAAACATAAAATCTGAACATCATACGCTTCTAAAAGTCAACACAAAATCAACAGCAAAAATAAAAGCAAAAAGTACAAATTTAAGAAAATAACCAGACAATTCAGATAGATAAATTATTCATGCTGCAATGCATGCTGGGAGTCATGGCTGATTTTTTTGTACTATGCTGGTACCCAACATGCATTGCAGCATAAAACTTATGATTGTCACCATTGTTGAGATTCATACTCCGATTCTTTATGTCTGTGTGTGTGTCTGGCTGATCTGGAAATTCAAAATGTTCTTGGTATAAAGTCTTTTAAAATCAGTCATATTTTCTAAATGGCAAATATCTGAAAAATTTAATTCTGTAAAATTACAGTATCACCAAAATCAAAAATATAAACTATTAATAATAACATTAGACAACAAATGAGATCAGTGAATTGGGCCACTATGTGATGTTTGAGACCGTTAACTAATAGCCATAATCATCTGATCATGTATTCTTTCAGCTTTTTTTGCCATAGCAAATGTATTTTAAAGACACAGCTACCGCAGCCAAAGAAAAACTAATGGTCAATGGTCAAGAGTCCAACTAAAGCAAACACTGATCACCATCATGGTAACATCAAATGAAAATAAAATTACATCTAAACCTCTGCCACCTTTCAATAAGTCCTTCTGTAGACGTACATAAAGTCAGGTTAGTAATAAGTGAATCTGGTAATGCTTTTTGTGGAGTTGTTCCTCTGCTAAGATCTTTTGCTAAGATTTCATTTATTTTATCTTGATTTCATCTTTTTTCTGTTCCTCTTGTTCCTCTTTCCTTCAATGATTCTGATTGTTAACAGCAGGTGTTCCTCAGTATCTCAATTAACTTCGAAAATTAACTGAATTAACTATGAAATTATTCACTCAGTCAAGTGGACTGTATTAGTGAACTAGGCAATAGTGAATGAGGGTATAGGGTGGAGATTTTGAACACAACCTCTGAGTGTCGACTTTGAGCGCTGTTAATTCACAGTATATTCCTGTAGGCTAGTTTCTCGAAAACGACAAATATCACCCAGAATGCATTTTTTTACGACATATTACTGTTTTAATGAAAAACAGTATGTTACTGTAAAATTTGGCCGTTTTTTTACAGATTTTTTTTACAGTGCAGTCTGAATAATATTTCCCAAGGGATTAATCCAGAATTCACTCAAGGTTATTCCTTACACTCTCTGCAACACATTGTGGAGTGAGGAATTCATTTAATTTTGAATTTTAGTCTAAGTGTGCCACAGGATCAGCAATGTTAATATTCGAAACCCTGCGTGTGTTATTATTCAAAACCCTCGAGATCATGGTGGTGCCTGCAAAACAGGTTTTGCTCTTAAAAAACAAGCTTTTTGTCCTGAAACAAAACTTGATATCGCAGTGTGTCATGCTGAGACATTTTTCACGTTATCCATGGGACATACCTGCACTAGATCCACTTTGTGTTAATACTAGGTAATTTCAACAGCCGTAAAGACCCTTTCTCTCTTGAGACTCATCATTATGTGGCTGTCTGAGAGAACAAGTAAATCAATCAAAAAGGTGGCTCTATCAACAAGTCAATCTAGCTGCCCTCCTAGACCCACCCCTTATGGAACAACAATATATGGGAATATACTGCAAAATATAATGCAACTGTGCTTATATTTTTCAATATACTGCAATATTCATTGACCATGTATGACTACATTATAATACATATAAAATATTTATAAATTAAGACAAATATAGCATTACATCCAATATTCACAAATTTTTATCTTTTATTGTGTATATATTGCACATATACAACATTCCATAAATGTGAATGTATCTGCAATATATTACACATGCAGTACCATATCTGATCACATATACATCTATATATTTTGAAGTGTATTACCGAATATAAAAATTACATGCATTATGATATATTAGTAGTAATTTAGTAAATATATTGTAACATATAAAGACAATACATTATTCTGTATATTTTCAAATATACTGTTAAAACATTTCATATATTGATCATTCATATATAGGGAAATACCGGTACATGTTCTTTTCATAAGGGACAGATGATCAATATTACACAATAAGTGCACGATAAGTGTTAGCATGTAAAATAAACATGCAGACATAAAATAAGGCTGTTAAGCGCGCATACACTTACACATACAGTAAACGCACTGTATGTAGTCATACATCTAACTGTGTATAAGTGTGTATCGCTGCTTTCTAGTAGACAACACCAAGCACCTACAGCTTTATTCACTAATTAGCTGCATTACCATGGCAACAGCAGCATTGGTCCCAGAGGACTGTTGTTTGCGTAATAAACCGAGTCATATTTGTGTGTGTGTGTGTGTGTGTGTGTGTGTGTGTGTGTGTGTGTGTGTGTGTGTGTGTGTGTGTATGGGGGGGGTGTAATTATCACTATACAACTTTTCTTAGCAGCACTCTTGCTCTCGCTCACTTTGCTCTTTAATTAGTCATAAGTTTGGCAATCATAGAGAATCACAGGTGCATCATAGAGAAATCTGTAGAAAACATTCTTAACCTCATCACACTTCTGTGGTAATGTGGTTTTAATTTACAGCACTGTCAAAAGCCACTCTCAAAAATGATGCTTAGAATTGTTTATTTGGGCAGTGCCCCTTTATTTGCAATTAAAAAGGTTGTATACTATTGTACGTGTTCAGTTTTACATCTGCTACTTTTCTTAATTTCACTTCTGGCCAACTTGTGTATTAAAGGGATAGTTCACTTTAAAAATAAAATTTTGGTATGTTTTAGTTTACCTGAAGTGCATCCAAGATGTAGGTGTCTTTGTCTCCGCAGAAGTTTCAATTTTGATATTTTTAGGTCAAACCGTTCTTGTCTGTAATGCAGGTATAGGTACTGTCTCCAAAAGCATGCAGAGATGTCTCTAATAGCATGCAGAGAAAAGTCCAAATAAAAAAATTCCCCATCGTAAGTGTACATTGATGGCCTAAGACACGAAACAAGTGGTTTGTGTGATAAAACGAACAGTATTTATATAGTTTTTATCTCTTTTACACAACCACGTCCATCTGATCTGTTTACTTAGTCTGCGCTATCATCAGCTCTTGAAGTGCACTGACCACTAGGCTGTGGGGGCCTGTTAATTAACAGCACTTTGATAGATATTAGAAGATCCTCCTCGTGTAAGAAATACAGGGGGAACGGATTCCGACGGCTGTTTTTTTGCCGTCGGATTCTGTTCCCCCTGTAAAAAAAACACCTGTCGAAATCCGTTCCCCCACTCCCATTATGAGAGGTGTTGATGTAGTGGCTTAAAAAATGCTGATTATATTTTTTGTGTGGGGATGGGGCTTACCTGGCACCAGTGTAAAATAAATATATTTTAGAGTTTTTGCCTTTTGTGATAGGAAAATATGGGATCAAAAAAAGTAATCGAGCCGGGACTTGAACTTGTTTCACCTAAAAATCATCAGCTCTTAAAGTCAGTGCACTGACCACTAGGCTGTGGAGGCCTAATAATTTTCTGCACTTTGATAGATATTAGAAGATCCTCATTGTGTAAGAAATACAGGGGGAACGGATTCCGACGGCTGTTTTTTTGCCGTCGGATTCTGTTCCCCCTGTAAAAAAAAACAGCTGTCGGAATCCGTTCCCCCACTCCAACTAAGAGAGGTGTTGTTGTAGTGGCTTAAAAAATGCTGATTATATTTTTTGTGTGGGGATGGGGCTTACCTGGCACCAGTGTAAAATAAATATATTTTAGAGTCTTAGCCTTTTATTGTGATAGGAAAATATGGGATAAAAAAAAGTCAACAAACTGGGACTTGAACTTGTGTCACCTAAAAATCATCAGCTCTTGAAGACAGTGGATTGACCACTAGGCTGTGGAAGCCTAATCATTTTCAGCACTTTGATAGATATTAGAAGATCCTCCTCGTGTAAGAAATACAGGGGGAACGGATTCCAACTGCTGTTTTTTTGCCGTCGGATTCTGTTCCCCCTGTAAAAAAAAAACAGCTGTCGGAATCCGTTGCCCCACTCCCTTCATGAGAGGTGTTGATGTAGTGGCTTAAAAAATGCATATTTTATTTTGTGTGGGGATCGAGCTTACCTGGCACCAGAGTAAAATAAATATATTAAAGAGTTTTTGTCTTTTATTGTGATAGGAAAATATGGGATCAAAAAAAGTCCACAAGCCGGGACTTGAACTTGTGTCACCTAAAAATCATCAGCTCTTACAGTCAGTGAATTGACCACTAGGCTGTGGAGGCCTTATTATTTTCAGCACTTTCACAGAATCCGACGGCAAAAAAACAGCTGTCGGAATCCGTTCCCCCACCCTCATTATGAGAGGTTTTGATGAAGTGGCTTAAAAAAAGGCTGATTCATTTTTTTTGTGGATTGAGCTTAACTGCCATCAGTTTAAAGAATATTTTTTGCCTTTTAACCATGATAGGACAGGATGAAAAAAAAAAAAAAAAATCGATGACCCGGGACCTGTCGTCAAAATCCCAAAAGTGTTAAATGTCAGTGCTTTTTTTTTTTGTGTGGATGAAGCCTAACTGCCATCAGTTTAAATAATATTTCTTGCATTTTAACCATGTTAGGTACGGAAGAGGATTAGGGCCAAGCAATAATAAAAAAATAAAACCATCTCGAGATTAAAGTCATTATAATGCGAGATTAAACTCGTTAAATTTCGAGAAAAAAAGGGGGGGAACAGAATCTGACGGCAAAAAACCAGCTGTCGGAATCCGTTCCCCCACCCTCATTATGAGAGGTTTTGATGAAGTGGCTTAAAAAAAGGCTGATTCAATTTTTTTGTAGATGGAGCTTAACTGCCATCAGTTTAAAGAATATATTTTGCCTTTTAACCATGATAGGAAAGTATGAAAAAAAAAAAAAAAAAAAAAAACGATGACCCGGGACTTGAACTCTGGTCGTCAAAATCCCAAAAGTATGAAAAAAAAAAAAAAAAAAAACGATGACCCGGGACTTGAACTCTGGTCGTCAAAATCCCAAAAGTGTTAAATGTCAGTGCTTAGACCACTAGGCTATAGGGGACAAGTAGAAAACAAAAGTTTGTTGAGTATTTGAACCTCACTGCTAAGAAAAATGAGAGGGGGGGGGGGAACAGAATCCGACGGCAAAAAACCAGCTGTCGGAATCCGTTCCCCCACCCTCATTACGAGAGGTTTTGATGAAGTGGCTTAAAAAAAGGCTGATTACATTTTTTTTGTGGATGGAGCTTAACTGCCATCAGTTTAAAGAATATCTTTTGCCTTTTAACCATGATAGGAAAGTATGAAAAAAAAAGAAAAAAAAAGAAAACGATGACCCGGGACCTGTCGTCAAAATCCCAAAAGTATGAAAAAAAAAATGAAAAAAAACATGACCCGGGACTTGAACTCAATTTTTTTGTGGATGGAGCTTAACTGCCATCAGTTTAAAGAATATCTTTTGCCTTTTAACCATGATAGGAAAGTATGAAAAAAAAAAATGGAAAAAAACATGACCCGGGACTTGAACTCAATTTTTTTTGTGGATGGAGCTTAACTGCCATCAGTTTAAAGAATATCTTTTGCCTTTTAACCATGATAGGAAAGTATGAAAAAAAAAAAAACGATGACCCGGGACCTGTCGTCAAAATCCCAAAAGTATGAAAATTTTTTTTTTTTTAAAACATGAGCCGGGACTTGAACTCAATTTTTTTGTGGATGGAGCTTAACTGCCATCAGTTTAAAGAATATCTTTTGCCTTTTAACCATGATAGGAAAGTATGAAAAAAAAAAAAAAAACGATGACCCGGGACCTGTCGTCAAAATCCCAAAAGTATGAAAAAAAAAATGAAAAAAAACATGACCCGGGACTTGAACTCAATTTTTTTGTGGATGGAGCTTAACTGCCATCAGTTTAAAGAATATCTTTTGCCTTTTAACCATGATAGGAAAGTATGAAAAAAAAACAAAAAACGATGACCCGGGACCTGTCGTCAAAATCCCAAAAGTATGAAAAAATTAAATAAAAAAAAACATGACCCGGGACTTGAACTCAATTTTTTTGTGGATGGAGCTTAACTGCCATCAGTTTAAAGAATATCTTTTACCTTTTAACCATGATAGGAAAGTATGAAAAAAAAAAAAAAACGATGACCCGGGACCTGTCGTCAAAATACCAAAAGTATGAAAAAAAAAAATGAAAAAAAACATGACCCGGGACTTGAACTCAATTTTTTTGTGGATGGAGCTTAACTGCCATCAGTTTAAAGAATATCTTTTGCCTTTTAACCATGATAGGAAAGTATGAAAAAAAAAAAAAAACGATGACCCGGGACCTGTCGTCAAAATCCCAAAAGTATGAAAAATAAAAATAAAAAAAAACATGACCCGGGACTTGAACTCAATTTTTTTGTGGATGGAGCTTAACTGCCATCAGTTTAAAGAATATCTTTTGCCTTTTAACCATGATAGGAAAGTATGAAAAAAAAAAAAAAACGATGACCCGGGACCTGTCGTCAAAATCCCAAAAGTATGAAAAAAAATTTTTTTTAAAACATGAGCCGGGACTTGAACTCAATTTTTTTGTGGATGGAGCTTAACTGCCATCAGTTTAAAGAATATCTTTTGCCTTTTAACCATGCTAGGAAAGTATGAAAAAAAAAAAAAAACGATGACCCGGGACCTGTCGTCAAAATCCCAAAAGTATGAAAAAAAAAATGAAAAAAAACATGACCCGGGACTTGAACTCAATTTTTTTGTGGATGGAGCTTAACTGCCATCAGTTTAAAGAATATCTTTTGCCTTTTAACCATGATAGGAAAGTATGAAAAAAAAACAAAAAACGATGACCCGGGACCTGTCGTCAAAATCCCAAAAGTATGAAAAAATTAAATAAAAAAAAACATGACCCGGGACTTGAACTCAATTTTTTTGTGGATGGAGCTTAACTGCCATCAGTTTAAAGAATATCTTTTACCTTTTAACCATGATAGGAAAGTATGAAAAAAAAAAAAAAACGATGACCCGGGACCTGTCGTCAAAATCCCAAAAGTATGAAAAAAAAAAATGAAAAAAAACATGACCCGGGACTTGAACTCAATTTTTTTGTGGATGGAGCTTAACTGCCATCAGTTTAAAGAATATCTTTTGCCTTTTAACCATGATAGGAAAGTATGAAAAAAAAAAAAAAACGATGACCCGGGACCTGTCGTCAAAATCCCAAAAGTATGAAAAATAAAAATAAAAAAAAACATGACCCGGGACTTGAACTCAATTTTTTTGTGGATGGAGCTTAACTGCCATCAGTTTAAAGAATATCTTTTGCCTTTTAACCATGATAGGAAAGTATGAAAAAAAAAAAAAAAACGATGACCCGGGACCTGTCGTCAAAATCCCAAAAGTATGAAAAAAATTTTTTTTTAAAAACATGACCCGGGACTTGAACTCAATTTTTTTGTGGATGGAGCTTAACTGCCATCAGTTTAAAGAATATCTTTTGCCTTTTAACCATGATAGGAAAGTATGAAAAAAAAAAAAAAAAAGATGACCCGGGACCTGTCGTCAAAATTCCAAAAGTATGAAAAAAAAAATTAAAAAAAACATGACCCGGGACTTGAACTAAATTTTTTTGTGGATGGAGCTTAACTGCCATCAGTTTAAAGAATATCTTTTGCCTTTTAACCATGATAGGAAAGTATGAAAAAAAAAAAAAACAATGACCCGGGACCTGTCGTCAAAATCCCAAAAGTATGAACATTTAAAAAAAAAAAAAACATGACCCGGGACTTGAACTCAATTTTTTTGTGGATGGAGCTTAACTGCCATCAGTTTAAAGAATATCTTTTGCCTTTTAACCATGATAGGAAAGTATGAAAAAAAACAAAAAACGATGACCCGGGACCTGTCGTCAAAATCCCAAAAGTATGAATTTTTAAAAAAAAAAAAAACATGACCCGGGACTTGAACTCAATTTTTTTGTGGATGGAGCTTAACTGCCATCAGTTTAAAGAATATCTTTTGCCTTTTAACCATGATAGGAAAGTATGAAAAAAAAAAAAAAACGATGACCCGGGACCTGTCGTCAAAATCCCAAAAGTATGAAAAAAAAAATGAAAAAAAACATGACCCGGGACTTGAACTCAATTTTTTTGTGGATGGAGCTTAACTGCCATCAGTTTAAAGAATATCTTTTGCCTTTTAACCATGATAGGAAAGTATGAAAAAAAAAAAAAAACGATGACCCGGGACCTGTCGTCAAAATCCCAAAAGTATGAAAAAAATAAAATAAAAAAAAACATGACCCGGGACTTGAACTCAATTTTTTTGTGGATGGAGCTTAACTGCCATCAGTTTAAAGAATATCTTTTGCCTTTTAACCATGATAGGAAAGTATATAAAAAAAAAAAAAACGATGACCCGGGACCTGTCGTCAAAATCCCAAAAGTATGAAAAAAACAAACAAACAAAAAAACGATGACCCGGGACCTGTCGTCAAAATCCCAAAAGTATGAAAAAAAAAAATGAAAAAAAACATGACCCGGGACTTGAACTCAATTTTTTTGTGGATGGAGCTTAACTGCCATCAGTTTAAAGAATATCTTTTACCTTTTAACCATGATAGGAAAGTATGAAAAAAAAAAAAAAAAAACGATGACCCGGGACCTGTCGTCAAAATCCCAAAAGTATGAAAAAAAAAAATAAAAAAAAACATGACCCGGGACTTGAACTCAATTTTTTTGTGGATGGAGCTTAACTGCCATCAGTTTAAAGAATATCTTTTGCCTTTTAACCATGATAGGAAAGTATGAAAAAAAAAAAAAAACGATGACCCGGGACCTGTCGTCAAAATCCCAAAAGTATGAAAAAAACAAACAAACAAAAAAACGATGACCCGGGACCTGTCGTCAAAATCCCAAAAGTATGAAAAAAACAAACAAACAAAAAAACGATGACCCGGGACTTGAACTCTGGTCGTCAAAATCCCAAAAGTGTTAAATGTCAGTGCTTAGACCACTTGGCTTTAGGGGACAACTGGAAAACAAAAGTTTGTTGAGTATTTGAACCTCACTGCTAAGAAAAATGAGAGGGGGGGAACAGAATCCGACGGCAAAAAACCAGCTGTCGGAATCCGTTCCCCCACCCTCATTACGAGAGGTTTTGATGAAGTGGCTTAAAAAAAGGCTGATTACATTTTTTTTGTGGATGGAGCTTAACTGCCATCAGTTTAAAGAATATCTTTTGCCTTTTAACCATGATAGGAAAGTATGAAAAAAAAAGAAAAAAAAAGAAAACGATGACCCGGGACTTGTCGTCAAAATCCCAAAAGTATGAGAAAAAAAAATGAAAAAAAACATGACCCGGGACTTGAACTCAATTTTTTTGTGGATGGAGCTTAACTGCCATCAGTTTAAAGAATATCTTTTGCCTTTTAACCATGATAGGAAAGTATGAAAAAAAAAAAAAAAACGATGACCCGGGACCTGTCGTCAAAATCCCAAAAGTATGAAAAAAAAAATGAAAAAAAACATGACCCGGGACTTGAACTCAATTTTTTTGTGGATGGAGCTTAACTGCCATCAGTTTAAAGAATATCTTTTGCCTTTTAACCATGATAGGAAAGTATGAAAAAAAAAAAAAAACGATGACCCGGGACCTGTCGTCAAAATCCCAAAAGTATGAAAAAAAAATGAAAAAAAACATGACCCGGGACTTGAACTCAATTTTTTTGTGGATGGAGCTTAACTGCCATCAGTTTAAAGAATATCTTTTGCCTTTTAACCATGATAGGAAAGTATGAAAAAAAAAAAAAAAACGATGACCCGGGACCTGTCGTCAAAATCCCAAAAGTATGAATATTTAAAAAAAAAAAAAACATGACCCGGGACTTGAACTCAATTTTTTTGTGGATGGAGCTTAACTGCCATCAGTTTAAAGAATATCTTTTGCCTTTTAACCATGATAGGAAAGTATGAAAAAAAAAAAAAAACGATGACCCGGGACCTGTCGTCAAAATTCCAAAAGTATGAAAAAAAAAAATGAAAAAAAACATGACCCGGGACTTGAACTCAATTTTTTTGTGGATGGAGCTTAACTGCCATCAGTTTAAAGAATATCTTTTACCTTTTAACCATGATAGGAAAGTATGAAAAAAAAAAAAAAAACCGATGACCCGGGACCTGTCGTCAAAATCCCAAAAGTATGAAAAAAGAAAATGAAAAAAAACATGACCCGGGACTTGAACTCAATTTTTTTGTGGATGGAGCTTAACTGCCATCAGTTTAAAGAATATATTTTGCCTTTTAACCATGATAGGAAAGTATGAAAAAAAAAGAAAAGAAAAAAAAACGATGACCCGGGACCTGTCGTCAAAATCCCAAAAGTATGAAAAAAAAAATGAAAAAAAACATGACCCGGGACTTGAACTCAATTTTTTTGTGGATGGAGCTTAACTGCCATCAGTTTAAAGAATATCTTTTGCCTTTTAACCATGATAGGAAAGTATGAAAAAAAAAAAAAAAAGATGACCCGGGACCTGTCGTCAAAATCCCAAAAGTATGAAAAAAAAAAATGAAAAAAAACATGACCCGGGACTTGAACTCAATTTTTTTGTGGATGGAGCTTAACTGCCATCAGTTTAAAGAATATCTTTTGCCTTTTAACCATGATAGGAAAGTATGAAAAAAAAAAAAATACGATGACCCGGGACCTGTCGTCAAAATCCCAAAAGTATGAAAAAAAAATGAAAAAAAACATGACCCGGGACTTGAACTCAATTTTTTTGTGGATGGAGCTTAACTGCCATCAGTTTAAAGAATATCTTTTGCCTTTTAACCATGATAGGAAAGTATGAAAAAAAAAAAAAAACGATGACCCGGGACCTGTCGTCAAAATCCCAAAAGTATGAAAAAAAAAAATGAAAAAAAACATGACCCGGGACTTGAACTCAATTTTTTTGTGGATGGAGCTTAACTGCCATCAGTTTAAAGAATATCTTTTACCTTTTAACCATGATAGGAAAGTATGGAAGAAAAAAAAAAAAAAACGATGACCCGGGACCTGTCGTCAAAATCCCAAAAGTATGAAAAAAATAAATAAAAAAAAACATGACCCGGGACTTGAACTCAATTTTTTTGTGGATGGAGCTTAACTGCCATCAGTTTAAAGAATATCTTTTGCCTTTTAACCATGATAGGAAAGTATGAAAAAAAAAAAAAAAAACGATGACCCGGGACCTGTCGTCAAAATCCCAAAAGTATGAAAAAAAAAAATGAAAAAAAACATGACCCGGGACTTGAACTCAATTTTTTTGTGGATGGTGTAATGACTCAGAGGGCAGAGACAGATCCATATGCAACAGATTTATTCAACAGAAAAGTCAGGCAAAAGGTAACTCCGGTAGTCGGTAATAAGGAAGTGCAGGCAGAGACGTGAGTAGGACCGGGCTGGGGTCGTGGGCTGGCAGCGAGCTTACAGTATCCAGGGACGGGCTTTGGGTCTGGGCAGGCAGCAGAGAATCAGAATCCGGGACGGGCTTGAGGTCGATAGGCAGGCTGTAGACAAACAGACAGGGTAGTTCAGCGTGGTCAGAACACAGGTAGACAGAGAATCAGGAGAAATACTCGGACATGCACACATAGAGAGGCAATACTTCGCAAAGAGCGCTCTGTTAACGAGGCAGATAAAGGCTGGGCAATGAGATGTTATTCAGAACAGGTGAAGGTTAATCAGAGCGCAAATGATGCATACTAAGGGAAAAGTATGCAAAACCACTAGAATTCGGGAGAGGGCGCTCGTGGGTGAGAAATGATGGACCCAGGGAGACTGGACGCCGTAACAGAGCCCTCCCCCTGCGAGCGACTCCTGGCGCGAGGATGCTGACGACGGCGGGGTCTGCCACGAGCACGGGGAGCAGGCTTGTCAGGATGTTTGTGGTGGAATTCTTGAATGAGCAAGGGATCCAGAATGTCACCTGAGCTGACCCAAGACCGTTCCTCTGGGCTGAAACCCTCCCAGTCAACCAAATACTGCAAATGTCCCCCCCAGCGTCTGGAATCCAGCAGTTGATTAACGCGATAGGCCTCCTCTCCCTCCACAACGATGGCTTGAGATGAATGATCAACGGAATCCCCTCTCTCCTCCTCAGGGGGTGTGGCAGGTTTGAGCAATGAGACATGGAACGTGGGGGAGATGCGAAGATGTCTGGGTAGAGCAAGACGAAAGGATACAGGAGTTATCCGGCGGATGATCTTGTATGGACCCATAAACCTGGGACTGAGCTTTTTGCTGGGAAGCCCAAGACGAAGGTTCCGAGTAGATAACCATACCCATTGACCTGGCTGATACTCTGGGTTGGGACGGCGATGACGATCAGCCTGCCCCCTTCCACGATTGACCGCCCGCTGAAGGTGAGTGTGAGCCAGATTCCAGGTTTCCTCACTTCGACTCAGCCAGTCGTTTACTGCGGGGACATTAGTGGGTTCACCCGACCACGGAAACAAGGGAGGTTGAAAACCGAGGACGCATTGGAAAGGCGTCAAACCTGTGGAGTGCTTACGGATGGAATTTTGGGCATACTCCGCCCACATAAGGTACCGGCTCCAGTCCCTTTGATGGAGTTGGCAGTAGGACCGGAGGAAACGAGAGATCTCTTGATTGAGGCGTTCGACCTGACCATTAGCCTGAGGATGGTAGCCGGAGGTAAGGCTCACGTTAACTTGCAACGTTTGGAAGAATGCAGCCCAAACGCAAGAGGTGAACTGGGGACCCCTGTCCGAGACGATGTCCTCGGGTAAACCATAGAACCGGAACACCAGATTGCAGAGATGCTCCGCGGTCTGCAGGGCTGTGGGAAGTTTACTGAGAGGAATGAGGCGGCATGCCTTGGAAAAGCGATCGATTACAGTCAGAATAGTGGTGTGTCCGTCGGAGGGCGGTAGATCCGTGATGAAATCGATGGCTATATGGGACCAAGGTCGTTGAGGAATGGGTAGTGGATGAAGTAAACCGGCGGGCAAGAGACGGGATGACTTCTGAATGTTGCAGGTAGGGCAATGCTGTACGAACCGGCTGACGTCCTTAGACAATGTTGACCACCAAAAGCGGTTCTGCAGGAGATGAATGGTGGCCGTGATGCCTGGGTGTCCTGAGCTGGGAAGGGCATGAACTAGTTTCAACACCTTTTCACGGAGGACTTCGGGAACATGGATTCTTCCAGGAGGACAGTCTAGAGGGATCTCAGTGTTGGCATTGGCCAGTTCGAGTTCGGTTTCGATATCCCACTGTACGGGGGCGATGACCAGGTCAGGGCTAAGGATGGTTTCTGGAGTCTGGATAGTCACCTCAGAGTCGAACTGGCGAGACAAGGAATCTGCCTTGGTATTTTTGGAGCCTGGACGGTAGGTAACAGAGAATTGGAACCGAGAAAAGAACAAGGACCATCTGGCCTGACGGGGGTTCAGCCTTTTAGCCGTGCGGAGGTACTCCAGGTTCTTATGATCGGTGAGGACAACGAATGGGTGTGTAGAGCCCTCCATCCAGTGCCTCCATTCTTCAAACGCGGCCTTCATGGCGAGTAACTCCCGGTCACCCACGTCATAATTTCTTTCCGCAGAGTTGAGCTTCCTGGAGTAAAAAGCGCAGGGGTATAACTTGGGAGGCGTTCCCTGACGCTGGGACAAGACCGCACCCAGGCCGGTACTTGAAGCATCCACCTCCACTACAAAGGGCGATTCAGGATCAGGATGCTGCAGAATGGGGGCTGAAGTGAAAGCTTGCTTGAGAAGACTAAAGGCGCGGGTAGCCTCTGCATTCCAGGGTAGACGCGAGGTGCCTTTACGAACCAGTGCAGTCAAAGGCATCGCCACCATGCTGAATCCTCTAATGAAACGGCGATAGAAGTTCGCAAACCCGAGGAAGCGTTGTAACTCCTTCAACGTAGTGGGCTGGGGCCAATCCACCACCGCCTTGACCTTGCCTTCGTCCATAGCCACGCCCCCAGGACTGATGATGTAGCCCAGGAAAGTCGTGGAGGTCTGGTGGAAATCACACTTCTCAATCTTGGCGTAGAGCTGGTGCTGGATGAGCCTCTGGAGAACCGCCGGGACGTGCTGAATGTGGTCTTCTAGAGAGTCCGAGTAAATAAGAATGTCGTCAATGTAGATGATGACGTGGCGTTGGAGCATGTCCCGGAACACATCATTGACAAAGGATTGGAAAACAGCTGGACTGTTTGACAGCCCGAAAGGCATGACCAAGTATTCATAGTGCCCAGTGCACGTAGAAAAAGCTGTCTTCCACTCATCTCCATCGCGGATACGGACCAGATTGTAGGCGCATCGCAGGTCCAGTTTGGTGTAGTATCTTGCTGTACGAAGAAGCTCTAAAGCAGCGGGCACCAAGGGGAGTGGATAACGGAACTTGACCGTGCAGTCGTTGAGCGCTCTGTAGTCTATACACGGACGGAGTCCTCCATCCTTCTTTTGGACGAAGAAGAAGCCGGCTGAAGCGGGAGAGGTGGAAGGACGAATAAAACCCTTGGCGAGCTCCTCTTCGATATACTTTCGCATGGCTTCGGTCTCGGGTTGGGACAGCGGAAAAACACGCCCCCTGGGCGGCGTGGACCCAGGTACGAAGTCGATAGCGCAATCATAAGCGCGATGGGGAGGTAACTTGGTAGCTTTGGATTTGCTGAAGGCTTCAGCCAGGTCGTGGTACATGGAGGGTAGTCGACTCAACACGGTGTCATCTGGGGATTCTAGGATACTTCGTATGGATAGGGGCTGAACAGTAGACAGGCATTTTGAAAAACAGCTTTCACTCCAGCTGACGATCTGACCGGATGTCCATTGCAGAAGCGGATCGTGTCTACGAAGCCAGGGTAAACCCAGAATAACAGGAGTGTGAGGAGCTTGAAGTATGTAGAATTGAATCGTCTCACAGTGTAACAGACCAGTGCGCATGTGCAAGTTCTGAGACAGATGAGTGACGCGACCAGAGCCCAGCGGTCGTCCGTCGACAGCCTCGACAGAAAGGGGTGAAATGCATGGAATTAGAGTTATCTCGTGGTGAATAGCAAAATCTTGAGACATAAAATTCCCAGCAGCGCCAGAATCTATCAAAGCAGATGTAGTGATTGATTTGCCGTTAACAGTAAACTCTATGGGAACAGTGATACATGAATACTGATTTAAACAGCCAAGCGTTAGACTCACCGAAGGATTATCTCTGTGTGAAGGTCGTTGAGGGCAGGTTTGACGGAAATGTCCAGCTTCCCCACAGTACAAGCACAGGCTTTGGGACCTTCGTCGCTCCTTTTCCTCCTCAGTGAGCCGGGAAGCATTTACTTGCATGGGTTCGCTGGAGTCGGTAGTCACGTGACTGTAATATCTGGGCAAAGGAGGATTGCGTGAAGAGGGTGCTGCGCGGCTGCCAGGACGTCGAGAACGCATCAAATTATCGATCTGGATGGCGAGTTGGACGAACTGATTGAAATCCTTTCCCTCGTCGCGGCAGGCCAGTTCCGCCTGTAACTCGTGACTCAGACCCCGCCGAAAAATAACCTTGAGAGAGTTATCAGTCCAGTTTGTCTGAGCAGCTAAAGTGCGGAATTCAAGCGCATACTCAGCGGCAGAGGTCCGTCCCTGAGTGAGTTCCAGCAGAAGATCCTCCGCCCCCTTTCCTCCTTTGGAATGCTCGAAAACTGCTTGGAAATCCCGAAGAAACTCGTTGTATGAACGAAATGCTGAGCCATCCGTTCTCCATACAGCCGTGATCCAGTCCAGCGCGCGGCCAGTAAGCAGAGAGGAGACGAAGGAGATTTTACTGACATCCGTGGGATGGAGCGAGGGCTGTTGATTCAGAAACAGAGAGCATTGAAGAATGAAGCCCTTGCATTTACCTGGGTTCCCGTCAAACTTCTCAGGTAGCGCGAGACGAGGGCTCGCGGCGGTCTGCAGCACAGGTGCTGGTGCGGGAGACGGAGAGGCTGGCGTTGAAGAGGTCTGTGCGGATGAGGTTTGTAGATTTTGCATAGCCTTTACCAGTTCCTCGGTTAGTGAAGTTAGTCGCGTCAACTGGTGATGATGAGTGGCCAGTTGAGAGGCTTGAGCGGTGACAGCTGCGGTCAATGCAGACATAGTTGCTGGATCTTCGTTCGGCGAAGTATTCTGTAATGACTCAGAGGGCAGAGACAGATCCATATGCAACAGATTTATTCAACAGAAAAGTCAGGCAAAAGGTAACTCCGGTAGTCGGTAATAAGGAAGTGCAGGCAGAGACGTGAGTAGGACCGGGCTGGGGTCGTGGGCTGGCAGCGAGCTTACAGTATCCAGGGACGGGCTTTGGGTCTGGGCAGGCAGCAGAGAATCAGAATCCGGGACGGGCTTGAGGTCGATAGGCAGGCTGCAGACAAACAGACAGGGTAGTTCAGCGTGATCAGAACACAGGTAGACAGAGAATCAGGAGAAATACTCGGACATGCACACATAGAGAGGCAATACTTCGCAAAGAGCGCTCTGTTAACGAGGCAGATAAAGGCTGGGCAATGAGATGTTATTCAGAACAGGTGAAGGTTAATCAGAGCGCAAATGATGCATACTAAGGGAAAAGTATGCAAAACCACTAGAATTCGGGAGAGGGCGCTCGTGGGTGAGAAATGATGGACCCAGGGAGACTGGACGCCGTAACAGATGGAGCTTAACTGCCATCAGTTTAAAGAATATCTTTTGCCTTTTAACCATGATAGGAAAGTATAAAAAAAAAAAAAAAACGATGACCCGGGACCTGTCGTCAAAATCCCAAAAGTATGAAAAAAACAAACAAACAAAAAAACGATGACCCGGGACCTGTCGTCAAAATCCCAAAAGTATGAAAAAAACAAACAAACAAAAAAACGATGACCCGGGACTTGAACTCTGGTCGTCAAAATCCCAAAAGTGTTAAATGTCAGTGCTTAGACCACTTGGCTTTAGGGGACAACTGGAAAACAAAAGTTTGTTGAGTATTTGAACCTCACTGCTAAGAAAAATGAGAGGGGGGGAACAGAATCCGACGGCAAAAAACCAGCTGTCGGAATCCGTTCCCCCACCCTCATTACGAGAGGTTTTGATGAAGTGGCTTAAAAAAAGGCTGATTACATTTTTTTTGTGGATGGAGCTTAACTGCCATCAGTTTAAAGAATATCTTTTGCCTTTTAACCATGATAGGAAAGTATGAAAAAAAAAGAAAAAAAAAGAAAACGATGACCCGGGACCTGTCGTCAAAATCCCAAAAGTATGAGAAAAAAAAATGAAAAAAAACATGACCCGGGACTTGAACTCAATTTTTTTGTGGATGGAGCTTAACTGCCATCAGTTTAAAGAATATCTTTTGCCTTTTAACCATGATAGGAAAGTATGGAAAAAAAAAAAAACGATGACCCGGGACCTGTCGTCAAAATCCCAAAAGTATAAAAAAAAAAAATGAAAAAAAACATGACCCGGGACTTGAACTCAATTTTTTTGTGGATGGAGCTTAACTGCCATCAGTTTAAAGAATATCTATTGCCTTTTAACCATGATAGGAAAGTATGAAAAAAAAAAAAAAAACGATGACCCGGGACCTGTCGTCAAAATCCCAAAAGTATGAAAAAAAAAAAATGAAAAAAACATGACCCGGGACTTGAACTCATTTTTTTTGTGGATGGAGCTTAACTGCCATCAGTTTAAAGAATATCTTTTACCTTTTAACCATGATAGGAAAGTATGAAAAAAAAACAAAAAACGATGACCCGGGACCTGTCGTCAAAATCCCAAAAGTATGAAAAAAATAAATAAAAAAAAACATGACCCGGGACTTGAACTCAATTTTTTTGTGGATGGAGCTTAACTGCCATCAGTTTAAAGAATATCTTTTGCCTTTTAACCATGATAGGAAAGTATGAAAAAAAAAAAAAAACGATGACCCGGGACCTGTCGTCAAAATCCCAAAAGTATGAAAAAAAAAAAAAAAAAAAACATGACCTGGGACTTGAACTCAATTTTTTTGTGGATGGAGCTTAACTGCCATCAGTTTAAAGAATATCTTTTGCCTTTTAACCATGATAGGAAAGTATGAAAAAAAAAAAAAAACGATGACCCGGGACCTGTCGTCAAAATTCCAAAAGTATGGAAAAAAAAAATGGAAAAAAACATGACCCGGGACTTGAACTCAATTTTTTTGTGGATGGAGCTTAACTGCCATCAGTTTAAAGAATATCTTTTACCTTTTAACCATGATAGGAAAGTATGAAAAAAAAACAAAAAACGATGACCTGGGACCTGTCCTCAAAATCCCAAAAGTATGAAAAAAAAAAATGAAAAAAAACATGACCCGGGACTTGAACTCAATTTTTTTGTGGATGGAGCTTAACTGCCATCAGTTTAAAGAATATCTTTTGCCTTTTAACCATGATAGGAAAGTATGAAAAAAAAAAAAAAAACGATGACCCGGGACCTGTCGTCAAAATCCCAAAAGTATGAAAAAAAAAATGAAAAAAAACATGACCCGGGACTTGAACTAAATTTTTTTGTGGATGGAGCTTAACTGCCATCAGTTTAAAGAATATCTTTTGCCTTTTAACCATGATAGGAAAGTATGAAAAAAAAAAAAAAACGATGACCCGGGACCTGTCGTCAAAATCCCAAAAGTATGAAATTTTAAAAAAAAAAAAAACATGACCCGGGACTTGAACTCAATTTTTTTGTGGATGGAGCTTAACTGCCATCAGTTTAAAGAATATCTTTTGCCTTTTAACCATGATAGGAAAGTATGAAAAAAAAAAAAAAAAGATGACCCGGGACCTGTCGTCAAAATCCCAAAAGTATGAAAAAAAAAAATGAAAAAAAACATGACCCGGGACTTGAACTCAATTTTTTTGTGGATGGAGCTTAACTGCCATCAGTTTAAAGAATATCTTTTGCCTTTTAACCATGATAGGAAAGTATGAAAAAAAAAAAAAAAACGATGACCCGGGACCTGTCGTCAAAATCCCAAAAGTATAAAAAAAAAAAAAAAAAAAAACATGACCTGGGACTTGAACTCAATTTTTTTGTGGATGGAGCTTAACTGCCATCAGTTTAAAGAATATCTTTTGCCTTTTAACCATGATAGGAAAGTATGAAAAAAAAAAAAAAAACGATGACCCGGGACCTGTCGTCAAAATTCCAAAAGTATGAAAAAAAAAAATGAAAAAAAACATGACCCGGGACTTGAACTCAATTTTTTTGTGGATGGAGCTTAACTGCCATCAGTTTAAAGAATATATTTTACCTTTTAACCATGATAGGAAAGTATGAAAAAAAAAAAAAAAAACGATGACCCGGGACCTGTCCTCAAAATCCCAAAAGTATGAAAAAAAAAAATGAAAAAAAACATGACCCGGGACTTGAACTCAATTTTTTTGTGGATGGAGCTTAACTGCCATCAGTTTAAAGAATATCTTTTGCCTTTTAACCATGATAGGAAAGTATGAAAAAAAAAAAAAACGATGACCCGGGACCTGTCGTCAAAATCCCAAAAGTATGAAAATTTTTTTTAAAAAAAACATGACCCGGGACTTGAACTAAATTTTTTTGTGGATGGAGCTTAACTGCCATCAGTTTAAAGAATATCTTTTGCCTTTTAACCATGATAGGAAAGTATAAAAAAAAAAAAAAAACGATGACCCGGGACCTGTCGTCAAAATCCCAAAAGTATGAAAAAAAAATGAAAAAAAACATGACCCGGGACTTGAACTCAATTTTTTTGTGGATGGAGCTTAACTGCCATCAGTTTAAAGAATATCTTTTGCCTTTTAACCATGATAGGAAAGTATGAAAAAAAAAAAAAAACGATGACCCGGGACCTGTCGTCAAAATCCCAAAAGTATGAATTTTTAAAAAAAAAAAAAACATGACCCGGGACTTGAACTCAATTTTTTTGTGGATGGAGCTTAACTGCCATCAGTTTAAATAATATATTTTACCTTTTAACCATGATAGGAAAGTATGAAAAAAAAAAAAAAAAACGATGACCCGGGACCTGTCCTCAAAATCCCAAAAGTATGAAAAAAAAAAATGAAAAAAAACATGACCCGGGACTTGAACTCAATTTTTTTGTGGATGGAGCTTAACTGCCATCAGTTTAAAGAATATCTTTTGCCTTTTAACCATGATAGGAAAGTATGAAAAAAAAAAAAAACGATGACCCGGGACCTGTCGTCAAAATCCCAAAAGTATGAAAAAAAAAATTAAAAAAAACATGACCCGGGACTTGAACTAAATTTTTTTGTGGATGGAGCTTAACTGCCATCAGTTTAAAGAATATCTTTTGCCTTTTAACCATGATAGGAAAGTATAAAAAAAAAAAAAAAACGATGACCCGGGACCTGTCGTCAAAATCCCAAAAGTATGAAAAAAAAATGAAAAAAAACATGACCCGGGACTTGAACTCAATTTTTTTGTGGATGGAGCTTAACTGCCATCAGTTTAAAGAATATCTTTTGCCTTTTAACCATGATAGGAAAGTATGAAAAAAAAAAAAAAACGATGACCCGGGACCTGTCGTCAAAATCCCAAAAGTATGAATTTTTAAAAAAAAAAAAAACATGACCCGGGACTTGAACTCAATTTTTTTGTGGATGGAGCTTAACTGCCATCAGTTTAAAGAATATCTTTTGCCTTTTAACCATGATAGGAAAGTATGAAAAAAAAAAAAAAAAGATGACCCGGGACCTGTCGTCAAAATCCCAAAAGTATGAAAAAAAAAATGAAAAAAAACATGACCCGGGACTTGAACTCAATTTTTTTGTGGATGGAGCTTAACTGCCATCAGTTTAAAGAATATCTTTTGCCTTTTAACCATGATAGGAAAGTATAAAAAAAAAAAAAAAACGATGACCCGGGACCTGTCGTCAAAATCCCAAAAGTATGAAAAAAACAAACAAACAAAAAAACGATGACCCGGGACTTGAACTCTGGTCGTCAAAATCCCAAAAGTGTTAAATGTCAGTGCTTAGACCACTTGGCTTTAGGGGACAACTGGAAAACAAAAGTTTGTTGAGTATTTGAACCTCACTGCTAAGAAAAATGAGAGGGGGGGAACAGAATCCGACGGCAAAAAACCAGCTGTCGGAATCCGTTCCCCCACCCTCATTACGAGAGGTTTTGATGAAGTGGCTTAAAAAAAAGGCTGATTACATTTTTTTTGTGGATGGAGCTTAACTGCCATCAGTTTAAAGAATATCTTTTGCCTTTTAACCATGATAGGAAAGTATAAAAAAAAAAGAAAAAAAAAGAAAACGATGACCCGGGACCTGTCGTCAAAATCCCAAAAGTATGAAAAAAAAAATGAAAAAAAACATGACCCGGGACTTGAACTCAATTTTTTTGTGGATGGAGCTTAACTGCCATCAGTTTAAAGAATATCTTTTGCCTTTTAACCATGATAGGAAAGTATGAAAAAAAAAAAAAAACGATGACCCGGGACCTGTCGTCAAAATCCCAAAAGTATGAAAAAAAAAATGAAAAAAAACATGACCCGGGACTTGAACTCAATTTTTTTGTGGATGGAGCTTAACTGCCATCAGTTTAAAGAATATCTTTTGCCTTTTAACCATGATAGGAAAGTATGAAAAAAAAAAAAAAACGATGACCCGGGACCTGTCGTCAAAATCCCAAAAGTATGAAAAAAAAAATTAAAAAAACATGACCCGGGACTTGAACTCAATTTTTTTGTGGATGGAGCTTAACTGCCATCAGTTTAAAGAATATCTTTTGCCTTTTAACCATGATAGGAAAGTATGAAAAAAAAAAAAAAAAAAACGATGACCCGGGACCTGTCGTCAAAATCCCAAAAGTATGAAAAAAAAAAATTAAAAAAACATGACCCGGGACTTGAACTCAATTTTTTTGTGGATGGAGCTTAACTGCCATCAGTTTAAAGAATATCTTTTACCTTTTAACCATGATAGGAAAGTATGAAAAAAAAACATAAAACGATGACCCGGGACCTGTCGTCAAAATTCCAAAAGTATGAAAAAAAAAAATGAAAAAAAACATGACCCGGGACTTGAACTCAATTTTTTTGTGGATGGAGCTTAACTGCCATCAGTTTAAAGAATATATTTTACCTTTTAACCATGATAGGAAAGTATGAAAAAAAAAAAAAAAACGATGACCCGGGACCTGTCCTCAAAATCCCAAAAGTATGAAAAAAAAAAATGAAAAAAAACATGACCCGGGACTTGAACTCAATTTTTTTGTGGATGGAGCTTAACTGCCATCAGTTTAAAGAATATCTTTTACCTTTTAACCATGATAGGAAAGTATGAAAAAAAAACAAAAAACGATGACCCGGGACCTGTCGTCAAAATCCCAAAAGTATGAAAAAAAAAAATGAAAAAAAACATGACCCGGGACTTGAACTCAATTTTTTTGTGGATGGAGCTTAACTGCCATCAGTTTAAAGAATATCTTTTGCCTTTTAACCATGATAGGAAAGTATGAAAAAAAAAAAAAAAACGATGACCCGGGACCTGTCGTCAAAATCCCAAAAGTATGAAAAAAATAAATAAAAAAAAACATGACCCGGGACTTGAACTCAATTTTTTTGTGGATGGAGCTTAACTGCCATCAGTTTAAAGAATATCTTTTGCCTTTTAACCATGATAGGAAAGTATGAAAAAAAAAAAAAAAACGATGACCCGGGACCTGTCGTCAAAATCCCAAAAGTATGAAAAAAAAAATGAAAAAAAACATGACCCGGGACTTGAACTCAATTTTTTTGTGGATGGAGCTTAACTGCCATCAGTTTAAAGAATATCTTTTGCCTTTTAACCATGATAGGAAAGTATGAAAAAAAAAAAAAAACGATGACCCGGGACCTGTCGTCAAAATCCCAAAAGTATGAAAAAAAAAAATGAAAAAAAACATGACCCGGGACTTGAACTCAATTTTTTTGTGGATGGAGCTTAACTGCCATCAGTTTAAAGAATATCTTTTGCCTTTTAACCATGATAGGAAAGTATGAAAAAAAAAGAAAAAAAAAGAAAACGATGACCCGGGACCTGTCGTCAAAATCCCAAAAGTATGAAAAAAAAAATGAAAAAAAACATGACCCGGGACTTGAACTCAATTTTTTTGTGGATGGAGCTTAACTGCCATCAGTTTAAAGAATATCTTTTGCCTTTTAACCATGATAGGAAAGTATGAAAAAAAAAAAAAAACGATGACCCGGGACCTGTCGTCAAAATCCCAAAAGTATGGAAAAAAAAATGAAAAAAAACATGACCCGGGACTTGAACTCAATTTTTTTGTGGATGGAGCTTAACTGCCATCAGTTTAAAGAATATCTTTTGCCTTTTAACCATGATAGGAAAGTATGAAAAAAAAAAAAAAACGATGACCCGGGACCTGTCGTCAAAATCCCAAAAGTATGAAAAAAAAAAATGAAAAAAAACATGACCCGGGACTTGAACTCAATTTTTTTGTGGATGGAGCTTAACTGCCATCAGTTTAAAGAATATCTTTTACCTTTTAACCATGATAGGAAAGTATGAAAAAAAAAAAAAAACGATGACCCGGGACCTGTCGTCAAAATCCCAAAAGTATGAAAAAAAAAATGAAAAAAAACGATGACCCGGGACCTGTCGTCAAAATCCCAAAAGTATGAAAAAAAAAATGAAAAAAAACATGACCCGACACTTGAACTCAATTTTTTTGTGGATGGAGCTTAACTGCCATCAGTTTAAAGAATATCTTTTGCCTTTTAACCATGATAGGAAAGTATGAAAAAAAAAAAAAAACGATGACCCGGGACCTGTCGTCAAAATCCCAAAAGTATGAAAAAAAAAAAAAAAAAAAACATGACCTGGGACTTGAACTCAATTTTTTTGTGGATGGAGCTTAACTGCCATCAGTTTAAAGAATATCTTTTGCCTTTTAACCATGATAGGAAAGTATGAAAAAAAAAAAAAAAACGATGACCTGGGACCTGTCCTCAAAATCCCAAAAGTATGAAAAAAAAAAATGAAAAAAAACATGACCCGGGACTTGAACTCAATTTTTTTGTGGATGGAGCTTAACTGCCATCAGTTTAAAGAATATCTTTTGCCTTTTAACCATGATAGGAAAGTATGAAAAAAAAAAAAAAACGATGACCCGGGACCTGTCGTCAAAATCCCAAAAGTATGAAAAAAAAAATGAAAAAAAACATGACCCGGGACTTGAACTAAATTTTTTTGTGGATGGAGCTTAACTGCCATCAGTTTAAAGAATATCTTTTGCCTTTTAACCATGATAGGAAAGTATGAAAAAAAAAAAAAAACGATGACCCGGGACCTGTCGTCAAAATCCCAAAAGTATGAAAAAAACAAACAAACAAAAAAACGATGACCCGGGACCTGTCGTCAAAATCCCAAAAGTATGAAAAAAAAAATGAAAAAAAACATGACCCGGGACTTGAACTCAATTTTTTTGTGGATGGAGCTTAACTGCCATCAGTTTAAAGAATATCTTTTGCCTTTTAACCATGATAGGAAAGTATGAAAAAAAAAAAAAAACGATGACCCGGGACCTGTCGTCAAAATCCCAAAAGTATGAAAAAAAAAAATGAAAAAAAACATGACCCGGGACTTGAACTCAATTTTTTTGTGGATGGAGCTTAACTGCCATCAGTTTAAAGAATATCTTTTGCCTTTTAACCATGATAGGAAAGTATGAAAAAAAAAAAAAAAACGATGACCCGGGACCTGTCGTCAAAATCCCAAAAGTATGAAAAAAAAAAATGAAAAAAACATGACCCGGGACTTGAACTCAATTTTTTTGTGGATGGAGCTTAACTGCCATCAGTTTAAAGAATATCTTTTACCTTTTAACCATGATAGGAAAGTATGAAAAAAAAACAAAAAACGATGACCCGGGACCTGTCGTCAAAATCCCAAAAGTATGAAAAAAATAAATAAAAAAAAACATGACCCGGGACTTGAACTCAATTTTTTTGTGGATGGAGCTTAACTGCCATCAGTT
This sequence comes from Phoxinus phoxinus, assembly GCF_949152265.1. Classification (NCBI taxonomy): domain Eukaryota; kingdom Metazoa; phylum Chordata; class Actinopteri; order Cypriniformes; family Leuciscidae; genus Phoxinus; species Phoxinus phoxinus. The sequence goes on from NC_136888.1 coordinate 19,308,909, forward strand.
TAAAGAATATCTTTTGCCTTTTAACCATGATAGGAAAGTATGAAAAAAAAAAAAAAACGATGACCCGGGACCTGTCGTCAAAATCCCAAAAGTATGAAAAAAAAAATGAAAAAAAACGATGACCCGGGACCTGTCGTCAAAATCCCAAAAGTATGAAAAAAAAAATGAAAAAAAACATGACCCGGGACTTGAACTCAATTTTTTTGTGGATGGAGCTTAACTGCCATCAGTTTAAAGAATATATTTTGCCTTTTAACCATGATAGGAAAGTATGAAAAAAAAAAAAAACGATGACCCCGGGACCTGTCGTCAAAATCCCAAAAGTATGAAAAAAAATTTTTTTTTAAAACATGACCCGGGACTTGAACTCAATTTTTTTGTGGATGGAGCTTAATTGCCATCAGTTTAAATAATATCTTTTGCCTTTTAACCATGATAGGAAAGTATAAAAAAAAAAAAAAAACGATGACCCGGGACCTGTCGTCAAAATCCCAAAAGTATGAAAAAAAAAATGAAAAAAAACATGACCCGGGACTTGAACTCAATTTTTTTGTGGATGGAGCTTAACTGCCATCAGTTTAAAGAATATCTTTTGCCTTTTAACCATGATAGGAAAGTATGAAAAAAAAAAAAAAACGATGACCCGGGACCTGTCGTCAAAATCCCAAAAGTATGAAAAAAAAAATGAAAAAAAACATGACCCGGGACTTGAACTCAATTTTTTTGTGGATGGAGCTTAACTGCCATCAGTTTAAAGAATATCTTTTGCCTTTTAACCATGATAGGAAAGTATGAAAAAAAAAAAAAAACGATGACCCGGGACCTGTCGTCAAAATCCCAAAAGTATGAAAAAAAAAAATGAAAAAAAACATGACCCGGGACTTGAACTCAATTTTTTTGTGGATGGAGCTTAACTGCCATCAGTTTAAAGAATATCTTTTGCCTTTTAACCATGATAGGAAAGTACGAAAAAAAAAAAAAACGATGACCCGGGACCTGTCGTCAAAATCCCAAAAGTATGAAAAAAAAAAATTAAAAAAACATGACCCGGGACTTGAACTCAATTTTTTTGTGGATGGAGCTTAACTGCCATCAGTTTAAAGAATATCTTTTACCTTTTAACCATGATAGGAAAGTATGAAAAAAAAACATAAAACGATGACCCGGGACCTGTCGTCAAAATCCCAAAAGTATGAAAAAAAAAAAAAAAAAAAAACATGACCCGGGACTTGAACTCAATTTTTTTGTGGATGGAGCTTAACTGCCATCAGTTTAAAGAATATCTTTTGCCTTTTAACCATGATAGGAAAGTATGAAAAAAAAAAAAAAACGATGACCCGGGACCTGTCGTCAAAATTCCAAAAGTATGAAAAAAAAAAATGAAAAAAAACATGACCCGGGACTTGAACTCAATTTTTTTGTGGATGGAGCTTAACTGCCATCAGTTTAAAGAATATATTTTACCTTTTAACCATGATAGGAAAGTATGAAAAAAAAAAAAAAAACGATGACCCGGGACCTGTCCTCAAAATCCCAAAAGTATGAAAAAAAAAAATGAAAAAAAACATGACCCGGGACTTGAACTCAATTTTTTTGTGGATGGAGCTTAACTGCCATCAGTTTAAAGAATATCTTTTACCTTTTAACCATGATAGGAAAGTATGAAAAAAAAACAAAAAACGATGACCCGGGACCTGTCGTCAAAATCCCAAAAGTATGAAAAAAAAAAATGAAAAAAAACATGACCCGGGACTTGAACTCAATTTTTTTGTGGATGGAGCTTAACTGCCATCAGTTTAAAGAATATCTTTTGCCTTTTAACCATGATAGGAAAGTATGAAAAAAAAAAAAAAAACGATGACCCGGGACCTGTCGTCAAAATCCCAAAAGTATGAAAAAAAAAAATGAAAAAAACATGACCCGGGACTTGAACTAAATTTTTTTGTGGATGGAGCTTAACTGCCATCAGTTTAAAGAATATCTTTTACCTTTTAACCATGATAGGAAAGTATGAAAAAAAAACATAAAACGATGACCCGGGACCTGTCGTCAAAATCCCAAAAGTATGAATTTTTAAAAAAAAAAAAAACATGACCCGGGACATGAACTCAATTTTTTTGTGGATGGAGCTTAACTGCCATCAGTTTAAAGAATATCTTTTGCCTTTTAACCATGATAGGAAAGTATGAAAAAAAAAAAAAAACGATGACCCGGGACCTGTCGTCAAAATCCCAAAAGTATGAAAAAAAAAAATTAAAAAAACATGACCCGGGACTTGAACTCAATTTTTTTGTGGATGGAGCTTAACTGCCATCAGTTTAAAGAATATCTTTTACCTTTTAACCATGATAGGAAAGTATGAAAAAAAAACATAAAACGATGACCCGGGACCTGTCGTCAAAATCCCAAAAGTATGAAAAAAAAAAAAAAAAAAAAACATGACCCGGGACTTGAACTCAATTTTTTTGTGGATGGAGCTTAACTGCCATCAGTTTAAAGAATATCTTTTGCCTTTTAACCATGATAGGAAAGTATGAAAAAAAAAAAAAAACGATGACCCGGGACCTGTCGTCAAAATTCCAAAAGTATGAAAAAAAAAAATTAAAAAAACATGACCCGGGACTTGAACTCAATTTTTTTGTGGATGGAGCTTAACTGCCATCAGTTTAAAGAATATCTTTTACCTTTTAACCATGATAGGAAAGTATGAAAAAAAAACATAAAACGATGACCCGGGACCTGTCGTCAAAATCCCAAAAGTATGAAAAAAAAAAAAAAAAAAAAACATGACCCGGGACTTGAACTCAATTTTTTTGTGGATGGAGCTTAACTGCCATCAGTTTAAAGAATATCTTTTGCCTTTTAACCATGATAGGAAAGTATGAAAAAAAAAAAAAAACGATGACCCGGGACCTGTCGTCAAAATTCCAAAAGTATGAAAAAAAAAAATGAAAAAAAACATGACCCGGGACTTGAACTCAATTTTTTTGTGGATGGAGCTTAACTGCCATCAGTTTAAAGAATATATTTTACCTTTTAACCATGATAGGAAAGTATGAAAAAAAAAAAAAAAACGATGACCCGGGACCTGTCCTCAAAATCCCAAAAGTATGAAAAAAAAAAATGAAAAAAAACATGACCCGGGACTTGAACTCAATTTTTTTGTGGATGGAGCTTAACTGCCATCAGTTTAAAGAATATCTTTTGCCTTTTAACCATGATAGGAAAGTATGAAAAAAAAAAAAAAAAGATGACCCGGGACCTGTCGTCAAAATCCCAAAAGTATGAAAAAAAAAAATGAAAAAAAACATGACCCGGGACTTGAACTCAATTTTTTTGTGGATGGAGCTTAACTGCCATCAGTTTAAAGAATATCTTTTGCCTTTTAACCATGATAGGAAAGTATGAAAAAAAAAAAAAAAACGATGACCCGGGACCTGTCGTCCCGGGACCTGTCCCAAAAGTATGAAAAAAAAAAATGAAAAAAAACATGACCCGGGACTTGAACTCAATTTTTTTGTGGATGGAGCTTAACTGCCATCAGTTTAAAGAATATCTTTTGCCTTTTAACCATGATAGGAAAGTATGAAAAAAAAAAAAAAAACGATGACCCGGGACCTGTCGTCAAAATCCCAAAAGTATAAAAAAAAAAAAAAAAAAAAACATGACCTGGGACTTGAACTCAATTTTTTTGTGGATGGAGCTTAACTGCCATCAGTTTAAAGAATATCTTTTGCCTTTTAACCATGATAGGAAAGTATGAAAAAAAAAAAAAAAACGATGACCCGGGACCTGTCGTCAAAATTCCAAAAGTATGAAAAAAAAAAATGAAAAAAAACATGACCCGGGACTTGAACTCAATTTTTTTGTGGATGGAGCTTAACTGCCATCAGTTTAAAGAATATATTTTACCTTTTAACCATGATAGGAAAGTATGAAAAAAAAAAAAAAAAACGATGACCCGGGACCTGTCCTCAAAATCCCAAAAGTATGAAAAAAAAAAATGAAAAAAAACATGACCCGGGACTTGAACTCAATTTTTTTGTGGATGGAGCTTAACTGCCATCAGTTTAAAGAATATCTTTTGCCTTTTAACCATGATAGGAAAGTATGAAAAAAAAAAAAAACGATGACCCGGGACCTGTCGTCAAAATCCCAAAAGTATGAAAAAATTTTTTTAAAAAAACATGACCCGGGACTTGAACTAAATTTTTTTGTGGATGGAGCTTAACTGCCATCAGTTTAAAGAATATCTTTTGCCTTTTAACCATGATAGGAAAGTATAAAAAAAAAAAAAAAACGATGACCCGGGACCTGTCGTCAAAATCCCAAAAGTATGAAAAAAAAATGAAAAAAAACATGACCCGGGACTTGAACTCAATTTTTTTGTGGATGGAGCTTAACTGCCATCAGTTTAAAGAATATCTTTTGCCTTTTAACCATGATAGGAAAGTATGAAAAAAAAAAAAAAAAACGATGACCCGGGACCTGTCCTCAAAATCCCAAAAGTATGAAAAAAATAAATAAAAAAAAACATGACCCGGGACTTGAACTCAATTTTTTTGTGGATGGAGCTTAACTGCCATCAGTTTAAAGAATATCTTTTGCCTTTTAACCATGATAGGAAAGTATGAAAAAAAAAAAAAAACGATGACCCGGGACCTGTCGTCAAAATCCCAAAAGTATGAAAAAAAAAATGAAAAAAAACGATGACCCGGGACCTGTCGTCAAAATCCCAAAAGTATGAAAAAAAAAATGAAAAAAAACATGACCCGGGACTTGAACTCAATTTTTTTGTGGATGGAGCTTAACTGCCATCAGTTTAAAGAATATCTTTTGCCTTTTAACCATGATAGGAAAGTATGAAAAAAAAAAAAAAAACGATGACCCGGGACCTGTAGTCAAAATCCCAAAAGTATGAAAAAAAAAAATGAAAAAAAACATGACCCGGGACTTGAACTAAATTTTTTTGTGGATGGAGCTTAACTGCCATCAGTTTAAAGAATATATTTTGCCTTTTAACCATGATAGGAAAGTATGAAAAAAAAAAAAAAAAAGATGACCCGGGACCTGTCGTCAAAATCCCAAAAGTATGAAAAAAAAAATGAAAAAAAACATGACCCGGGACTTGAACTAAATTTTTTTGTGGATGGAGCTTAACTGCCATCAGTTTAAAGAATATCTTTTGCCTTTTAACCATGATAGGAAAGTATGAAAAAAAAAAAAAAACGATGACCCGGGACCTGTCGTCAAAATCCCAAAAGTATGAAAAAAACAAACAAACAAAAAAACGATGACCCGGGACTTGAACTCTGGTCGTCAAAATCCCAAAAGTGTTAAATGTCAGTGCTTAGACCACTTGGCTTTAGGGGACAACTGGAAAACAAAAGTTTGTTGAGTATTTGAACCTCACTGCTAAGAAAAATGAGAGGGGGGGAACAGAATCCGACGGCAAAAAACCAGCTGTCGGAATCCGTTCCCCCACCCTCATTACGAGAGGTTTTGATGAAGTGGCTTAAAAAAAGGCTGATTACATTTTTTTTGTGGATGGAGCTTAACTGCCATCAGTTTAAAGAATATCTTTTGCCTTTTAACCATGATAGGAAAGTATGAAAAAAAAAGAAAAAAAAAGAAAACGATGACCCGGGACCTGTCGTCAAAATCCCAAAAGTATGAAAAAAAAAATGAAAAAAAACATGACCCGGGACTTGAACTCAATTTTTTTGTGGATGGAGCTTAACTGCCATCAGTTTAAAGAATATCTTTTGCCTTTTAACCATGATAGGAAAGTATGAAAAAAAAAAAAAAACGATGACCCGGGACCTGTCGTCAAAATCCCAAAAGTATGAAAAAAAAAATGAAAAAAAACATGACCCGGGACTTGAACTCAATTTTTTTGTGGATGGAGCTTAACTGCCATCAGTTTAAAGAATATCTTTTGCCTTTTAACCATGATAGGAAAGTATGAAAAAAAAAAAAAAACGATGACCCGGGACCTGTCGTCAAAATCCCAAAAGTATGAAAAAAAAAAATGAAAAAAAACATGACCCGGGACTTGAACTCAATTTTTTTGTGGATGGAGCTTAACTGCCATCAGTTTAAAGAATATCTTTTACCTTTTAACCATGATAGGAAAGTATGAAAAAAAAACAAAAAACGATGACCCGGGACCTGTCGTCAAAATCCCAAAAGTATGAAAAAAATAAATAAAAAAAAACATGACCCGGGACTTGAACTCAATTTTTTTGTGGATGGAGCTTAACTGCCATCAGTTTAAAGAATATCTTTTGCCTTTTAACCATGATAGGAAAGTATGAAAAAAAAAAAAAAACGATGACCCGGGACCTGTCGTCAAAATCCCAAAAGTATGAAAAAAAAAATGAAAAAAAACGATGACCCGGGACCTGTCGTCAAAATCCCAAAAGTATGAAAAAAAAAATGAAAAAAAACATGACCCGGGACTTGAACTCAATTTTTTTGTGGATGGAGCTTAACTGCCATCAGTTTAAAGAATATCTTTTGCCTTTTAACCATGATAGGAAAGTATGAAAAAAAAAAAAAAACCGATGACCCGGGACCTGTAGTCAAAATCCCAAAAGTATGAAAAAAAAAAATGAAAAAAAACATGACCCGGGACTTGAACTAAATTTTTTTGTGGATGGAGCTTAACTGCCATCAGTTTAAAGAATATATTTTGCCTTTTAACCATGATAGGAAAGTATGAAAAAAAAAAAAAAAAAGATGACCCGGGACCTGTCGTCAAAATCCCAAAAGTATGAAAAAAAAAATGAAAAAAAACATGACCCGGGACTTGAACTCAATTTTTTTGTGGATGGAGCTTAACTGCCATCAGTTTAAAGAATATCTTTTGCCTTTTAACCATGATAGGAAAGTATGAAAAAAAAAAAAAAAAAAACGATGACCCGGGACCTGTCGTCAAAATCCCAAAAGTATGAAAAAAAAAAAAAAAAAAAACATGACCTGGGACTTGAACTCAATTTTTTTGTGGATGGAGCTTAACTGCCATCAGTTTAAAGAATATCTTTTGCCTTTTAACCATGATAGGAAAGTATGAAAAAAAAAAAAAAACGATGACCCGGGACCTGTCGTCAAAATTCCAAAAGTATGAAAAAAAAAAAATGAAAAAAAACATGACCCGGGACTTGAACTCAATTTTTTTGTGGATGGAGCTTAACTGCCATCAGTTTAAAGAATATATTTTACCTTTTAACCATGATAGGAAAGTATGAAAAAAATAAAAAAAAACGATGACCCGGGACCTGTCCTCAAAATCCCAAAAGTATGAAAAAAAAAAATGAAAAAAAACATGACCCGGGACTTGAACTCAATTTTTTTGTGGATGGAGCTTAACTGCCATCAGTTTAAAGAATATCTTTTGCCTTTTAACCATGATAGGAAAGTATGAAAAAAAAAAAAAAACGATGACCCGGGACCTGTCGTCAAAATCCCAAAAGTATGAAAAATTTTTTTAAAAAAAACATGACCCGGGACTTGAACTAAATTTTTTTGTGGATGGAGCTTAACTGCCATCAGTTTAAAGAATATCTTTTGCCTTTTAACCATGATAGGAAAGTATGAAAAAAAAAAAAAAACGATGACCCGGGACCTGTCGTCAAAATCCCAAAAGTATGAAAAAAAAATGAAAAAAAACATGACCCGGGACTTGAACTCAATTTTTTTGTGGATGGAGCTTAACTGCCATCAGTTTAAAGAATATCTTTTGCCTTTTAACCATGATAGGAAAGTATGAAAAAAAAAAAAAAACGATGACCCGGGACCTGTCGTCAAAATCCCAAAAGTATGAATTTTTAAAAAAAAAAAAAAACATGACCCGGGACTTGAACTCAATTTTTTTGTGGATGGAGCTTAACTGCCATCAGTTTAAAGAATATCTTTTGCCTTTTAACCATGATAGGAAAGTATGAAAAAAAAAAAAAAAAGATGACCCGGGACCTGTCGTCAAAATCCCAAAAGTATGAAAAAAAAAAATGAAAAAAAACATGACCCGGGACTTGAACTCAATTTTTTTGTGGATGGAGCTTAACTGCCATCAGTTTAAAGAATATCTTTTGCCTTTTAACCATGATAGGAAAGTATAAAAAAAAAAAAAAAACGATGACCCGGGACCTGTCGTCAAAATCCCAAAAGTATGAAAAAAACAAACAAACAAAAAAACGATGACCCGGGACTTGAACTCTGGTCGTCAAAATCCCAAAAGTGTTAAATGTCAGTGCTTAGACCACTTGGCTTTAGGGGACAACTGGAAAACAAAAGTTTGTTGAGTATTTGAACCTCACTGCTAAGAAAAATGAGAGGGGGGGAACAGAATCCGACGGCAAAAAACCAGCTGTCGGAATCCGTTCCCCCACCCTCATTACGAGAGGTTTTGATGAAGTGGCTTAAAAAAAGGCTGATTACATTTTTTTTGTGGATGGAGCTTAACTGCCATCAGTTTAAAGAATATCTTTTGCCTTTTAACCATGATAGGAAAGTATGAAAAAAAAAAAAAAACGATGACCCGGGACCTGTCGTCAAAATCCCAAAAGTATGAAAAAAAAAATGAAAAAAAACATGACCCGGGACTTGAACTCAATTTTTTTGTGGATGGAGCTTAACTGCCATCAGTTTAAAGAATATCTTTTGCCTTTTAACCATGATAGGAAAGTATGAAAAAAAAAAAAAAACGATGACCCGGGACCTGTCGTCAAAATTCCAAAAGTATGAAAAAAAAAAATGAAAAAAAACATGACCCGGGACTTGAACTCAATTTTTTTGTGGATGGAGCTTAACTGCCATCAGTTTAAAGAATATATTTTACCTTTTAACCATGATAGGAAAGTATGAAAAAAATAAAAAAAAACGATGACCCGGGACCTGTCCTCAAAATCCCAAAAGTATGAAAAAAAAAAATGAAAAAAAACATGACCCGGGACTTGAACTCAATTTTTTTGTGGATGGAGCTTAACTGCCATCAGTTTAAAGAATATCTTTTGCCTTTTAACCATGATAGGAAAGTATGAAAAAAAAAAAAAAACGATGACCCGGGACCTGTCGTCAAAATCCCAAAAGTATGAAAATTTTTTTTAAAAAAAACATGACCCGGGACTTGAACTAAATTTTTTTGTGGATGGAGCTTAACTGCCATCAGTTTAAAGAATATCTTTTGCCTTTTAACCATGATAGGAAAGTATGAAAAAAAAAAAAAAACGATGACCCGGGACCTGTCGTCAAAATCCCAAAAGTATGAAAAAAAAATGAAAAAAAACATGACCCGGGACTTGAACTCAATTTTTTTGTGGATGGAGCTTAACTGCCATCAGTTTAAAGAATATCTTTTGCCTTTTAACCATGATAGGAAAGTATGAAAAAAAAAAAAAAACGATGACCCGGGACCTGTCGTCAAAATCCCAAAAGTATGAATTTTTAAAAAAAAAAAAAAACATGACCCGGGACTTGAACTCAATTTTTTTGTGGATGGAGCTTAACTGCCATCAGTTTAAAGAATATCTTTTGCCTTTTAACCATGATAGGAAAGTATGAAAAAAAAAAAAAAAAGATGACCCGGGACCTGTCGTCAAAATCCCAAAAGTATGAAAAAAAAAAATGAAAAAAAACATGACCCGGGACTTGAACTCAATTTTTTTGTGGATGGAGCTTAACTGCCATCAGTTTAAAGAATATCTTTTGCCTTTTAACCATGATAGGAAAGTATAAAAAAAAAAAAAAAACGATGACCCGGGACCTGTCGTCAAAATCCCAAAAGTATGAAAAAAACAAACAAACAAAAAAACGATGACCCGGGACTTGAACTCTGGTCGTCAAAATCCCAAAAGTGTTAAATGTCAGTGCTTAGACCACTTGGCTTTAGGGGACAACTGGAAAACAAAAGTTTGTTGAGTATTTGAACCTCACTGCTAAGAAAAATGAGAGGGGGGGAACAGAATCCGACGGCAAAAAACCAGCTGTCGGAATCCGTTCCCCCACCCTCATTACGAGAGGTTTTGATGAAGTGGCTTAAAAAAAGGCTGATTACATTTTTTTTGTGGATGGAGCTTAACTGCCATCAGTTTAAAGAATATCTTTTGCCTTTTAACCATGATAGGAAAGTATGAAAAAAAAAAAAAAACGATGACCCGGGACCTGTCGTCAAAATCCCAAAAGTATGAAAAAAAAAATGAAAAAAAACATGACCCGGGACTTGAACTCAATTTTTTTGTGGATGGAGCTTAACTGCCATCAGTTTAAAGAATATCTTTTGCCTTTTAACCATGATAGGAAAGTATGAAAAAAAAAAAAAAAACGATGACCCGGGACCTGTCGTCAAAATCCCAAAAGTATGAAAAAAAAAAATGAAAAAAACATGACCCGGGACTTGAACTCAATTTTTTTGTGGATGGAGCTTAACTGCCATCAGTTTAAAGAATATCTTTTACCTTTTAACCATGATAGGAAAGTATGAAAAAAAAACATAAAACGATGACCCGGGACCTGTCGTCAAAATCCCAAAAGTATGAAAAAAATAAATAAAAAAAAACATGACCCGGGACTTGAACTCAATTTTTTTGTGGATGGAGCTTAACTGCCATCAGTTTAAAGAATATCTTTTGCCTTTTAACCATGATAGGAAAGTATGAAAAAAAAAAAAAAACGATGACCCGGGACCTGTCGTCAAAATCCCAAAAGTATGAAAAAAAAAAAAAAAAAAAACATGACCTGGGACTTGAACTCAATTTTTTTGTGGATGGAGCTTAACTGCCATCAGTTTAAAGAATATCTTTTACCTTTTAACCATGATAGGAAAGTATGAAAAAAAAACAAAAAACGATGACCTGGGACCTGTCCTCAAAATCCCAAAAGTATGAAAAAAAAAAATGAAAAAAAACATGACCCGGGACTTGAACTCAATTTTTTTGTGGATGGAGCTTAACTGCCATCAGTTTAAAGAATATCTTTTGCCTTTTAACCATGATAGGAAAGTATGAAAAAAAAAAAAAAACGATGACCCGGGACCTGTCGTCAAAATCCCAAAAGTATGAAAAAAAAAATTAAAAAAAACATGACCCGGGACTTGAACTAAATTTTTTTGGGGATGGAGCTTAACTGCCATCAGTTTAAAGAATATCTTTTGCCTTTTAACCATGATAGGAAAGTATGAAAAAAAAAAAAAAACGATGACCCGGGACCTGTCGTCAAAATCCCAAAAGTATGAATTTTTTTAAAAAAAAAAAAACATGACCCGGGACTTGAACTCAATTTTTTTGTGGATGGAGCTTAACTGCCATCAGTTTAAAGAATATCTTTTGCCTTTTAACCATGATAGGAAAGTATGAAAAAAAAAAAAAAAAGATGACCCGGGACCTGTCGTCAAAATCCCAAAAGTATGAAAAAAAAAAATGAAAAAAAACATGACCCGGGACTTGAACTCAATTTTTTTGTGGATGGAGCTTAACTGCCATCAGTTTAAAGAATATCTTTTGCCTTTTAACCATGATAGGAAAGTATGAAAAAAAAAAAAAAAAGATGACCCGGGACCTGTCGTCAAAATCCCAAAAGTATGAAAAAAAAAAATGAAAAAAAACATGACCCGGGACTTGAACTCAATTTTTTTGTGGATGGAGCTTAACTGCCATCAGTTTAAAGAATATCTTTTGCCTTTTAACCATGATAGGAAAGTATAAAAAAAAAAAAAAAACGATGACCCGGGACCTGTCGTCAAAATCCCAAAAGTATGAAAAAAACAAACAAACAAAAAAACGATGACCCGGGACTTGAACTCTGGTCGTCAAAATCCCAAAAGTGTTAAATGTCAGTGCTTAGACCACTTGGCTTTAGGGGACAACTGGAAAACAAAAGTTTGTTGAGTATTTGAACCTCACTGCTAAGAAAAATGAGAGGGGGGAAACAGAATCCGACGGCAAAAAACCAGCTGTCGGAATCCGTTCCCCCACCCTCATTACGAGAGGTTTTGATGAAGTGGCTTAAAAAAAGGCTGATTACATTTTTTTTGTGGATGGAGCTTAACTGCCATCAGTTTAAAGAATATCTTTTGCCTTTTAACCATGATAGGAAAGTATGAAAAAAAAAGAAAAAAAAAGAAAACGATGACCCGGGACCTGTCGTCAAAATCCCAAAAGTATGAAAAAAAAAATGAAAAAAAACATGACCCGGGACTTGAACTCAATTTTTTTGTGGATGGAGCTTAACTGCCATCAGTTTAAAGAATATCTTTTGCCTTTTAACCATGATAGGAAAGTATGAAAAAAAAAAAAAAACGATGACCCGGGACCTGTCGTCAAAATCCCAAAAGTATGAAAAAAAAAAATGAAAAAAAACATGACCCGGGACTTGAACTCAATTTTTTTGTGGATGGAGCTTAACTGCCATCAGTTTAAAGAATATCTTTTACCTTTTAACCATGATAGGAAAGTATGAAAAAAAAACAAAAAACGATGACCCGGGACCTGTCGTCAAAATCCCAAAAGTATGAAAAAAATAAATAAAAAAAAACATGACCCGGGACTTGAACTCAATTTTTTTGTGGATGGAGCTTAACTGCCATCAGTTTAAAGAATATCTTTTGCCTTTTAACCATGATAGGAAAGTATGAAAAAAAAAAAAAAACGATGACCCGGGACCTGTCGTCAAAATCCCAAAAGTATGGTAAAAAAAATGAAAAAAAACATGACCCGGGACTTGAACTCAATTTTTTTGTGGATGGAGCTTAACTGCCATCAGTTTAAAGAATATCTTTTGCCTTTTAACCATGATAGGAAAGTATGAAAAAAAAAAAAAAAACGATGACCCGGGACCTGTAGTCAAAATCCCAAAAGTATGAAAAAAAAAAATGAAAAAAAACATGACCCGGGACTTGAACTAAATTTTTTTGTGGATGGAGCTTAACTGCCATCAGTTTAAAGAATATATTTTGCCTTTTAACCATGATAGGAAAGTATGAAAAAAAAAAAAAAAAAGATGACCCGGGACCTGTCGTCAAAATCCCAAAAGTATGAAAAAAAAAATGAAAAAAAACATGACCCGGGACTTGAACTCAATTTTTTTGTGGATGGAGCTTAACTGCCATCAGTTTAAAGAATATCTTTTGCCTTTTAACCATGATAGGAAAGTATGAAAAAAAAAAAAAAAAAACGATGACCCGGGACCTGTCGTCAAAATCCCAAAAGTATAAAAAAAAAAAAAAAAAAAAACATGACCTGGGACTTGAACTCAATTTTTTTGTGGATGGAGCTTAACTGCCATCAGTTTAAAGAATATCTTTTGCCTTTTAACCATGATAGGAAAGTATGAAAAAAAAAAAAAAACGATGACCCGGGACCTGTCCTCAAAATCCCAAAAGTATGAAAAAAAAAAATGAAAAAAAACATGACCCGGGACTTGAACTCAATTTTTTTGTGGATGGAGCTTAACTGCCATCAGTTTAAAGAATATCTTTTGCCTTTTAACCATGATAGGAAAGTATGAAAAAAAAAAAAAACGATGACCCGGGACCTGTCGTCAAAATCCCAAAAGTATGAAAAAAAAATTTTAAAAAAACATGACCCGGGACTTGAACTAAATTTTTTTGTGGATGGAGCTTAACTGCCATCAGTTTAAAGAATATCTTTTGCCTTTTAACCATGATAGGAAAGTATAAAAAAAAAAAAAAAACGATGACCCGGGACCTGTCGTCAAAATCCCAAAAGTATGAAAAAAAAATGAAAAAAAACATGACCCGGGACTTGAACTCAATTTTTTTGTGGATGGAGCTTAACTGCCATCAGTTTAAAGAATATCTTTTGCCTTTTAACCATGATAGGAAAGTATGAAAAAAAAAAAAAAACGATGACCCGGGACCTGTCGTCAAAATCCCAAAAGTATGAATTTAAAAAAAAAAAAAAAACATGACCCGGGACTTGAACTCAATTTTTTTGTGGATGGAGCTTAACTGCCATCAGTTTAAATAATATATTTTACCTTTTAACCATGATAGGAAAGTATGAAAAAAAAAAAAAAAAACGATGACCCGGGACCTGTCCTCAAAATCCCAAAAGTATGAAAAAAAAAAATGAAAAAAAACATGACCCGGGACTTGAACTCAATTTTTTTGTGGATGGAGCTTAACTGCCATCAGTTTAAAGAATATCTTTTGCCTTTTAACCATGATAGGAAAGTATGAAAAAAAAAAAAAACGATGACCCGGGACCTGTCGTCAAAATCCCAAAAGTATGAAAAAAAAAATTAAAAAAAACATGACCCGGGACTTGAACTAAATTTTTTTGTGGATGGAGCTTAACTGCCATCAGTTTAAAGAATATCTTTTGCCTTTTAACCATGATAGGAAAGTATAAAAAAAAAAAAAAAAACGATGACCCGGGACCTGTCGTCAAAATCCCAAAAGTATGAAAAAAAAATGAAAAAAAACATGACCCGGGACTTGAACTCAATTTTTTTGTGGATGGAGCTTAACTGCCATCAGTTTAAAGAATATCTTTTGCCTTTTAACCATGATAGGAAAGTATGAAAAAAAAAAAAAAACGATGACCCGGGACCTGTCGTCAAAATCCCAAAAGTATGAATTTTTAAAAAAAAAAAAAACATGACCCGGGACTTGAACTCAATTTTTTTGTGGATGGAGCTTAACTGCCATCAGTTTAAAGAATATCTTTTGCCTTTTAACCATGATAGGAAAGTATGAAAAAAAAAAAAAAAAGATGACCCGGGACCTGTCGTCAAAATCCCAAAAGTATGAAAAAAAAAAATGAAAAAAAACATGACCCGGGACTTGAACTCAATTTTTTTGTGGATGGAGCTTAACTGCCATCAGTTTAAAGAATATCTTTTGCCTTTTAACCATGATAGGAAAGTATAAAAAAAAAAAAAAAACGATGACCCGGGACCTGTCGTCAAAATCCCAAAAGTATGAAAAAAACAAACAAACAAAAAAACGATGACCCGGGACTTGAACTCTGGTCGTCAAAATCCCAAAAGTGTTAAATGTCAGTGCTTAGACCACTTGGCTTTAGGGGACAACTGGAAAACAAAAGTTTGTTGAGTATTTGAACCTCACTGCTAAGAAAAATGAGAGGGGGGGAACAGAATCCGACGGCAAAAAACCAGCTGTCGGAATCCGTTCCCCCACCCTCATTACGAGAGGTTTTGATGAAGTGGCTTAAAAAAAGGCTGATTACATTTTTTTTGTGGATGGAGCTTAACTGCCATCAGTTTAAAGAATATCTTTTGCCTTTTAACCATGATAGGAAAGTATGAAAAAAAAAGAAAAAAAAAGAAAACGATGACCCGGGACCTGTCGTCAAAATCCCAAAAGTATGAAAAAAAAAATGAAAAAAAACATGACCCGGGACTTGAACTCAATTTTTTTGTGGATGGAGCTTAACTGCCATCAGTTTAAAGAATATCTTTTGCCTTTTAACCATGATAGGAAAGTATGAAAAAAAAAAAAAACGATGACCCGGGACCTGTCGTCAAAATCCCAAAAGTATGAAAAAAAAAAATGAAAAAAAACATGACCCGGGACTTGAACTCAATTTTTTTGTGGATGGAGCTTAACTGCCATCAGTTTAAAGAATATCTTTTACCTTTTAACCATGATAGGAAAGTATGAAAAAAAAAAAAAAAAACGATGACCCGGGACCTGTCGTCAAAATCCCAAAAGTATGAAAAAAAAAAATGAAAAAAACATGACCCGGGACTTGAACTCAATTTTTTTGTGGATGGAGCTTAACTGCCATCAGTTTAAAGAATATCTTTTACCTTTTAACCATGATAGGAAAGTATGAAAAAAAAACATAAAACGATGACCCGGGACCTGTCGTCAAAATCCCAAAAGTATGAAAAAAATAAATAAATAAAAACATGACCCGGGACTTGAACTCAATTTTTTTGTGGATGGAGCTTAACTGCCATCAGTTTAAAGAATATCTTTTGCCTTTTAACCATGATAGGAAAGTATGAAAAAAAAAAAAAACGATGACCCGGGACCTGTCGTCAAAATTCCAAAAGTATGAAAAAAAAAAATGAAAAAAAACATGACCCGGGACTTGAACTCAATTTTTTTGTGGATGGAGCTTAACTGCCATCAGTTTAAAGAATATATTTTACCTTTTAACCATGATAGGAAAGTATGAAAAAAAAAAAAAAAACGATGACCCGGGACCTGTCCTCAAAATCCCAAAAGTATGAAAAAAAAAAATGAAAAAAAACATGACCCGGGACTTGAACTCAATTTTTTTGTGGATGGAGCTTAACTGCCAT
This sequence comes from Phoxinus phoxinus, assembly GCF_949152265.1. Lineage (NCBI taxonomy): Eukaryota > Metazoa > Chordata > Actinopteri > Cypriniformes > Leuciscidae > Phoxinus > Phoxinus phoxinus. The sequence goes on from NC_136888.1 coordinate 19,325,199, forward strand.
CAGTTTAAAGAATATCTTTTACCTTTTAACCATGATAGGAAAGTATGAAAAAAAAACAAAAAACGATGACCCGGGACCTGTCGTCAAAATCCCAAAAGTATGAAAAAAAAAATGAAAAAAAACATGACCCGGGACTTGAACTCAATTTTTTTGTGGATGGAGCTTAACTGCCATCAGTTTAAAGAATATCTTTTGCCTTTTAACCATGATAGGAAAGTATGAAAAAAAAAAAAAAACGATGACCCGGGACCTGTCGTCAAAATCCCAAAAGTATGAAAAAAAAAATGGAAAAAAACATGACCCGGGACTTGAACTCAATTTTTTTGTGGATGGAGCTTAACTGCCATCAGTTTAAAGAATATCTTTTGCCTTTTAACCATGATAGGAAAGTATGAAAAAAAAAAAAAAACGATGACCCGGGACCTGTCGTCAAAATCCCGAAAGTATGAAAAAAAAAAATGAAAAAAAACATGACCCGGGACTTGAACTCAATTTTTTTGTGGATGGAGCTTAACTGCCATCAGTTTAAAGAATATCTTTTGCCTTTTAACCATGATAGGAAAGTATGAAAAAAAAAAAAAAAACGATGACCCGGGACCTGTCGTCAAAATCCCAAAAGTATGAAAAAAAAAAATGAAAAAAACATGACCCGGGACTTGAACTCAATTTTTTTGTGGATGGAGCTTAACTGCCATCAGTTTAAAGAATATCTTTTACCTTTTAACCATGATAGGAAAGTATGAAAAAAAAACATAAAACGATGACCCGGGACCTGTCGTCAAAATCCCAAAAGTATGAAAAAAATAAATAAAAAAAAACATGACCCGGGACTTGAACTCAATTTTTTTGTGGATGGAGCTTAACTGCCATCAGTTTAAAGAATATCTTTTGCCTTTTAACCATGATAGGAAAGTATGAAAAAAAAAAAAAAACGATGACCCGGGACCTGTCGTCAAAATCCCAAAAGTATGAAAAAAAAAAAAAAAAAAAACATGACCTGGGACTTGAACTCAATTTTTTTGTGGATGGAGCTTAACTGCCATCAGTTTAAAGAATATCTTTTGCCTTTTAACCATGATAGGAAAGTATGAAAAAAAAAAAAAAACGATGACCCGGGACCTGTCGTCAAAATTCCAAAAGTATGAAAAAAAAAAATGAAAAAAAACATGACCCGGGACTTGAACTCAATTTTTTTGTGGATGGAGCTTAACTGCCATCAGTTTAAAGAATATATTTTACCTTTTAACCATGATAGGAAAGTATGAAAAAAAAAAAAAAAACGATGACCCGGGACCTGTCCTCAAAATCCCAAAAGTATGAAAAAAAAAAATGAAAAAAAACATGACCCGGGACTTGAACTCAATTTTTTTGTGGATGGAGCTTAACTGCCATCAGTTTAAAGAATATCTTTTACCTTTTAACCATGATAGGAAAGTATGAAAAAAAAACAAAAAACGATGACCCGGGACCTGTCGTCAAAATCCCAAAAGTATGAAAAAAAAAATGAAAAAAAACATGACCCGGGACTTGAACTCAATTTTTTTGTGGATGGAGCTTAACTGCCATCAGTTTAAAGAATATCTTTTGCCTTTTAACCATGATAGGAAAGTATGAAAAAAAAAAAAAAAACGATGACCCGGGACCTGTCGTCAAAATCCCAAAAGTATGAAAAAAATAAATAAAAAAAAACATGACCCGGGACTTGAACTCAATTTTTTTGTGGATGGAGCTTAACTGCCATCAGTTTAAAGAATATCTTTTGCCTTTTAACCATGATAGGAAAGTATGAAAAAAAAAAAAAAAACGATGACCCGGGACCTGTCGTCAAAATCCCAAAAGTATGAAAGAAAAAATGAAAAAAAACATGACCCGGGACTTGAACTCAATTTTTTTGTGGATGGAGCTTAACTGCCATCAGTTTAAAGAATATCTTTTGCCTTTTAACCATGATAGGAAAGTATGAAAAAAAAAAAAAAACGATGACCCGGGACCTGTCGTCAAAATCCCAAAAGTATGAAAAAAAAAAAAAAAAAAAACATGACCTGGGACTTGAACTCAATTTTTTTGTGGATGGAGCTTAACTGCCATCAGTTTAAAGAATATCTTTTGCCTTTTAACCATGATAGGAAAGTATGAAAAAAAAAAAAAAACGATGACCCGGGACCTGTCGTCAAAATTCCAAAAGTATGAAAAAAAAAAATGAAAAAAAACATGACTCGGGACTTGAACTCAATTTTTTTGTGGATGGAGCTTAACTGCCATCAGTTTAAAGAATATATTTTACCTTTTAACCATGATAGGAAAGTATGAAAAAAAAAAAAAAAACGATGACCCGGGACCTGTCCTCAAAATCCCAAAAGTATGAAAAAAAAAAATGAAAAAAAACATGACCCGGGACTTGAACTCAATTTTTTTGTGGATGGAGCTTAACTGCCATCAGTTTAAAGAATATCTTTTGCCTTTTAACCATGATAGGAAAGTATGAAAAAAAAAAAAAAACGATGACCCGGGACCTGTCGTCAAAATCCCAAAAGTATGAAAAAAAAAATGAAAAAAAACATGACCCGGGACTTGAACTCAATTTTTTTGTGGATGGAGCTTAACTGCCATCAGTTTAAAGAATATCTTTTGCCTTTTAACCATGATAGGAAAGTATGAAAAAAAAAAAAAAAAGATGACCCGGGACCTGTCGTCAAAATCCCAAAAGTATGAAAAAAAAAAATGAAAAAAAACATGACCCGGGACTTGAACTCAATTTTTTTGTGGATGGAGCTTAACTGCCATCAGTTTAAAGAATATCTTTTGCCTTTTAACCATGATAGGAAAGTATATAAAAAAAAAAAAAACGATGACCCGGGACCTGTCGTCAAAATCCCAAAAGTATGAAAAAACAAACAAACAAAAAAACGATGACCCGGGACTTGAACTCTGGTCGTCAAAATCCCAAAAGTGTTAAATGTCAGTGCTTAGACCACTTGGCTTTAGGGGACAACTGGAAAACAAAAGTTTGTTGAGTATTTGAACCTCACTGCTAAGAAAAATGAGAGGGAGGGAACAGAATCCGACGGCAAAAAACCAGCTGTCGGAATCCGTTCCCCCACCCTCATTACGAGAGGTTTTGATGAAGTGGCTTAAAAAAAGGCTGATTACATTTTTTTTGTGGATGGAGCTTAACTGCCATCAGTTTAAAGAATATCTTTTGCCTTTTAACCATGATAGGAAAGTATGAAAAAAAAAGAAAAAAAAAGAAAACGATGACCCGGGACCTGTCGTCAAAATCCCAAAAGTATGAAAAAAAAAATGAAAAAAAACATGACCCGGGACTTGAACTCAATTTTTTTGTGGATGGAGCTTAACTGCCATCAGTTTAAAGAATATCTTTTGCCTTTTAATCATGATAGGAAAGTATGAAAAAAAAAAAAAAAACGATGACCCGGGACCTGTCGTCAAAATCCCAAAAGTATGAAAAAAAAAATGAAAAAAAACATGACCCGGGACTTGAACTCAATTTTTTTGTGGATGGAGCTTAACTGCCATCAGTTTAAAGAATATCTTTTGCCTTTTAACCATGATAGGAAAGTATGAAAAAAAAAAAAAAACGATGACCCGGGACCTGTCGTCAAAATCCCAAAAGTATGAAAAAAAAAAATGAAAAAAAACATGACCCGGGACTTGAACTCAATTTTTTTGTGGATGGAGCTTAACTGCCATCAGTTTAAAGAATATCTTTTGCCTTTTAACCATGATAGGAAAGTATGAAAAAAAAAAAAAAACGATGACCCGGGACCTGTCGTCAAAATCCCAAAAGTATGAAAAAAAAAAATGAAAAAAACATGACCCGGGACTTGAACTCAATTTTTTTGTGGATGGAGCTTAACTGCCATCAGTTTAAAGAATATCTTTTACCTTTTAACCATGATAGGAAAGTATGAAAAAAAAACATAAAACGATGACCCGGGACCTGTCGTCAAAATCCCAAAAGTATGAAAAAAAAAAAAAAAAAAAAACATGACCCGGGACTTGAACTCAATTTTTTTGTGGATGGAGCTTAACTGCCATCAGTTTAAAGAATATCTTTTGCCTTTTAACCATGATAGGAAAGTATGAAAAAAAAAAAAAAACGATGACCCGGGACCTGTCGTCAAAATTCCAAAAGTATGAAAAAAAAAAATGAAAAAAAACATGACCCGGGACTTGAACTCAATTTTTTTGTGGATGGAGCTTAACTGCCATCAGTTTAAAGAATATGTTTTACCTTTTAACCATGATAGGAAAGTATGAAAAAAAAACAAAAAACGATGACCCGGGACCTGTCGTCAAAATCCCAAAAGTATGAAAAAAAAAATGAAAAAAAACATGACCCGGGACTTGAACTCAATTTTTTTGTGGATGGAGCTTAACTGCCATCAGTTTAAAGAATATCTTTTGCCTTTTAACCATGATAGGAAAGTATAAAAAAAAAAAAAAAACGATGACCCGGGACCTGTCGTCAAAATCCCAAAAGTATGAAAAAAAAATGAAAAAAAACATGACCCGGGACTTGAACTCAATTTTTTTGTGGATGGAGCTTAACTGCCATCAGTTTAAAGAATATCTTTTGCCTTTTAACCATGATAGGAAAGTATGAAAAAAAAAAAAAAACGATGACCCGGGACCTGTCGTCAAAATCCCAAAAGTATGAATTTAAAAAAAAAAAAAAAACATGACCCGGGACTTGAACTCAATTTTTTTGTGGATGGAGCTTAACTGCCATCAGTTTAAAGAATATCTTTTGCCTTTTAACCATGATAGGAAAGTATGAAAAAAAAAAAAAAAAACGATGACCCGGGACCTGTCGTCAAAATCCCAAAAGTATGAAAAAAAAAAATGAAAAAAAACATGACCCGGGACTTGAACTCAATTTTTTTGTGGATGGAGCTTAACTGCCATCAGTTTAAAGAATATCTTTTACCTTTTAACCATGATAGGAAAGTATGAAAAAAAAACATAAAACGATGACCCGGGACCTGTCGTCAAAATCCCAAAAGTATGAAAAAAATAAATAAAAAAAAACATGACCCGGGACTTGAACTCAATTTTTTTGTGGATGGAGCTTAACTGCCATCAGTTTAAAGAATATCTTTTGCCTTTTAACCATGATAGGAAAGTATGAAAAAAAAAAAAAAACGATGACCCGGGACCTGTCGTCAAAATTCCAAAAGTATGAAAAAAAAAAATGAAAAAAAACATGACCCGGGACTTGAACTCAATTTTTTTGTGGATGGAGCTTAACTGCCATCAGTTTAAAGAATATATTTTACCTTTTAACCATGATAGGAAAGTATGAAAAAAAAAAAAAAAACGATGACCCGGGACCTGTCCTAAAAATCCCAAAAGTATGAAAAAAAAAAATGAAAAAAAACATGACCCGGGACTTGAACTCAATTTTTTTGTGGATGGAGCTTAACTGCCATCAGTTTAAAGAATATCTTTTACCTTTTAACCATGATAGGAAAGTATGAAAAAAAAAAAAAAAAACGATGACCCGGGACCTGTCGTCAAAATCCCAAAAGTATGAAAAAAAAAATGAAAAAAAACATGACCCGGGACTTGAACTCAATTTTTTTGTGGATGGAGCTTAACTGCCATCAGTTTAAAGAATATCTTTTGCCTTTTAACCATGATAGGAAAGTATGAAAAAAAAAAAAAAACGATGACCCGGGACCTGTCGTCAAAATCCCAAAAGTATGAAAAAAAAAATGAAAAAAAACATGACCCGGGACTTGAACTCAATTTTTTTGTGGATGGAGCTTAACTGCCATCAGTTTAAAGAATATATTTTACCTTTTAACCATGATAGGAAAGTATAAAAAAAAAAAAAAAAACGATGACCCGGGACCTGTCCTCAAAATCCCAAAAGTATGAAAAAAAAAAATGAAAAAAAACATGACCCGGGACTTGAACTCAATTTTTTTGTGGATGGAGCTTAACTGCCATCAGTTTAAAGAATATCTTTTACCTTTTAACCATGATAGGAAAGTATGAAAAAAAAAAAAAAAAACGATGACCCGGGACCTGTCGTCAAAATCCCAAAAGTATGAAAAAAAAAATGAAAAAAAACATGACCCGGGACTTGAACTCAATTTTTTTGTGGATGGAGCTTAACTGCCATCAGTTTAAAGAATATCTTTTGCCTTTTAACCATGATAGGAAAGTATGAAAAAAAAAAAAAAACGATGACCCGGGACCTGTCGTCAAAATCCCAAAAGTATGAAAAAAAAAATGGAAAAAAACATGACCCGGGACTTGAACTCAATTTTTTTGTGGATGGAGCTTAACTGCCATCAGTTTAAAGAATATCTTTTGCCTTTTAACCATGATAGGAAAGTATGAAAAAAAAAAAAAAACGATGACCCGGGACCTGTCGTCAAAATCCCAAAAGTATGAAAAAAAAAAATGAAAAAAAACATGACCCGGGACTTGAACTCAATTTTTTTGTGGATGGAGCTTAACTGCCATCAGTTTAAAGAATATCTTTTACCTTTTAACCATGATAGGAAAGTATGAAAAAAAAACATAAAACGATGACCCGGGACCTGTCGTCAAAATCCCAAAAGTATGAAAAAAATAAATAAAAAAAAACATGACCCGGGACTTGAACTCAATTTTTTTTGTGGATGGAGCTTAACTGCCATCAGTTTAAAGAATATCTTTTGCCTTTTAACCATGATAGGAAAGTATGAAAAAAAAAAAAAAACGATGACCCGGGACCTGTCGTCAAAATCCCAAAAGTATGAAAAAAAAAAATGAAAAAAAACATGACCCGGGACTTGAACTCAATTTTTTTGTGGATGGAGCTTAACTGCCATCAGTTTAAAGAATATCTTTTGCCTTTTAACCATGATAGGAAAGTATGAAAAAAAAAAAAAAACGATGACCCGGGACCTGTCGTCAAAATCCCAAAAGTATGAAAAAAAAAAAAAAAAAAAACATGACCTGGGACTTGAACTCAATTTTTTTGTGGATGGAGCTTAACTGCCATCAGTTTAAAGAATATCTTTTGCCTTTTAACCATGATAGGAAAGTATGAAAAAAAAAAAAAAAACGATGACCCGGGACCTGTCGTCAAAATTCCAAAAGTATGAAAAAAAAAAATGAAAAAAAAACATGACTCGGGACTTGAACTCAATTTTCTTGTGGATGGAGCTTAACTGCCATCAGTTTAAAGAATATATTTTACCTTTTAACCATGATAGGAAAGTATGAAAAAAAAAAAAAAAACGATGACCCGGGACCTGTCCTCAAAATCCCAAAAGTATGAAAAAAAAAAATGAAAAAAAACATGACCCGGGACTTGAACTCAATTTTTTTGTGGATGGAGCTTAACTGCCATCAGTTTAAAGAATATCTTTTGCCTTTTAACCATGATAGGAAAGTATGAAAAAAAAAAAAAAACGATGACCCGGGACCTGTCGTCAAAATCCCAAAAGTATGAAAAAAAAAATGAAAAAAAACATGACCCGGGACTTGAACTAAATTTTTTTGTGGATGGAGCTTAACTGCCATCAGTTTAAAGAATATCTTTTGCCTTTTAACCATGATAGGAAAGTATGAAAAAAAAAAAAAAACGATGACCCGGGACCTGTCGTCAAAATCCCAAAAGTATGAAAAAAAAATTAAAAAAAACATGACCCGGGACTTGAACTCAATTTTTTTGTGGATGGAGCTTAACTGCCATCAGTTTAAAGAATATCTTTTGCCTTTTAACCATGATAGGAAAGTATGAAAAAAAAAAAAAAACGATGACCCGGGACCTGTCGTCAAAATCCCAAAAGTATGAAATTTTTTTTAAAAAAAAAACATGACCCGGGACTTGAACTCAATTTTTTTGTGGATGGAGCTTAACTGCCATCAGTTTAAAGAATATCTTTTGCCTTTTAACCATGATAGGAAAGTATGAAAAAAAAAGATGACCCGGGACCTGTCGTCAAAATCCCAAAAGTATGAAAAAAAAAAATGAAAAAAACATGACCCGGGACTTGAACTCAATTTTTTTGTGGATGGAGCTTAACTGCCATCAGTTTAAAGAATATCTTTTGCCTTTTAACCATGATAGGAAAGTATATAAAAAAAAAAAAAACGATGACCCGGGACCTGTCGTCAAAATCCCAAAAGTATGAAAAAAACAAACAAACAAAAAAACGATGACCCGGGACTTGAACTCTGGTCGTCAAAATCCCAAAAGTGTTAAATGTCAGTGCTTAGACCACTTGGCTTTAGGGGACAACTGGAAAACAAAAGTTTGTTGAGTATTTGAACCTCACTGCTAAGAAAAATGAGAGGGGGGGAACAGAATCCGACGGCAAAAAACCAGCTGTCGGAATCCGTTCCCCCACCCTCATTACGAGAGGTTTTGATGAAGTGGCTTAAAAAAAGGCTGATTACATTTTTTTTGTGGATGGAGCTTAACTGCCATCAGTTTAAAGAATATCTTTTGCCTTTTAACCATGATAGGAAAGTATGAAAAAAAAAGAAAAAAAAAGAAAACGATGACCCGGGACCTGTCGTCAAAATCCCAAAAGTATGAAAAAAAAAATGAAAAAAAACATGACCCGGGACTTGAACTCAATTTTTTTGTGGATGGAGCTTAACTGCCATCAGTTTAAAGAATATCTTTTGCCTTTTAACCATGATAGGAAAGTATGAAAAAAAAAAAAAAACGATGACCCGGGACCTGTCGTCAAAATCCCAAAAGTATGAAAAAAAAAATGAAAAAAAACATGACCAGGGACTTGAACTCAATTTTTTTGTGGATGGAGCTTAACTGCCATCAGTTTAAAGAATATATTTTGCCTTTTAACCATGATAGGAAAGTATGAAAAAAAAAAAAAAACGATGACCCGGGACCTGTCGTCAAAATCCCAAAAGTATGAAAAAAAAAAATGAAAAAAAACATGACCCGGGACTTGAACTCAATTTTTTTGTGGATGGAGCTTAACTGCCATCAGTTTAAAGAATATCTTTTGCCTTTTAACCATGATAGGAAAGTATGAAAAAAAAAAAAAAACGATGACCCGGGACCTGTCGTCAAAATCCCAAAAGTATGAAAAAAAAAAATGAAAAAAACATGACCCGGGACTTGAACTCAATTTTTTTGTGGATGGAGCTTAACTGCCATCAGTTTAAAGAATATCTTTTACCTTTTAACCATGATAGGAAAGTATGAAAAAAAAACATAAAACGATGACCCGGGACCTGTCGTCAAAATCCCAAAAGTATAAAAAAAAAAAAAAAAAAAAAACATGACCCGGGACTTGAACTCAATTTTTTTGTGGATGGAGCTTAACTGCCATCAGTTTAAAGAATATCTTTTGCCTTTTAACCATGATAGGAAAGTATGAAAAAAAAAAAAAAACGATGACCCGGGACCTGTCGTCAAAATTCCAAAAGTATGAAAAAAAAAAAATGAAAAAAAACATGACCCGGGACTTGAACTCAATTTTTTTGTGGATGGAGCTTAACTGCCATCAGTTTAAAGAATATATTTTACCTTTTAACCATGATAGGAAAGTATGAAAAAAAAAAAAAAAACGATGACCCGGGACCTGTCCTCAAAATCCCAAAAGTATGAAAAAAAAAAATGAAAAAAAACATGACCCGGGACTTGAACTCAATTTTTTTGTGGATGGAGCTTAACTGCCATCAGTTTAAAGAATATCTTTTACCTTTTAACCATGATAGGAAAGTATGAAAAAAAAACAAAAAACGATGACCCGGGACCTGTCGTCAAAATCCCAAAAGTATGAAAAAAAAAATGAAAAAAAACATGACCCGGGACTTGAACTCAATTTTTTTGTGGATGGAGCTTAACTGCCATCAGTTTAAAGAATATCTTTTGCCTTTTAACCATGATAGGAAAGTATGAAAAAAAAAAAAAAACGATGACCCGGGACCTGTCGTCAAAATCCCAAAAGTATGAAAAAAAAAAATGAAAAAAAACATGACCCGGGACTTGAACTCAATTTTTTTGTGGATGGAGCTTAACTGCCATCAGTTTAAAGAATATCTTTTGCCTTTTAACCATGATAGGAAAGTATGAAAAAAAAAAAAAAAACGATGACCCGGGACCTGTCGTCAAAATCCCAAAAGTATGAAAAAAAAAATGAAAAAAAACATGACCCGGGACTTGAACTCAATTTTTTTGTGGATGGAGCTTAACTGCCATCAGTTTAAAGAATATCTTTTGCCTTTTAACCATGATAGGAAAGTATGAAAAAAAAAAAAAAACGATGACCCGGGACCTGTCGTCAAAATCCCAAAAGTATGAAAAAAAAAAATGAAAAAAAACATGACCCGGGACTTGAACTCAATTTTTTTGTGGATGGAGCTTAACTGCCATCAGTTTAAAGAATATCTTTTGCCTTTTAACCATGATAGGAAAGTATGAAAAAAAAAGAAAAAAAAAGAAAACGATGACCCGGGACCTGTCGTCAAAATCCCAAAAGTATGAAAAAAAAAATGAAAAAAAACATGACCCGGGACTTGAACTCAATTTTTTTGTGGATGGAGCTTAACTGCCATCAGTTTAAAGAATATCTTTTGCCTTTTAACCATGATAGGAAAGTATGAAAAAAAAAAAAAAACGATGACCCGGGACCTGTCGTCAAAATCCCAAAAGTATGGAAAAAAAAATGAAAAAAAACATGACCCGGGACTTGAACTCAATTTTTTTGTGGATGGAGCTTAACTGCCATCAGTTTAAAGAATATCTTTTGCCTTTTAACCATGATAGGAAAGTATGAAAAAAAAAAAAAAACGATGACCCGGACCTGTCGTCAAAATCCCAAAAGTATGAAAAAAAAAAATGAAAAAAAACATGACCCGGGACTTGAACTCAATTTTTTTGTGGATGGAGCTTAACTGCCATCAGTTTAAAGAATATCTTTTACCTTTTAACCATGATAGGAAAGTATGAAAAAAAAAAAAAAACGATGACCCGGGACCTGTCGTCAAAATCCCAAAAGTATGAAAAAAAAAATGAAAAAAAACGATGACCCGGGACCTGTCGTCAAAATCCCAAAAGTATGAAAAAAAAAATGAAAAAAAACATGACCCGACACTTGAACTCAATTTTTTTGTGGATGGAGCTTAACTGCCATCAGTTTAAAGAATATCTTTTGCCTTTTAACCATGATAGGAAAGTATGAAAAAAAAAAAAAAAACGATGACCCGGGACCTGTCGTCAAAATCCCAAAAGTATGAAAAAAAAAATGAAAAAAAACATGACCCGGGACTTGAACTCAATTTTTTTGTGGATGGAGCTTAACTGCCATCAGTTTAAAGAATATCTTTTGCCTTTTAACCATGATAGGAAAGTATGAAAAAAAAAAAAAAACGATGACCCGGGACCTGTCGTCAAAATCCCAAAAGTATGAAAAAAAAAAAAAAAAAAAACATGACCTGGGACTTGAACTCAATTTTTTTGTGGATGGAGCTTAACTGCCATCAGTTTAAAGAATATCTTTTGCCTTTTAACCATGATAGGAAAGTATGAAAAAAAAAAAAAAACGATGACCCGGGACCTGTCGTCAAAATTCCAAAAGTATGAAAAAAAAAATGAAAAAAAACATGACTCGGGACTTGAACTCAATTTTTTTGTGGATGGAGCTTAACTGCCATCAGTTTAAAGAATATCTTTTGCCTTTTAACCATGATAGGAAAGTATGAAAAAAAAAAAAAAACGATGACCCGGGACCTGTCGTCAAAATCCCAAAAGTATGAAAAAAAAAATGAAAAAAAACATGACCCGGGACTTGAACTAAATTTTTTTGTGGATGGAGCTTAACTGCCATCAGTTTAAAGAATATCTTTTGCCTTTTAACCATGATAGGAAAGTATGAAAAAAAAAAAAAAACGATGACCCGGGACCTGTCGTCAAAATCCCAAAAGTATGAAAAAAAAATGAAAAAAAAACATGACCCGGGACTTGAACTCAATTTTTTTGTGGATGGAGCTTAACTGCCATCAGTTTAAAGAATATCTTTTGCCTTTTAACCATGATAGGAAAGTATGAAAAAAAAAAAAAAACGATGACCCGGGACCTGTCGTCAAAATCCCAAAAGTATGAAATTTTTTTTAAAAAAAAAACATGACCCGGGACTTGAACTCAATTTTTTTGTGGATGGAGCTTAACTGCCATCAGTTTAAAGAATATCTTTTGCCTTTTAACCATGATAGGAAAGTATGAAAAAAAAAAAAAAAAGATGACCCGGGACCTGTCGTCAAAATCCCAAAAGTATGAAAAAAAAAAATGAAAAAAAACATGACCCGGGACTTGAACTCAATTTTTTTGTGGATGGAGCTTAACTGCCATCAGTTTAAAGAATATCTTTTGCCTTTTAACCATGATAGGAAAGTATGAAAAAAAAAAAAAAAAGATGACCCGGGACCTGTCGTCAAAATCCCAAAAGTATGAAAAAAACAAACAAACAAAAAAACGATGACCCGGGACTTGAACTCTGGTCGTCAAAATCCCAAAAGTGTTAAATGTCAGTGCTTAGACCACTTGGCTTTAGGGGACAACTGGAAAACAAAAGTTTGTTGAGTATTTGAACCTCACTGCTAAGAAAAATGAGAGGGGGGGAACAGAATCCGACGGCAAAAAACCAGCTGTCGGAATCCAATCCCCCACCCTCATTACGAGAGGTTTTGATGAAGTGGCTTAAAAAAAGGCTGATTACATTTTTTTTGTGGATGGAGCTTAACTGCCATCAGTTTAAAGAATATCTTTTGCCTTTTAACCATGATAGGAAAGTATGAAAAAAAAAGAAAAAAAAAGAAAACGATGACCCGGGACCTGTCGTCAAAATCCCAAAAGTATGAAAAAAAAAATGAAAAAAAACATGACCCGGGACTTGAACTCAATTTTTTTGTGGATGGAGCTTAACTGCCATCAGTTTAAAGAATATCTTTTGCCTTTTAACCATGATAGGAAAGTATGAAAAAAAAAAAAAAACGATGACCCGGGACCTGTCGTCAAAATCCCAAAAGTATGAAAAAAAAAATGAAAAAAAACATGACCCGGGACTTGAACTCAATTTTTTTGTGGATGGAGCTTAACTGCCATCAGTTTAAAGAATATATTTTGCCTTTTAACCATGATAGGAAAGTATGAAAAAAAAAAAAAAACGATGACCCGGGACCTGTCGTCAAAATCCCAAAAGTATGAAAAAAAAAAATGAAAAAAAACATGACCCGGGACTTGAACTCAATTTTTTTGTGGATGGAGCTTAACTGCCATCAGTTTAAAGAATATCTTTTGCCTTTTAACCATGATAGGAAAGTATGAAAAAAAAAAAAAAACGATGACCCGGGACCTGTCGTCAAAATCCCAAAAGTATGAAAAAAAAAAATGAAAAAAACATGACCCGGGACTTGAACTCAATTTTTTTGTGGATGGAGCTTAACTGCCATCAGTTTAAAGAATATCTTTTACCTTTTAACCATGATAGGAAAGTATGAAAAAAAAACATAAAACGATGACCCGGGACCTGTCGTCAAAATCCCAAAAGTATGAAAAAAAAAAAAAAAAAAAAACATGACCCGGGACTTGAACTCAATTTTTTTGTGGATGGAGCTTAACTGCCATCAGTTTAAAGAATATCTTTTGCCTTTTAACCATGATAGGAAAGTATGAAAAAAAAAAAAAAACGATGACCCGGGACCTGTCGTCAAAATTCCAAAAGTATGAAAAAAAAAAATGAAAAAAAACATGACCCGGGACTTGAACTCAATTTTTTTGTGGATGGAGCTTAACTGCCATCAGTTTAAAGAATATATTTTACCTTTTAACCATGATAGGAAAGTATGAAAAAAAAAAAAAAAACGATGACCCGGGACCTGTCCTCAAAATCCCAAAAGTATGAAAAAAAAAAATGAAAAAAAACATGACCCGGGACTTGAACTCAATTTTTTTGTGGATGGAGCTTAACTGCCATCAGTTTAAAGAATATCTTTTACCTTTTAACCATGATAGGAAAGTATGAAAAAAAAACAAAAAACGATGACCCGGGACCTGTCGTCAAAATCCCAAAAGTATGAAAAAAAAAATGAAAAAAAACATGACCCGGGACTTGAACTCAATTTTTTTGTGGATGGAGCTTAACTGCCATCAGTTTAAAGAATATCTTTTGCCTTTTAACCATGATAGGAAAGTATGAAAAAAAAAAAAAAACGATGACCCGGGACCTGTCGTCAAAATCCCAAAAGTATGAAAAAAAAAAATGAAAAAAAACATGACCCGGGACTTGAACTCAATTTTTTTGTGGATGGAGCTTAACTGCCATCAGTTTAAAGAATATCTTTTGCCTTTTAACCATGATAGGAAAGTATGAAAAAAAAAAAAAAAACGATGACCCGGGACCTGTCGTCAAAATCCCAAAAGTATGAAAAAAAAAATGAAAAAAAACATGACCCGGGACTTGAACTCAATTTTTTTGTGGATGGAGCTTAACTGCCATCAGTTTAAAGAATATCTTTTGCCTTTTAACCATGATAGGAAAGTATGAAAAAAAAAAAAAAACGATGACCCGGGACCTGTCGTCAAAATCCCAAAAGTATGGAAAAAAAAATGAAAAAAAACATGACCCGGGACTTGAACTCAATTTTTTTGTGGATGGAGCTTAACTGCCATCAGTTTAAAGAATATCTTTTGCCTTTTAACCATGATAGGAAAGTATGAAAAAAAAAAAAAAACGATGACCCGGGACCTGTCGTCAAAATCCCAAAAGTATGAAAAAAAAAAATGAAAAAAAACATGACCCGGGACTTGAACTCAATTTTTTTGTGGATGGAGCTTAACTGCCATCAGTTTAAAGAATATCTTTTACCTTTTAACCATGATAGGAAAGTATGAAAAAAAAAAAAAAACGATGACCCGGGACCTGTCGTCAAAATCCCAAAAGTATGAAAAAAAAAATGAAAAAAAACGATGACCCGGGACCTGTCGTCAAAATCCCAAAAGTATGAAAAAAAAAATGAAAAAAAACATGACCCGACACTTGAACTCAATTTTTTTGTGGATGGAGCTTAACTGCCATCAGTTTAAAGAATATCTTTTACCTTTTAACCATGATAGGAAAGTATGAAAAAACTAAAAAAACGATGACCCGGGACCTGTCGTCAAAATCCCAAAAGTATGAAAAAAAAAAATGAAAAAAAAACATGACCCGGGACTTGAACTCAATTTTTTTGTGGATGGAGCTTAACTGCCATCAGTTTAAAGAATATCTTTTGCCTTTTAACCATGATAGGAAAGTATGAAAAAAAAAAAAAAAACGATGACCCGGGACCTGTCGTCAAAATCCCAAAAGTATGAAAAAAAAAATGAAAAAAAACATGACCCGGGACTTGAACTCAATTTTTTTGTGGATGGAGCTTAACTGCCATCAGTTTAAAGAATATATTTTGCCTTTTAACCATGATAGGAAAGTATGAAAAAAAAAAAAAACGATGACCCCGGGACCTGTCGTCAAAATCCCAAAAGTATGAAAAAAAAATTTTTTTTAAAACATGACCCGGGACTTGAACTCAATTTTTTTGTGGATGGAGCTTAATTGCCATCAGTTTAAATAATATCTTTTGCCTTTTAACCATGATAGGAAAGTATAAAAAAAAAAAAAAAACGATGACCCGGGACCTGTCGTCAAAATCCCAAAAGTATGAAAAAAAAAAATGAAAAAAAACATGACCCGGGACTTGAACTCAATTTTTTTGTGGATGGAGCTTAACTGCCATCAGTTTAAAGAATATCTTTTGCCTTTTAACCATGATAGGAAAGTATGAAAAAAAAAAAAAAACGATGACCCGGGACCTGTCGTCAAAATCCCAAAAGTATGAAAAAAAAATTTTTTTTAAAACATGACCCGGGACTTGAACTCAATTTTTTTGTGGATGGAGCTTAATTGCCATCAGTTTAAAGAATATCTTTTGCCTTTTAACCATGATAGGAAAGTATAAAAAAAAAAAAAAAACGATGACCCCGGACCTGTCGTCAAAATCCCAAAAGTATGAAAAAAAAAATGGAAAAAAACATGACCCGGGACTTGAACTCAATTTTTTTGTGGATGGAGCTTAACTGCCATCAGTTTAAAGAATATCTTTTGCCTTTTAACCATGATAGGAAAGTATGAAAAAAAAAAAAAAACGATGACCCGGGACCTGTCGTCAAAATCCCAAAAGTATGAAATTTTTTTTTTTTTAAAAACATGACCCGGGACTTGAACTCAATTTTTTTGTGGATGGAGCTTAACTGCCATCAGTTTAAAGAATATATTTTGCCTTTTAACCATGATAGGAAAGTATAAAAATAAAAATAAAAACGATGACCCGGGACCTGTCGTCAAAATCCCAAAAGTATGAAAAAAAAAAATGAAAAAAAACATGACCCGGGACTTGAACTCAATTTTTTTGTGGATGGAGCTTAACTGCCATCAGTTTAAAGAATATCTTTTGCCTTTTAACCATGATAGGAAAGTATGAAAAAAAAAAAAAAACGATGACCCGGGACCTGTCGTCAAAATCCCAAAAGTATGAAAAAAAAAAATGAAAAAAAACATGACCCGGGACTTGAACTCAATTTTTTTGTGGATGGAGCTTAACTGCCATCAGTTTAAAGAATATCTTTTGCCTTTTAACCATGATAGGAAAGTATGAAAAAAAAAGAAAAAAAAAGAAAACGATGACCCGGGACCTGTCGTCAAAATCCCAAAAGTATGGGGAAAAAAAATGAAAAAAAACATGACCCGGGACTTGAACTAAATTTTTTTGTGGATGGAGCTTAACTGCCATCAGTTTAAAGAATATCTTTTGCCTTTTAACCATGATAGGAAAGTATGAAAAAAAAAGAAAAAACGATGACCCGGGACCTGATATCAAAATCCCAAAAGTGTTAAATGTCAGTGCTTTTTTTGTGTGTGTGTGGATGGTGCTTAACTGCCATCAGTTTAAAGAATGTTTTGCCTTTTAATCATGATAGGACAGTATGAAAAAAAAAAAAAAAAAAAAAAAAAACTATGACCCGGGACCTGTCGTCAAAATCCCAAAAGTATGAAAACAAAAACAAAAACAATACGATGACCCGGGACTTGAACTCTGGTCGTCAAAATCCCAAAAGTGTTAAATGTCAGTGCTTAGACCACTTGGCTTTAGGGGACAACTGGAAAACAAAAGTTTGTTGAGTATTTGAACCTCACTGCTAAGAAAAATGAGAGGGGGGGAACAGAATCCGACGGCAAAAAACCAGCTGTCGGAATCCGTTCCCCCACCCTCATTACGAGAGGTTTTGATGAAGTGGCTTAAAAAAAGGCTGATTCAATTTTTTGTGGATGGAGCTTAACTGCCATCAGTTTAAAGAATATTTTTTGCCTTTTAACCATGATAGGACAGTATGAAAAAAAAAAAAAAAAACGATTACCCGGGACCTGTCGTCAAAATCCCAAAAGTGTTAAATCTCAGTGCTTTTTTTTTTTTTTGTGTGTGTGTGGATGAAGCTTAACTGCCATCAGTTTAAAGAATATTTATTGCATTTTAACCATGATAGGACAGTATAAAAAAAATAAATAAAGAAAACGATGACCCGGGACCTGTCGTCAAAATCCCAAGTGTTAAATGTCAGTGCTTTTTTTTTTCTTTTTTTGTGGATGAAGCTTAACTGCCATCAGTTTAAAGAATATTTATTGAATTTTAACCATGATAGGACAGTATGGAAAAAAAAAAATAAAAAAAAATGGGACCTGTCGTCAAAATCCCAAAAGTGTTAAATGTCAGTGCTTAGACCACTAGGCTTTAGGGGACAACTGGAAAACAAAAGTTTGTTGAGTATTTGAACCTCACTTCTAAGAAACATGAGAGGGGGGGGAACAGAATCCGACGACAAAAAAACAGCTGTCAGAATCCGTTACCCCACCCTCATTACGAGAGGTTTTGATGAAGTGGCTTAAAAAAAGGCTGATTCAATTTTTGTGTGGATGGAGCTTAACTGCCATCAGTTTAAAGAATATTTTTTGTCTTTTAACTGTGATAGGACTGTATGAAAAAAAAAAAAATGAAAAAAAAAACGATGACCCAGGACCTGTCGTCAAAATCCCAAAAGTGTTAAATGTCAGTGCTTTTTTTTTTTTTTTGTGTGTGTGTGTTGTTACAGCCAGCTGCAACAAAAAGGAGACCAGACGCGTCATTTCACAACAATATTAGAAGATCTTCCTCGTGTAAGAAATACAGGGGGAACGGATTCCGACGGCTTTTTTTTTTGCCGTCGGATTCTGTTCCCCCTGTAAAAAAAACAGCTGTCGGAATCCGTTCTCCCATTATGAGAGGTGTTGATGTAGTCGCCTAAAAAAAGCTTATTTTATTTTGTGTGGGGATGGAGCTTACCTGGCACCAGTGTAAAATAAATATATTTTAGAGTTTTTGCCTTTTATTGTGATAGAAAAATATGGGATCAAAAAAAGTCATCGAGCCGGGACTTGAACTTGTTTCACCTAAAAATCATCAGCTCTTAAAGTCAGTGCACTGACCACTAGGATGTGGAAGCCTAATAATTTTCAGCACTTTGATAGATATTAGAAGATCCTCCTCGTGTAAGAAATACAGGGGGAACGGATTCCGACTGCTGTTTTTTTGCCGTCGGATTCTGTTCCCCCTGTAAAAAAAAAACAGCTGTCGGAATCGGTTCCCCCACTCTCTTCATGAGAGGTGTTGATGTTGTGAAAAAAACTGCATATTTTATTTTGTGTGGGGATCGAGCTTACCTGGCACCAGAGTAAAATAAATATATTAAAGAGTTTTTGTCTTTTATTGTGATAGGAAAATATGGGATCAAAAAAAGTCCACAAGCCGGGACTTGAACTTGTGTCACCTAAAAATCATCTACTCTTAAAGTCAGTGCACTGATCACTAGGCTGTGGAGGCCTAATTATTTTCAGCACTTTGATAGATATTAGAAGATCCTCCTCGTGTAAGAAATACATGGGGAAAAGAATCCGACGGCAAAAAAACCTATATCGGAATCCGTTCCTATTATGAGAGGTGTTGATGTAGTGGCTTGAATAAAGGTTGATAGTATTCTGTTTGTGGATGGAGCTTAACTGTCATCGTTTACATTTCAGCATTTGGCAGATTTTTGATCCAGAGCGACGTAGACTGAATTTCATGGTACACATTTTGTAATCTTATCAGTTTCTGCTTTCCCTGGGAATCGAACCTATGACCTTGGCATTGCAAGTACCAATGCTCTACTGTTTGAGCTACAGGAAAGCTCTTTAAATAAGTGCATCAGTTCAAGCAATAATTTTTATGGAGTTTTTGCTGTTTATTATGATAGCAGAGTACAGGGTCAAGAAAATCACAAACTGGGACTTGAACTCGGGTCACCCAAAGCCCTACACTTCTTAACACCAGTGCACTGACCACTAGGATATAGGGGTCAATACATCAGCAACAGTTTATTAAATATTAGAATCTCATTGTGTATGAAATACAGGGGGAACAGAATCCGACGGCAAAAAATACCTGTCGGAATCCGTTCCCCCACTCCAACTATGAGAGGTGTTGGTGTAGTGGCTTAAAAAATGCTGATTATATTTTTTGTGTGGGGATGGGGCTTACCTGGCACCAGTGTAAAATAAATATATTTTAGAGTTTTTGCCTTTTATTGTGATAGGAAAATATGGGATCAAAAAAAGTCCACAAGCCGGGACTTGAACTTGTGTCACCTAAACGTCATCAGCTCTTGAAGTCAGTGCACTGAACACTAGGCTGTGGGGGCCTTTTAATTAACAGCACTTTGATTGATATTAGAAGATCCTCATTGTGTAAGAAATACAGGGGGAACGGATTCCGACGGCTGTTTTTTTGCCGTCGGATTCTGTTCCCCCTGTAAAAAAAACCGCTGTCGGAATCCGTTCCCCCACTCCCATTATGAGAGGTGTTGATGTAGTGGCCTAAAAAAAGCTTATTTTATTTTGTGTGGGGATGGAGCTTACCTGGCACCAGAGTAAAATAAATATATTTTAGAGTTTTTGCCTTTTATCGTATTATGAAAATAAGGGATCAAAAAAAGTCCACAAGCCGGGACTTGAACTTGTGTCACCTAAAAATCATCAGCTCTTAAAGTCAGTGCACTGACCACTAGGCTGTGGGGGGCTAATAATTTTTAGCACTTTGATAGATATTAGAAGATCCTCATTGTGTAAGAAATACAGGGGGAACGGATTCCGACGGCTGTTTTTTTGCTGTCGGATTCTGTTCCCCCTGTAAAAAAAACAGCTGTCGGAATCCGTTCCCCCACTCCCATTATGAGAGGTGTTGATGTAGTGGCTTAAAAAATGCATATTTTATTTTGTGTGGGGATCGAGCTTACCAGGCACCAGTGTAAAATAAATATATTTTAGAGTTTTTGCCTTTTATTGTGTTAGGAAAATATGGGATCAAAAAAAGTCCACAAGCCGGGACTTGAACTTGTGTCACATAAAAGTCATCTGGTCTTAATGTCAGTAAATTGACCACTAGGCTGTGGGGACCTAAAGTTTAACAGCACTGTGATAGATATAAGAAGATCCTCCTTGTGTAAGAAATACAGGGGGAACGGATTCCGACATCTGTTTTTTTGCCGTAGGATTCTGTTCCCCCTGTAAAAAAAACAGCTGTCGGAATCCGTTCCCCCACTCCCATTATGAGAGGTGTTGTTGTAGTGGCTTAAAAAAGTGTTTGTTTTTTTTTCTGTGTGGATGGAGCTTACCTGGCACCAGTTTAAAGAAATATTTTTTAGAGTTTTTGCCTTTTATGGTGATAGGAAAATATTGGATAAAAAAATGTCTGCGAGCCGGGACTTGAACTTGTGTCACCTAAAAATTGTCCGCTATTAATGTCAGTGAATTGACCACTAGGCTGTTGGTCCCTAAAAATTATGAGCACTAAGATAGAAATTAGAAGATCCTCGTTGTGTAAGAAATATAGGGGGAACGGATTCCGACGGCTGTGTCTTTGCCGTCGGATTCTGTTCCCCCTGTAAAAAAAACTCCTGTCGGAATCCGTTCCCCCACTCCCATTATGAGAGGTGTTGATGTAGTGGCCTAAAAAATGCTGATTCTATATTTTGTGTGGATGGGGCTTACCTGGCACCAGTTTACAGAAATATATTTTGGAGTTTTTGCCTTTTTTATGATTGGAAAATATGGGATAAAAAAAAGTCCATGAGCCGAGACTTGAACTTTGGTCACCTAAAATCATCTACTCTTAAAGTCAGTGCACTGACCACTAGGCTGTGGGGGCCTATTTATTAACAGCACTTTGATTGATATTAGAAGATCCTCCTTGTGTAAGAAATACAGGGGGAAAAGAATCCGACGGCAAAAAAAAACAGATGTCGGAATCCATTCCCCCACTCCCATTATGAAAGGTGTTGATGTAGTGGCTTAAAAAAAGGCTGATTGTATTTTGTTTGTGGATGGAGGTTAACTGTAATTGTTTGCATTTAAGCATTTGGCAGATTTTTTATCCAGAGCGACGTAGATTGAATTTCACGGTAGACATTTACTCTGATATTTAAAAAATCCTCTAAGGTCATTTAAACTACAATCCATAACTGATAAGCAAGATTATGTTGTATTATCTGTTACGGTTATCTAAACAGATATCTGTTAAATATCTACACAGATATTTAAAATAACATGTTAATTTGTATTTAGGTCTTTTTTTCTGTTAAAGTCAAGTCAGTCAAGTCAAGTCAAGTCACCTTCATATAGCGTTTTTAACAATATTGTATCAAAGCAGCTTTACAGTAATAATATGAAATTAAAGTAACAGCGATTGTTTTGGCTTCACAGCAGCTCTAGATTAAGGTTATTGTCCAGCTAAAGTTAGATTTGATTGATTCACTTCCATCGCAACGATCATTAGTTATCAACTCAGCTAACACGACACCGTTCTAACAGAAAACCCTTAAAGGATTAGTTCACTTTAAAAATGAAAATTCTGTCATCATATACTCACCCTTAAGTTGTTTCAAACCTGTATGAATTTCTTTCCTCTGCTGAACACAAAGGAAGATATTTAGAAGAATGTCAGTAACCAGACAGTTTCTGGTTCCCATTGACTTCCATAGTAGGAAAAAAATATACTATGGAAGTCAATGGGACCCAGAAACTGTCTGGTTACTGACATTCTTCTAAATATCTTCCTTTGTATTCAGCAGAGGAAAGAAATGCATACAGGTTTGAAACAACTTAAGGGTGAGTATATGATGACACAATTTTCATTTTAAAAGTGAACTAATCCTTTAATGCGATCTGGCCGCTAATTTGCACAAAACAGTGCCTGGTGTCTCGAGAAAGCAAACCATGCAAACTTTTTTTTTTTTTTTATCGCTTACGTATAGCCACGTGAACCGGAATTATCCCGACAACGTTTTATCTGTACAGAGGTATAAAAGGAAGGGAGGGAGGCCTTCACAAGGGAGAGACTAGTTGACACTTCAGGACTGCGTTGTCGTCGTAAAGCTACAATATGTAATTTTTTTCATATATACTCGTATATTCAAGCACGAGTTGCTAGAAAAAGAAGTCACGATGCCGGCTCAACATCGTGATGTCTGTCAGCCATCGCGATGGACGATGACATCGTCTATCGGTCTTCGTACAAAAAAATGTACATACAGTATGTTTATTTTTTGTACTTCCTTGATGTTCATCCTTTATTTTTCAACAAGCGCCATTTTGCTTCTCTTCAGCTATGATAAAGAGTCATACACTCTTGCATCGAACATGTAGACAGATCAATGAAGAAAGGAGTGTGTATGGAAATATCAACAGTGTTTCTCAGAATTTGCTTACTGCACCTTTATTAAGACATATGAAGTATTACGCAACAAATCATTAAATGAAGTTCCAAACGTAGGTTCAGAGGCTTATTCTGTCCTGTCAATCATCATTACAAGTGTAAAAGCAGCTGTCATTACACCGCCCCAGTGACAATTCTTTCAGCATCCCTCCACCTCTGTATCTCTCCTCCTCTATTTCTCCCATTCTTCCTCTACAGTCTACATAGTACCGTTAATTGGCGGTTTATTTCAGAGCTCGAGCCTCGGATTTGAGCATCCTTCGAAGGACAAACAAGCCAACTTTGTTTAAGGCTGGATGGGTAGGCAAACTCGTGACTTAGAGACAGCAGTCGGAAGAGTCTACACACCACATCATAACCAAGGTTATCCTTTGTTGATCACCTGGAATGGAGATCTCAGTGCTATAAACTTGACATGCTGTTGTTGATTTTTCTTTTTTCTTTTAATAGTGCAGTCCCCTAGTGTAAAAAGAGAAGTCATATAGTTTGAGGTAAAGTAAAGTCATTTTTTCTTTCCTCAGAAGTGATAAAGAACCTTGTTTACCTCTGAGTCAGAAAGAGGACAAGAACAAATCAAAGAAGTTCAAGGAGATGAATGTGCTCTATAGTGCAGTGTGAGAATACTGGATGTTTTGAACTCACAGAAAATGTAGACCATTTTTTATTTATTCTTTCACTGTGTCGGCTGATTGTGGAAAATATCTCAACAATAATCTCAAAAACGTCAGGCTGAAAATACAAAATATTCTCCTATACACACATGAGAGTAGCAAAGAGAGTGAGATGAAAAAAGGTGCAGCACAAAACATTGATTCTATCAATTTCTTTGTTCTCCATAAAAGTAAAGACCTCGCCATAAAGGAAATGTGGAATTGGCAGGCATTCAAGGTTAAGATGATAAAGAACTTATTTTTAAAAGCTATCATATAAAGGAGTAGTTCACCAAATAATTAAAATTCTCTATTTTCATCATCTATTTTATTATTGTCATGTCTTAGTTTGACTCTCAAATAGAGAAAATATAGTTTATAGTGACTGACTCTAGAAAGAGCAAAAAATTATTTTTTGAAGTCACAATTGATTTGTGTGAAATGCAGACCACAAGTTGTGAGATGTCATTTCAAATCTGCATTTTGGATATTCAAATTACACGTTTGGTGTCAGTGATGTCAAACCTGCCATTTTTAATTACTGCATCCTAATGAAAACTTGAACAAAATGCTAACATGGCTTCAGAGAACACAGAATGCAGCATACAAGTTGTATGGACTACTTTTTTCATGCTTTTTTTTGTCATTTTTGTATCATAACAGATGGTCACCACTGAACAGCTGTTGAGAAAAAGAAATATAGATATTCTGCTTTTCAACAGAAAAAAAGTGCATTTGGATTTTGGAAGAACATGTAAGACTACATTATGGGTGCATAATGTCCAGCCTGTTGCAAATTTTATTTTTGCATGCATGTATGTTTGTATTATACAGTATCTATGTCATGACATAGCTGTGAGTGTTTGGCATGGTAATATGACGATGTTAATATTTTTGGACTTAGGCGGAATAAATCTGCTACACTGCTGCTGCAGAGCGGGACTTTCTACTGCCAATACACGACACACTGATATGAGACATGCTGCTGTACAATAACATACATGAATTACCCATAGCATACCATCACAATGAGTAAAACCAAAGAATAGAGTTCTGATCTGCATCAAAATATTGTTGAGCATCACAAAATAGAAAGTGGCTGCAAGAAAATAGCTAAAGAATTGAAAATCCCAATTTTGACCATCAGGGCAATAATAAAGAAGTCCCAATCAACTAAAGATGTTACGAATCTGCCAGGAAGAAGCCATGCATATTGTCTTAATGCACGGTGAGGAGGAAAGTTTGATTGACCAAACTCTTCAAGGATCACAGATGGAGAATTGCAGAGATTGGTTGAGTCTTGGGGTCAGAGGCCTACCCAAAAAAATAAATAAAAAAATCAAACAACCCCTACATCCACACATGTTGTTTGGGAGGGTTTCAAGAAAAATCCTCCTTGCTCATCCAAAAACAAACTCCCATCAAATTCAGTTGTCAGACACGACTGGTACTTCAAACGGCACAGGGTTCTGTGGTCAGATGAAACTAAAAAAAAAAATAGCTTAGGCAGCAAACACGCTAGATGGGTTTGGTGCACACAAGGATAAAAAATACCCCATGTGTACAATTTAATATACCGATGGATTTTTAATGTTGTGGGCATATTGTTTTGCTGGAGGTCCTGGACATCTAGTTCAGATACATGGCATCGTGGATTCTATCAAATAGCAACGGATAACAAATCAAAACCTGACGGCTTCTGCTGGAAATCTTATGATGGGCCGTGGTTGGATCTTCCATCAGGACAACGGTCCAAAACAAACATCAAAATCAACACAATAATGTGTTGCGGAGCACAAAATTTAAGCTTCTGCCATGACCGTTCCAGTTCCCTGACCGGATGAGTGCAGTGAACTGAAGAGAAAAAGCACCAATATGGATCTGGGAATCTGAAGGATCTGGAGAGATTCTGTATTCAGAAATTATCTCTGATCATTTTTAATCATATTTACCGGGGGCCATTAATTCTGACCACAACTATTGTAAAGATACATGGAAAGATATGGAGGAAGTTATTTTTTTAATATGTAACCTAAAATACATGTAAAAAGAAATAGCCTAATATAAGAATAATATTAATGTAGTCAGAAACAATTTGACCCTCCTTATAAAATATCAAATATTTTCTTCCAAATCCCAATCCAAAACAGAACAAAGAGAACAATCCGAGGTCATGAGGAATGAGACAGCATCTGCTGCTAGAGGTGCTGAACTTCTACACAAAACAGTATTCACTACTATTGACTATATGTGATGATGGTGGCCTTCCAAGTGAAGTGCGGGTAAGTTGTGTGTTGTCATGGTGACCACTTTCATAGGGTGATCGTATCATTTACATAGCATAAGATGGGTGAAGAAATCTGAATTCCATGCATTCAGAACCCGTTTGATGGGTCTGCAGCTGTCCAGAGTGCCTCAGACTCCGTCTGATTCACAATTAGATTCTCCCCCGTCATTAGCGGCCCGCAAGGTCGACACGGGGTGCAGCTCGCCTGCTCAGTAATCACCGTCGATGGGGCTGGATGGCCACTGCGCTCACTGATTGCAGACAAGCCGGGACTGGGTGTTGAAGAAATGCTGTTCCTCATCAAGGACTCGTGTAGTGTCATCAGCCGCTCGCTGAAGAAGATTATCTCACATGTCATCAGTCGTTAGGGGAACATAACAGACACAAGGACTTCGGCATTACACGAGAGAGGAGAAAAGTGTCTGAATGTCATTAAAATGAAAAAGGCAGAGTGGCTGGATTGCGACTTTGGATGATGCGTCTGTTGACAGGTGCTGGGAGTACTTCACTTATCTTACGCCTTCTCAATGACTGCAACCATTACATGAATTCAGCTGTAGTGCTACCACAACATACCACAAATCGTTAATAACGTTTCTTATCTGACCCTAAACAGGGCTTATTGTAGCCGTGTAGGATAGGCTACAATAGGGCTAAAGTCAAGGAAAATGTAATGTTCCAGTGTGGATTTTTTTAAAGGGAGCTTTTTACCCCTATAGCCTAATGTTCTTTTACTTATTCATAAAAAAACTGAATTCATCTCCTTGAACGAAACTCAGTATTCGGTTTCAAAATATAGCGAGAGTTTCAAAGTTTCCCATTATAATTTTGCAACATTTTACATTAAAAAAAATGAAACGGCATTTAGCCTTTTTCACATAGCCTACCTTTTTCATTTTTTTATTTAGGCTATTGTTTTTTGTAAATTGCAAAAAATAGCAAACTTCAAAGCGACCCCCTTAAAATTATACTATAATGTCTTCATGTTGGTTCAGTTATGTTAAATAATAATTTTAACAAAACTTAAATACGAAATGTTTCAAAAAGAAAATAGCAAACTTCAAAGGTGACCCTTAACATTATATAAAAAGACATGTAAATTAATAAAATCATAAAACTCCTTGGGCATTTTTTTTCTAGTTATAGATCTAAAAAGGTTTATAGGGTAGAAATCCAGGGTCCTTAATCCATATCAATAAATCAATATATTATAATTAAATATTTGGTGTATAATTATTAATCATAACCTGAAGAAACCTACCACCAAGCACATCACCACCACCAGCAGAGGGAGATGTTGCTACGATCCCGACAAATGGCTGAGAATTTACCTTGAGTGGAATTCATTCTGAATCTTTACAAGAACACATTATTTGAGCAGAAAAACCCTCACACATGCCACACATTCTTGTATTAATCTTCAAAATGAAGGAGAAGAATCTAGGGCCGTATTTAATTCCCAAATTGCTTTTGCTCAGTGGTACTCATTAGTCAGTATATGAGTCACTAGATAAAGAGAAAGATGCAAACAGCAAAAAAACTGATTTATTAGTCATTTCAAATTTTTAAAATAAAAATGAAAAATAAAAAATAAAAATAATTGTAAGTTCAACATGCAATACCCAAAAGCACACTCAGGGTTTGGAATGAATCCAAACGGCCTGTGAGGCCCCGAGCAAGACAACAGCCATGTATGACTTTACCATGGCGTCTGCTGTGGGTCAGCAGCTGGGCTTTGGTTGGTATGGAGACACAACTGACTATCAAGAATCTGCATCAACTGAACAGATTAAGAGCAGAGCACGACCCGGCCACAGGGATGGTTTAGGTTTAGGATTAGATAGTGTTGCCAGATACGTAAGCAAATGCAAATAACAAACACGCACACACAAATACCCTGAATGGCAGGTGCACACACGCACACATAATCTCCAAAAGTCTACAGCACTATTTTTAACTGGATAAAAGAATGAAAATGTAAAAAGCCCCCTAAGGGAAACTGATAGTGCTTGCTGATCCAAGGAGAAGTACATTTAAAAATAAATGTTGTTTGATGTTTTTTTTAGCATTAATGCAATTAGCAGTTCCCTTTTGAAATGGCTTCAATTATTATTATTATTTAGTTGTTTATTTAATAGAAAAAGGAACACAACACAAAATGGCTTGGAAAGAAGGATAGGCGAGAGAGAAACTGAAAGATTGAAAGGAGACAAAGGAGTGAAGAGAAGGGATGGGGTGAGGGGTGTCCATTTGTCTTCAGACGAGGAGGGAGGTGCCAGATTCTGGAAGGTTTGGATACCCTATTGATGCCCCAAAAAAGCATCCACCATACAACCCCCTTTCCCCCACTTTTTTTCCTTTATCCCTCGATTCCATCCTTTATTTCTACCCCCTCCATTCTTATCCTTCCACAAGCTTCTCTCACTCGCAGTCTTTAGAAGAAGTCAGCTCGGTAAGTAAAAAGCTCTGAGAGAAACGCTAAATATGAAACTTTACAGCTCTGTTTTCTAGAATAGCCTACACGTGCTTGAGAGGAGTATAAGGAGGGAAACATCATATCTGTGCTAGTTTTGTTTATTAGGATGACGAGGATGGGATGTGATTTAGTTTATCAGGTTGTTGTTATATTAAATTGATGCATACTCATGCAGATCTATTCCAATTGAATGAATGAAATTATAACTATAAATAACAAATTATAAAAAATAAAAGGTAGCCTAATTGTTTTAATTTTGAAATTTGAAAATGGTTTATTATTTTTAAAACATATATTTAAAACATTTTACGTCTCAATTATCTAGTCTGCATCATGTCAGTGTCATTTTAGTATCATTGAGAAGCTATTACAGTTATTAAGACGTTTTTTATTTTTATATTTTCTTAGTCACTTTAATTTTAATTAAATGTTTAGCTATTTTATTGTGTTTTGTCTTTTTTTAATATATATGTCTATATAGATCAATTTTTCATTTTAGTTTGAGTTATTTTAGTAGGCCTACATTTAAACCAAATACTGAAATAAAATTATTATTTTTTAAACATTTTATTTCAGTTAACGTTTATTTCAATCAAAATAACAAAAAAATGTTTTTTAGGTTTTTAGTTAACTCCATCATGCATTAATGTTTTTCCTCTCTAATTTTGCAGGTGCTGATTTCTCTTTTCTGAGGGTGCTGAGTGTGCCCTGAACCAGAGATTTCTTCCTTTCTACAACCTTCATACACACAGCCATGCGAGGGCGGAGTCTATTCTTCACCTTTTCCCTCCTCTTCCTCCTCCTATCATTCTCTGAGGCAAAAAAGAAGTCTAAACAACCATCAGACGCAGTGACTGGATCCGAAAGTACTGCCATAAATCCCTCGCTGGGGTCCGGTCAGCTAAGCACTAAGGACGGGCACCGCTGCACCTGGGAGACGCTAGAGAGAGGAGCTAACATCCTGCTCCAGGTGAGCTGCTCTGACCCTGAGGAGGAGGGGCTCAAACCTCCCTACACATGCCAGTTTGCTGGAAAACCTCAGGAATGCTCCGTGTACAGCACCCAGTCCTCCCAGTACTGGAAACAAGTGGTGAGCAAACTGAAGAAGCGAAAGAATGCTTGCGAGGGGGAGAAAGTCCTGAAAACACGCCTGTGTAAGAGAGCACCCAGCGCATCTCACATGAAACTCACAGAGAGAAGCGGAGAAGAGACGACCACACACATTAGCGAGGGAATGCTAGAAGAGAGCAAGCGCAAAACAGAGGCGCCCGTGAGGAAAGAAAAAGAAGTACAGAAAGAGAAGGAAGCGGAGGTGAAGAAAGAAGAGGATGAGGGGTTCGGAGAAGTACTGAATGATGGGGTCTCAGACATGGGCCCTGATGCGAGCTACTGCGGAGAGGGATGGCATTCTGTCTGCAGCTTTTTTGTCAAGTTTTTTGATGGTTAAAAAGGAGAGACATCTGCTATCAGCGCTTTTGCGGACCCAGTAGAGGATACGAATGTTGATGCACGAAAAAAAAGACGGAAAGACAACGCTGTCAGGTGTCAAAAAACGACTTAGAAGAGGCTAGCTAGTCTGCAGCACCCTAAAAACATCATGGATAAAAATAGTCCTGTTGTGAAGAGGAAGACAAATAGACACAGAAAAAAGTAGTTTGTGTAATATTTAACAAACACACTAATCACATTGCTTAAACAAAATGTATTACTTGTGTATATGCAACTAAACCTGACTTCCCTTTTTGTAGATAATGACTAATTGTGATTTGTATTCCACACATGATCTTTGAATTTTTATTCATTATGAAAATTGTTGTATATGATTTTTGCAAATAATACTCGAATCAATTAAAAACAAATTTAATTAATTACGTATGCATATATGTTTTAACCAAAATGTTAGCCTAGATATATGGCAGAAAATATTTTTTATCATTCATGCTCAACACAGGATGATAAGATTAAAAGTCCTTCAGAGCTCACACAAGATAAATAAAAGAACCTTATATAACTATTTATATTGTGTATTTATGTGTATGTAGATGTGTATAGGTAGATATGACAGCATAGCTTTCTCAGTTTTGCATCAATAGTCAGCTTGCCATATCAGTGGTGTGACAGTAAATGACAGACAGATAATATAACAGCACATTCAAATCGATAAAATGTGCCATTTAAGTGGCATTCACTTTCCCCCTGATGACCCAAAACTATAAGAAGGGGAAAATATTGTGCAATAAATTGCTCTTTTGTTCAGGAGTTTACCGCCTACAGTGACAGGTTAGATTCAGATACTTCTGTTGAAGGATTCACTCACTGCCTAACATTCTGAGTTGCACATGTCTGGCAGTGACTCAGTGTCAGGGTTAAATACAGCAGATTCATCTTTTCACCTCATGTTGTGAGAAAGTAAATTATGATATCATGATACATAAACTATATTATAATATCTAAAGACTAGTGAAAGACTTCCCTGTGTTTGCTCTGCTAAATTCAACTCACCTGTAAAAGTGACTTTACTGTGTCTCAAATTTGAATCAGGCATAAAGAATGTATGTAATATGATCTGATCCCAGATCCCCCAAAAGTACAAAACATATCATATCAAATATCATGTCACTATTCACGTTGGACATCCTAACAACACTAATTGGATTATAATGTAGGATTTCCAACGTGAATAGTCACATATTTGAAATGATATTGATATTTTGAACTTTTGAAGGATCAGAGAACATGCATTTACTGTCAAGGCCATCATGAAAGACATGACCAGAGAAAGAGTTTTCAGCTATATTTTATTCTCACTACAAACTGCTATCTTTTTAAGAAAAAGAAAAAGTAATATTTATTTAAAGGAACTAACTAATCACCGTTTTAATCGGCCCTAAATACTTTAGCGCTAAATATACAGATGATGTAGTTGGGTAGGTGTGCGCTTTCGTGGGGGTTAAATGAGTGGGAGATGGACGAGTATTGGTCAACAGCCATGCAGCACACATCAATTTGTCTGATATCATATGTGAATACCGCTAAATTCCACAATAATAATCAGCTCTGCGTTCTCAACAAACATTAAGTGAGAGTGAGGCCTAAGGCAAGAGCTTTAATCTTGTGTATAATCCCAGAGAGCTTTGATTTTGAATTAAACCCTGTATTAAGCTGTGTTTGATTTGTTAATTTGCAGCACGCAGAGAATACATGTACTTTGGGTTAAAGTGGCCATCAGAATCTCTCCAGGGACATGAGAGGAGAGGAAAGCAGTGTTGGGGTAGCCAATAACTAACTAAAAAGTAGCAGATAGCTACTTTTCACACTTTTAGTGGTTCGGTTCTTCCTTAATGATCCCCTCTATGTAGCTTTGGAAAGTTCGATTAATTCTGGGTTCATTCGGGCAGTTAATAAACATGAACATATTAAATATACACTGATTTCGAGTTTTGCTCTATTTTATCTGTTCAAGGAGATGGGAGGAACATGAGACATGAAATGATGATGCCAACAGGGAACCAACTTTTTGTTCTTTGAGTTACTTTATATTAATAAGCAAATTACATAAATATGCTTGTCAGCATACTTGTTCAGTTCACTCCTTACATTTCAGAGGTGTGGAAATGACAATGTTTTTGAATATTTGAGTATTTTATAGACAGTGTACTGTTGTTCATTACAGACTGTGTTTGGAGACAGAATCTCAATGAGTTGCTTCAGCCCGGTCTATCAAACAAATACACACTCAAACACACACTCTCTTACACAGACACATCACTTACTAAACAGACTGGCTCTAAGTTAGTGCACATAAATCAAGTGTTTAAAACAGGCATTCAGCCAGATGCCCCTTTTAAGGCCCCCTTTCCCATCCTGATCTACAGGGAAACAACACTTCCAGCCTCCCCAAAACCCAACTGGGACTCCTGAGAATCACACAAAGGGGCTCAAGGCGCTTCCCACATCAGAACAGTTTTGTACAAAGTGGAGAAGTGACCCATTCAGACACCCTTGCAATGTTCTATTCTACAACCTGGCCTTACGCCACATTCACCCTCTTAAGCCTTACACCGATCCAATGGAAAACGGCAAAGAATGACACAAGACACACAGAATTAGTACTGACATAGCAGAGGTTGGAAGCTGTGCCATGTGGAAACACGGGGGTTATGGGTAATTTGGTCAATAAGAAAATAACAAGACAGTGACTGTTGACGAAGAGTTAATTTGTTCACCGCATCAGAATTTCTGCTGCCTCATGGAGTTCAGCTTTAAAACGCAGTGGGAAAAAACTTTACAAAGATTAAAACGCGCAAGTTTTTTGCATGCTCTGCATCTCGGCATCTAGGCACACGTCACCAATTTGCTCCATTAGAGGAGGCAACAAGCTTAATTTTAAAGATGATTTATGGCAACAGATTAAGCAGCCAGCCCTATGAAAATCTGTACACACTAACTAACTGTACAACACATTTGTACAGTAGGGCTAGTCATTAAGTCTGATTCAATGCCTGTAAACTCTGATTAGAACAACAGCAGCCCCTGCTGGATGAGATATATTAATGCAGATCTCCAAACCCGAGGCCTATAAAAGCAGTACTTTTCCTGCATGGTCCACCTGTGAGCTAGCTCTTGCAAACAAGTAAACAAAAAGGAAATAAAATGAAAGGAAAAAAATGTGTTTATTGAAAAATAAATTATATTTATCTGGGATACGGCAAATCATTGTGTGAGTCTTCTCAATAGTCTCAAATTAATTAGTGAAAAAGATAATAGGGCATTATCTGCTGTGGGTTTTGATGGGCCAGCATCCTCAGCTATTTTGTAGTCCCAGGGGTCATCACTCTTCACAGCTGTTCTTTTTGAACAGGTTCAGATCAAACTGTTCTGTTCTGTAGAAATATTTGACTCAAAACCAAAAATTACATACATTTCTATACAATATAATCACTGCTAAACTTAGGGTAAATGGTGATCACAATTTTAGTACAGTCATGAAAATCCTTTGAATTTGTCTTTTTCTGTTTGTATAGCTGTAACATGCCAAACAATCCTGTATGCCAGGCTTTTTTTAGACAGCTGGTTGGCGTGGTGCATTGACCCCAAACAAACCTAGGTAGTCAGGACAGATTTTGGCTCACTGATTGGCTGAATTAGGTAATGTGTATGGAAATCTGGCCATGACACAAGACGGTCCCATGAAATAGTCTGTCTGTGCTTGAGGAGTGTTGAAATACACATGAAACTGCAATGTGACTTGTGCCACACTGTTTTATCTATCTACCTATCTAAAAGACAAGTGTGTATTTTAACAGTATTGTATGGGACATGGCAGCCAAGCAAACACAAGGCAGGTGTCGATCAGGTATAAGATTACATTTAAAATTAATAATTTATTTCAGGTGTCCACTAGATGTCCCTCTCCACCACAGCATATTCCAATTGGTAAATTACACTGAATAAGACATTGAAGTTTTGTAACATAGCCAAGCACATATTTTATTCCAGGCTTGTGTGGGGTTTGGCAGCGTGACGGGGCTTATTATGCAATTGTAAGTCTATAGACTAATCATATCCTTATGCCACAGAAGCAACAATGACTGATCTGGATGAGGTCAGTCTAAATCCTTGCAGATGTTCTCCAACAAAAATTACTCAAATGTCTAAATGCATTTTTCAAGTAGTAGCCTATCCTATTAATGTAGGCTATGTGACTCGCAAAGAATGCAAAAGTGTTCCGAACTAATTAAAAGTTTTGCTAGCGAACGCAAAATTAGCTAAGTTTCTCTGTGGAACGCAAAAGTTTTGGGAGCAAACGCATTCACGTGGGAGTTTAATAATTTCCCTTTCTCGGAGGAGAAAATATGAGATGAGAGAGAAAGAGAGGTCTTCAAGTGTTATATTTGCACGTGTTTGGACCTATGGCTGGTTAGGTGCCCCATTGATTGGGCTGATAACCTAATCACCAAAAACAACAGCTTCACATTTGCAAATCAATAAGGAAGGTGCTAAGGTATTAATCACTCAGATATAGGCATTTAGCCATGCACATCAATCAATCAGCGTGTTTCATTACTTAATCGTTAATCAAAGAGGAATGATGATCAGTAAAAATGGTGATAAAATAACGCAGAATTAACAGGCTAGCATGCTAGCTTTGCAAATCTGAAAGAAATAGGGAAGACTGACTGACTGAGGTAATACTTGCTGGGGTTTAGTCAATATTTACAGAGGTGTAATGATATAGCTTGTGTGAAGAACTTTGGCATGTATAGATGACCTGATTTTGGAGTCATGGGATGGGGCAAAAAAGGGACCATCTGGACCTTTGGACCATGGTAAACACCATTGTAGGGTCTTTATGGTGGTGTTATATACATTTGTATATATTGTTAGTGTCAGTGTTAAGTTTAGATTCAAGGTTCATTACAACCTTCATAAGATAAAGATTAACGTTACACATCATGGACTACATTCACACAGGGCAAACCACCACACTTACTTAAAATGACCGCGATATGTCACCTCCATCTGAATGTAGATTATAGCATTTACAAGTCTTTGAATAAAAGATCAAATCAACTGTAGTCTGTAGCCAGAGAGGGTGTCAATTTAACACGTGTGGGATACAATTTGCACCGACAGGGGTCCACCACAGCTACTAAGTCTATTCCAGTGATGATTGGTTGAGACAAAAATCTGCGGCTCAGTTACTGGCTGAGGTGTGGAATATGCAAATAGTCAGGACG
Organism: Phoxinus phoxinus; assembly: GCF_949152265.1. Taxonomy (NCBI): domain Eukaryota; kingdom Metazoa; phylum Chordata; class Actinopteri; order Cypriniformes; family Leuciscidae; genus Phoxinus; species Phoxinus phoxinus. Next base: position 19,360,227 of record NC_136888.1, read on the forward strand.
AGGCTTTATTAAAGGACTCGCACTGTGTGCCGCGTGGAGTGGGTGTGTCTGCAGACAGTCAGGCAGCAAACCTGGATGTGTAGTCTTGAAATATCCAATTTGACATTAAAATCAGCGCTCTGGAATCGTTTACAAGTCGTGTGCCTGCTGTAATGTGCTTTGCTCAAGAGACCACTTTAAACTGAAGCACTTTCTCTATGAGTTCCACAAGGTAAGGACGTTTTTGTTTTAAAAATGCATTCTGGTGCCTCTAGTGCAGTTAAACCAACTTTTTGTGATATATTTGTAATCTGTTGTGATGTCAAAAATCTAGATAAGTGATGAATAATGACAATGTTTATGTTTTGTCAATGATGACAACTTCTGTGGTTACTGTAATGTTTCAAACCCTAAGTGAAGCGCGTTTACATTTTAAATCAAAATTTACTCAGTTCATATGGTGGCCGAGAGAGCTCAACGCGCTGCAACTGAAGAAAACGCATGCAAATAGAAAAAACACCCGCAAACATTCATCAGTTTTACAACACATGTGTGCTCCAAATACTCACAACACAACCATACATCAACGCACTGCAAACAGCACAGAGTCACTCAGACCACAATAGAAATGTTAGGGGACCCCAATAAGTGACGAACCAGGCTGGGACATGCTTATAGCTCAGTCCACTTTTTTTATTTAATTTTTGCAAAACATACGGAGATGACATGTTATGACATGTAACTTTGTATACAATATTTGTATTAACAATATATTTAATGTTATCAGAATACAAATGAGAAAAGAAGTTAACAATGAGCTGAAAAAAATAATATATAAAGATATAAAAAAGAACATGAGGGTAAGATATTAATCTATACATTAGTTGCATTTTACAAATTTGGTCATGTTATATTTAAATAAGTTTCATAAGAAATGTTTGGTAATGCAGGGTCCAAAGATGAAAAAGCAAGTTTTAAAGTTGAGACATCACACACAGATATATAGCCTAACACATATTTAAAAAAACTTTTTTTGTAAAAAAAGTATGTTTATTTGCAACAGTTGTTAACCGCAATAACACATTTCTGTCTGCACGGGATTGTTTTTATCGTCCCGCTCCTGCTAAATTCTATTCCGCACGCACCCGTCCCCGCTTAGATTCTATTCCGCACGCACCCGTCCCCGCTTAAAATTCACTCCGTGTTTACCCGCTATCCGCTTACAATGATTTTCTTCCCGACCCGACCGATCCCACTAAATGTATAGGCCTATCTCGTTTCCAGAATATCACATTTAAATCCCCCCTACTGAAAGAGAGCGATTTAGTATAACAAATATAGAATGTTGGCTAGCTATACAAAAGTGGTAGCTATAGGCATATTTGTTATTTTTATTCGTCTTGTCAAGGTACAAAATTATTTTAACATTTTACTGTCAAGACCGTAGAAAAAAATGTCACGGAGAAGAAAAAAAAAGCAAAATATAAATGAACGAAAATCATTGGCTTAGGCCTAGCTTTTGCAAAATGAAATCCATTTTTTAAAAGAACTATTTAATATCCATAGGCTACAAGAAAAGAATGTCATGACGACCGTTTCAGCGTCTCTCTTCCAAAAACTGACCAATGTATATATATGTTTTGAGCTCTCTCGGCCACCGTAAGTTCACCCAAAAATGAAATTTGTCATTAATTACTCGCCCTCATGTCGTTCCAAACCAAAGAGAACTCAGAGCTTTTTCTGACCTCACATAGGCAGCAACGTCAATGCAACTTTCAAGGCCCAGAAAGGTAGTAAAGACATTATAGTCCATGTGACTACAGCGATTCTTGTCGCTTCATAACATTAATGTTGAACCACTGTAGTCATATCGACTATTTTAACGACGTTTTTACTACCTTTCTGGGCCTTGAAAGTGGCAATGCCGTTGCTGCCCATGTAGGGTCAGAAACCTCTCGGATTTCATAAAAAATATCTTAATTTGTGTTCTGAAGATGAGTGACGGTTTTACGGGTTTGGAACGACATGAGGGTGAGTAATTAAGGAACCTTTAAAAGCCCTACAACCTTTGGGAGGTTCAAGGGCCACTGTCATAATAGTTTTGATCCTTTCCACTCATGTCTAATTTTTATTGTTTCATAAAAGCACACTGTTTCTTCTTAGAATATTTTGGAAAAAATTAAAAGCACAATATCTTAAGATACGTTTTAAGGCTTTACTCACACACCTGGGTTGTCTTTTGTGTGTCTTTGTTTAGAGTCCTTCATATCCTCAGTCCTCCAATACCGGGTCCAGTTATGCCCGCGGATGTGGCTGTGCAGCTGTACATTACTCATTCTCCCCCACTGCGCAGCTTCCTGAGCTCTTATGAAGACTACAGGGCACGCAACCTGGTCAAAAACCGCTACAAACCCCTGCGGCCCTGCTTGAGCTCCAGAGCCCACCTGGAGCCCCCCTGTCTGGGCTGGCAGAATTCAAAATCTAAGACCAAGAAGAAGGTTGTGTTTGCAGACTCAAAGGGTATGTCGTTAACAGCGGTGCATGTCTTCTCTACTTTCGATAATAGAGAAACCGTCACATCCGAACCTCAGTTTGACCTGGAAGACCTAGAGAACATCACAGCCACTCTCCATATAAATTCTGTCCAGAGCAGAATTCTAGACTTTCCACAGCCAGCGGCAGACTATCTGGATTTCCGTAGTCGGTTGCTGAAGAATTTGGTTTGCTTGGAGAACTGTACCCTACAGGAGCGGGCCCTCACCGGCACGATCAAAGTGCGTAACCTGGTCTACGATAAGTCGGTTCATGTGCGGATCACTTTCGACACCTGGAAGAGCTTCCAGGATGTGGAATGCACATTTATGAATAATGTCTATGGTTGCCAGGATACAGACACATTCTCATTTGCCATTGAATTACCTGGGTATGTGGCACCTCAGAATAAGGTAGAATTCTGCATTAGCTACAGAACTGGAGAGCAGACTTACTGGGACAATAACGATGGCAGAAATTATGGACTGGTTTCCACATCTTGGCAACCAAACAAATGGACCCAGAGTAAGAAACCAAATGAACCCAGGAAGTTAGGCAGGAAAACACAAGACAAGGATGTTTCTAAATGTAAAAGTCCTCTCCAATCCAATAGCATTTTCCCGCAGTGGCAGAGTTGGGGAAACATTGCAACCTGCAGCCCCTACTGGTGACTTGAGCTGACGTAATTAACTAGCTAACTACCAAAAGTGTTGAAAGCTTTTAGCAACAACATTTCTCTCCGCATGACAACAGAAGAAGATTCACGTTCTCTTAAAAGCTTTTAATATGATTTACCTGCTGATTATAAGAACTTTACCAGATTGAAGAGGGAACAGAGGCTGGTTGAAATACATGTTGCTACTGTGCAATACAGCCTGTTTTATTCTTTTGTTAAAGTAAAACATGTGATGACCCCTTTTCCTGAAAAGCCAGACACATCTGTAAACAAGACCACTGGGGGTCTAGAGTAAACACTATATAACTGCTTGGTCAGTTTATTGTATAAAATGTGCCTTTGTCTGTGCTAAGAGAACTTTTGTTAAACTGCTGCCATTTTGTGCCACATATGCTGACTGTGCACTATAAAAAATGAAACCGAAGACAAATCAAGTCGGATTATGAAGCGGATGTATCTAAAGCCTGTGTCTCAATGGTCTATTTTTTTACAGAGCTCCTAAAGGGACATGGTGATGGAAAAAACAGGAGATGGGTGGAAAATCCTGTCAAACCTTTGCGCTCCCTAACATTTAGCGAGAGAACGCAAACGCATTGACATGTAATTTTTCATCTTTTTTTTTTCATCACTATGTCCCTATAGGGGCTCTGATTTCAGTTGAAGATTTTATTATGGAAGATATGAACAGTTGGTGTGCAACCAGTGAGGTTATCCGTTCATACTGAAGGGGTAAACTTTATCTGGTTACAATTTTTTTTTTTTTTAGGTAAAAGAAAGAAATATTAATATTTATCATGTTAAATATGTACTCCTTGAATAAATTGTCCTTACAATTAATTTGGTTTAGATAATTTGGTTTATCAAGCTTTTTATTTGCAAGATGTGCATATGTTTGGGTGTTTTTTGGGAGGGATGTTAGAAATATGTAATGTGCTGAATTTTATGCAATTGAATGCAACATGCTAAATAAATGGTTTCTGTGCCTTAGGATCTGCTGAGGAAATGTCAGTGTAAAGTAGGTAGTGTTGGGATTTATTTTTCTTTTTTTTGTAATGTTTTAAGTGCAATTCCGTGAATATGAGGTTGTGATATGTATAAATCAAATGTGAAGATAAGAATGGCTGTATTTTATTAAAGAAAGAATGGATGCCTTAATGAGTATGTATTTGATGTGATTTTTCTAAAAATTAAATTAATAAAAATTCACACTGTCAGATTCTGTTTCTAAATAACTTGACTCAGTGAGAATACGTCTGATCTGCTCAATGTATAGACTTCATACTTTCTTGCCAAAGTGACTAAAATATTGTTTCGGTCTGGGGACAATTTACCAGATAATGTTGCATGAAAAAGCAAACACAAGTGACAGTGAGACCTGAGTTCCTTTATTCTTGTAGCTGTAGTTGAGTGCAATGTTGAGTCAAGTATTCAAGTTAAACTCTCAAGCACCAGCAAAAATGTGAATAATAATGCAGATTTCCGAGGACTTCGAGAGAAGATAAGTTAGAGTAGCCTGACACCTGGGTTTTGTGGATCTGTGAATCAAGGGCTTATAAAATGCTTTAACCTGCATATAAAGCTCTCTTTAAAATAATACGAGTATTTGAAGCAGCCAAAGGTTCAATGTTAGCTCAGGGTTTTCTCCACTCAATGAGGAATGCAGAGAATGTTGAGAGATTTCTATTTTCCTACTTAGTTTTTTTTTTTTTTAAGCATTCATATATAAAACCTCTCTTTAACACAGAGAAAGGATGGCTGGTTTAGACTGAAGACCTCTGATAACCCTGGATATCAACACCCTCTGCCAGATCATGTACTGAACACACAGTTCAAAAATACACAGTCATGCCAATCTTATTTCAGCTGGTCACCATTTATTAAATCAATGAAGAGGAACACCATGTTGATATTGATAGCCATTATGTCAGTGTACAGGCTGTGAAAACCTTAAATAACAAGTTAAATATATAACAAACCTTTATGCAATGTGAGAAAAAGATGGAGAACATGTCATGCCTCTGTTGGGCAATGCAACTGAATTTTAATCCTATTAAAAAGTAATGCTAAAAGGTCACACAGGCGCAATCACACATCCACTCAAACTGCATATCAAGTGGCTGCCAAGTATTTTGCAACTCTTATCTCATTCTTGTGTGCCAATTGACCATTCGCAGGGAGCTTGATTGACAGGTGATCTGACCAATCATACTTCGTCATCTGCCATTTTGTCCGACAAAGCAGTCAGGAGAGTTAGGCCCAGTAGATTAACATGGGAGGATTTGAACTTGAAAAACTGAGTGTACTGACGCCTTTCCGCGGTTAAAACAACATTCCTTCTTATGTTCATTAATGTTTATTTGATGCTATAAATGAACTAGAAGGAAGAGATGATCGGTTCACGAGCAGCTTTAACTGAGGCTCTACAGCGATCTGTCACGACACATTAAAGAGCCACAAAACGGTATTTATTGTTTAAATTTCTTTTTTTTTTTAAATTACCATATTTGAAAGGTGAGACTTTGTTTAATATCTTTAATTACAAAAGTAACCGAAAAGTAACCTGGTCTGTCCTGTCTGTCAGCGTGTTGTCAGTCTCCTCTCTGGTCCGCGATGTATTTTTCACTGCGTGAGAACATGGTGTGTTGTAAGAGCGGAGGAGTAGCTTGTCGGACATAGCGACAGTAACTAAGGGGGGCGGGTCTTTGCAAACGGTCAATTCCTAATGGAAAACACAAAGATTTTTTATGTATCTGTCAGATGTGTCAATTTGTCTATCTGTATGTATGTATTTGTCTATCTGTCAAAGGGACAGAATAACCATAAATAGGCTTTGCTCACACTGATGATATTTCATCTTTGTGAAATATGTGTGAAATAGGTTAAATGACTCCGCTCTTTCCTATACCAGGCTTGCAGTTGCTTACAAAGAGTGTCTTGGAGCAAAAATGTTCACGACTTGACTTATACTGCCTCGGCAATCCTTTTTTTAGTCTCCCACCCTTAAGCCAAAGCAGGACATTTGCCTTGGTCTCCATTTTTTTATGATTCTAAAATTGAAGTTATGCAAACATTCGAGGGCAGATAGAGAACTGGTCTGGGGCAGGAGCCATAAACAGGCCTAAGAGATGGCAGGAGAACAGTGCAGCATTCACAGTCAGTCAAGAACAAGGGCTCTCTTACTGAGTGCAAGGGGAACTGGAGCGGAGTATGGAATGGATTTGTTAATACAGCTGTGATTTCCTGCTCTGCAAAGCATATGTTTCCCCCCGGGTATTGGCATTACAAACTCAAAGGTTTCATTTGCTTTTTTATTTCCTGTACACAAATTGCAAACACGTGGTTTAGGATGCATGCACAGGATTCAGATTCTAGGCAAACATACATTTCTTCATCCTGCTATTCTGACAGTTTACCTAATGTGTATACAGTACCCATACAGCACAGGACACCAGAGCCAGCAGTCCATACATATGGCACAGATCTTAGACTACTCTCCTTCAAAAAATGGATTCTGTATCTGCATTAGCTCAAAGCTTTCATTAATTCTAGTTCAGTTTATAGTTTGCTTTTGCCAGTACTTGGTCAATGAGCCATTGTTTGAGTTTGGTATGAAGTCATCTAGTAACAGGAATGGCTTGAAGACTGTGATTTTGGTCTCTGGCAATTTACATCTCATTTTATAAGGTGCCGGTACTGGAAAATATTATTTATTTTGTTCCATTTAGCTGAAAGAAGTCATTATTGCTGAAACTCCCAATAACAGTGTGCACACATGTATAAAACTGCTCAGAACTTTGCTTTCATGAAGAAAATAAGCACGAGTCACAATTTTAGTGGTGAATCATCCTAACTTGCTGTCTTGTGTTTTTCGTAACCGTCATGTTTACTGTTGAAAAAGAAGGAGAATAGTGTTTTGTTTAAAGTCGGCATGAAAGGGATGTTGCGATAGACTTTTCTTCCCGTAATGTACATCCGAGTGAAACAGCTTCTCGAGCAAGAAAAAATGTATAGGATTGTGTCCATCGGAAATTGCCTGGATCATTATTGTTTGCTAATGCTGTGATCTCATGTGAGTGACAGGTTGCCCCGCCCATGTAATCAGAGAAGAGATATCAATACAAGAAAAAAAAAATTATAAAAATGTTTTACTCAGAAGTAAATTTCACAAACAATTTCAAATAAATGGCAAGTGACACGTTGAATTACATATGAACAAGAAAATAAGAAAATGTTATGGGGACTTTAAGTGTTGAAAATGTTATAGTTTGGACTATAGGCCTAGTTATAAACATTTATTTGATTTGATGTTTCATAAATTACATTTGACAACATATTAGATATTTAGCCAGAAGAATGCTGGGTTGAAGGGCCGTTCACACCAAGAACGATTACTTGTCAAGGTTCGTAGGTTTGTCTGTTCATTCTGATTGTTTGTTGTGTGCTGTCATTGGTCTGATTGCCGATCAGCGTTGCCTAGCTACCAACTGCGCTGACCAGCTAATCAGATCAGCCGCACCTGGTCATCATCGTTCCCTATATGTAGTCTTGTGTTTGCTGTGTTGATTGTCATTGTTCTGGATTATCACCTGTTTGTTGATCGGGAGATATCTCAGCCCATTGCAGTCCCCTTGCTGGCCTGCTACCATCCCTGCACTGCGCTATTGCATCTGACCATCATGTCTTGCCTGTTTCTCCTGTTTATTATTAATAAACGGCACATTGCATTTGCAACTGGATCTTGTGTTCTTTAAACACCACACCTGGAACGATAATGACACAGGAACAATATCATTGGTATCACTTTCCGAACCATTTTTTCCAGCTGATGACTGATAAAAACATTGAGAGTTAGTCAGAATCCATCCTGCTTTTAAGAGCTAGAGCTCTTAAGACAGCAAATGACAAATGGAGGCATGCTTAAAATAAGTGGTTATTGGTGGTTGGTGTGGACCATAACTAGTTATCATTACCATTATTATAACAGGCCTTAAGACATATCAAAAGAGTTGCTCTTTTGTTGCAACTCTTGATAGTTGCTCTAACCCTATTTTTGTCAGTTAAGTATTTGAAAGTCGGTAGGCAAATTTAAAGTATATATTTTCTTCGTATAAATGAATAATTGTTTTGTTTAAATTAAAGTGAACTTTTGTGTTTGAATCAGAATTGACTATATAGCTAAGCATATTTCAGAAACAAAAGATAGACATAAAATGTCAAAATTATACTTAACATTAGTTGAAAGAGTTTTTCTGATTGAGCACTTAAGAATTGTTTTTTGTTTAAGGGACTAAAGTGAAGCTAAGAAATGGAAACAAATCTTATCAGGCACCTCAGAGCTGTGCAATCTCAGAGTTACAGTCATATACACAGGGGGTAATGGGTTTCTTTCCACTCTCACATATCCTTTAGGGTCTACAATCTTTCACTGCAATGCATAGAGCCATACGAACCCAGTGAACTTGACATGCAGATGATATATTTAACCGACCTACAGGCTGGTTTGACTCAGTGTGAGCTATTCCTCTGAGGGCATTTTCAGTATTTGAAACCTTCCCACCCACACTTACACACACAATTTCACTCTTGCAGAAGATAAGCAGTGATTGCAAAGCATCATGATGCAATGAGCCCCAGACTTACACATACAGCCCTTTAAATCACATGATTAAACTCAACATGACTGCCAAATATAGTACACCTTCATTTTAATGTTTTTTATGAATGACTATAATTTGTATATGTGTGATGTTTTTGTTTTAAAACCAGGCCTGTATTACATTTATATGCACATAAACATATATATTTGCAAAATGTTATTAAATATAAAAAATATATATATATTATTATTATAATAATCAATACTTAATTTTCATGCAAGGGTCATGAGTCAATATTACAATAATAGGGAGTCAAACATTCATAACTTATTGTTAATTTATTAGGAAAATTAAGAAATTATTCTATAGCAAAGCTTTGACTGTTTTATATATAAATCTCACCATGATGACTTTTTAATTTATTTTTGTAAAGCTGCTTGAGAAGTAAACAAACAAGCTGACCAATCAGGATCATCCTCTCAGTATCCAGGACATGTATCTGTCCACTCTACCTTCATGACTAAACACTGTGATAGTTCACTGGCTGCCACGATCATGTGACCAAATATTGCGTTACCTACAGGAAGACTTGCACACATGGAGACAGAAATAGCTGTAGTGTTGTGACAGATGTGTGTTGGCTGTGTGTCTGTGCTCCCTATGAGATGTCTAAATAAGATATTTGATATTGTAACTTGTATTGGATTTAAGTAACAACTGAACATTATAATGTTTTATTGTACATTGAAAAATGTATGTGTTTTTCATTATGTTGGTTGCTCTTGGCTTATACGTGACGAGTCATCTTGAACTTATGACAGCATGAATAGTATCGTGCAAAAAACCCATGTTATAGAAATGCTCTATTCACAGTCAGTCATGATTTATTAATTCTACAAGCGTACGTGTCCAATAATGGGGTGTTGCAGAGGTAAAGTAAGTATTTGGCTGGTCATGTGATCTCCACATGGTGGCTCCCATGAGGCTTCATGTAAAAAACAAAACAAAGTAGCTTTTATTTAACTGTTTTACAAAATTTCTCAAGTACTATGTCTTTTCTTTATAATATATGTGGCTTTAATAGAGTAAAAGTGTGTTTTCAGCGCCAAGGAAGGGCATTTCACACTAGCAATGTGCCTGTGATACAAGATATGAATGCCTGAGCTTCTTCTATTCCTGACTCTGAGCGGTATCACCTTTAAAATCTGGCAGAGAAATGCACATATCATCATACATGAAATATCATAGCAGACACCATTCATTCATGCATGTATGTATATGAGCTTATGGAAAGAAAATAGACACATCTGAACTGGGAGTCAGTGTAAAGAAAATGATTGTTCCACAGCAACTATGGACTATGAAACTGGACACAATCCACATGGATACTGATAGAGCAGATGGTGTTCTCTGTTATTCATAGGACTTTAGTTCACAATGACTTTCAGGGATAAAGTACAGCTAGAGGTGCAGGGATTGGCAGAGCTTGTGTTGTGTATGAGTGGAAGGATAGATTAGGGTCTTGTAAGTTCCCTGGGCATCAGCCTCTCTGCAGTTTTTACATACGTTGCTGTTATTGTTATTCTTCCATATTGCTATTTAAAAATATATTGTAATTTTTACATGACAGACAACAGGTCTGATGCCATTTAATTTTCACCGAAACAAAGCATAAAAACCAAGCGTACTTAGAAATAGTTTCCTTCAGAAAAAAGCAAATCTATTTCTCAGTGATTTATATAAAGTAAGTAGGCATTAGTGATTTGTAGATAAGTTATGTTCTGAGCGATTGTTGGAACAACCAGTTTAGAGTCGGAACAGGATGAATAGCCGGAGAGCGGAATGTGCTTCACACATTCACTGCTGATAAGACACCAACTCAAACATGAACATGAACAACAAACAAAAACCTAAAATGAAAAGCTATGTTTGTGTTTATATAATCTCAGGTTTTCTGTCTGTATATTTATGTAGCTTTCTTTGTAAAGAGAGCTACAAGTACAGTGTTCTTTGTGTAGCTTGTACAATTATTCAGATACTAAAAGCAATGTTCAAATTTTTTTGAGACAAGTCAGTTTGTACTGCATGCAAAAATTTGATTCAATAGGTTTTTTTCTTTTTTGCAATAAGGCAATATTGTCCGAGTCGATCTGTTGACTCAAGTATAAAGGCATATCAAATTTGACTTATGCCACATTTTTGTTACATTTTTGATTGTCCAAAAACAAAAGTTACAGAAGACTTGTCCAGTTACAAAAGAAAACATTTCCACCCCCTCAAAACACACATACAAAATCATATGAATGACAGACTATTGATAGAGACTGGTTGGCCAACATGGGATAGATTTAACCATACTTTGGCAGAACACTGCACTCTCCTGCAGTGGCACATTGAGTACGAAGCACACGAAGTCAACAATTTTTGTGCAAAACTTTCATGGTACTACATCAAACTACACCATATGATCAGCAAACCCATCAGATGTGTCAGTGTGCATATGTGCCGAATACATATTTTATAAGAAGGCCCCGATCTTACTTTCAGTGACACACCCCTAATGATATGCACACCAAAGAGGAACCGGTGATCTCATGTCCAGGGGTTTTATGTGGATGGAGAACATATTTTAGAACACAGAAGTGAACACAGGCTTCTGTTTTTGTCCACTTTCCAGTCATGACCCCATGGCAAACTAATGTCACGTACGCATAATGTTTGTGTACAAGTTTTCACTCAATAGTTGCAGTCCGCTAATCTGCTGATTGATTTTCAGTTTAGTAATTATAAATCTAAAGATTAATGTTCTTCTCTTCAACTGTATTGCTGTATAAGCAACTTTTTAAATAGTTTTTTTTAGCTTTCTATGTAAAGACGTGCCATAGCCAAAATACGAAAGTCTTAAAATTTACGATAATAATGATTATTAATCTAACCTTAAAGCAACCATATACCCTAGACTTTAAATGCAATTATATATTGAATTAAATGAAATTGTACTTTATTTTAAAAAGATGTTAAAATGCATTTAAAGTCACACTATACCTTTTTTGTTCAGAATTAACACAATTGAAATAATGAAGTGAATACATCATCAATGCTTCTTCCATAACTTGGTTTTGTATTATCCTAATTCACTATAGTTAGCTTGATATACATTTTAATAATTTAGACTTAGCAGGGGAATTGCGGGAAATTGCATACATACGTCAGTCGCCCATTTCTTGTCATATTAGTAAATAGAGAAAAGTTCAGGTTACTTTGACGTGTGTATGGTGTGGGAGGATACAAAAAATTAGAAAAGTTGACATGAACCTCTGGAGAATCACCTTTTTTTTAAAACGCAGAACAGAGGAGAGACTACTGGCCTAGTAGTGAATGTTTTATGAGCATGTTTTCATGAGAAAGAACCATATATTCATCCATACAGGCATGCAGAGCTGAAGCACAACCAAACCAATGATCTTCTGCAAAATGTATCCATTTTTGTTTTTTAACTGCTAGAGGTCCAAAAGTTTCATTTTGCACCTTTAAACATTTATTATTTTACTTTAACAAAAAAAAAAAAAAAATCAGCAATTACAATTTCTCCAGCCAGATTAGAAAGGCTCACACATTACACTCGTATCACAATTTCAACCCAAGTTGAAGTCAGTGTTATACACCACTGAGATACAATTATATTTTTTATTACTTTGAATTATTTTTATTTTTTATTTCCATTTTGATTTTAATTACAGTTTTAATAATTTAGTTGAGTATTAGTTTTGAGAGTGAATATATATATATATATATATATATATATATATATATATATATATATATAAATAATATATAACCTATATATAGTTTTTATTATTTTATATATATATATATAGTTTTTATTTTAGTAGCCTATATCAAGTAAACTAAATTAGAAATAAAGTAAGAAAAGTAAGTTTAAGTTTTAAGTAAAAAAGTATTTTGAGATTTTGGCTATTTGGCCTAGTGTTGTTTTTTTGCACTTTAAAGGGGTGGTAAAATGCCATTTTCACAAGATGTAAAATAAATCTCTAATGTCCCCAGAGAGTGTGTGTGAAGTTTTAGCACAAAATACCCCACAGATATTTTTATATAGCATGTTGAAGTTGTCACTTTTTTAGGGGTTTGCAAAAACGCACCGTTTTGTGCCTGGCCCTTTAAATGCAAATGAGCTGCTGCAGAGGGCGGGGTTTCAAGAGCTCCTGTGTGTTACTGTGGTTCACACCGCCGCCGGCGAGAGCAGCAAAATTCGCTCTCGCCGCCCTGCCACCGACGCCGTGAGATTTGGGGACTGTCTGGCGCTCTGACGTAGATTTAGAATGCGTAAGGAGCCGCAAAGCAAATAAGAACTGAACATAAATCAGTATCCTATTTTGTGCAGACTGGCCACACGTAGGGTATAAGTTAACGAAATCTTTCAAATGTAAAAGTAACAAAACACCAACAATTTCAGACACCTTTTTCCATGCGTCGTTCTTTTTATTAATGTCCCTGTATGTAAACAGGAACAAGTCGTACAATAACGGGAAACCCGCAAAAGAAATAATTAACTTTTCCTCCATTTTGCTTAGGAACTAATGTGGTCGGAACCAAAGTTTACAGGATTGTGTTCTCTGGTATCCTCTCAGGCGGAGGACTTCTACATTCCGATTGGTTGCCGCCGAACCGCGTCATAGCTTATTACCATAAAGTTGACTTGATTTCAACTCTTCTCGCTGTCCAAGACGCGCCGCGCCGCCCTCGCCGGAGCTCGCCGCTGGCTCTCATTGAAAATTAATGGCTTCCGGCCACTTTGACGCTCTCGCCGCCGGCGGTGTGAACGCACAGTTAGCAGCTGCGATTACCTCACGCAGACACTAAAATGACAGAAACTTTTCTGCCTTTAATGTTAAAACGGAGTCAGACAAAGATGGAGAGACTCAAGAAGAAGTGACAACATGTAGAATGCAACAGGATGTCTCTGAATGGTCAGTTGATGAATTTATGTTGCTGATGTGGAGTTAACTATCTTCAATTAGCATATTCTGTCATGGTAATCTATAAATCGCTCATTGTGAGATGCACACAGAGTGACTTTCTATTGCATGTGAAAAGATGGATGCTAAAATTTGAGCTGACTCACAAATGTACTCTTAATCTTATACAACAACTCTTCCTCTTAACATGGACTGCGTGTTCCCGGGGGCGGGTTTATACATTTTAGGGTTGCTGATGTCACTAACCCAGGAGGAATGTCGTGTAGTCCCTACCAGCCGTTTGTTGTAGTCTTTTTCTTTAAAAGCAAATATCTTCCTTTGCTTTGAACTTTGAGCGTTCTAACTTTGCAGATGTTGTTTCTGCTCAAACAGCAACATTACACACTAACTAAAGTTAGAAAAGTGAAATCATACTTTACCACCCCTTTGAGGGCAGATTTACCAACAGCTTGCTTAATTTTAAAGAGCGCAAACCCTCTTTTGCCGTTAAAAAACTACTGTCAAGATTTACTAAAGACATGCAGTGAAAAGGCGGGGACAGGGTTATTTTTGCGGTTCCCCTTATTACATTTGTATTTGTTGGAGTTTCACTTTTAGACGCAAAATTTATGGGATGAGATTATTTAAATGAATTACGCAAGGTGATTTACTAAAGTTTGCGCTAGTCAATTTACTGGTGTTTGCAGCATTATTTACCGCCCCCAAAAAAGCATGTCTTAAAACAGATGCTAATTTGCACTTTGTTGTTCTGTCCCAATGAAGGAAAAAATGCTAAAAAATAAAACATAAATAAATTTGCACAATGTAATTTACCATTTTATTAAGTTGAAAGTTGAGTTAAATGTAGAAATGACAGAAGGTGCAGGATCAGGACACGACCCTGGTCTGACTAAAAGTCTGTAATGGAAACCTTAGGTCTTACTCTCAGTTTCAAAAAGTCCAATCCTGACACAGACCCATCAGAGCACTCATCTCTTACGTAAGATTGACAGAAAGTGCTGTCCCATATGAGTCAAGGTTGTGTTGTTTGCTTGTATTTGTGTTTGTGTGAGTGCCAATGTGTTCAAGTGACGGGAAGGGTGAAAGATAAAACATTAAATATGTTATACAGAGTGAGAGAGAGAGAGAAAGTGTGTGTGTGTGTGTGTGTGTGTGTGTGTGTGTGTGTGTGTGTGTGTGTGTGTGTGTGTGTGTGTGTGTGTGTGTGTGTGTGTGTGTGTGTGTGTGTGTGTGTGTGTGTGTGTGTGTGTTTGTGTGTGTGTGTGTGTGTGTGATAGAGGCAGTATAGGGGCAGAGGTCAGTGGTGTGTTGTACGACTACGAGGCATCCACCTCGTAGTCCTTCATGTGCGTCCACCACATTTGGCTTCTTCCCTCAAGAAAATGACCCACATCCAATTTGGCATATAACCACTTGCCCCGTACATATGTACCTACAAGGGTCCTATGCTAACATGGACTTTGCTCTCATAACAAACCAGCTCCAAAACATCAAACTGCTCGCTCTGGCTTCCCCCCATTTAACACATATGCGGTCTTTCCTTTTTTCAGTTCTTTGCATCTCTTTTCATTAGAAACCTGTTAGAAACAAAGAGTGCTGGAACTTATGAAAATAAAGACACATTCTGTGATGTGCCAATTATAATCAATTAATTGGATGGATTTGGTCATTATTTATAGAGCTACATGGACTGAGCAGGTCATTAAGCGTGGGGTCAGGGACGTTCACTGAGGCTTGAACAATTCATTATTCACCATTCACAGACTCAACGGGTTCTATGCTTGAATAACCTCAGAGCAACAAACTCACACATACAAATGCCAATTACTAAAAACTACGACTTTGGCTGTAAAAAGTTTACTCACAAGAGGACACACACACACACACACACACACACGCACGCACGCACGCACGCACTCACTCACACTAAAAGCTTTTTGTCTCCCCCTCCTGGGATATAACAGAAGGTGAAGGGGGCTATTATTAGTATTGTGGTCAGTGTATACTATTTTACACCAGGGTTACACCCATACCTTTGGTTTATACAGAAGGTGCCTTTTTACAGTAGCCTAACATCTCACAGACTGCAGGACGAGCACCCCCTGCTGGCCAAGGGCTCTTCCAGCACCAACAATAGCTTTCCCTTTCTGACCAGGCTCAAATGAGGTGCTTAGTGAGTGTGCAGGCGAAATCTACGGGCACTTTTTAGCCATGAAAAAGAAACGGCTGTGGTGAAAAAAGCAGCACCTTCCATGCAGACTCATAAACGCCAACATTACCGTCTTTTACACGTTCTTGGACTATGGTGTGACTGTGCGCAAATAAACATCCTTCATAGTTTATGAAAGAACAAATAACAAGTAAAGCTTGTCAAGTCAAGCTGACAAGACACTTTATTTCATTGAAACAACTCTGTTAAAGTCACCATAGAATTATATTTTATGGAATCTTGTTTTTATTTTTTTATTAGCCTATTATAAATGATTTATCAGTAGCCTACACATCATTATTGTTTTTATTTTTTATTATAAATGATTTATTAATACACACATTTTTATTTATTTATTTATTTGCCCTCATAATCTCTAATCAAAATAACTTCCCCTCCCTCTTGTAAAGACATCTCTTCTCTAATGACGCATTTACTGGCGTGAGGGCGGGACAACCTGTTACTCACATGAGATTGACTGGTTTGAATAGCAAACCACAAAGATCATGGACAAATCATAGTCCCACCCTACTTTTTTTTCTTGTATTAGAAGCCGTTTCACTCACATCACAAGAAAAGACTATCACTGCTTTCGTTTCGTGCTGAATTTAAATTATCTGTATATTTGTTGACTATAACATAACAAGAGAAGATTCACATTTCTGAGTGAAATGTTCTGTATTGTCATTAATGGGTTTATTTAATCTGGCTAAATTCACATTGTAAATCTTTGAGATTGACAACCGCATTTAGATTTACAGGTGTGAGTCTCGAAATGTCCCATTCACACAGCAGTTTATATAGCGTCTCGAATACTGTCTGTATGAACGTGCAACAGGAGTCAAGCCCATTTTCTCAGTAACCAAGGCGACAGTAACCAAAGTGATATCGAAGATGTTGACGTCCATAAAACTGAAAATTCTTATCACTTTTGACACGACAGAGTTCATCGATCAAATCTTCATTACTTCATTACAACTGTGTGTGAACGTAACCGTTTAAAGGAGTAATTCAATTTAAAATGAAAATTAGCCCATGATTTACTCACCCTCAAGCCATCCTAGGTGTATATGACTTTCTTCTTTCAGATGAATACAATCAGGAATATATTACAGTATCAACACCCTGACGCTGTTTCATAATGGCAGTGAATTGCAACCAGTTTGAACCTCAAAAAAGTGCATCGATCATAAAAGAACTCCACATGGCTCCGGGGGGTTAAAGTAAATCATGGGCTAATTTAAATTTTAAAGTGAACTACTCTTTTAAGGACTCAAATACAGGACTGACAACCGTATTCTGCTGCTGTGTGAACGTAGACTTATTTTAAACAGCAGGGAGCGCCACACATCACCACACAGACTCCACTCTATCTGTCTCTCCTAATTAAGATTGTTAAGATTTGTAGGGGCCCAAGCACTAAAGGTTCTGGAACCCTGTTGTGTTTGTACTGAATTTCTTCTTCTTCCTTATTTTTCTCCCCTAAAGTATATGGTCGCCTGAGGTTGTAAATCGCAGAGAACCCAAACTCAGCAGGATGGTCACCACTCCAATTTCATTTTTACAAGTTGATAGCTGCTGAATGCAATGTCCAAGTTTAACGAAACAGGACATCTGAGAGGTCACACACAACATTTAAATTCCCAAAGAAATGGGATATTTACCGGTGAGAATGTGTTGGTTTGTGTTCTGTTTCATTCTTACTGACCGCCAGAGGCAGTGTAAACACTATGGATTATCGCAGCGCCAGGTAGATAGGTCGAGAGAATATACCAACAAAGTCACGTGGCGTGACGTATGCGGAGCCCTGGAGGGTTATAGGCTACAGTAGCTCAGCACTCTAAGTGCAGCTTACAAGAGCAGCGAGATTCGTCCTCACAAGCTGTGACAGCACTCACAATTAACAGCGCTTGGTGAGTTTTGTTTTTTTGTTTGAGTTATATTGCTTCCTTGGTAACACTCTGGGCCTCTCGGTGCAATCCGGTGGCTTGTGTTTTTCCGCGCCTATGAGTTAACGGTCTCCTGTTGACATATCTACATATAAAAAATTTTCCCCAAATCCATGTTACATTTTTTGTCCCTCGGTTCAATCCGCCGGCCATTTTAGACACTTTTTCTCTTTTCATGAGATATTTGTTGGTATTACCTGTCGGTTCACGCGAGGTAATTATTATTATTATTGATTTATTTTTCATCCCGCTTAACTTACGGTGCTATCTGAGGGTGTTACTAGCGAGTAACTACGGCTCACAGCTCGATCGCCACTGGTTTTCCACTGACTTGTAAGCTGTGCCCTAATAATCTTCTCAATGACGATGGTCATGACATCTGCCCGTCATGTTTGGGTGTTCAACATCTGCGAGAGGCTCTCACGGACCCGTGCATGCACTGCAGCCTTTTGCCTATGTCGGAACGACGGCTCCGTCTTGCCGAGTTAGACCCTAATTCAACAGTGAAACTTGGGCAGTTAAATGTAGCCCCTTCGTGCACTCGGAAGCGCAGGGCGTTGGCAGCAGCTGGTGCTCCCCTCCCATCTAAGAAGGCCAAATCGCGAGGTGATGAACATTTAAATGTTGAGAAAAGTTCACTTTCTATGACGGTGTCGGTGCTTTCTTCAGAGATGGCAGAGCTGAAAAGCCTGCTTCATTCGCTTCAGCCTGTCACATCTGCTACACCTGTGAAGATGACACAGGAGGATGAGAATGTTCAGAATCAGGGAGCTGGGGAAGAGTCTCTGGGGAGTCTCTTGATTCCCCTTGTTTTTCTCATCATTCAGAGTTTGATGTGCTTTCTACAAGTGCTTCAGATTCCTTTTTTTACAATCATGGGGATACTATGGATGTTGCTGCACAACCATCACCGGCTGTTTTCACTGGTTACCCAGCAGCGGAGGGGTCTAGTGGGGGGTCAGTTCAGTCGTCTGGACAAGCCCAGTCCTCCTCCGATGATACTTTGGCTGTGCTTCGAATGGCAGTTGCTCGTCTAGGACTTGATGAGTCACCTGTCCAATCTGCCCAAACAAATGTGTTTTTCAGACAGACCGCAGCTGCAACTTCTTTTGCCATGCCACCATGTAAGTATTTTGTGGCTGAATTCTCAAATGCTCTCACTGGTTCTGGTCCAAAGATTGCTCGAACGCTAGCATCTATCGCTAAAGCAGATTCTATCGGGGTGGGTCGTGCTCTGGAAATAGAGAAGCCTGTGGCAGCTTTGGTGGTGTCTCCTGGTGAGGCTCTACGAGGGAATTGTGCGATGTCCCAGTGCGCAATGCGGTCGTACGGATTCCTTGCTAAAAAAGGCATATGAGTCTGTTGCCTACATTACTTGAGCAGAAAACACAATCTGCCAGTTACTTCTCGCTGTCTATAAGTACGCTAGAACCTGCAAATGCGGATCCCTCTGTTTCACAATTTCTGCAAACTGCTCTGTTGGCAACAGGCCATGTGACCCGCGAGCTGGGTAGTCTTACAGCCACGCTTCTGGCAGCCCGCCGCCAAGTGTGGCTTGCCCAAGCACGACTGCTGGAGGACTGTAAGAAAACCTTGAGAGATCTTCCATTTGTTCCCGGGCATCTTTTTGGTCCAAATATTCCGGAACTGTTGGAAAAGAGGGTAAAGCTGTCTGAAGCCACTCGTCAACTGACACAGGTGCAGCGCAACCCTACCTTTAGGATGCCAGCGGTTCAGACCCGACATCACTATGCCACATCGGAGCAACGTTTCCACCGGCATGCTACACCTCAGTCACAGCCCCCTCAAAGACCTTGTGTTCCTGAAGATGCGAGAGTTTTTCGCCAACCTCATCGACAGTTTCCAGGAGGACCTCGTCAGTGTCCCCCCACGAACACTAAAAATCGCACACATAGCCGATGTTCTTCGGTCTGTGACAGCAGACGATTGGTTTGTAAGTGTCGACCTGAAAGATGCATACTTTCACGTCCCAATTGCTGTACATCACAGAAAATGTCTGCGTTTCAGTTTCCTGAATCAAGCTTACCAGTTCAAAGTGCTACCCTTCGGCCTTTCCCTTGCTCCTCGCGTCTTCACAAGGTGTGTGAGGGCAGCTCTGTCTCCTCTTTGAATGTGAAGTATGCGTATTCTTCCTTATTTGGACGACTGGCTACTCTGTGCCCCCACAGAGTGGCAGGCTGTACAAGACTCCAGACTGCTGTTAAGACGTGCAGAAGATGGGGTTTTCTGTGAACGAGAAAAACAGCCGTCTGATTCCATCACAGACCACTACTTTCATAGAAATGACCCTAAATTCCTGCCTAATGTCGATAAATTGCTTAATGTGCTTAACAAAGCACAGTGGACAACCACCAGCCGATGACATGGCTCCCAAAACCAACACAGACTGGAAACTTCACACTTCAAGCATCTTGCATCTTGGATTGCATCTTGGATTGTGTGCCTCTCCATTCTTCCTCCAGACTCTGGGACCTTGGTTTCCAAATGAGATGCAAAATTTGCTCTCATCAGAAAAGAGGACTTTGGTCCACTGTGCTTTATTAAGTCCAGAGTCAACGCAGCCGTCTACCAGGACATTTCAGAGCACTTCATGCTTCCTTCAGCAGACATGCTATAAGGAGATGCTGACTTCCTTTTCCAGCAGGACTTGGCACCTGCCCACACTGCCAAAAGAACCAAAACCTGGTTCAATGACCATGGGATTACTGTGCTTGATTGGCCAGCAAACTCGCCTGACCTGAACCCCATAGAGAATCTTTGGGGCATTGCCAAGAGAAAGATGAGAGACATGAGACCGAACAATGCAGAAGAACTGAAGGCCGCTATTGAAGCATCCTGGTCTTCCATAACACCTCAGCAGTGCCACAGGCTGATAGCATCCATGCCACGCCGCATTGAGGCAGTAATTCATGCAAAAGGGGCCCAAACCAAGTACTGACTACATATGCATGATTATACTTTTCAGAGGGCCAACATTTCTGTATTTAAAATCCATTTTTTTTATTGATTTCATGTAGCCTAATATTAAAATTTTCTGAGATTTTGAATTTTGGGTTTTCATAAGCTGTAAGCCATAATCATCAAAATTATAACAAAACTCAAACTTCTATAACTTTCACTTTCTTAATTTATTTCACTTCTACAAAAATCTGACAAATGTCTTCTTTAAAACAAGACTAATCTTATGTCTATATTCCAAAGCATTCTTGAATTACAAACATTTAAGTTCGGAATGTGCATTTTTATGTCTATTCCAAAAAGTTGAATTCTTAAGTGGAAAAAGTAAATCTTAAGTTGAATTACTGAAATAAATGAACTTTTGCACGATATTCACATTTTTCGAGTTTCACCTGTATGTATAGGCTATGGTTCTAACATATCCTTTGCACACTTTAAAAAAATATGGCTACCAGCGGCCAATACAATTTTAGTGGCTAATAATATCAAATCTGAATAGCCTACTGTTATAAAAATGTAAATATTTGTAGCCAACATCTAATATGTAGGCTAGGCCACTATTATTGTGAAAATCACCCACATGGTGGCGCTATAATAAGCTATTTTAAATTTGGCTAACTCCATAACCGTGTGTAACAGAATCAAAATTCTTGTTTCTTCTGAATCCATAGCTTTAAGCCTGAACCATAGAAATGCAAACTTATCCGCCATTCTAATTTGTTAAAAATAAGACTTTTTTGAACTCCAAGGCCGTTTGTCCGCAGTTTCACTGAATACATTTCATGTATTTTTTTTTAAGAAAGCACAGTAATATTGTGAAATATTATAAAAAAAATTTTTAACTGTTTTCTATTTTAATATATTTTAAAATGTAATTTTATTCCTCTCATGGCAAAGCTGAATTTTCACAGGACACTTTTCCAGTCTTCAGTGAAATGATCCTTCAGAAAGCATTCTAATATGCTCATTATAACCTAAGTTAAAAACAGTTGTGCTGCTTAATATTTTTTTAGAAACTGGGAATTTTTTTTAGGATTCTTTGAATAGGAAGTTATAATAATCTGACCTTTGGCACAGTTGTGATGTCATCAGTAAAATGTAACACACTGGGTGTCCTTCCCAAAAAATAAACTGTAGTGAAGTCACTCCTATATATGATCCTATTGGTGCCATGTGGCTTGTTCTTGAGGTCTAAATTTGGAAGGTCAAGATCCCACTAACAATAAACTTATGACTTCATGGGAAGAAAAGGTGAGAGAAATAGAGAAAGAAGGTGACTGACAGCAACCTCTTGGATAGAAGTTCAAATTAGATCATCCATGCTAACAAGATTCAAATGAACACAGTGCTACCAGAATACACCCAGTGGTCGGCTCCGTTATCTGGCCAGTGACAGGTCTAAAAGAGAACAGCTGTGTTATTGAGTCATTGGACAGCACAGGAGGGACTATGACTGTGACTCTCATGAATAATGCAAGCCGATAGAAACTAACAGGCTAATACACATGGCAGCAGAATGATGCAACAAAACAGCAGTGGAGAGGATAACAAATCAAACACTATTTTGTGTCTCCCTGCCCTCTCCATATCCTGTTTTTAAATATTTCCTTTTAGAAGGCTTTTTTGATTCACTGGCTAAGTGACGATCAAAGAATAAAAATAGGTATATGAAATAAAGTACTTGTATATGGAACTAAGAGCACCTTGTGCAATATGGGTACTGAAATGATAGTTGTTGTAAAGGAAATTCTGTCCCAAGAAAGAAAAGTGACAGTGAATTGAATCAAGAACAGTGTTGTATTCGAGCCTGAACTTATGAAGCAAATGCATAAGCATTATTCAAAACAAAAAAAAAGTTTTAAAGTTCCTGATGTCTGTGCCAAATGGAATCAAAATAATAGGTGTGTTCGACTTGAAGGGGCGAAGCGCGGACTGATCAGTGTATGACATCAAAGTACCACGAGAGTGCTCTCTAATTACTATTGCGAATGCGGTACTTTGACGTCATACATTGGTCTGCGCAGCGCCGCATCAAGTCGAACACACCTCTCGATGAGTTTTCCCAGAACATCCCCTACGTCTTTTATTGGTTGGATAAAGAGATAGCCCCACCCATTTGGTTCCGTTAAAGGCACACTATGCAAGATTTCCATTTTTGTCAAACTGACCCCTATAGTCGCTGTGTATTTAACGTTACTGTCATCAGCATGACATCAGAGCAAGGTGGACCGCTGATCACCGGTGATCGGTTCTGCGCAGATTTTTGCTCATCTCAAACAAGCCTAATGTCACATAAATCACATGCAAAAGCTTTAAAGGAATAGTTCACTCAAAACTGAAAATGTTGTCATTAATTACTCAGTCACCCTCATGTTGTTCCAAACCCGGCCGTCAGACTTTTGTTTAGGCCTATCTTCGGAACACAAATTAAAATATTTTCAATCAAATAGGAGAGCTTTCTGTCCCTCCATTGATGCTTCAAAACATTCATAAAGAGATTGTAAATCAAATCAATGTATTGAGTGGTTTAGTCCAAATTTTCTGGAGAGACACAATTAACAGATTTAATTTAAGCTTTTATTGACATAAACATTCATCAACACACATCAGATCTGGTAAATGGAAGCTCCAGCATATTAGTGTGCAAGAACCAATAAGGTTTGTTTTTGAGCAGGTTCTGTTGAGCTTCTGTTTATGTTCACTTAGCAATTATATGTGAATAAAAGCCTAAATTCAGTCTGTTCATCAAATAGAGCAATCTTCTCTCTTCAGAAAATTTGGACTAAACCACTTAATTCATATAGATTAGTTTTACGACCTCTTTATGGACGTTTTGAAGCTTCAAAGTGGGGGTTGCGTAGCTGTCAATGGAGAGTACAGAACTGGCTCAGATTTTGTTAAAAAGATCTTCATTTGTGTTCCGAAAATGAACAAAAGTCTTACAGGTTTGGAAAGGCATGAGGGCAAGTAATTAATTACAGAATTTTCATTTTTGGGTGAACTATTCCTTTAAACACCAGATATGCTTGTGGATGAAATGGGAGTCCTGTTTTAAACCATGTAAATTGAATGAAAACTACAATCTGCTTCCCTTCTTTTTTTCTGTAATGGTTTAATGTTGTGGTATTAGCAGGGGCGGAGGGATTCAGACTCACTTTCTGTTTAACAAATGAGCGGTGAATTCTCCAACTCATCCTGACTAAAAATAGAGTTGTTTGTAACATTCCATGATGAAAGGGAAGACAAAAAAGAGAGACAGTGGCAGACTTTCTTAGTTTATTTACATTTGTGGGATGAACGTGTGTTTTGAACATATTATATTCTTGTCTATGTTGACATTAACATCTCATTATGTAGATTTCACATTTAAAGAATTTTGGGTCACTGATTTATTTCACAGTTTTAAAAAATCTGCAAACACTTGCAATGTACTGTAAACATCCAAACAAACTTATTGCTGACAGCTCTTCCAAAATCCTACAGCAAACATTTGAACAACTTCAGCTCATAACTACAATAAAATAAGTGTTGCTGCATGGGCATGGACATATTTGTGATTAAGTGTGTGTTGCCTTTGCCCTACATTAAGTATTTTTGACCTTCTCTTTTGCAAGATGAACGGCAGGGCGAACAGACAGCTGAACAAGTGATGAACAGACTAAAAGAAGAATGCATGTCACATTCCACATCCTTTTGCATGAGTGGGGGAGAAAGAAAGTGAGCGAGAAAGGGAGAGAGAAGCAGGGAGCTGTGCATAGAAACAGTCTAAAAGAAGGCACATTCTTGTCTTTGTTTTTCATTGTCAGATTTAAACTCTCACACACTAATATCATGAAATGGTGGTTTCAAAGAATGGCTTTCAACAACTTCAAAGGTTTAGCTTCTCTGTTTTAAGGTCTGCTGCCCTCAAGTCTATTTTAATATGAGTATTCAATGCAAAGACTTCTAAAATTCTTCAATATAAGAAGTCTAATAGATCTAACGGCAAAATATACTGTCATGCAAGTATAATAGGCAGCCTTCAGAATGTTTACAGAAAAACATCTAATGTTTCTGTAATACAGTTGAAGAAAAGCCACTATTTTTTTTGTAATATTTTAATGTTCCTTAATTAAATAACAATATGTAATGAACAGCATTAGGTAGCTTTTCATGTACAGTGCGAACATTTACAAGGGAAACACATATAGCAGGCGGTGGGACGTATAAAAAAAAGAATAAATTACCCCAAGCAGCATCATCTATTAGGAAAAAGACAAGCATTGACAAAATCTTTTGATTATAGGTTCAAATATACATAAGTGCGTCAACATACAAAAATACATTGTATTTATAATCAGAGCTCAAAGACACTTCATATTTGATTTGCATGTTTTCTTAGTGGGGAGGATTTGGGAGAGCAGCCAGTGGCCTTTGTCCTAAACAACAACGTCAAGAATTCCACTGAACTGACAGACAGTGCAAATGATTTTTAAGATTCAGTACAATAGATCATGTTGGTATAACATGAAGTTTTAGCTTGTCATAAGAAACATTTGGACAAATATATTTTTACTATTGGTAGACATAGGTACAATCCACTTAAAACAGTGTTGCTGAGCAATTCAGACTCATTCTATATTCATCTTTTTATTAACTGTAATGACAGCAGCACTGAAGTGACTCTAATTTCAAAACCCATTGTTAAGATTCCTTGATTCCAAAACTGAACTGGAGAACACAGAACAAACCCTCATTTCACCCGTTGTCACCCCCTGAGATGATCCAAATCAATTTCACGTAATGATTCATGTAATCCTTTTCTACTTTGAGTACCATCACATCAAATTTTTGTGGAATATAATCTGTATTGGCAAAGCTCCATGTATTGAACCCTTAATTCTCAAAAAGCATTCTGAGAATGTGCATGAAATCGGTTTGGCAACTTTTTCATTAATTTACTTGTAATTAGGATTTTAAATGATTCCTAGGCCACTACACATACAGTAAAGAGTTACACTGTCTTGTAAACAAACTTAGAAAGCTAACCTATCACCTTATCTGAACTAATGCTCCAAAAAACACCCTTAATATTTAAAATATTTAAAACGTGATGACTGAATTTTAAACTCTTCTCAGAATCATGTCCATGACTTGATATAGCGTAGAAGAGGACCACATTGAGAAATATTGGATTTTAACTTTTCTTCCACTTTGTGAAAGTAAACAAATGCATTATTGCATGTCCCTTACGAAGTTGTTTTTCCAGACATCAGACATTTTTAGAAAGTGCATAAAATGAAGTGTTTTGCACTTCATTTTGTTTAACCAAACATTGCATTATTTTGCTGCATTACACTCAAAATACACTGTAAAAAGTGCATTATTGACATTCTGGGGATTTGATTGGAATGTCTCAAATATATTTCTGATTAAACAAGAAACAACAGAATGTTTACAACTAACAGACTGGGAGCCAAAGCAGCTCTTAGAGAGATGCAGCTGGAACCCTTCAGTCATTCCCCATTCAGCTGTTTTTAAAGATGAGAATTTTCAATTAATTAATGCATTAAGCATATCTGGCATCAGTTAATCTTATATAATTTCTATTAAGAAAACGATCTGGTTTGAGTAAATGTAAGACTTGGCCTTCACAATGTGAAGGAAAAATGCTTACCCAGAGTGCCTTTCAGTGCTGTTATTTTGGGACATCTACAGCGCTTTCATTCAATTCCATCTGAATGAGATCCATCAATACTTCAGACTAGAGCCAAAAACACCATTGGAGAAAAATGAGAGTATGAGAGAAGATGGAAATTGGCTGAGAAAGAGAGAGTGAGTGTGCGTGAGCGAAATAAAGAGAGAGAGAGAATGATGACATGAAAAAGAGTCACTGAATTTATGAGGGACAATGTGGGCGGTTAGAGCAGGAAAGAAAAGTAACTAAAAGTAAAGAGAGAGAGAGAGTGTAAAAGGTAAGACAGAACAGGAACACTACAGCGAGACATTTGGATTTGCCTCTAGTGCAAAATCTTGGATAAAAACACCTAATAAAACATTCTAAAATCTAACTTCTAGCGAGACTTCATTTTAAAAACGTCTCCATTTTCTCTCTCTCCTGTCACCTGGCCAAGACGCAGCTTTGCGACGAGTTTTAGCTTACTTTCTGTGATTGCTAGATTGCTATCAGATAATCCCAACGGCCACTGAACGCTAAGGCGTTGTCATAGAGACAACATGCAGAGAAAGCTTTGGAGGAATATAATCATCAAACTTGATACAGTGCCAGTGGGCGGAGCCACAACTGTCAAACAGGAACATGAAGGGGGGAGGAATGGAGGAGTAGAGGCTGAAGCAGTGCACAGGAAGGAGAGCAGTCCTGTCAGTCATGGAGCTTTGTGTTGTTGACTTTCAACAGAGGCACAATCATTCAGTTTTTCTGCTTTTTGTCCATCTCTTGACATCAGTCTGCATGAGATTTCCACAAAAGCTGTAAGTGCTGTTTAACCAAAGTCAATCCTCGGACGGTATTCGAGAACCATGGGATAAGCCTGGGGTGAAAACGAAAGTAAAGAATGACTTCACATTTTCTGATGTAAGCACCATATCATATCCATTATATTGTCATAGTTCTCTCCTATTTTCTTGTGATGTAAAAAGCAAGGACACAAACAGGGGCATCAATGTGTCCTCTAATCTGATTTTGTATCAACCTCTAGTGTGTGTGTGTGTGTGTGTGTGTGTGTGTGTGTGTGTGTGTGTGTGTGTGTGTGTGTGTGTGTGTGTGTAACTGGAGAAATATGACTCATAGATCTGTCAGTAGTAGCTGGGTTTTTTTTCTTCTTTTGCCTCTGCCCCCCCCCCCCCACAATCACCACCGACTCAGAGACAGCTGTTCACACTTCTCATGAGCACACACCCACATTTTCAGGGTCAAACTAACTTTTCAATAATTTACCTGTCAATGTTTCTAGTAAAGTTTTTCAAACTTTTTAATGCCAGAGATTTTGAATATAATGATGATCCTAAAATATATATACTATTATGCATTATACTATATATATATATATATATATATATATATATATAATATACTATATAACTATATATTGTATTCCATATCGTGATGTGTATATATATCCAAGTGAAACAGATAATTGAAAAAGCAAAAAATGTATGGTGGGTCTTGATTCTATCTATCCGTTGTTGATTGGATGGAGGCAAATCTAAATGTGAGCTTGCAGTCGATTGTAAGAAAGATGCTGGGTTTAAGTAGATTAAATGAGAGAAGATTAAAAATTACAAGTTACAAAAAAAATTAAACATGCATGGATGAATAATTTATAATTAGATCAATAACACCAATTTAGATGTCCAATAGATTTTCCATTTCCATGTAATACTGGCTTTAAAATGTTATCTGGGGGGAAAATATACTTTTTAGTACGTGTTTTTGTTTTTACTGGTAAAAAACTAGAATACCAGAATAAAATAATCACAATTAATCTCATGATTTATTAGCAGTCTTTAGACAGTAATATTATCAGACTTTGTGAATGTGACTGTAAATGTAAAAATCTGTATCTTAAGTGCACAGTAACTTTGACACCCCAGAAAATAATAAATAAAAGCAGGTAATGTTGCAAACACACACATAAACATATACACACACATACATTTGCTTTTCAATAATAGTGGTGACTTTCCAATATCTTTGATTGTTTTTACACTGAGGTGATGATATTTTTCATCCCTAAACCCTGAAGAGAATATTAAACATGTTTATAAAGCCCTTTTCCTTCTGGGGATGATAGGCTGGTCCATATAATGCAAGTCATTCTGGTTTTACTATCCTTGGGGGACATTCAGTCCAAACAATGTTGGTAGAATTTGACCCACACACATACTGACTTACGCTGTCACCCTGAAGTCTCCAGCGAGTGCGGTAGATGAATTCAAGGGTGTGGTCTTTGCCCATGATCTCCCCGTTACACAAAACGTCGAGCTGTAAGAAATACGGACAAGCATGTTTTATGAGCTTTATGAAATCAAATAATAGGCACGTTAAGACTATGGCATGTTGTGTGTTACACATACACTTAGTCAAACATCGTAGAGAACAGCAGAGACTAAGAAAAACAACCTCGGAAACAATTTTCAATGAATATTAAGTTGCACAACTGACGGGTAAACCCATCAAGAGCTTATTTATTAATATCTGTATTGAACTGTGAAAGAAACCTATTCATTCTCAGTACACTCACACAAATGCAGTTTGCCTGCATTGACAGCCCAGTGATACTGTAATAAAACAGTATTTTACCTCATAAGAGCTTGGCAGCTTCAATTTTACACCGAGGAACTTCTTAATGGTTCCCACCGTAACACGGGTGGAGCAACGGATGAATTTCTTCATTAAACCCTGTTTCATAGAGACATGGAGTGCAAATTATAAACACACACACACAAACATACATCTCAACATATACACACAATATATTAAACTATACTGTCTCTGTGCACCTTAACTGTGCTTTCTCCTGATTGGCCATTGTTACGTAGACAGTCCAGACAAATAGCGATCTGAGGATCACTCCTGTGGTAGTCTCCACCTTTCTCATCATCATCCTCTTCATCACTCAGGCGAGCTTTCTTAGCCCTAGGGCCATCTAGAAGACAAAGGAAACCTGACCTTCAATCTTAAAATATATCTGTATATTCACTATCTGTACGTGTAGTACATGTGACTGTGTGTGTAAAGGGGTTGTGTATGGAATGGTTAATACCTTCTCCATTTGCTTTGATTTTATTTTTTCTCCAAAACTCACTTTCCTCTTGTTCCTCCTCTAGTAAATAAACACAATAATTCAAAGAAAGTACATTAAGAAACAATTTACAGATATAGAAACACTTACCAACTAAAGCACAACTACCTCTGAAGTGCATTACAAAGGATAAAGTATGTATGTCTGTCTCTCTCTCTTCATACATATATTTATATATCTCACTCTCTCTTAGTCCAGGCACCAGCTTGAAGATGATTTCCTCCAGGGTTTTATCTAGCCTGCAAAAAAGTGAAGCCAAGATACCATATAAAACACAGAGGACGTGTGTGTACTTAATCTGTGCATGTGAGAAATTAGTGTGGGTGAGTTTGGTTACCTCAGCATCTCTAAAGGGTTGGTTTCATGGACCTGTATCCCACATTCTGGACACTCATTACTCTCCTCAAAGTGCTGAACGATACAACTCTTACAAACTAGAGGAGAATGGAATAAGAAAAAAAGGAAGAACAGAAGAGGGACAAGAGAATGAAAGAGTCAGGGCAAAGTAATCTAAAACCATAAAAAAGTTTGGTGTTAAAATTATCATTGTTAAAAAACAATTTAATATCAGATTATATTTTTTGGTTACACGCTATTTTAAGGTGTGATTGTTACAGTGTAATTACATATTTAAGTACTGAGTGATATTAATTAACAAAATGTCACTGCATTTCAATATGTTCAACATACATACCGTTGAAAAGTTTGGGGTCAGTATGATTTTAAGAAATTCATATTTTTATTCAGCAAGAATGCATTAAATTGATGTAACAGTTAAGACATAATGTTCAAATTTCAAATAAATGCTGTTATTTTTAACTTTCTACTAAATATTGAAAAAAGTATCACTGTTTCCACACAAATATTAAACAGTGACAAGTGAAAAGTGAAAAAAAATCTTGAGCACCAAATCAGCATATTAGAATGATTTCTGTAGGATCATGTGACACTGAAGAGTTTTGCATCACAGAAATAAATTTCATTTTAAAATATATTCAAAACATATATTTTAAACTGTAATCATTTGTTGTTGTTGTTGTTTTACAATTTTTAAGTTTTTAACTTATTAAGTTATACGTTTTTACTGTATTTTTATTCAAATAAATACAGATTTGGTGAGCATTTTTTCACCCCTAACTTTTAAACAGTAGTGTACAATACAGTTTTCTTAAGACTATCGAGTCCTATTTAGACACCCAGACACTATATAGCTCTGCCAAAAAAATCATTCAGGTGGGTCAGACAAAGATGGAAATTTAAATGTTAAGCAGAGTGTGAAACAAATTGGTTTTGATATGAGATATGAGACAGGTCAGGCGAACAGGTATGGGTAGGTCTAAGAGAGATCCAGACAGTTGCAATTTTTCCATTACATATTATTGACAATAATAGCAACTATTTTTGGTGCTATAGCTGAACCATAATTTTTTTTTTTTTTTTTTTTACAAATCTTGCTAATAAATAAACTCACCACATGATGAAACAAAACAATTCTAGAAAAAGGCCAGTTTGTTCTTATTTCTGATAATGAAGATTACTACAACACCAAAGAAAGAAAAAAATATTTGGGGAGAAGAAGGACCAAAATATTCGGTTTGCTTTTATTATCAGAAAAGAGAGATGGTCATAGAGAACATAATGCGGATTAGCGAGACAAGAATGACTTACAAGTGTGCAGGCATTCTGTGACAGCGGTGGGCTTGATCAGGTATCCATGGCAAATTGAGCAGGTAATGTGTCGGTTAAAATCTCGGACCAGGTGCTTTCGGTGGGTTGCCATCTCGACTCACAGAGGTCAGGAGATCACAAGCTAGTCACAGTGCTGCCTGTGCTCCCACACAGGGTTGCCACGGTGATTTCATCATTGCCTCCGTTTTGAGGCAGTTGTAACTCTGATCTGAAGACATTATTGGTGAGAGAGTGATCCTAGAATTAAAAAAAACATATATAAAGGGTTATTGTAAGAATATCAATTACCAACTTTTAGTGTGATTTTTTTTCAGTTAGATATTATCACATGACAAGCAACGTATCAAAAATGATTACACCACACATTCTGTTTTGAAACCAGTCCAACTCAAACCAGACTTGAGCTGAGCCTCCTCTCAGTCTGAAAACTTTTAGGAAAGTCCCTGTCAGGAGAGACGAGAAGAAAAGCGGAGGGTGCGTCATTTCAAGACTTCTTTTGAGTTTTCATTGGCTTGGCCACAATATAACCACCGGATCCAGCAGGATATTGAGGCCCTCTTTCTTTTGCATCAAATGCACACACAACAAAGTCTTGCCCATTTAAAACTAATGTCAGTACTGAGCAAAGTCTCCCAAAAAGAAGAATATGAATCGATATTTTAGTGGGTCAGACTCATTACTAAGTGTTGTACATTAGCATCATATCATATCAATCACTTAGAGATTATTAGAAATGTCGCACCAAGGCATGCAGCCTAATGCAATGCTTGATTAAACAATTTATTTACACTTATTTATTTTAGTTTAGAGTAACACTCTGAACTATCACAGCAAATGTTTTGGTGGGGAAAAACAAAAATATCATACAGCTTTCTAGTCACACAATTGTTAACTTTTTTGTAACAAATAGCATATTAATTTTTCAAGTAATCATTTGAACTGTTCTTTCTTACTTATGATTGTTAAGCAAATGAAAATAGACTGAAAATCAGTAAATCAAAGATTAACTACAACAAATGATCAGTATAGGCCTCTAAACATGACATTAAACGCAGCAATATGTCATTGCACACATTGACCCCATTGTGACAACATGCCCCAACAGCATGGCACTATATGAAGTCCTCACAGTATAAGGAGCCTGCCTATGATCGTAAACAGTTGTGAAAGTCCAGCATTTTCGCAATGTCAAAATTCACATCAAACACAAAATATGCTTTAAAATATTTTTTTTAACCCTTTGACTGTCACCGTCCCACAGGTGGGACGTTTGCCAGTATATTTTTAAAACAATAATATCTTAGTAAAAACCTTAAGTAATATTGACAAACTATATATCATTTGAAAGCTTACAATCTCTAGTTTTCATATTTGGTGACTGATTTTCAAAATAAATTACAGAGGAGCTGTAATTTATCAATTTGCAACAATAATATTTTCATACTCCTAAGGTGTTCAGTCCTTTATTTTGAAATAGTGATGAACATGAAAAATCATGAAAAAAATGGTAGAAACCTCAGTTTGTTTTCATGCCAAGAGTTCAAAAGATAGCATTTGTTCAATTATTTTAGAAAAAAAGGTCTGAAAATGTTTTAGAAATAAAGAAAAATCATATATGGAAATGGAGGCGCCCTTATATGGGCAGTAATGTCAACTAGTGAAAAAGTGTGGTACTGCGCCCAAACACAATCTTACTGAAAGCTCATTTTTTGAGATATCAACCTAAAATTTAAAACACAACTTGTTCAGATTTTTGGCTTTGATTTTTGTGCAGTTTTAGAGTTACCCAGGTTTTGAAAAAATATATTTTATATAAAATATGAATAATTTTTTTATTTTATTTTATATTTTCATAAACTCAAACTTCTATAACTTTTTTTCTGTTACACTTTCTTAATTTATTTAACTTCTACAAAAATCTGCCAATTTTCTTCTTAAAAACAAGACCAATCTTACATCCATATTCCAAAGCATTCTTGAGTTACAAACATTTAAGTTCGGAAAGTGCATTTTCATGTATATTCAAAAAAAGGGGCGTGACACTTAAAGGGTTAACTAGCAGCTTCCTAAAGCACTTTCAACACGGAAACGAGAGCATACAATTGTAAATAGGCTACTTGGGTCTCTGAGGGTTAAACTTTTTAACAGATTTACACATTTACATTTACTGTTACTGTGTTTCAGAAACAACGCCATCGGTCAATCATTTCTAACGATGACGTACTCCTTACGATGCTCTCTGCCTTTTATGTAATACATATTTGTATAAGAGAAAAACAGCAACTCACAGGCTGCTATGTGAATAATAACTAACACGAATGGATTGTTATCGTCCCTTTTAAACGCATTATAAACCAATAACCTGTTCCTGTGAAGCTGTGCATCAGAAACGCGCAGTGTGTCACAGACAGTCCCGTTATCTCATCAGCGCAAGCTGCGCGCACGGCGTCAAGGACTGCGTGACGTCATCCCCATGGAAATTATAACACATGGTAAGTTGAGCTCGTCTCGCGCGACGTCGTTTTTACATTCTATAATTGTGTATCTGTCTGCTCCACTAGAGCGGACTGGCGGGCACATAGCCTCTGTCTTACCACATGACACAATTTCTCCCCTCCCCAAACTTTACACACATTCGGTGTCCCCAAACCGATAACGTAGCGCAGATTCCCACATTCCGTGGCCATCCGAAATACACTCACCGTTACGAATCGCCTCGCTCTGTGCTGGGCCGTTAATGGAGACTGAAAAGGGGGGGTTCTGGAAGCCAGAGAGAGTCACATCGTTACAGCCCGGCGGTGGATTGAGCGCGTGCAGGCAGTGCGTGGCTGGTAAACTCGCGGCCGACACGGAACTGGCAGCAGCACGCGCAGAGAGAGGAGCGCTCGCGCAGAGAAGGGGCGGGGGACTCACGCGCTTGTTTACGCGGTTCTGTAGGTTGATACCAGCGGAGGGAGAGAACAGTTTAGAACAGTTTCCCAGCATTTGTAACATTATTAAGAGAAAAGGCATTAGGCCAAAAGACAGACTGAATTGAAAATAATAATTATATATATATATATATATATATATATATATATATATATATATATATATATATATATATATATATATATATATATATATATATTCTAAAGGAAATGTGGATACTCAGTCAGTATATTCCATGCTTTTATTTCTAAATAATTTCTTGAGCATTATTTTAAATACATGCATGTACTTGGAAAATACATGTAATTTAACCTGTCCTCAGAAAGTGGTCACAATGTAAAACGGCCTAACAAAGTGTTTAAAATATACATTTAAATTGAAAGGCAGAGATCTGTAATATATCAATCAATACAAAACAATCTTGAATTATATTTTTCATTAAAAATATGCCTATCAAAGTTGCATCCTCACTTTGCATCAAGTTCAACTCATGATTTTTTTATTTATCATTCTGAATAAATCAATCTAACACACCGTATGCTTTTTATTCTGTGAGCTTCTTGAGACCCAGAATGAGACATAGGCTACTGTATACCGCTAAAATTAGAAAAACAAACCACTGGAATGATTGTTGTATTAAATTAAATATTTAAAAATGACTAATTATTAATATTTTAATATTACTAATATTTTAATATTCTACATCAATCAATGTGATTTTTGGTCTTTTATCATAGATTTTTCAGTGTCCCACATTAGGGACACAACTGTCCCACATTAGGAAGCTGGTCTCAGACACTAATATGTCTATAATTTCTCTTATGAATGTTTTTTAACTGAATTTTATTTTATGAATGTTTTTTTTCTGTGTTATCTGAATTGAGTGTGGATTTAATGTTTTGGCTACACATTGCAATAGTTTACAGAAGTCTGAAATGTAAAAAATATCCCACATTAGGGCAATTCACCATATAGTTGCTTAATTTGTTGTCTTATCAATCACTTCGTCAACTGAGTTGACTCAACAGTTTATTCAACTTCCTAGTATATTTAACACCATCAGATGATATTTCTTTCTTTTTTCCATTTATTGTGTTACTGAACTACATGATATTATGCCTGATTTAAGAATACTTGTTATATATGTTTAATATTAAAAAGGAGGGTAGAGACTAAAAGAATTAGGAACTGGATTGTTCAAAACCCTAACCCAGGAAAAAAATTTAGACAATGTATTTTTTCACTTAATTCCTTTACTTTTCAAAAAGTAAAGTACATTTCAAAATACACACATTGACCTTTGTGACCTTTCCGATATTAATATATAAAATAAAACCAAAAAACAATGACACATAATAACACATAATATAATTTAGATTTATGCATTTTATTTTTATAAGTATTAAATACTTACATAGTATTACATTATATAAAATAATTTGGTAACAATTTGATTAAATATTTGCATTTTGAATATTAAAATTGTATTAAATAACATTTTAAAACAGGCTACCTTTGTCCTGTATGAGAACAAAGTTCAAACTTTTGGTTGAAATCTACCTTGTTGACTCATTAATGTATTTTACTGTGAATTTATGTTCACCTGCTTGCACTATTACAAAAAAAAAGTATAAAAAAGTAGTTTAATGTAAACAATTTCAGTATTATATTCAGTATTGAGCTAGAGGCATTTTAAACCAACAGACAAATTTGCTAAAGAGGACCAATTATCAAAACCATACTGATATGAGACTTCCCCAGTGTGACAACTAGACCTTGTCTACTTTACTTAAGCCTCCGTTTTCAGCCCATGCATTCTCTTTAAGATGCTGGAAACCCATTCAGG
This sequence comes from Phoxinus phoxinus, assembly GCF_949152265.1. NCBI lineage: Eukaryota > Metazoa > Chordata > Actinopteri > Cypriniformes > Leuciscidae > Phoxinus > Phoxinus phoxinus. The sequence continues at coordinate 19,396,415 of NC_136888.1, forward strand.
ATAGTATTTTGTAACCTACTAAAAGGACCTTGCTCTACCCCTCCTAAGTGTGTGGGTGAGTCCTTGTGTGGGTGATACCGCAGGCTCTGATGGGTGAATGGTGATACATGTACATTTCTTAATGAGATACACATCTGTGTGTTATAGCTTTGAATAAAAACACTCTCCATCCGTATGTTACCCTAGCAACAGAACATCAGTGCAGTGCCCTTTGAACTGAATATCCAGCTCCTCAATGAAAGATCTTCTGACATCTCTGCTAGTGCTCCCTCATGCATTTTGATGTCTTTATTCAGATGTGTACATATTTATGCATTGTTTACATGGATGCTATAAAACTATGCGTGAGCGCCAATAGACATACAGAACAATACGTAATTTTATTTATGTGCGTGTAACTGCAAACACATTGGAAAATGCATTTTAGAGTAAAAGTTATTTAGTGAGATTTTCTTTTTATATCGCTGGCTGTCTTTCAAATTATGATTTCACTTGCCATTAGACACCACTATTTATAGAAAATTAAATAAATAAAAACAGTGAGATGTGAGGAAGTGATCACCTGTCATTTCAAAGGATTTGAATGTGTACAACTCAAAGAGCCGGAGTTGTTAACGCGCAAATAACATCTTCAAGACCAGCTAGATGTTCAAAGCATTGCACAGATACATTATAACATCAGAGAAGAGTCTCACCAACAGTGCATAAAGCTTGAGGTTGCTGTGTCTATTGAGTCTCTCTGACAGCTGGGTTGCTATAGCCGTTTGCTTGTCTAATAACCTGTCATGAGGAGGAATATACTGGCAATAAAAAATACATTTGGATCACCCTCACATAATAAGCTATAAGCTATAAAAATGTTGCACATGGTCACTGAGAGAAATTACTTAACTTAAACTTTAATTAAAGCTCTTCTTGAACATTTTTTAGTATTGACAGAATATATTGATATATGCAAAACTCATATGCAGACCAAAAGAAAGAAAGAAGAAAGAAAAATGCAGGGCCAAATATTTAATTTTAATTATTTATTCAATACATTTTCTTTCTTTATGAATTTTATTAAGTTAAAGATTATAAAAAGGAGTGAAATACCAGGAACTGAGTAATATACTGACAAATGAAACTACATTACATTAAACCTGATTTTTTTTCTTATACTTTTTTAAAGCTACTGTCCCCAGCCAACTTTTTGTCATGCCATAATGATGAAGCAATGGAAAAATCTGAGATAGAAATGTAAAAAAATTAAATAAAAAAAAGCTAGAGAGAGATTAACGGAATCATTAGCATGAATATTTTGCACACTTATACCTATTGATGACATTTAACTTAAGTTATTTGTATGTACCCTCTCTTGCGCTTCTCTTCTCTGTCCTGCTCTCTGACATCTTTTTTCTCATCCTCTCACTCTTATCCCCTCACACAATGACTGCAGAAGCAGATAAGATTCTGTTGCTTTGACTAAAAGAAGGGAACAATGAACTCTTTGCCTTCTACTGATGGTGCTGCCTTAAAATAGATAAGAAGGGGAGAAAGTAAGAGAGAGAAATACTGCTTGCATTGCCTGTTAATAACACTAACATAGGCAAAACACATTCTTAAATCATAACACACAGACTCATAAGAGACACATTTGAATTGAATCATTTTGGCTAAAAGTGAACAGCTGTGGGAAGAACCTGCGTACCAGGTGATCACATTCTGACTGTATGTGAAAGAGTGATCAAATTTGGCTCAAAGATGGGAAACAGAATACAGGCCCATAAAGAATTATGTGTGTATGTCCATGTAATTTATAACACTTCAACAGCTGCAAGAAAGGCCATAAAAATGCAATCTTAAATCTCAAAAGCAAATGTTCATACCAGTGCGTGACTGCATTCTCAAATGTCTGCAGTATAGGCGAACACACAATCCCTTTTCCCTATAGTGTTTGTGGCTGTTTAGTGTTTAGAGACACAAAGCATCAGACAATCCATGAGGAGTCTCAGAAACCTTACGCAAAAACCAAACACATTCTAAAATTTTAAAATGCCACTGGTGGCAACAATAATGGTTCTACGATCTGGTTTACAATGCTTTTGGGAAACGCAGCCCCATATGTTTTCTGACTAAATTCACCTCCAGCATTGACTAGATTTAATTTTTGCCCATTTAGTTTGAGGTGAGCTCCATCCGTCCTGTCCGTCTGTCCTGTCACTGTTTAATGTTTCCTTGATTGTCATGTACCTGAGCACATGGCTCTGTCTTTGTTTGTGTTGGCCATGTGCTCCTCTTGTCCCGCCTCCCTTTTGGTTTGGTTTGTGTCATGGTGTGTTCATGTTTGCTTGCATGTGTCTGCAGTTTATGCTTTAGTTGTGTATTTGATAGTTCTCTTACGAGAGTTCTCTCGTACTGCGTCGAAGACGCTACGGGAAAGATTCTTTCTCGAGATATTGAAGCCAAAAAATGAATCCTTAATTTTGTAATAATGTAAAACGCTTTGCAGCAGCATACAACCTCAGGCGGAACAGCTTGCGCGCGTATTGGCTGCTCTGCAGCAAAAGCAGCAGCCTATGCAAGGCCTCTCATAACGCTTGGCTTGACCCAATGAGGGTGCTTCGCGACCTTTGCGTCACGTCCCGTCAGAATGGGCGTCACCTAGGCTTATAAATGTCCGAGCATGGCTGTCATTCTCTGATTTTCATCTCTTCAGCGAAGCTCCCGCATCGCTGGATCCTGAGAGGAAGCAGCGACAGGCCCGAGACCCGAGACCGCGTGGGCCTCGGCCAAAGATCGTGATCAAGGGGCCTCCACGCCTTCCTAGCCCGCCTAGGAAAGCGACGGTGTTCAAGTCCCGCTGCGGCCGGATTTCCACCAAAACTTTTCGCTCGCACAACACGCGACCGTGCCAGTGTATTCTGCAGTCAACAAACCGGCATCACGGCCTGTTTGCCTGCACACAAACGCCGTTTTTACGGCGACCCAGATAAATCTAAAAAAGAGTGTATTTTCTGGTGTCCCGGCCACGGCCGATGGTGTAATGTGTGTAACTGTAATGCCCACAACTCAGTGCCCATTCGTACACACAAGCACTTTCGTACCCATTCGTACCTACACAATACAGGGCACACATAAAATCGACTCATGTCGATTGTGCATCACATGTGAATGTGCCCGCTATTCGGTGCCCACAAACACTACACACTGCATGTCCCACGGTTTTCTGTAAAAACTAAACCAATGCACGGTCAGTCAGTTTTAATAGACAGTACTCCCAGTGCTATAAATGTGCCCGCTGTCACGCACCCACATTTATTCCCAGACATGCCGAGCCCTACGGGTTGAGTGAGAGCTGAGTGCGCGCGGGCTGCCCGCTCGATTAAGCGCGCCCCCCGCCTCAAACGCTGCAAACACAGCATCCATGTTACACGCCGTGGGTCGAAACTACGGTAAAAACAGAAGTAGCACATCTACTTCGAGCCGAAATAGCGAAGCTATTGAGCAGAGCCTTTATCTCAAGCTCAGAGCGAAGGGGGTTTATACAGCAGATATTTCCTGGTGCCAAAGAAAGACGGGGGTCTCAGACCCATTTTAGATCTAAGGCAGCTGAACAAGGTGCTTGTGAAGCGCAAGTTCAGAATGCTCACGACCAGAAAAATCCTCTCTCAGATTCGCCGAGGGGACTGGTTTATGTCAATAGATCTGAAAGACGCGTATTTCCAAATACAAATTGCGTCACGTCACAGGCGATACTTGAGATTCGCCTTCAAAGGGCCAGGCTTATCAGTATACAGTCCTCCCATTCGACCTGTCTCTAGCACCTCGTATGTTTACAGTGTGCATGGCCTGCTTCGCATGCGCCCGCTGCAGTTCTGGATAAAAGCGCGTGTGCCGCGCCGAGTGGCGTGCCGTGCTGCGCAAGTTCAGAATGCTCACGACCAGAAAAATCCTCTCGCAGATTCGCCGAGGGGACTGGTTTATGTCAATAGATCTGAAAGACGCGCATTTCCAAATACAAATTGCGTCACGTCACAGGCGATACTTGAGATTCGCTTCAAAGGGCCAGGCTTATCAGTATACAGTCCTCCCGTTCGACCTGTCTCTAGAGCCTCGTACGTTTACATGGCCTGCTCCGCATGCGCCCGCTGCAGTTCTGGCTAAAAGCGCGAGTGCCGCGCCGAGCATGGGTCTCCGGTCTTTGTCGCCTCAAGGTCGATCAGGAATGCTTGTCAGCTCTGAAACCATGGAGTGTGACAGACTGGTACCAGTCAGGTGTAAGCCTGGGGACTTCCTCGAGCGTGAAGGTTGTGTCTACGGACGCATCCACCTCAGGCTGGGGAGCGTTGCTCGAGGGCAGACCGTTCTTCAGCCAGTGGTCAGAACGGGAAAGGCTCCCACACATAAACTGCCTGGAGATGTTGGCAGTGGACTACGCGTTGAGGCGCTTTTGTCCCCGGATAAAAGGACATCACATCCTGGTCCGTTCGGACAACATGTCAGTGGTGGCCTACATAAATCGCCAGGGCGGTGTCAGATCCCGAAACCTTTACAGGTTAACGGAACGCCTCCTGGTTTGGGCCCAGCACAATCTGCGCTTGCTGAGAGCAGCACACGTGCCAGGGCGCCTGAATGTCGGCCCAGACAGACTCTCAGGAACAATGTTCCTACAGGAGAGTGGTCTCTACACCCACAGACAGTGCAACTGCTGTGGAAGACATTCGGCAGAGCGAAAATAGACCTGTTTGCATCTCAGGAAAACGCTCATTGTCTGAAATTTTTCTCCAAGAGCAAGGACGCGCTGGCCCACGTCTGGCCCGCCACGTCTCGCTTCTACCTCAGGTATTAGAGCGAATCAGGAAAAGCGGATGCTCAGTGCTACTTGTGGCTCCGTTCTGGACAAACCAAGCTTGGTTTCCAGTACTAATGCAGTATAGTTCCCTGCAAGTTTGTTCTTTTGTTTCCAAGTTCCAGTTATTTATTTCTAGTTTTCTTTTTCTTTTGTTTTTATCTAGCCAGTTATTTGCATCAGGTTTTAGTTTTAACTTATTAATTTATTACCCTTTAATTTATTATCTTCTCTCTTGTCTTGCTTTATCTTGTGTCTTGTCTTGTTCATCGTGTTTGTCCCTGCCCCGCATCCTGAGATTTGCTGGCCACTGACCCTCACTGCCTGGCAGTTAGACGGTGGTAGCAGTCTGATTCTCAAGTGTCAAGCCTCTGGTTCTGTGAGCCTCTGCCTGGCAGCAAGACTGGTGAAGAGATCATCAAGCCCTGCCCTACAGTTTGAATGTTTTCACGCCTCACTCTCCTTGTTGTTCCCTGTCTACAATCTTGTCAATAAAACATCACTGCTCATTCTGCATCTGGATCCTCTCTCTTGCAGAACCATGATATTTTTGTCATAAAATGTATTAATTCATGAATCAACACAAGTCCATGCTGCATTCTCAGTGTTAAAACAGGAAATTGGGTCCACCCTTAAAATTAGGTCTCCATTAGGACCACAATTGATTCCATTGGCTCAAAGAAATTTTAATGGCTGCTCTTTAGCACCCATACAATTCCTACAAAAGCACGTTATGATGTTGTTTGATCTATGTTTATAATATGTTATATAAAGCGCAAGGCAACTACGCTCATTTCGTATCATTGTCGCGCCCGCGCGCCTCACAAGTGTTCAGTCGACGGACAGCGAGTGGGTCTGTGTACAGGGAAATTACGATGCCGCAGATGTGCTGTTCCTGGCTGTGGACAAACAACATCTTTGAATACGCTGCCGAAAGATCCAGACGTCAGGGAAAAATGGATGCACTTTATTTTTTGCGGACGTCTCAGTCACGGCAGTGTTAGTTTAAGCGTGTGTTCTATACATTTAAGGATGACTGTTTTGAGAACAAATCCCAAAATGATGCTGGCTTTGCCAGAAAACTGTTGCTCAAAGATAAGTCCGTGCCGACTATTCTGGGCTCAACAATGACGACGCAAACTGTAAGTAATGTATTTAAAACTTTAAACTACTTTTTAAATCCGCTGAATCCGCAAATGTTCTGGCTGGGGGCGTTAATAATTGATGCATAGGCACTGACGTTAGCCAATCATAACAGTGGGCGTTAACACTGAACTCTTAAAGGGGAAACACCCCCAAAACAGACTGTTTGAATCAGAGGATGAGAAACAGGGTGGGAAAAGGTCATAAATCACTACATTTTAAAAGTTTTTTTGTAAAAAAAACTATAGTAATACTATAATTGCACCTAAGGGAACATAATAATAAAATAAAAAAAACCATGTCATGACCCCTTTAAGTTCTCTCCACTGTTGTCTTACTAATCGTACTAAGTAACACTTTGTTTTGTCAGTTTGAATTTGTTTGTTCACTAAATGCAAAAAAACAAAACAATAAGAGTTGTCTTGTTCTGCAAATTTTCATTTAGTAACACAACAAATTAATTCATTGTTTTGCTAGCAGTATATATAGTCTTATAGGAAATAAGTTTTTTAAATGAAGATAATCAATAATCATATAACAGTAAACATAATTTATTCATGCTGCAATAGGGATGCACAAACTCTTAATATTTCAGCAATATGAAGTTCTTTGTTCAGACAACTGTGTTTGGGACAACATTTGGGGGAATTATGTTGTCATCGGTTTTATGTAGTTTCAAGAAAATTGTATTTCTTTGTATTTACAAAATGTTTCGTTAACTCGAAAATGTAGTTACTTTTTTACAATGAAGGGTACAATAAAATAAATATGTAAATTAACTAATTCATGCCAATAGAACCTCTTATTAACAATAGAACCCATAATCCATGAATTGAGTGATATTGTTTTTTTTATTTATAGTTTGAACAGACTGTGCCCATTCATCACTAAGACCTAAATGTGTAAACATCTAATAGATGTGTTGTAAATCAATAGAGAAATGTTGTCATAGAACCTTGTCGGGTGCTCTTGGAATGGTCAGGTGTTGAGAAAATATATTTATTTTGGACACATTGAGGGATCAAGTGATTCGCATGCAAGCTGTCATGTGAACCAAGAGGGGAGATCAATTATCTTAAAACAACACATATGGCCACAGCTGAGGACATATAATCCTAAATCCCCGCACCATTCCCAAAACTTCATAGCACTTCCGAATCCTTGAAGCATTCCAAGCCCCTGCCATTGTGAGAACATGATTCCAACATTCTTGTTTGATTTGTTGGTGTTCTACTGTCCCTGTCCCAGTACGGCATGGGCTGGGCTGTGCCCCCCAGTCTGTTTTTTTTCTGTTCTGGGATTAAATAAGAATTCCAAATAGCCATTTGTATTGGGAACTGATCTTTTTTTTTTGTTTTGCAGAACATTATGTGTTATTTTCTTATTGTGCTCATTTAATCCATGCATGCATGTTTCTTAATGATTATTAAATCATACACGTGTCTCTGAGTATGTTTGCATGCATGCATGTGGGCAGGGAAGAGTGGGATGTTTGTGTACATCCTGCTAATCTAAACTCTGAGGATGGGCAGTTATTCTGGTGCAGTGCCTGTTTGGATCCACAAAAATAAAAATCATCACTATATCAATAATAAACTAAGGCAGCTGTTGCATGTGCTGTACCTATGCAATCACTTGCCAGAGAAGCCATTTGCCAAGGTTAGTGGGTTAGAGCTCAATCCCTACAAGCCTTTAGTGATACTGAAACATATACTCTTGCGGTAACACTCCGTAAATAACCCTAATTAGAGACACCCACAAAGCCAATGGCTAAATTTAACTAAACCTCACAACTGTCAATATACAGACACATATTCCCAATTGTGTTTGAAAACATGTGGAGTTATGTCTTAAAACCCTACACTGTAAAAAAAAAATACATGTGAAATCTACAGTAATTTACTGTTTTTGCAAGTAGAAACAGTATATAGTTTCTATGCAGTTTCTGCACAGGAAATTACTGTATACAAGTTCACAGTAGAATACTGTGTATTCAGTCAAAAATTGCAGTAATGAAAGAAGTGTGATAGTCACAGTAATCAGCAATGTCCTGTAAAAACCAACTCATGACTGAGTTTTATGTGTCTGAGGGGGAGCCAGTAGCTTGTCTTGCTGTTTATGCTACCAGCATCTCTGTGTGAGAAGGATGAGCTGATGCTAGTTAGCCAGTGCTCTGATATTTATTTGGCCTGTTAGCTAATATGAAATATACCTCTGAGTCTTGACTACAACATCACAATAGGGAGGATTAGGGAATTTGGCTGTGTCACATGTCTGTCCTGTCTGGTGATGCACATGGGTGTTTTGTTATTTTGGGGCCATGTGCTCTTGTCATTGTCTGGTCCCTCCCCCTTGTTATCTGATTATTGGTTTAGTTGTCCCACCTGTCCTGCTCGTTACCTTCCTTGTTTGCCTCCCTATTTAGTCTTCCTGTGTTTGCTGTCCTGTGCTGGTTCGTTGTACATGTTACGTGTTCCGTGTGTACCTTCCCGTTTGTTTCCCAGTGTTGGAGTTTGTACCTTACCCGTGTTGTCTTCCTATTAAATCACTCTGCTATTGAATCCACGTCTCTCGTCTCCCACTCGTGACAGAACGAACCAGCCTAAATGTGGATTCAGCGGAGTGAACTTTCTCCTGCTGAGAGGGAGAATGGGATTTCCTTGGCGAAGTATTTTTTTATGTGCGCCCAAAGGAATTTGGAGGTTAATTCCTCGTCACTGGATCCGTCCAGCGTTGGGACGTCATCGGTGGTTTCGGCCAGCCTCGAGTCTTCAGGCATCCGTCGGGGAGGACGGAGGAGGAGGAGGAGATCTGCGCCGGCCCAGTCAGAGACCGTGCACGTCCCGTCTGCCCAGTCAGAGACCGTTCATGTCCCGTCTGCCCAGTCAGAGGTCATTTGCGTCCCGTCTGCCCAGTCAGAGACCGTGCACGTTCCGTCTGCCCAGTCAGAGACCGTTCACGTCCCGTCTGCCCAGTCAGAGACTGTTCGCGTCACGTCTGCCCAGTCAGAGACTGTTCAGGTCACGTCTGCCCAGCCAGAGAGGGTTCAACCCACGTCTGCCCTGTCGGAGACAGATCGGGAGATGCCCATTCTCATGGCCGGGGGGGCACTGATCGGTTATTTAGAGCGTTTAGCTCGGATCCTGGAGACGCCCTTCAGTCCTTCAGTGTCTGCTGTTCCTGAGTCGGAGCCAGTGTCTGCTGTTCCTGAGTCGGAGCCAGTGTCTGCTGTTCCTGAGTCGGAGCCAGTGTCTGCTGTTCCTGAGTCGGAGCCAGTGTCTGCTGTTCCTGAGTCGGAGCCAGTGTCTGCTGTTCCTGAGTCGGAGCCAGTGTCTGCTGTTCCTGAGTCGGAGCCAGTGTCTGCTGTTCCTGAGTCGGAGCCAGTGTCTGCTGTTCCTGAGTCGGAGCCAGTGTCTGCTGTTCCTGAGTCGGAGCCAGTGTCTGCTGTTCCTGAGTCGGAGCCAGTGTCTGCTGTTCCTGAGTCGGAGCCAGTGTCTGCTGTTCCTGAGTCGGAGCCAGTGTCTGCTGTTCCTGAGTCGGAGCCAGTGTCTGCTGTTCCTGAGTCGGAGCCAGTGTCTGCTGTTCCTGAGTCGGAGCCAGTGTCTGCTGTTCCTGAGTCGGAGCCAGTGTCTGCTGTTCCTGAGTCGGAGCCAGTGTCTGCTGTTCCTGAGTCGGAGCCAGTGTCTGCTGTTCCTGAGTCGGAGCCAGTGTCTGCTGTTCCTGAGTCGGAGCCAGTGTCTGCTGTTCCTGAGTCGGAGCCAGTGTCTGCTGTTCCTGAGTCGGAGCCAGTGTCTGCTGTTCCGATTTCGGTGGTCCGGAGACGGAGGAGGAGAAGGAGAGTAACCTCTTCATCGGGTCGTCTGGTGGGTTCTAACCCAGAGACCAGCCCGGAGGTAACTGCCATCCCTGCCGCGCCGCCCGAGCTGCTCGCCCTGCCGGCCCCGCCCGAGCTGCTCGCCCTGCCGGGACCGTCCCAGTTGCTCGCCCTGGTTCCTGAGCCGGTGTCTGAGCCGGTGGTGCCTGTTGCTGTTCCTGAGCCGGTGGTGCCTGTTGCAGTTCCTGAGCCGGTGGTGCCTGTTGCAGTTCCTGAGCCGGTGGTGCCTGTTGCAGTTCCTGAGCCGGTGGTGCCTGTTGCAGTTCCTGAGCCGGTGGTGCCTGTTGCAGTTCCTGAGCCGGTGGTGCCTGTTGCAGTTCCTGAGCCGGTGGTGCCTGTTGCAGTTCCTGAGCCGGTGGTGCCTGTTGCAGTTCCTGAGCCGGTGGTGCCTGTTGCAGTTCCTGAGCCGGTGGTGCCTGTTGCAGTTCCTGAGCCGGTGGTGCCTGTTGCAGTTCCTGAGCCGGTGGTGCCTGTTGCTGTTCCTGAGCCGGTGTCTTTTGCTGTTCCTGAGCCGGTGGTGTCTGTTGCAGTTCCTGAGCCGGTGGTGTCTGTTGCAGTTCCTGAGCCGGTGGTGTCTGTTGCAGTTCCTGAGCCGGTGGTGTCTGTTGCAGTTCCTGAGCCGGTGGTGTCTGTTGCTGTTCCTGAGCCGGTGTCTTTTGCTGTTCCTGAGCCGGTTGCTGTTGTTGTTCCTGAGCCGGTGGTGTCTGTTGCTGTTGCAGTTCCTGAGCCGGTGGTGTCTGAGACTGTTCCTGAGCAAGGGTCTATTCCTGTTCCGCTTGGGTCTTCACCGCCATGGCTGCCCGAGTGGTCGTCTTCACCCTGTTCGTCTCCGCCCTGGCCGCCAGATGGACTGTCATCTCCGCCCTGGCCGCCAGATGGACCGTCGTCTTCGCCCTGGCCGCCCGAGGGGTCTTCACCGCCCTGGCCGCCCGAGGGGTCTTCACCGCCCTGGCCGCCCGAGGGGTCTTCACCGCCCGAGGGGTCTTCACCGCCCTGGCCGCCCGAGGGGTCTTCAACGCCCTGGCCGCCCGAGGGGTCTTCACCGCCCTGGCCGCCCGAGGGGTCTTCACCGCCCTGGCCGCCCGAGGGGTCTTCAACGCCCTGGCCGCCCGAGGGGTCTTCACCGCCCTGGCCGCCCGATGAACTGTCCGCTTCGCCCTGGCCGCCTGATGAACTGTCCGCTTCTCCTGTCCCTTCCGTCCCGCCCTGGTCTGTCCCTCCCGTCCCGCCCTGGTCTGTCCCTCCCGTCCCGCCCTGGTCTGTCCCTCCCGTCCCGCCCTGGTCTGTCCCTCCCGTCCCGCCCTGGTCTTATGGAGCGTCTGGTAGCCGCTCCGTAGGGAGGGGCTAGTGTCACATGTCTGTCCTGTCTGGTGATGCACATGGGTGTTTTGTTATTTTGGGGCCATGTGCTCTTGTCATTGTCTGGTCCCTCCCCCTTGTTATCTGATTATTGGTTTAGTTGTCCCACCTGTCCTGCTCGTTACCCTCCTTGTTTGCCTCCCTATTTAGTCTTCCTGTGTTTGCTGTCCTGTGCTGGTTCGTTGTACATGTTACGTGTTCCGTGTGTACCTTCCCGTTTGTTTCCCAGTGTTGGAGTTTGTACCTTACCCGTGTTGTCTTCCTATTAAATCACTCTGCTATTGAATCCACGTCTCTCGTCTCCCACTCGTGACAGGCTGAACTAAAGTTTCAAATCCAAGCTGACAGATTAAACTTTGGATTGTGGTGCTATGATATTAGAGTTTGTAGTTTAAATAAACAAGTGATCACAAATGTTACGCCTGTGCCCATTTCTTAACAATGTCAGCAGCAAAATGAGAAACAATGGTTCTTCTGTGCTCATTCAACTTCCATAGTCTTCATAGGAGTAGGTCTCTTCTTATTATTCAACTGTTGTTTTATGGCGGTTGGCAACCAGCTTATTGGAGTAGCCCTGTGTCTCAATGTCCATACTATCCACCATAAACAGTATGAGATTAACATAAGTGTGTCCAAAGCATAGTATGTTGAAAATAGTATGCCAGAAGTCCCTGGGTGGTCTATTATTTCCGGTGGATTTTCGAAGTGTGGATCTGTGCACACTCTAAAGGCTATATTGCCCACATTGCGCTTTGGAGAAGGAACTACAAACACGAGTAAAAAGTGTTAAAAAACTGCGGGTATGCGCGACGGTGAAAGGTTTATATAAAGATTTGAGTGACTAATCAAAGTTTAAACTGATAGAAAAATATTTATTTAATGTTATCTGTTTTTCATCTGCAATAACAATGTGGATATTTATAAAGATCCGTTAACTTTTAATGCATCATTATGCATTAATATGAGGAGAGTTCTCTGCATAAAAGACCCGCGACTGCAGATCAAACAAAGTGATACTGCATTTCTCTCTGATACGGTAGGAAATTAAATGTGGAGGAATTTATCTTTGACAAGATGATTGACAGGTCAGT